>NC_079374.1:18995211-19722711 GCF_021018895.1 Seriola aureovittata
GGGGACTAGGCCAAAAATCTCCTGGACATGTTTTTTGATTTGTAAGTATCTGCATCACACCTGCAGATTCATCATATAAATCCATACTTGTTACTTCACAAGAAAAACATAACTTTACATTAAATAAAACCAGACATGATGTTTATTGTGATGAATCCCACCTACTCATATATGCAGATCAATGATAAAGACATTTTACTGTGGTCTCAGGTGAATATGGCCAGGCCATATGGGCTAACTAAAAAACATAAACTACTATAAACCAGATCCATTTTCAAATGCAACTACAAAATGTTCAAAAATAATGATTACAAATTCACCTAACTCACATAACCACATATAGAAAGGGTTAAAGTGTGAAAAACACCAGGATGATGTATTAACCTTTAGCTCACTCCTCAAAAACACTTAACATGCTGGTTAGACCAACTTGGTAAGCCGACATGTCCTGTAAGCCGTCCTCAAATTGGAAAACCTCCTCAGACTAAACTAAGAGGCTTGTGTTTTTCCACCTCAGCTCCACATCTAAATAGTTGTTCAGCATTGGGTTTCACACGGTTGCTCAAATACTTTGCATGGCGGTCACACTTCTGGCTGTCCTCAAACTGAGCAAGCACAGTCCAAACCATCAAAATCTTTTTTGTTGTGTTTATTTCACCTTGGTCTACTGTAAATCTAGTTGTTGTTTGTGTAACTTTTTTTTCTCTCAAGCAGATGTCCAGCTGCAGCAGACCGCAGTCCAAACACTGACTGACTGTCTGGAAACCTGCTGGACTGCCCCCATCTGCTTGACCACTGCAGACACCATCCACAAACATAGTCACACACACACACACAAACAAACAGCTTCAGTTAAACATGATGAAGTGCGTCAGTTTGACCTGTTGTGCCTACTAACTGCTGCGTTTTACACCACAGTCAGGAACGACGAGGGAGTGACTGAGTGAATGAGGCAGGAAGAGAGAGACAGAGATCATCTTGCTACAACCACTTGTAAAATTGTACGAACTCTATGCTTTTACATGCTTGTGTCTGTGTGTCTGTAGTTGTGAAACAGCATTCATGACATAGACAGCTATGGCTAGCCTGGTTTAACAGGTTTTACAATCAAACTCACCAACGTGTATGACAGATTTAAATCATCACTTATCCTTCAAGTCACCGGTCACTGATTAGCAGTCTGTATCCTTCAATCAAAATCATTAGGCTCCTAAATGAAACCTTTTTTTTTTTTTTTTTTTTACAGTTAAGCTTTTAGGTATATCTCAAATCTATAAATCACATAAACCACAAATTTACACAGACCTCCCAGTTGGAGCTTGTTGAAATTTTCTGCACAGTCTTGTTAACCACCCCAGGTTGAACTGTTGTTTGAGTTTGGTAAACAATGTCATATGATGAGATTTGTTTAACATGCCGGCATCAGTAGGGCTGGGTTCCTCTTTCAGCAGAATCAAGTTGTGTTTATTCATTTTTGTTGTCCAAATTTAGGATTTTGAGCAAACTGGAATTTAAAACTAACAAAAATGAAAAATATTTGTTCAACAAATTTGAAAAAATTAGCTTTCACATAATGCATAAAAGGCGAAGAAAGTTCATGGCATTGTTCATTTATATAGGTCTATATAAGTTAATGTGTGTTCTATACATTTACGATAGTTTGATGTGTGCAAATTTTGGAAAATCAGTTACATTAGAGCAATGCATTTGGTAGTTATGATTTTCTGTAAATGCTTTCCCGTACTGCAACCTTCTTCCAAAGTACCAGTATTTCCAGAGTTGCCTAAGTGTGAAAGGTAAACATGTGCTTCCATCCCTCCATTCATTCTAGTGTGTAACATCGCAGTGTCTGTGACTGATCAGATGGTGTTGGACCAATACTCCCTAGGGAAATCACAGTATACTAACAACACTCTCAGTCAATAACTTTATTAGCTGGAGTCTTTAATTATTACAGAGCTGTCCATCAGATCTCAACCCAACTAGTGAAACCAATCCAATGACAGCACTGAACAGCACTGACCAGTGAAATGTATTCATCTCTAGACTAATGATTGAGCTGTCTGAAGCTCCCAGCAATAGCCTTAACATTTCTGTCTTTTAGCTCATATTTCCATGTAATCATAATGCCTTCCCTTGGCATACTTTAAAACAGTGGTCATAGATTTGACCCCCACAGCAGCTGTTTTTCTCTGAATAACTCCTGGCCCTGATGAGGTCTGGTCATTTGGCATCCTGGATAAGCTTGCCTGAAAAAGAGAACAAACTATTCACAGCCATGAATCACACTGAATATGTTGGACCCACCTCCTCCCCTTTTGCTCATCAATACAATCTGTTTTTCAGTAATCAGTGTTGCTGGGTGTATTGACACTGACACAGGTTGGGTAGATAGATTGAAACAGCACAGTTACCTATGAAGTTATCCTGTTGCAACTTGCTGGTAAGAAAAAATGCCTGTATCTTTCTGCTTTTTAAAACGGGCTATTGAAAAACTATTGAATACAGTTCCAAGAAGCATTGATAGGTTCCTTGTAATTAATATTCACTTTTTAGATTTCAGTTTTGGCAAAGGAGGATAACACGCAACAAATGTCCTCAGCTAGACTCAAACTGCAAACATCAATGGATGTCCTGGGAGTCCAAGATGGATACCACCAAAAGTGTCGACACTCGGAGCACCTGTAGATCATCGTCTGTCAATCCAGCCATCCCTGTATGGTGTTGTTGAAGAGGCTGCATGCTATCTCTGAGGTTGGCTACACTCTGATCAACAAGCTAACAAATTTTATGTAAACAGACAATTCATACATACATTCACACACACACACACATACAAAATAAACTGAAAAATGCAAAGCGGCAGATACAGTACATTTCACATAGAGAAGGCAAAGGCAAGGGAAACAATTTTAATGTACAAGACAAAAAAGAGAGATAAAATAGGAGAATTCATCATGTACGCACAAGGTGGATAATGATAGCCTATATAAGCTTGAGCCAAGGGCAGTGGAGAACAGAGGACTTATAAACAGTTTTGAAGGTGGAGCCAGGCTTACGTCTTCTGTAGGCTTGTTCCAGCTAAGTGGAGCACATTAACTAATTGGTGATTCTTCATGTTTAGTTTGGACTCTGGTAATGTTGAGTACACTGCTACAAGATGACTTGAGTAAGTACACAGAACGGAGTACAGACACCTGAGAATTGGTATTGTATGTTCAGTTTTCTTTCCTTTTAATATGTTGCATAATTTGCCCAGTGGAAGCATGCACAGGTTAAGATGCGAGAAAGGAACGTGTCATGTTGATATGCTAAGTTACTGAATGAGGCAAAGTAGTCCCTGTCCTGCAGGATGGCCTCTTTCCCACTTTTTTTAGTAGTACTATGGTCACCTGTGACACAGTCAGCACAAAGATCCTTGAGGACGAGGGATAACATTTCGCCTGCAGTTTCTAGATGAATATCTTTCTGTGTTTGTTCAGAAATCTTCACCAGCCTACCTATTTCATTGTAAGCCATCTTGCAGCGGGGAACTCTACGGACTTCTCCTTTTGGTTCAGCTTCCTGCTCTGTCTCCTTCGCTCTTTCCCCCTGCCCTCTTTGACCTTCTCTCCTCTTCCTGTCCCTTCCCCCACCCCCAAACTACCCCCACCCTCTTTATCCCACTCTGGGTAGAAACACACCAAATGCAGCAAGACCACCAGGAACCGCTTACACCTCCCACATTCAGTGGCCTGTGAATTACTGCTGCTTTGACTGTTGCTGCTCTTTATTCCCACGATTATGCAGATCGGTCCAGGAGCTGCATCTAATTGTGAGCAATGAAACACTTCTAACAGCAACAGATACTTGCTGTGATTGAGTAGTTAAGATGCTGGAATTCATTTGGGTTTCATAACATTTTTGTCATGGTTTGCTCACTGTGCTGCAGTGTGTTTACCTGTCCAACATACAGTGAGTGGCTGTGTGTGTAGAGATTCTGTGAGGAGCTGGAGAGAACTCAACATCACAGCTGCATATTCAAATGGTGTAGATGGGAGAAAGCTTAAAACTAAACTTAAACACAAGTTTTTCTCGTAAACAGAGGACACATACTACAGGGTGTGACTGCTTATGTAGAAGATGAAAGATGATAAGACAGGAAAGGTCAAATAAATGATGGAAAATGTGCTTTATCCTGCTGTTCTGCCATAACAAACACATTTGTACAGGCATTAGAAATTGAATACTTGGTACATACTTGGTTTGCGAAGATTGGTAATTTGATTTAACTGTGTTTGTAGCCCTATAATCAGACTGAACTGCCATTTTATTTCACCTCATCAAGTATTTGAATTGCTGAAAAGTATGAAATGTGGGCAGTAATTCGGGGGGGGGGCTGTGTTTATGCACTTTATATATAATTCCCAGTGTTTTTTATAAGAATCTACTGCATAGGCTTTGTGCTGTTCTTTTCTTGACAAAAGTAACACAACCAATTTTTTTTTGAGCACATTTTACAGGAGTAGATTTGTTACTGTAAACACATTTCAAATTTTCAGTTGTGTAAAAAAATGTTAACATTCCTTCATGAGTAGTACAGTAAAAGTATGAAAGAGAATACAAAAAATAAAGAAAAAATTAATTGATTGTTTACAAATGTGTTATCCTGCTGTTTGGGATTTACGGGCTTGTTTTCTTTTACATAAATGCAAGAAAAGGACAATATATGTTCGTGTCATCTATGAAATTTTAAGTGCTTTACACAAACTAAACTATAGGCAAATTGTTCTTAAAACCTGAACAGAAAAATAATTAAGTTTGTAAAATCTCTGCTGTAATGTAATTACTGTAACATATTTTCCTTCGATGGGGAGTAAAAGCCAATCAAGAACGAGTCCTGTAGGAAAACAAACGCTAGGATTGGATGAGACTTGGCATCGGTTTCAAGGCGCCCTGCGTTCTGTCTGTGTGGAGGTGGGGTGTCTTGTGAATGGAGGGGGCGCCTGGAAACCGGTGGAATCTGCACGGAGTGAGGAGAGCGAGCCTCTGGACTTCCAACTGCTCAGCATGTGAATCGACGCGCCGCATGAAGTCAAGTCGAAAAACGATGGAAATATAAGCCTTTTCGCGTTTCAGATGTTTTTGTTTTGCGCCAAAGTAACCACGTTTAGGTGTTAAACGCGCTAGAATAATTTGTGCTTGCATTACTTCGAGAAAAACCGGACTGTAAGTGTTATTTCCACCGGATTGGGAGTGAGAGTGGACTGCTTGGAGTCACTTACAAAGACCATCAAGAAGTCATGACACGACGAACGTTTTACTTGGATTTATCTTCATAAAACACGAGAAAAGTCGATTACATGTATTTCAGCTCGAACTAATTGGACTACGAGCTAAGTATTGGGACAGTTGCCGTTGATTTTCTTCGCTTTTCAGCTGTTTTTAAGTCGTCCTACTTGGATCAAAGTTTTTTCCTTCCCTCCCCCCTCCTCCTCAACTATGGCGGCGGCCAGGTCCACCACTGGCTCCGTTTTTCTGCGGATCATGTGGCTGGTGTGCGGGCTGGCCTTCTCACCTACTTCTGCTCAACATTACAACAGTGAGAGTGGAATATCCGTCCCAGAACACGGGTTTTGCCAACCCATCTCCATCCCGCTCTGCACCGACATCGCCTACAACCAGACCATCATGCCGAACCTCCTGGGCCACACTAACCAAGAGGACGCCGGACTTGAAGTGCACCAGTTCTACCCGCTGGTTAAGGTCCAGTGCTCTGCGGATCTTAAGTTCTTCCTCTGCTCCATGTATGCGCCGGTCTGCACCGTACTGGAGCAGGCCATACCCCCTTGTCGGTCCCTGTGTGAGCGTGCACGGCAGGGATGTGAAGCCCTGATGAATAAATTCGGCTTTCAGTGGCCAGAGCGGCTCCGCTGCGAGGCATTCCCGGTCCACGGAGCCGGTGATATCTGCGTCGGCCAGAACACATCCGAAACCGGCAGCCCGGCCTCTTCGTCTTCCCCCTATGCACCCGAGCCGACCCTCCCCCCAAATATTGGCCGACCGAACCGCCCGCCCCAGCACAACCAGTACCACCAGTTCTCCTGCCCTCTACAGCTGGAGGTGCCTTCCTATTTGGGTTACCGTTTCATGGGGGTCAAAGACTGCGGGGCCCCGTGTGAGCCCACTAAACCAACCGGAATTATGTATTTCCGGGAGGATGAGGTAAAATTTGGACGGCTGTGGGTTGGCATCTGGTCCATCTTGTGTTGCGTGAGCACCTTATTCACAGTGCTCACCTACTTAGTGGACATGAGGCGGTTCAGATACCCAGAGAGGCCCATCATCTTTTTATCCGGGTGTTATTTTATGGTGGCGGTGGCCTACGCTGCTGGATTTTTCTTGGAGGATAAAGTAGTTTGTGTGGACAAATTCAAGGAAGACGGCTACAGGACCGTGGCCCAGGGGACTAAAAAGGAGGGCTGCACCATCCTCTTCATGGTGCTGTACTTTTTTGGCATGGCCAGCTCCATCTGGTGGGTGATTTTGTCCCTGACTTGGTTCCTCTCGGCCGGGATGAAATGGGGACATGAGGCAATTGAAGCCAACTCCCAATACTTCCACCTGGCTGCATGGGCTGTCCCGGCCATCAAAACCATCACCATCCTAGCCATGGGCCAGGTGGACGGCGATGTCCTGACCGGGGTGTGTTTCGTTGGGATCTTCAACGTGGATGCCCTCCGTGGCTTCGTCCTGGCCCCGCTTTTCGTCTACCTGTTCATCGGCACGTCCTTCTTATTGGCCGGGTTCGTGTCCCTGTTCCGGATCCGCACAATCATGAAGCACGACGGCACCAAAACGGAGAAGTTGGAGAAGCTGATGGTGCGGATCGGTGTTTTCAGTGTGCTCTATACGGTACCGGCCACCATAGTGATCGCCTGTTACTTCTACGAGCAGGCCTTCAGGGAGCACTGGGAGCGGACCTGGCACATGCAGACCTGTAAGCGCTTCGCCGTACCCTGTCCGGTTCACAACTTTGCCCCCATGACTCCAGACTTCACCGTGTTCATGATCAAATACCTGATGACCATGATAGTCGGGATCACCTCGGGTTTCTGGGTCTGGTCCGGGAAGACTCTTCAATCATGGCGGAGGTTCTACAAGCGCCTTAGCAACGGTAACCACGGAGAGACAACGGTGTAAAGCTGGAGGGTGAAAAGACAAAGCCACGGAGTTTTGGATATAACAACCACGAAAAAGAGGTCACATAGCTTTGTTTTTTTTAATGCTATTACGGACATTTTTTTGATCAGATTTTTGCATTTTCAGGTTTTTGGACACAACCAAACTTTATATACTCTATATTCGGTAGAAGTTGGATGAATTTTCAATATATTTCTTTTTTGTTCTCTTTTTTTGTCATCATCAGACAGCCTACACTTCTGACTTTTGCATCGTTTGGATTATAACCTGGTGAAAATGGACATATTGGTCCCTGAACTGTAATGCCAGACTGGTGAAGTTACTTTTAATATGAAATTCCCCACTTATTATTGCGTATATCCTTAATATTACATTTGAATGTACTTTCTGTCTATTCTGGTGAGAGCTTCTCAGTGGAAAGCACCATAACAGAAAAGACTGATGGGCCATGCAGTGTGGCACTCTGTCCACCCTGCAGCAAAAAGGTCATAGGTTTGATCCCTACAGCAGCCACGCCACCTGACTGGGATTTCATTAACTAGAGAAGCCTGGACTATACATGTACATTTTAAGTTACTCTGCCTTTAGCTAAAGACCGAAATGCTTTAATACTGTGTTAAATATTGCAGAGTACAATCTCTCCTGTTGTAATCTGAGGAATGACCATCAACTCTGCCATTACTGCCAAGTGGCTGCCCAGAAATCAAAACACTTTTTATTTTTTGTTCTTTACTTTTATTTTTCATTTGTTTTAATTTTCAGACTGATGAATATTTACTTCTGCGTTGAATGTTCACTCCGAAGGTGAATGAAGTTACATATTGGTTTGCACAGCTATGTAAAGGTTACAAGTGTTAAAAACGACTGATTCACTACAGGATAACTTGGATCTGACAGTTCAAGAGACCACACACACACACACACACACACACACACACACACACACACACACACACACACACACACACACACACACACACACACACACACACACACAGGCCTCCACTCTCTGTAATGGAGACACAACAGCTCATTGTTTGTCTCTGTGTGTGGTCTCTCGACTGTTGGATCTCCCATCAAAAAGACTTTTTAAGCTTTTAAGACATCCAAAGCACCATTTCAAGGATCCAGATTTAATCCGTGGGAGGGGAAATGGTTGCTCAGGATTTTAATGTTATTTCATCCTGGATAAAGATGACTGTACACATTCACACCTGTTTTCTGCCCACTGTTACAGAATCTGTCTCTTGTATAATTTCACTCATAGCGGTAAATGGTTTCATAAACAGACTGAACATTTTAGAGTTTTTAATGAATCATTATTTTAGTGTCTACCTTACACAAGTCTTTAAAACTCAGAGAGATGGCATTTATTTTCTGTTCACCTAGAAACCAGCTTTATGTTTGATGTTTTACATCATGGAAACACCAAGAAGGAAGTCAAAGGTCTCAAGTGTGGGAATATTTTTTCAATTTGAGAGAGTGCAGTGGAGACAAACTGCAGCGGAGGTGTAGTGTATATCTGGGACAGAATCCGTGGAGATGATATAACAGGTTATTAGAACTAAATTGATTATGTGTATTGGTTAAATTGAATGTTCATGACCTCAGCTGGTACAGAGTAATATTTTCAGATTTTACTGTAAACCTCTTAATAGAATAGCAGGAAAATGTGAACTAAATGCTCTTACCATTAGAGTAACAAAACCCAAAAGTGTATTTCAGGACTGAGGACCTTCATTTATTTTCTGGAACCTGCATAGTTTTAACGTTCTGTGGAAACTCGAGACTTTTCATTCAAGTGAGGAAAAAAGTAACCTGCAGTGATTTAGTCCCATTGATAACCCACTGTTTAATGTAGAGCACTAGTCACTTGAGCTGAATCACATTTTATTTCTCTCATTTATAAAATCAGACGGAGATAGTGTCTGGAAATCTGAGCAGAAAAACATGTTTAGGTCTTGACTGAGTCATCTGCAAGGCAGGATATAATGTGCCAGATGCCGCTGTTTCTTGTCGTTTAGCACATTTTCTCAACATACATCACATGATGATGTAAATGATGAATGAAAGCTCACAAAGGTATGACCTTACGGACCTGGTACTCTCGTCATTCTTAATCTCTAAAGCTGTGCCCCAAATCCACACATACTGATACTAGAAACACACACTATGTACCAATCTGTTACAGCAGTTTGTATACAAGAAATGTCGCATTTCATGTGAATGAACTACATACCTCAAACCCCAGTTAAAATTAGCATGTAGGATTGAGCACTCCACACGGCTCATCTCGCATCCATCGTGCTTTTACCTAACAAGGCAGAAATATTTTGTGCGCTGTGATCTTCCAGTGTCAATGATACCAGACTGATCTGTTTGTGTTGTACTACGTTTTCAGAAGGAATATGAGTGTGTTTGTGTGTATTTTTATCAGAGCATATGCAACCTACCAAGTAAACACAGACTGTTTTTTTTAAAGGCATATTGTATTTATGGGGATACTCATTTTTGTCTTTTTTACTTGTTTTTTATCGAGATAAGCCTGTTGTACGTGTACAGTTTGAATAAAACAGATAAGGTTTGTAATGTTTTGTCAGCGTACGCGTGGTATTTGTTGTTAAATAAGGCAAGAGAGCATAAGCAGGGTTTCTACATATCAAACTGATGATGGCCCATGTAAGTGTTTTTTGACCACCTAAACCAAGTAAGGCCTTTATTACTTTCACTTGCCACCTAAACGTCTAGGCATGCCAGTAAAAATACTTTTCATGCATGGGCAGGACACATGATTGTTAACACTTTTGCAGTCACACACAGGCAATATTGTGCGGCAGTGAAGCAGGGAATGTGGCCAATGAGGGAACAACACGATTCTGACAAACCACTATTTTGTGGTATTACCTAAATGCCACGCTGTATATAGTGATACTTCTTTAATCACTCAAGAACAAGTTAATGTAGGTAAATGTGACAACAGTCAATTTTAACCTTGATGCTTATGTTTCACTTAACTTGGTGTTGAGAGCAGTGCCTGCCTGTTGCTCCCCAAAACTGCCCTGCTCTTTTGACAATAGCCCTTATGTTTGTCTCCATAAAGAAAATACCCTTGAAATGTTTAAATATATTGAAATAGTTTGTGAATCTGCAGTTTCCTCTACAGACGGACACATTCAAGTACACAAATGGAAATGAGGAGAAATATCTGTAATGTTGACAAGAGAACAGGACTGACAACAGAACTCTCCCACTTAAATTTTACAGAAGCAGAACAGCAACGTACAGATCTAATGGGGTAACAGCATCTCTTTGAAAAAATTACAATGTAAAGATGCGACCAGTGTCTCTATAAGGCAATAAAACTGCACATTGTTAAACTAATTAGCATTCATGCTAATTCCCAGTGCTAATACTCTGCTCCCCTACAGAACATATGAATACTTAACCTTCATGTCTCATCCAGTTTTGTTTAATTAAAATACCTTACCACCATCTGCCGTTGTAAATGAGTACTGCAGTGATATTCACATTTTCCATCAGCTGTTTCCAACAAATCGAGCAAGCAACTTGTTGGTTAATGGTGCTTTGCAAGAAGATAAAATCTGACCTATTCTAGTCTGCATTAAGGTAAATATGATGGGGTTTTTTTAATTTATTTTTTTTATGACTGACCTCTGTATGCAACAGCTATTACATGGCCCACTGCTTTATTAGATAATATAAACTTCTTTTACATTTACTTTATATTACAGTTTTCTCCATTATTTGAATCTATCGACGCAAGCCAACAATCAAAATCCTCACTTAAGACAGCAAAAACAACAAATCATTTTTTATTGCGGCGCATCAAATCAAAAGCTCACAGCTGTTATCAGTTTGTGGTAATAAACAGTGAAAATAAAATATCATACACATCACACCAGCTGTAACATTCACCCTGACACAATGGATAAAAAATGGAAAAAGTGTAAAAAAATCCAACCTTGGTAGAAACACCAGGATGATAAGCTATATATCCATTTAGATTAAGGTTTTTACTGATTACAGAACTATATGTTTATTCCCTCTGCTTATTTTCATATATTGAATGAACCAACAGTACAAACAGATTTGTCTTCATTAGGAACAAGTTAAGGAAGAGGATTTATAGGAGAAATCTCCACACAGTCCCTGTGCTTTCATTGTGACGACTGTGTGAAAAGAGGCAGGAATCATCAAAAGTGAAACAGAGCTGAAGTTGTGATCACAGTATTTGCAGTTTTTGAACACACATGGCAGAGGTGTAACAATACAATGAAGAAAAACTGACCTCTCGTGGCAACAAGTAGAAATACATACACTGGTGTGTGAAGCTGCTGTTAATTGGCCTGCTCTGACTTTATACTAGATCATATGAACTATATATTATTCAGTCTGTTAAACATATTTTGTCAAACCCTTTTTTGTTCTATGATTTCATAAGTATACCTGGTCAAGAAGTCAAAAATGATTTGATTTAATCCTCACTCAGTCACTGTAAATCATGACAACCTGAAAAACATTTCTTTCAAAAACTAAGACATGACATTTTTACGTGGGTTACATTATGATTTTCCTTTTGGTGAACTTTTGTTTTACCACTAGTCTATTTTTGAGTATGCAGAGTTGCCTCATTTTTGCAAGAGCAAGCTCACAAATAAAATGACAAACACATCACAGATTTCATTATATGCCACCACATTTTCAGACAAAACTGGAGATGAGTTTAAAAAACATCATAGTATGTTAAGGCATAACAGGTTATAAAAAACGTCATAGTATGGTAAGGAATGAAACGACATAATATAGTAAGACATAAAAATGCCAATTAACGTCATAGTATAGTATGGCATAAAACGTCAAAAAAACATCACAGCATATTAAGACGTAAAAAGTCATAAAAACGTCATATTATGGTAAGGCTTCAAATGAAGTAGTATCGTAACGCATAAAAATGCCAAAAAAAACGTCATAGTATAGTGTGGCATAAAACGTCAAAAAAACATCACAGTATATTAAGTCATAAAAACGTCATATTATGGTAAGGCTTCAAATTAAATAGTATTGTAACGCATAAAAATGCCAAAAAAAACGTCATAGTATAGTGTGGCATAAAACGTCAAAAAAACATCACAGTATATTAATGTGTAAAAAGTCATAAAAACATCATATTATGGTGAGGCTTCAAATGAAATAGTATCGTAACGCATAAAAATGCCAAAAAAAACGTCATAGTATAGTATGGCATAAAACGTCAAAAAAACATCACAGTATATTAAGGCGTAAAAAGTCATAAAAACGTCATATTATGGTAAGGCTTCAAATGAAATAGTATCATAACACATAAAATTTCCAAAAAACGTCATAGTATAGTATGGCATAAAACGTCAAAAAAACATCACAGTATATTAAGGTGTAAAAAGTCATAAAAACGTCATATTATGGTAAGGCTTCAAATGAAATAGTATCGTAACGCATAAAAATGCCAAAAAAAAACGTCATAGTATAGTATGGCATAAAATGTCAAAAAAACGTCACAGAGGGTGTCGTATAGCTCAGTTGGTTGAGCATCTGCCCCATATACAGAGGCTAAGGTCCTCGCTGCATTTGGCCCCAGTTCGAGTCCCGCATCGGACAAGCCCTTTGCTGCATGTCATTTCCCCCTCTCTCTGCCTCCCCATTTCCAGTCTCTCTCCACTGCTCTATCAATAAAGGCACAAAAAGCCCCCCAAAAAAAAACTTAAAAAAAAAAAAAACATCACAGTATATTAAGTCATAAAAACGTCATATTATGGTAAGGCTTCAAATGAAATAGTATCGTAACGCATAAAAATGCCAAAAAAAACGTCATAGTATAGTATGGCATAAAACGTCAAAAAAACATCACAGTATATTAAGGCGTAAAAAGTCATAAAAACGTCATATTATGGTAAGGCTTCAAATGAAATAGTATCGTAACGCATAAAAATGCCAAAAAAAACGTCATAGTATAGTATGGCATAAAACGTCAAAAAAACATCACAGTATATTAAGGTGTAAAAAGTCATAAAAACGTCATATTATGGTAAGGCTTCAAATGAAATAGTATCGTAACGCATAAAATTTCCAAAAAAAAACGTCACAGTATATTAAGTCATAAAAACGTCATATTATGGTAAGGCTTCAAATGAAATAGTATCGTAACGCATAAAAATGCCAAAAAAAACGTCATAGTATAGTATGGCATAAAACGTCAAAAAAACATCACAGTATATTAAGGCGTAAAAAGTCATAAAAACGTCATATTATGGTAAGGCTTCAAATGAAATAGTATCGTAACGCATAAAAATGCCAAAAAAAACGTCATAGTATAGTATGGCATAAAACGTCAAAAAAACATCACAGTATATTAAGGTGTAAAAAGTCATAAAAACGTCATATTATGGTAAGGCTTCAAATGAAATAGTATCGTAACGCATAAAATTTCCAAAAAAAACGTCATAGTATAGTATGGAATAAAACATCAAAAAAACATCACAGTATATTAAGGCGTAAAAAGTCATAAAAACGTCATATTATGGTAAGGCTTCAAATGAAATAGTATCGTAACGCATAAAAATGCCAAAAAAAACGTCATAGTATAGTATGGCATAAAACGTCAAAAAAACATCACAGTATATTAAGGCGTAAAAAGTCATAAAAACGTCATATTATGGTAAGGCTTCAAATGAAATAGTATCGTAACGCATAAAAATGCCAAAAAAAACGTCATAGTATAGTATGGCATAAAACGTCAAAAAAACATCACAGTATATTAAGGCGTAAAAAGTCATAAAAACGTCATATTATGGTAAGGCTTCAAATGAAATAGTATCGTAACGCATAAAAATTTCAAAAAAAACGTCATAGAATAGTATGGCATAAAACGTCAAAAAAACATCACAGTATATTAAGGCGTAAAAAGTCATAAAAACATCATATTATGGTAAGGCTTCAAATGAAATAGTATCGTAACGCATAAAATTTCCAAAAAAAACGTAAAAAGTCATAAAAACATCATATTATGGTAAGGCTTCAAATGAAATAGTATCGTAACGCATAAAATTTCCAAAAAAAACGTCATAGTATAGTATGGCATAAAACATCAAAAAAACATCACAGTATATTAAGGCGTAAAAAGTCATAAAAACGTCATATTATGGTAAGGCTTCAAATGAAATAGTATCGTAACGCATAAAAATGCCAAAAAAAACGTCATAGTATAGTATGGCATAAAACGTCAAAAAAACATCACAGTATATTAAGGCGTAAAAAGTCATAAAAACGTCATATTATGGTAAGGCTTCAAATGAAATAGTATCGTAACGCATAAAAATGCCAAAAAAAACGTCATAGTATAGTATGGCATAAAACGTGAAAAAAACATCGCAGTATATTAAGGTGTAAAAAGTCATAAAAACGTCATATTATGGTAAGGCTTCAAATGAAATAGTATCGTAACGCATAAAATTTCCAAAAAACGTCATAGTAAAGTATGGCATAAAACGTCAAAAAAACATCACAGAGGGGTGTCGTATAGCTCAGTTGGTTGAGCATCTGTCCTATATACAGAGGCTAAGGTCCTCGCTGCAGTCGGCCCCAGTTCGAGTCCTGCATCGGACAAGCCCTTTGCTGCATGTCATTTCCCCCTCTCTCTGTCTCTCTCCACTGCTCTATCAATAAAGGCACAAAAAACCCCAAAAACATAACTTTAAAAAAAAAAAAAACATCACAGTATATTAAGTCATAAAAACGTCATATTATGGTAAGGCTTCAAATGAAATAGTATCGTAACGCATAAAAATGCCAAAAAAAACGTCATAGTATAGTATGGCATAAAACGTCAAAAAAACATCACAGTATATTAAGGCGTAAAAAGTCATAAAAACGTCATATTATGGTAAGGCTTCAAATGAAATAGTATCGTAACGCATAAAAATGCCAAAAAAAAGTCATAGTATAGTGTGGCATAAAACATCAAAAAAACATCACAGTATATTAAGACGTAAAAAGTCATAAAAACGTCATATTATGGTAAGGCTTCAAATGAAATAGTATCGTAACGCATAAAAATGCCAAAAGAAACGTCATAGTATAGTATGGCATAAAACGTCAAAAAAACATCACAGTATATTAAGGTATAAAAGGTCATAAAAACGTCATACAATGGTAAGGAATGAAACAACATATTATCGTAACGCATAAAATTTCCAAAAAACGTCATAGTATAGTATGGCATAAAACGTCAAAAAAACATCACAGTATATTAAGGTGTAAAAGGTCATAAAAACGTCATAGAATGGTAAGGAATGAAACAACATAGTATCGTAACGCATAAAATTTCCAAAAAAACGTCATAGTATAGTATGGCATAAAACGTCAAAAAAACATCACAGTACATTAAGGAATAAAAAGTCATAAAAACGTCATATTATGGTAAGGCTTCAAATGAAATAGTATCGTAACGCATAAAAATGCCAAAAAAAACGTCATAGTATAGTATGGCATAAAACGTCAAAAAAACATCACAGTATATTAAGGCGTAAAAAGTCATAAAAACGTCATATTATGGTAAGGCTTCAAATGAAATAGTATCGTAACGCATAAAAATGCCAAAAAAAACGTCATAGTATAGTATGGCATAAAACGTCAAAAAAACATCACAGTATATTAAGGTGTAAAAAGTCATAAAAACGTCATATTATGGTAAGGCTTCAAATGAAATAGTATCGTAACGCATAAAATTTCCAAAAAAAACGTCATAGTATAGTATGGCATAAAACGTCAAAAAAACATCACAGTATATTAAGGCGTAAAAAGTCATAAAAACATCATATTATGGTAAGGCTTCAAATGAAATAGTATCGTAACGCATAAAATTTCCAAAAAAAACGTCATAGTATAGTATGGCATAAAACATCAAAAAAACATCACAGTATATTAAGGCGTAAAAAGTCATAAAAACGTCATATTATGGTAAGGCTTCAAATGAAATAGTATCGTAATGCATAAAAATGCCAAAAAAAACGTCATAGTATAGTATGGCATAAAACGTCAAAAAAACATCGCAGTATATTAAGGTGTAAAAAGTCATAAAAACGTCATATTATGGTAAGGCTTCAAATGAAATAGTATCGTAACGCATAAAATTTCCAAAAAACGTCATAGTAAAGTATGGCATAAAACGTCAAAAAAACATCACAGAGGGGTGTCGTATAGCTCAGTTGATTGAGCATCTGCCCCATATACAGAGGCTAAGGTCCTCGCTGCAGTCGGCCCCAGTTCGAGTCCTGCATCGGACAAGCCCTTTGCTGCATGTCATTTGCCCCTCTCTCTGCCTCCCCATTTCCTGTCTCTCTCCACTGCTCTATCAATAAAGGCACAAAAAACCCCAAAAAAATAACTTTAAAAAAAAAAAAAAACATCACAGTATATTAAGTCATAAAAACGTCATATTATGGTAAGGCTTCAAATGAAATAGTATCGTAACGCATAAAAATGCCAAAAAAAACGTCATAGTATAGTATGGCATAAAACGTCAAAAAAACATCACAGTATATTAAGGTGTAAAAAGTCATAAAAACGTCATATTATGGTAAGGCTTCAAATGAAATAGTATCGTAACACATAAAATTTCCAAAAAAAACGTCATAGTATAGTATGGCATAAAACGTCAAAAAAACATCACAGTATATTAAGGCGTAAAAAGTCATAAAAACGTCATATTATGGTAAGGCTTCAAATGAAATAGTATCGTAACGCATAAAAATGCCAAAAAAAAGTCATAGTATAGTGTGGCATAAAACATCAAAAAAACATCACAGTATATTAAGACGTAAAAAGTCATAAAAACGTCATATTATGGTAAGGCTTCAAATGAAATAGTATCGTAACGCATAAAAATGCCAAAAGAAACGTCATAGTAAAGTATGGCATAAAACGTCAAAAAAACATCACAGTATATTAAGGTATAAAAGGTCATAAAAACGTCATACAATGGTAAGGAATGAAACAACATATTATCGTAACGCATAAAATTTCCAAAAAACGTCATAGTATAGTATGGCATAAAACGTCAAAAAAACATCACAGTACATTAAGGAATAAAAAGTCATAAAAACGTCATATTATGGTAAGGCTTCAAATGAAATAGTATCGTAACGCATAAAAATGCCAAAAAAAACGTCATAGTATAGTATGGCATAAAACGTCAAAAAAACATCACAGTATATTAAGGTGTAAAAAGTCATAAAAACGTCATATTATGGTAAGGCTTCAAATGAAATAGTATCGTAACGCATAAAAATGCCAAAAAAAACGTCATAGTATAGTATGGCATAAAACGTCAAAAAAACATCACAGTATATTAAGGTGTAAAAGGTCATAAAAACGTCATAGAATGGTAAGGAATGAAACAACATAGTATCGTAACGCATAAAATTTCCAAAAAACGTCATAGTATAGTATGGCATAAAACGTCAAAAAAACATCACAGTACATTAAGGAATAAAAAGTCATAAAAACGTCATATTATGGTAAGGCTTCAAATGAAATAGTATCGTAACGCATAAAAATGCCAAAAAAAACGTCATAGTATAGTATGGCATAAAACGTCAAAAAAACATCACAGTATATTAAGGTGTAAAAAGTCATAAAAACGTCATATTATGGTAAGGCTTCAAATGAAATAGTATCGTAACGCATAAAAATGCCAAAAAAAACATCATAGTATAGTATGGCATAAAACATCAAAAAAACATCACAGTATATTAAGGCGTAAAAAGTCATAAAAACGTCATATTATGGTAAGGCTTCAAATGAAATAGTATCGTAATGCATAAAATTTCCAAAAAAAACATCATAGTATAGTACGGCATAAAACGTCAAAAAAACATCACAGTATATTAAGGCGTAAAAAGTCATAAAAACGTCATATTATGGTAAGGCTTCAAATGAAATAGTATCGTAACGCATAAAATTTCCAAAAAAAACATCATAGTATAGTACGGCATAAAACGTCAAAAAAACATCACAGTATATTAAGGCGTAAAAAGTCATAAAAACGTCATATTATGGTAAGGCTTCAAATGAAATAGTATCGTAACGCATAAAAATGCCAAAAAAAACGTCATAGTATAGTATGGCATAAAACGTCAAAAAAACATCACAGTATATTAAGGTGTAAAAAGTCATAAAAACGTCATATTATGGTAAGGCTTCAAATGAAATAGTATCGTAACGCATAAAATTTCCAAAAAACGTCATAGTAAAGTATGGCATAAAACGTCAAAAAAACATCACAGAGGGGTGTCGTATAGCTCAGTTGGTTGAGCATCTGCCCCATATACAGAGGCTAAGGTCCTCGCTGCAGTCAGCCCCAGTTCGAGTCCTGCATCGGACAAGCCCTTTGCTGCATGTCATTTGCCCCTCTCTCTGCCTCCCCACTTCCTGTCTCTCTCCACTGCTCTATCAATAAAGGCACAAAAAACCCCAAAAAAATAACTTAGAAAAAAAAAAAACATCACAGTATATTAAGTCATAAAAACGTCATATTATGGTAAGGCTTCAAATGAAATAGTATCGTAACGCATAAAATTTCCAAAAAACGTCATAGTAAAGTATGGCATAAAACGTCAAAAAAACATCACAGAGGGGTGTCGTATAGCTCAGTTGGTTGAGCATCTGCCCCATATACAGAGGCTAAGGTCCTCGCTGCAGTCAGCCCCAGTTCGAGTCCTGCATCGGACAAGCCCTTTGCTGCATGTCATTTGCCCCTCTCTCTGCCTCCCCATTTCCTGTCTCTCTCCACTGCTCTATCAATAAAGGCACAAAAAACCCCAAAAAAATAACTTAAAAAAAAAACAAAACATCACAGTATATTAAGTCATAAAAACGTCATATTATGGTAAGGCTTCAAATGAAATAGTATCGTAACGCATAAAATTTCCAAAAAAAACGTCATAGTATAGTATGGCATAAAACGTCAAAAAAACATCACAGTATATTAAGGCGTAAAAAGTCATAAAAACGTCATATTATGGTAAGGCTTCAAATGAAATAGTATCGTAACGCATAAAAATGCCAAAAAAAACGTCATAGTATAGTATGGCATAAAACGTCAAAAAAACATCACAGTATATTAAGGTGTAAAAAGTCATAAAAACGTCATATTATGGTAAGGCTTCAAATGAAATAGTATCGTAACGCATAAAATTTCCAAAAAAAACGTCATAGTATAGTATGGCATAAAACGTCAAAAAAACATCACAGTATATTAAGGTGTAAAAGGTCATAAAAACGTCATAGAATGCTAAGGAATTAAACAACATCGTATAGTAACGCATAAAATTTCCAAAAAACGTCATAGTGTAGTATGGCATAAAGGTCAAAAAAACATCACAGTATATTAAGTCATAAAAACGTCATATTATGGTAAGGCTTCAAATGAAATAGTATCGTAACGCATAAAAATGCCAAAAAAAACGTCATAGTATAGTATGGCATAAAACGTCAAAAAAACATCACAGTATATTAAGGCGTAAAAAGTCATAAAAACGTCATATTATGGTAAGGCTTCAAATGAAATAGTATCGTAACGCATAAAAATGCCAAAAAAAACGTCATAGTATAGTATGGCATAAAACGTGAAAAAAACATCGCAGTATATTAAGGTGTAAAAAGTCATAAAAACGTCATATTATGGTAAGGCTTCAAATGAAATAGTATCGTAACGCATAAAATTTCCAAAAAACGTCATAGTAAAGTATGGCATAAAACGTCAAAAAAACATCACAGAGGGGTGTCGTATAGCTCAGTTGGTTGAGCATCTGTCCCATATACAGAGGCTAAGGTCCTCGCTGCAGTCGGCCGCAGTTCGAGTCCTGCATCGGACAAGCCCTTTGCTGCATGTCATTTGCCCCTCTCTCTGCCTCCCCATTTCCTGTCTCTCTCCACTGCTCTATCAATAAAGGCACAAAAAACCCCAAAAAAATAAATTTAAAAAAAAAAAAAACATCACAGTATATTAAGTCATAAAAACGTCATATTATGGTAAGGCTTCAAATGAAATAGTATCGTAACGCATAAAAATGCCAAAAAAAACGTCATAGTATAGTATGGCATAAAACGTCAAAAAAACATCACAGTATATTAAGGTGTAAAAAGTCATAAAAACGTCATATTATGGTAAGGCTTGAAATGAAATAGTATCGTAACGCATAAAATTTCCAAAAAAAACGTCATAGTATAGTATGGCATAAAACATCAAAAAAACATCACAGTATATTAAGGCATAAAAAGTCATAAAAACGTCATATTATGGTAAGGCTTCAAATGAAATAGTATCGTAACGCATAAAAATGCCAAAAAAAACGTCATAGTATAGTATGGCATAAAACGTCAAAAAAACATCACAGTATATTAAGGCGTAAAAAGTCATAAAAACGTCATATTATGGTAAGGCTTCAAATGAAATAGTATCGTAACGCATAAAAATGCCAAAAAAACCGTCATAGTATGGTGTGGCATAAAACTTCAAAAAAACATCACAGTATATTAAGGTGTAAAAGGTCAAAAAAACGTCATAGTGTAGTATGGCATAAAGGTCAAAAAAACATCACAGTATATTAAGTCATAAAAACGTCATATTATGGTAAGGCTTCAAATGAAATAGTATCGTAACGCATAAACATGCCAAAAAAAACGTCATAGTATAGTATGGCATAAAACGTCAAAAAATCATCACAGTATATTAAGGCGTAAAAAGTCATAAAAACGTCATATTATGGTAAGGCTTCAAATGAAATAGTATCGTAACGCATAAAAATGCCAAAAAAAACGTCATAGTATAGTATGGCATAAAACGTGAAAAAAACATCGCAGTATATTAAGGTGTAAAAAGTCATAAAAACGTCATATTATGGTAAGGCTTCAAATGAAATAGTATCGTAACGCATAAAATTTCCAAAAAACGTCATAGTAAAGTATGGCATAAAACGTCAAAAAAACATCACAGAGGGGTGTCGTATTGCTCAGTTGGTTGAGCATCTGTCCCATATACAGAGGCTAAGGTCCTCGCTGCAGTCGGCCGCAGTTCGAGTCCTGCATCGGACAAGCCCTTTGCTGCATGTCATTTGCCCCTCTCTCTGCCTCCCCATTTCCTGTCTCTCTCCACTGCTCTATCAATAAAGGCACAAAAAACCCCAAAAAAATAACTTTAAAAAAAAAAAAAACATCACAGTATATTAAGTCATAAAAACGTCATATTATGGTAAGGCTTCAAATGAAATAGTATCGTAACGCATAAAAATGCCAAAAAAAACGTCATAGTATAGTATGGCATAAAACGTCAAAAAAACATCACAGTATATTAAGGTGTAAAAAGTCATAAAAACGTCATATTATGGTAAGGCTTCAAATGAAATAGTATCGTAACGCATAAAATTTCCAAAAAAAACGTCATAGTATAGTATGGCATAAAACGTCAAAAAAACATCACAGTATATTAAGGCGTAAAAAGTCATAAAAACGTCATATTATGGTAAGGCTTCAAATGAAATAGTATCGTAACGCATAAAAATGCCAAAAAAACCGTCATAGTATGGTGTGGCATAAAACTTCAAAAAAACATCACAGTATATTAAGGTGTAAAAGGTCAAAAAAACGTCATAGTGTAGTATGGCATAAAGGTCAAAAAAACATCACAGTATATTAAGTCATAAAAACGTCATATTATGGTAAGGCTTCAAATGAAATAGTATCGTAACGCATAAAAATGCCAAAAAAAACGTCATAGTATAGTATGGCATAAAACGTCAAAAAAACATCACAGTATATTAAGGCGTAAAAAGTCATAAAAACGTCATATTATGGTAAGGCTTCAAATGAAATAGTATCGTAACGCATAAAAATGCCAAAAAAAACGTCATAGTATAGTATGGCATAAAACATCAAAAAAACATCACAGTATATTAAGGCGTAAAAAGTCATAAAAACGTCATATTATGGTAAGGCTTCAAATGAAATAGTATCGTAACGCATAAAAATGCCAAAAAAAACGTCATAGTATAGTATGGCATAAAACGTCAAAAAAACATCACAGTATATTAAGGTGTAAAAAGTCATAAAAACGTCATATTATGGTAAGGCTTCAAATGAAATAGTATCGTAACGCATAAAATTTCCAAAAAACGTCATAGTAAAGTATGGCATAAAACGTCAAAAAAACATCACAGAGGGGTGTCGTATAGCTCAGTTGGTTGAGCATCTGCCCCATATACAGAGGCTAAGGTCCTCGCTGCAGTCAGCCCCAGTTCGAGTCCTGCATCGGACAAGCCCTTTGCTGCATGTCATTTGCCCCTCTCTCTGCCTCCCCACTTCCTGTCTCTCTCCACTGCTCTATCAATAAA
Organism: Seriola aureovittata; assembly: GCF_021018895.1. Taxonomy (NCBI): domain Eukaryota; kingdom Metazoa; phylum Chordata; class Actinopteri; order Carangiformes; family Carangidae; genus Seriola; species Seriola aureovittata. The sequence goes on from NC_079374.1 coordinate 19,017,837, forward strand.
GGCACAAAAAACCCCAAAAAAATAACTTAGAAAAAAAAAAAAAACATCACAGTATATTAAGTCATAAAAACGTCATATTATGGTAAGGCTTCAAATGAAATAGTATCGTAACGCATAAAATTTCCAAAAAAAACGTCATAGTATAGTATGGCATAAAACGTCAAAAAAACATCACAGTATATTAAGGCGTAAAAAGTCATAAAAACGTCATATTATGGTAAGGCTTCAAATGAAATAGTATCGTAACGCATAAAAATGCCAAAAAAAACGTCATAGTATAGTATGGCATAAAACGTCAAAAAAACATCACAGTATATTAAGGTGTAAAAAGTCATAAAAACGTCATATTATGGTAAGGCTTCAAATGAAATAGTATCGTAACGCATAAAATTTCCAAAAAAAACGTCATAGTATAGTATGGCATAAAACGTCAAAAAAACATCACAGTATATTAAGGTGTAAAAAGTCATAAAAACGTCATATTATGGTAAGGCTTCAAATGAAATAGTATCGTAATGCATAAAATTTCCAAAAAAAACATCATAGTATAGTACGGCATAAAACGTCAAAAAAACATCACAGTATATTAAGGCGTAAAAAGTCATAAAAACGTCATATTATGGTAAGGCTTCAAATGAAATAGTATCGTAACGCATAAAAATGCCAAAAAAAACGTCATAGTATAGTATGGCATAAAACGTCAAAAAAACATCACAGTATATTAAGGCGTAAAAAGTCATAAAAACGTCATATTATGGTAAGGCTTCAAATGAAATAGTATCGTAACGCATAAAATTTCCAAAAAACGTCATAGTAAAGTATGGCATAAAACGTCAAAAAAACATCACAGAGGGGTGTTGTATAGCTCAGTTGGTTGAGCATCTGCCCCATATACAGAGGCTAAGGTCCTCGCTGCAGTCAGCCCCAGTTCGAGTCCTGCATCGGACAAGCCCTTTGCTGCATGTCATTTGCCCCTCTCTCTGCCTCCCCATTTCCTGTCTCTCTCCACTGCTCTATCAATAAAGGCACAAAAAACCCCAAAAAAATAACTTAAAAAAAAAAAAAAAAACATCACAGTATATTAAGTCATAAAAACGTCATATTATGGTAAGGCTTCAAATGAAATAGTATCGTAACGCATAAAATTTCCAAAAAAAACGTCATAGTATAGTATGGCATAAAACGTCAAAAAAACATCACAGTATATTAAGGCGTAAAAAGTCATAAAAACGTCATATTATGGTAAGGCTTCAAATGAAATAGTATCGTAACGCATAAAAATGCCCAAAAAAACGTCATAGTATAGTATGGCATAAAACGTCAAAAAAACATCACAGTATATTAAGGTGTAAAAAGTCATAAAAACGTCATATTATGGTAAGGCTTCAAATGAAATAGTATCGTAACGCATAAAATTTCCAAAAAAAACCGTCATAGTATAGTGTGGCATAAAATGTCAAAAAAACATCACGGTATATTAAGGTGTAAAACGTCATCAAAACGTCATAGAATGTTAAGGAATGAAACAACATAGTATAGTAACGCATAAAATTTCCAAAAAACGTCATAGTATAGTATGGCATAAAACGTCAAAAAAACATCAATGTATATTAAGGCGTAAAAAGTCATAAAAACGTCATATTATGGTAAGGCTTCAAATGAAATAGTATCGTAACGCATAAAAATGCCAAAAAAAAGTCATAGTATAGTGTGGCATAAAACGTCAAAAAAACATCACAGTATATTAAGACGTAAAAAGTCATAAAAACGTCATATTATGGTAAGGCTTCAAATGAAATAGTATCGTAACGCATAAAAATGCCAAAAGAAACGTCATAGTATAGTATGGCATAAAACGTCAAAAAAACATCACAGTATATTAAGGTATAAAAGGTCATAAAAACGTCATACAATGGTAAGGAATGAAACAACATATTATCGTAACGCATAAAATTTCCAAAAAACGTCATAGTATAGTATGGCATAAAACGTCAAAAAAACATCACAGTATATTAAGGTGTAAAAGTTCATAAAAACGTCATAGAATGGTAAGGAATGAAACAACATAGTATCGTAACGCATAAAATTTCCAAAAAACGTCATAGTATAGTATGGCATAAAACGTCAAAAAAACATCACAGTACATTAAGGAATAAAAAGTCATAAAAACGTCATATTATGGTAAGGCTTCAAATGAAATAGTATCGTAACTCATAAAAATGCCAAAAAAAACGTCATAGTATAGTATGGCATAAAACGTCAAAAAAACATCACAGTATATTAAGGCGTAAAAAGTCATAAAAACGTCATATTATGGTAAGGCTTCAAATGAAATAGTATCGTAACGCATAAAAATGCCAAAAAAACCGTCATAGTATGGTGTGGCATAAAACTTCAAAAAAACATCACAGTATATTAAGGTGTAAAAGGTCATAAAAACGTCATAGAATGCTAAGGAATTAAACAACATCGTATAGTAACGCATAAAATTTCCAAAAAACGTCATAGTGTAGTATGGCATAAAGGTCAAAAAAACATCACAGTATATTAATATGTAAAAAGTCATAAAAACGTCATATTATGGCAAGGCTTCAAATGAAATAGAATTGTAACGCATAAAACACCAAAAAAACATCACAGTATATTAATTTCTAAAAGGTCATAAAAAAGTCATAGTATGGTAAGGTGTAAAACTAGACAGTATAGAAAGGCATAAAATTGCCAAAAAAATTTCATAGTGTAGTATGGCATAAAATGTCAAAAAACATCATAGTTTATTAAGGCATATGCAGCACTAGCATTTTTTAGATGTGTATTTCTGTGAGGTAAGTTCAGTATTCACGCTCTTTTAGCTCTGTTTTTATTTTTTTTTATCTCTAACCCCGAGGGAAATATTTGTTGCTACAGGTGCTAAATGCTCTACAATGTTCACATCAGGGAGCTTACAACTGTCGCCTCTCCTTTTTCACAGCTGAGATGTTTGTGTGATTAAAACTGAGTATTAGATTAGTGGAAAAACAGAAAATGCTGCACACATGACTTTACAAACTTCTTACAGCTGCTCTGACACTTGAATGTCTTCATGAAGGCACATATATTGATCCTGATCCTCATCCTGAAAAATGAGAAACAGGATGACAATGCCCCCATTCATATAGGGCACAAGGGGTCACTGCATAGTTCGATGCCTATAAAGTTGACATGAATCATATGTTATGGCCTAAGGGGGATTTTGGAACGACATGTTAGACAGCACTTAATTCCACACACCACCATCATCAAAACACCAAAGGAGGGAATATGTTTTGGCGAATTGGTGCTCCATCCCTCCAGTAGAGATTGCCAGGCTGCAGTGAAGCTCTTCTGGTGGCACACGGTGGCCCAACACCTTACTAAAACATTTTAATCCTTTAATTTGTCACCCGTCTGTATAATCCTCTCCTGTTGCTGGCTGTAGGCAGTAGAAGTTGGAGCCAAAGATAGATAGATAGATAGATAGATAGATGGATACATACTATATTTATCCCCTAGGGGAAATTCATGTATTGTGTAGGAGCACAACGAAGAAACAAACAAGCAAACGTGGAAGTGAAAGTGGAAGCAACAGAAGTTATAAATAAATGTATACATTAAACGAAATGGCATCAAACAAAGAAACAAAACAGACACAAGAAGAAATATTCTATACCTGTAAACCTACAAACAAGGTCACAAAAGAAATGTTTTTCTCAGTTCTTCAGTGGCCTACACTGAGCTGAACTTCAACTTCAACCCCATGTAATACTTTTAGGATGAACTGGAGAAATGTCTTTGAGCCAGGCCTTATTACCCAGCCTTTTGTGTTTTGCACTTCAGGGCCACAGTATAGTATATATTGTATGTACTATAAATCATTGCCCTAATACAAGGACCAATCTGCACACCTCATGGAGGACCGATCACATCATGACACCTTGTAACTTAAGCAAAGGTTTTACAGTGTCGACACACTCTCAGATCTCAGGAGTTAACTTGGAAAATAGAATTGTATTATTATGAACAGGAATGGTGGCCAAAGTGACAAAAATAAGACCCAAGCGGTTTGGTCTATTTTACTTTGTGTTCCCATAAAATTATGAGACAGATTAAAAAGTGAGTTGTCAAATAAAAGCAGCAGAGATATTCTGACTTTTAGTCTATCTAGCACAAGTACCCTGACATTGTGACGCCATCAGGGTTATTTTCTCACATAGCTTCCTTCATAACCATGTATGACATTATACAAGTGTTTCCACAGGCTGAGTACACCTGACTGGACCCAATGTATATTCTCAGCAGCTGAAAACCCTTCTGTTCAGACAGGCTTTTAGGTTGCATCTAAAATCCTATATCCGTTTTAACTCCTGTATATTTTATCTTTTTTATTGTTTTTACTTTGCTTTTATTTGATGTATTTGATTTTAATTCTTTCATTTGGTTTATTCATTTTGATTTAGAAGCACTTTGTGACTAGTCTCTGTGAAACGTGCTATACAAACTTTGCTTGTTGGTTTGCTATTCAGTGAAGTGCTTAAGTACAGTACTTTGGAAAATGTACTTAGTTTCTTTCCAACTCTGTGCCATTCAAATGCAAGAGAAAGAAAACAAAAAATGTATTATAAAGTATGATAATGACTATTTGGCTTCCTTATTTGTATTTAGTCATGAACAAATTAGAGGCATAGTCTGAAAAACTTGACTTTAATACCTCAATTACGAGATACGATGGTGTAAATAATAGCATGATGCATACAGGTTACACTGTAAGGCATCATTCTTTATTCAGTACAGTGTTTATGCGACACAAAGGCTTTCATGAAAGTTTATTTGGCCAAACAGTGGCCTAAGACACTGAGGGGCATCAACCAACACATTTCCTCTGAGGTAGTCCGATGTGTACAGTCCATACACATGAGATTACCATGTTATTGATGGGATAATAAAGGAAAGCTGATGTAACTCTCACCTGTTGTGATACAATGTCACAGAGACACAGAAATACAGAGTAAACATGATGATTAAGCCTCAGGGTCATTAGTCCACTATGTCTCTGTGTCCCCAAGACACCAATTTATTGTTGATGTATGATCTGAGACCAGTGGTCTCCATGCAGATGTAACTGTGCAAATTCCCTTTCCACTGAGAGAAGGTCACTGATGTTAGATAGTAGATGAAAAAGCCCAGAAGAGAAATGTTTTCTGTTGGGGTTAATGATTTACCATTGCATATCTGTTATGTACAGCTAGACTTTCAAAACACTTCATGTTTGGATAAAAAAAAGGCAGGCCAAAACAAAATGTTTGCCCTTCCCTTGCACAATAATCAGTTTTTTCAAAACAAAGCACCAGGAGTTTGTTCACCATCAGCCAGAAATATACTATTAGTAAAACAGTAACCTGAACTCAGAAGAAGTTAAAAAAAATTTTTGGCATAAAAGAAACCATGTCTTCAGTGTGAACAGCAGCCTGCAGCTGTGCCCCATCAGCTTAGAGAGACAGCTGAGCTGCAGTCACAGCACCTAATAAAATGTTGGATCAACCTTGATGATGAAACAACCAAAATTAATATTTTTGGCTTTGTCATACCAGCAGTAAACAGTCAGTAAACAAAATAGTAACATTTCTGACAAAAAATTTTCATTTTATTGTAGTTGACACAATCACTGGGTACAGTGGAGGCAAAACAAGATTTTCTTTTGTGAACTTTGTCACACAAAGCCATTGTGACACTGCTGATCTTTGGGGGAAAGAAAGTTTCACCTACAAACTTATGTTTGTTGTAGAGTCTATCCATTCATGGGACCCTTGAATTAATTGTGTTAGCTTTTGCTCTTGGTCGGTATAACCAGACAAGGCAGGCTAATAACAAGCAAAAGCTTACCCTTCATTCATGCACATCACTCTTATCTGCAGAACATTGAGCTCTCAGTGCCAACCAACTGATGACAGCTGACCTAGTTTATTTCATTCACAAAAGTAGATTTAACTGTCTGTGATGTTAGCTACCTAACTGCTAACAATGAATTAAAAGAAGTTAGGGCTCTTCTGTATTTTTGGTGTGTTTATTTGTTGATAACACATTGATATCTTTTATTTAATAAATAATAACTATGTAATTCAGATGAAAACATTGTATAAAAGTGGTTGAGACTTTTGTGTAATTAATAACATTAATATAGGCTGGGTTCTGTTTAGCTGAGTCTGTTGTGACAGCCCTGGGCCGTATGACCTTGTTTTGTTTTGGCCTGTTCCTGTTTCCTGTGTGTTTTCCAGGTACTTCCTGATTACCTGATGGATTTCACCTGAGTGGAGCATATTTGGGAATTGAAGATGGCCTCTCTCTCGCTCAACCCTCCTGGAAGGCTGGTGCCTCTCAGGCGCCCAACTTGATTTTTGTTTGGTTGTATATTGTTTGGTTAAGGCCTCAGTTTCTGTACGTGTAGTTTGTGTTGGCTTTATTTTCCTAGCACCCAATATCTCCACTACACTATCGACTTCACATATGGTTATTTTGTTTACGTTAACTTGGGTTATCCTTAATAAATTAGTTTTCTTTAAATGGTCGCTGTGTGAACCTGTCTTCTTGGTTATGCTCCTAAATGAGCCGGGCATAACACAGTTCAAGGTCCTGGTATTGTGTACAATTATTAATGAATATGACTAAATACACCAGTGCTTTTTCACCATATGACCAATGCTGGGTTACAGAACTAGAACCAGGGGATAAATAAAGTATCTAAGTGGACAAAGCAGACAACTGCTACAGTACACCAGAACTTCAGGGGCCATGAATGGTCTAGGCTAACTGTGTCAACTGACACCCTCTGATACCTTCACTGAAAATCTATGTATGCTAGGAATATCTACTTGTGAAGCATGTTATCTGATTGTGACCGCCACCCCGTAGAGGGCCACAGAAAAAAACAATCTGTGCTGATGTTTGGCTCCTCACATCAGGGGGGGAAAGTTTTCCCGCATCCTGAGCGGCAGAGGTGGCTGCTATAGGGTGTGAGACCTGTAGCTGCTGAACCTGGGGATCAACACGTGAGTTATTGCATTCATTGGCATAATGACCTGGTTTTTGACAACGCCTACATATAACAGTGTTTGGGCGTGCTGGTCTGGTGGGGGGCTTATTGTGGGGCCTAGAAACGGCCTGTAGTGCCAGTAAACCCTGTGTCAATTGGTTAAGCTGCTCCTGCTGCTTCTGTAACATATGCTTTAGCTCTGCCATTTCTATGTTACTAGGACTAGTAGCTGCCCTAACCTCAGAGCACTGCATGGCACTAAAAGAGGGCACTGAATAACTCCTAGCCCTAAGCTCATCAGGTCGTCCCTCCCGCTCCCAGCGAATGGCCTCTGCTCTAATATCCAAGAGAGTATACTCAGGATGTTGCCGCACTATCCCTTTTAGCTCCCTGCGAAGGTTAGCATCATGGACATGCTCAACGAACTGATCTCTAAGAAGCATAGGGACACCTTGCACTCCGCTCGGGGCACAGCGTTCAATTTTTTCCATGATACAGTATAAAGCATGTGAAAACTCTTGAAGTGACTCTCCCTTCTGCTGCCTTCGAGATAAGAAACACTGCTGGAGAGAAACATGAGACTTTGAACATCCATACAAATCTTGGAGGACAATGAAAATTCTCTCTGGGTCCTCTCTTTCTGCTCTAGGCCGGTACCTAATCTCATCCTTGGCCTCCCCCTCCAAGTGATCATATATAAAATAAGCTTGCTCAACAGACCTCATATGTCTAGTTCTCAGAGTTGCCCTCATCTCTTCAACCCAATCCTCCACTGGGATCCCAGAAGTCCCCCTGAAAACTGGACATTTTCTTTCCCTAGGGATATACAGCACACGTTCAACAGGGTCCTTTAGAACAGAGTGTCACGAACCAGCTGGACTATCAGGGCCTGAGCCTGACAGGGATGCACTGGCTACTGCTCGTTCCTGCAGTAGCTGCTCCTTTTCGGCCTGCAGCTGTTCGATTAAGTGTCTTAATTCTTGGAGCTCGTTGGCCATGGCTGCAGTGAGGAAACACCAACACTCAACAAGTCCCACGAAGTGCACACTGCTGTTTTGTTTTAAACCCCCCCCCAAAAAAAAAAAAAAAAAAAATTCAACTTTTACTTAAGTAAATTATATTAGAAAAAAGGATTAACCCAAATCTATGTCACGTATACCCGCCTAGACCGTCACTGTATCCTGCCAACAACGCCAGAATGTGACCGCCACCCCGTAGAGGGCCACAGGAAATGATACAAGTGATGGTCAAGAACAGGCACGGACAAAGAGATTTCCCCCAAGTTCACAATTTTTATTATTATGCAGCAAATAAACTAATAACATGTCTAAGAAACAACTTTTTTAAAAAAGATACTAAGCCAGAGCACTACAAGACGGCTGGACACGGCCACAGGCATGGGGGGGGGGTCCGATAGGACAGAGCACTCACCTCACTCCGTGCCCAACACATGCACACACACGCCAAAACAATCAAAAGTAAAGGGAAAACCATAAATTGTGAAGGACGTGCAAAATTACCACCACACACACACACACAATTAAAGGGGTGTGAAGCTGGGGTGAGAAACTCTGAACACCGATCCCTCCACCGTCCAAGCGGCCACACCATCACCGGCCCTGCAGTACTCATGCAAAGAAAGGAAAACACAACAAGTTAAAAACCCATACAAAAACAACTGCTGCAATAAATATATTAAAAAAACCTTGGGGGAAAATTAAGGGAGTAAATGCCACAGAGGGCTAACATAACAAAGGAACTAAAGAACTAACAGAAATCATTTAATGCAACAAAAAAACGGGATACCAAAAGAATACAAAACAACAAAACAAGTTGAACTAGTTAAACAAATAAAACAAAGCGATAAAACAAAACAAAACAAAACAGCAGTGGCAGTCTGTCTCGACACAATTCACCCTACATGTGGTTCAATATGCGGGATACCCAGGAAGCAGGACCACACAATATGTGCGCCACACAGTATACCAGGGACCATGAGGAGGCAGCAGCCGAGAACAAGCCGGTCTGCCGGTTTAAATACACTCATCAATGAGGAAGTGGGTGGAGCTAGCCTGCTGTCTAATCCTACGGTGGCCTGGGAGGGACATTCACTACTGGTCACATGATAAAAGCTTTAAAGGTATGGTTTGGGTTTTTTGACGTGGGGTTGTGTGAGGTACTCGTGAATAGTTAGTTCATTACTGCCAGTGGATTCTATCCAGCGTGCTCCCAGTCAGGAAAGCCAGCCGGCAGCACCCAATAGAGTGGCAGAGCTTTGTGTTGCTGTGCATGGGGCCACGAGAAAAAACCTGTTTTAGAGAGTTTTTTTTAGAGAGCTCACCTTAACAATCCAATATCCGTTTAAATGTATGCTTAATGTAGAATATTTTCAGCGGTTTATCTAATTGAAAACAGCAATTTCCTTTGGCACTTCATTTTTCGACCACTGAACTACTGTATTCCTATGCATTACGTCGCTTTCTGATTTACTCAGCTGACAATATACAGTGTGATCCGTAGGTGCTCTTCTCAAGGAGGAACTGACAGCTTGCATGTTTCCAATGGTGGCTGGTAGCTCTTATTATTGGGCCATTTCATTTTGTGTTAAGCATGTGCTGCAAGACTGAACGATTCAGGAGATCCTTTGTCCCCAGACTGAAACATCCTAACAACTATGAATTGACATGAAATTGAGTTCTGATTTTCATGGTCTCCAGAGGTTGAATCCTACTTTTACTTTGATGACCCCTTGATATTTCCTGTAGCTCCACCACAAGGTTTCCATTTGTGCTTCAGATTGAAATATCTCACAAGTACTGGAGGGATTGCCATGAAATTTACACCTGATATTCAAGGTCCCCATAGGATACATTCTAATGACTTTGGTGTAACTATAGTTTGTGTTCTTGTGTTCTTCTTTTTTATTGTTTTTAATTTTTAAGTGCCGACTAAAAAGTTGAACAAATCACATTAGTACCAGCCCAGCTGCACTGGTACGATTTTGTGGGAACTATAGTTTTTTGAGTGTTGATAAATCAGTTGTAAACTTTGCTAAACTTATTTGCAACAAATAATTGCAAATAAGTGCTGTAGTGGATGACAATTAGTTTTACGATATGGGAAATAATCCCCAGGAACAGGCTGTATTTTTTGTTTAGATGAATGATGATGATGAAAGAAATTTTCATTAGGACACTGGATTGAGGTAAACATGCTAGACGTGACATCAGGACTTAAACTCTCTACACATGCATTTAAGGAGGGGGTGTTCCCTTACATCTGAATGCATAATTCAGCTGTGTTTCACACAGCTGCTGTTGGACATATACTGACAAACAAATGAGCATTTTAACCATTTCAATGCATTACATCTTGTCTGCTAAATACTTTTCATCACTTGGACGGTTTTGCTTTGAAGGATCACTTCAAAAATGAGTAATACATCTAGTATAGTTGTATTTTCACTGTCAGGCTTCAATGCAACAGTCAACTACAGAGTCACACTTTTCTTTCTCACTTTACTATGTTACGGTCTAATTTTTGTGGTTAATGTGTCTCTGATTTTAATTATAATCTTGGATGAAAACTTACATGAACCCATGTATATTTGTTTATGCAACTTGTGCATCAATGGACTTTATGGGACTGCAGGCTTTTACCCTAAATTTGTTTCTGACCTTCTGTCTGATATTCCTGTAATATCATATGCAGGGTGTTTGTTACAGGTCTTTGTTATATACTCCTATGTAAAAGTTGACTTCTCTGTTTTAGTTCTTATGGCCTATGACAGATGTGTGGCCATATGTCGACCACTGGAGTATCACTCTGTTATGTCTGTGCGAAGGACTGCTGTGTTAGTTAGTTTGTCCTGGCTGGTACCTCTGTGCTGTGAGGTAATGATTGTATCGTTGACATCCAGACTAAAATTATGTGGCTCACGCATACAGAAACTCTACTGTGAGAACTGGTCAATTGTTAAACTTGCATGTAGTTCAACAACAGCTAATGACATTCTTGGACTATTATTTATTTCCTTCTATATCGGGCATGTTCTCTTCATTGTGTGTTCATATGTGCAGCTGGTAAAATCAGCTTTAAAATCCAGAGAAGGCAGGAGAAAGTTTACACAGACATGTGTGCCACATTTATTGTGTTTGCTTAATGTTACAGCTGCTTTGCTTTTTGATTTAATGTACTCGCGGTATGGATCAGCATCAGTACTACAGAGTCTAAAGAACTTCATGGCCATACAGTTTCTCATCATCCCCCCACTTCTCAACCCTGTTATTTATGGACTGATCCTGACTAAAATTCGGAGTAGAATGATTTCTTTGTTCATGATGGCAGGTCAAAGGGTTAAACTGAGACTGAAGGTTTGATTTATATAACCACCCCACAATCACTCTGTTTGACTAAAGAAAGGGTTGTTTTGTTTGTGTGATTCTCCTGTCGTCCTTTCTCTATCAGGCTTTTGTAATGTTAATGACCTCAAAGATGAGGTTCCCACACAGGAAAAACGTCTGTTAGAATTGCATTTCTGTTTAAATTTTGTTTCTACTTTTCCACAACTATTTTGGTGTTTATTAATGTGTCTCTGATTTTAACTATAATCTTGGATGAAAACTTACATGAACCCATGTATATTTGTTTGTGTAACTTGTTCATCAATGGACTTGTAACCATGAAATGGTTGACTACTCTGTTTTAGTTCTTATGACCTATGACAGATATACGGCCATATGTCGACCACTAGAGCATCACTGTGTTACTTCTGTGAGAAGTACTGCTGTGAGCTGACAGACCACCTGTCCGTGAGGGCAGACCTCACAAAACCTGTTTTTGGTCTTGTGAACGCAATATCTCCATGACATCTTGGGGGAATTTCTTCAAATTTGTTACAAACATTCACTTGGATGAATTAATTAGACTTCAGTGGTCTAAGGTCAAAGATCAAGGTCAGTGTGACCTCACAAAACTTTTTAGCCATTACTCAAGACTTTACATAGCAATTATGACAAAATTTCACACAAATGGTTAATATCTTATATGACTCTGGAGAAACAGGGAACCTGAAACTAGTCAGAGTGGCGGAGGCATTCAACCGTGAGGCGGCAATTCTAGTTGTTTAACTGAATTAGGAACTATCTTCCTTATCATTTTCAGTAAACTTATTCATGTCATTAAAAGGTTATAACCATGTATGGTTAGCTGTTTCTGCATGGCTGTAAGGTGAGGATGGTGGTACCTGATATAGCAACTGAAATAAAATGGTGTGTGACTGGCAAGATGGCGAAGATAGAGTGACCCAATCTGAGCTTCAAAACCGCTCTTCAGAAACCTATTGGTGACATCACAGAGACTACGTCCATCTTTATTTACAGTCTATGGGTGTGACTCAAGTTTGGTCACCTGTATAACTGAACTTACCTGTATAAACTATAGACCAAAATCTTACAAAAGCACAAGAAAAAGAGTTTACAGACAAGCTATAGCTGAGGCTATACAATGTTTGAGCTAAATGCTAACAACAGAATACTAACTTACACTTATACTTACAATGACAGTGTTAACATGCTGATGCTAAAAGAACACAATTTTTTTTTACCATATTTAGTTAAGTTTGATAATAAGAAAATGTTATCATGGCATGAGTATAGCTAAAAACTCACTAGCACGGATAAAATCTCTCCCTAATGCATTATTTCAAACATCAACATGCACTGTGGGGAGGTCTCTAAATTCTCCAGATGTGAAATGATGTAACATCTACCAGGCTGGACAAGATAACAGTCTTTGAATACCTCCCAGAACTTAGTTTTGGTTTAATGTGCATAGATATCACACCATATAGATAGCTAAATAGGTTGATATGTATAATTGTTTTTGCTCAAAATTTTCTGTTGAGTTATTATGACTGCTGTTTTAAAAAAAAAACTGTGATAAGAGATTATTTAAGAACAGTCAAAGAGACTTTTTCCTCTCAGAGAGAACTATTTGACTTAGAGAATGGAAAACAGCACTCTCTCCTTTTACTTTAACCTCACCATGTTCATGAACATTGGACACCACCGCTATCCAGCCTTTGTCTTTTGCCTCCTGCTCTATGTCTTCATTGTCTCTGCTAATCTTGTCATAATACTGGTGATATCACGAGAAAGAACACTACACGAGCCCATGTATATGTTTATTGCATTTTTGTCTTTCAACTCTCTGTACGGTTCGACTGGTTTTTTCCCCAGATTCCTCATGGACCTTCTGTCTGATACTCATTTAATCTCACGTTCTGCTTGTTTCACTCAGATCTATGTTATTTACACATATGCTTCCTATGAAGTGACCATTCTTGGCATTATGGCTTATGATAGATATGTGGCTGTTTGTCATCCTTTACACTATCACAGAAAGATGAGCCGTAAAACTGTCTATACATTGGCATTCTTTGCTTGGGTATTTCCAGCGTGTAACCTTACAGTAAGCACTATTGTGATTGTCAGGCTTCCTCTATGTGGTAACAATATACATAAGGTATACTGTGCCAGCTGGAATATTGTAAAAATATCATGTTTTACCACTTCTGTTAATAATGTTATTGCTATGTTGGGGGCCATAAGTATGGCCTTCCTTCCCTTTAGTTTTATCTTGTATACTTATCTGAGAATTGTCATTGCTTGTTGGATGAACTCATCAGAAATCAAGGGGAAAGTATTACACAGTTGTTTTCCACATATTATTTCATTTGTGACTTATTCCATCACGTCATTTATTGATACTGCCTTGGGCCGACAAAATCTTAAAGAGATAAATCCATTCGTGGCTGTAATTTTGTCACTAGAATTTGTTGTCATTCCTCCGGTTCTGAATCCTCTTGTCTATGGCCTTAAATTACCAGAAATTAGAAGACACATTTTCAGGATGCTATGCGGAAAAACCCCAAACTAAGAAGAATTCCTCTAGAACATTACTAGAATCTACACTGATCATATGAATGATCTGTGCTGTGAATTAACCACCTTCATTACACATATGCCCCCATTAAGTGACCGTTCTCATCCTTTACTCTATCACAGAAAGATGACTTCCTAAACTGTTTAAAGGTTGTCCTACTTTTTTCTTTGCAGCATGCATTTCTCTGCCCATCAGGCTTCCTTTAGTGGCAAAGAGATAAAACATGATTTGATCTGACTGGAATGTTGTAAAATTATCATGTGCTATAAACAATATTTTTGTTTTGCTGTAACATTGTTTAATGTTATGTTCTGTTTGGTGATATTGCCTTAAGATGGTATAATCTTGAAGAGATGAACACATTTTACTGGAGTTTGCTGTCATTCCTCCAGTTCTGAATCCTCTCATTTATGGCCATTCAAGACACATTTTAATAATGTTTAACTTAAAACAATAGTTCAAAACATTTTGAACAAGTATAACTGCATAAATTTAACTATGACTGTTACAATAACAGAAATAAGAATACTATAAGATGGATGTGCATGTCCCATGCTCTTTATTATTATTTATTATTATTATGTTTTATTTTAAATGTACATAGTAATGACATTGTTTAGGAACATACATGCTCAGGTTGCCAAGACAATAGAAGCACAAGGAAAAAGCTATTTTTGTGAATAATTTTCAAAATTCCCCCATCTGGTTTGGTGGGCGCACAGGAAAAAAAAACATAAAGGAGTTTGATAGCACTCATAAAGAAAATGCTCACTCCATAGTTATATACATGCATATAGTCTCATCAAAAACAGATACAAAATGTGCCAATATCTCTTTATTTATTTATTTTAAATTTATTTATTAAAACCAGTTGCTTAATTTTTTCACCTGTTGCTTAATATGACACTCATAACTCTGCCATAACTTTCATGTAGTGACATGTATAAGGTCAAATATACCCCCCCCCCCCATGTGAACAAAAACTCTACATGAGCATTTTGTCTTTTGTGAAACAACAGTTTTATGAATGAAAAGACACATCTAAAACTCAAACGATTCCATTCTACATGTCGTTAAAGAAAATAAAGAAGGGTGGCACAACAAATCATTCAATATAATGGGTTTTATTTTTCTTACACACTATGTCATTTGGGAAATATTATGTGAACAAAGCAGAAAATACATGCCCATATCAGACCATAGACACAATATGTGTCATAGAGTGTGTCATTTGTCCATCTACGTAAATATTTGGTTATATTGTATATTTCCTATAAAAATGTTTTGCTGTTTACTTTATAGTAGAAATTGCTACTCCATTCTGCCAAGAACACAATATGTAATAATACTTATTTTTTGCCTCAAAGTGGTGAAACCTTAAGATAGTCTTTAAGTAGGATATCCAAAAAAAAAAAAATCAATAACCATCAAGATAACACAATAGAAACAGTGCACCTATGGGCAGGGTACAAACACCCCCAACTGGCACATAGTCAAAGAAGCCTGAAGAACAGGAGACCTCAGTAACCACCAAATATGAATCTCTACTGATGATAATAATATTTATGACTTAGCTCATTTTACCATCAAAGCTAACATCTCAGCTGCTTCGTGGACAAAAGCAAGGTCAGAATCAGAATTACTCAAGTCTGTGGAGAATCAGGGTGAAAACCAGGAAGAAAAGATGACGAGAAGTCGGTGAATCAACCTGAGCTGATAAAGAAAACACTGCAAAATGTGTCTGAACTGCCTTGCACAATTAAACCCTGGCTGGTGATAAAACCCATGAAGTGTCACTCAGAGAGTTGGTGGACTTTCGCTGTCCTTAATGAGCCTTTATTGGGGGTGGCAGAGCTCTCAGGGTGTCTTTTCATGCTGGTTGTGTCGGGCCTTGACGACGCAGTGGGCCTGATACGAAAGGTTCACTGTCCCTTCTAAGTGTAAGCAGTGCTGGAGATAAACCTATGGGGTTAACCCTCCCTCCCTTGCTTGAACCTCAGCTAGACACTTAACTGAACGGTTGAGACTTCCCTCCTGTGCCCCTCACAGTCAGGGACAGCCCTATAGTTAGTCACCCTAATAAAACTTAACTCCTTGTATACCTCAGCCTGTTCCTAACAGAACCTCAAAGAATGCTTTGGGCCTCCACAATCCATTTTAGACCTACTTGGAGTAAACCTCTAGCAATCTCGTGGAGGGTGCTTACCTTAAAGAGGTGTGGGGGACCAAGCCGGGTTGGTGTGTGATGTCTTGCAAAAAAGATTTTTCGCTGATCATGGTTTAAGCCTTTTATTTAAGGTTAACAAAAAGCAGATGTCAGCAACAGTCACTCACAGACAGCCCAGGGGCACCTGTTGGCCTATTCTTGGCTTGGTGTGTCAGGGCCCTTACATGTCTTAGTTACAGTTGTTACAACTTTGTCACTGTAAGTCAATGTTGGACTCCTGCGGGGGTGACCATTATATTTTATCCCATTGTGTATCTCCTCATTGTTTTTTGGAATAATAAGCAAGAAATGACATTGATCCCAGACATCATACCTAGAAACTACATTTTCACAGTTGAGTATTAATCTTAAAATGCATTATGGTAAGTACTAAATTTTACAGTGATTATCAGAATTCTCCAGAGAAGAAAAACTATGACAGCATTCAAGATCAGATGAGATAAAACACTCTTAACTCCTCCTTATTACCTGCACTTGTGGCGTGTCTGGAGATCCAACCAAGAGCAAAATGTAGAGCAGGCCTCAAGGTGAAACTACTGTAGGTATGACCAATATTATATGATGTTATGTTTCAATGATTCAAGGTGGTTAGCACTTTATCACACAACTGCTTAAATCTTCCTTCTCACAGATGCTGTCAGGAATGAGAGTTCATCTAACAACAAAGACCAAACTACTGACGTCTTTGCCTCTGATTTAGTGTGAGTGGAATGGAAAACAGCACTCTCTCCTTTTACTTTAACCTCACCATGTTCACGAACATTGGACACCACCGCTATCCAGCCTTTGTCTTTTGCCTCCTGCTCTATGTCTTCATTGTCTCTGCTAATCTTGTCATAATACTGGTGATATCACAAGAAAGAACACTACACGAGCCCATGTATATGTTTATTGCATTTTTGTCTTTCAACTCTCTGTACGGTTCGACTGGTTTCTTCCCCAGATTCCTCATGGACCTTCTGTCTGATACTCATTTAATCTCACGTTCTGCTTGTTTCACTCAGATCTATGTTATTTACACATATGCTTCCTATGAAATGACCATTCTTGGCATTATGGCTTATGATAGATATGTGGCTGTTTGTCATCCTTTACACTATCACAGAAAGATGAGCCGTAAAACCGTTTTCAGCTTGGTGGCAATGGCTTGGGTTTTTCCAGGCTTTGTTCTTACGGCATGCATTTCTCTGTCCGCCGGACTTCCTTTATGTGGTAATGAGATACAAAAAGTGTTTTGTGCCAACTGGAATGTTGTAAAATTATCATGTGTCAGCACTACTGTCAACAATATAGTAGGTATGCTTTTGACCATAGCCACAGTTTTCCTTCCCCTTTTTTATGTCCTGTACACCTATTTACGAATAGTAGCTGTTTGCTGGAAGAAATCTGCAGAATTCAAAGGGAAAGTATTACAGAGCTGTCTGCCACACATGGTTTCATTTGTGATTTACTCAATCACAGGTTTTTGTGATATTGCCTTGGGCAGGTATAATCTTGAAGAGATAAACCCATTTGTTGCTGTGATTTTATCGCTGGAGTTTGTCATCCTTCCTCCAGTTCTGAATCCTCTTGTGTATGGACTTAAGTTACCAGAAATCAGAAGACACAGTTTAAGGATGTTATCAAGGTATATGCAATAATAAGTCTGAACCACACCACGGCAAATTGTATGAATATGATTCTATGAGCACACATAGGTACAAACAACTGTGGAAAAACATACATATACAGAACCTATGAGTAGTGTGGGAACAGTCAAAAAAACCTAAAAAAACTGTCATTTAATTAACTCTCACACTATCGCTAAGGAAGAACAGAAATCAGGCTTAATCAGGATCAGTCATTACACACACATTACACAAGATGTTCCACAAATAAGCTGACTGTGAGTGTTGTGGTCACATGCTTATTGTTCTCAAAATATTGAATGAGATTAAGTCCAATACTCAAATGCAGACCATGTGTAGTAATAATGAAATAACAATAAGATCGACTGACTATGCCTTTTACATTTTTTTCACATATAAATGTTGCCAATCCTTAGCCAGTGTAAACATAATTTGTTACTGTTGGGCAGCTAAAAATATTCTCGAAATATATGTGTTTTGCATGAATAAACAACATGACAAATTATTTTCTTGTACCATTACTATTTTGATAACAGATTACATTTTTCTAAGTCTCCATGCATGACTTACTTTCCATTAACTTCACACATGTTGGCATTTTATTTTACGTGGTCTCAATTTCACCTCATAAAGGTTTTCAACACAGCTTAATTTTAAAAATAATATGATTTTAAAAAATCACATGCCACATCACTTACTGGAAATTTGAAGTCCCACGCTAACAGCGTCATTGAGTGTTTCTGCCATGAGAGAATATAAAGTCATCATGGAATGGGTTGACACAGAACAGGATGCCCATTTTTTCTCCCACAAAGGTTAGTTTGTGCAAATATAATTCCTATTGGGGCGTCGTGTAGCGTAGTGGTCTAAGCAGGCGCCCCATGTGTAGAGGCTACAGTCCTCGCTGCAGTTGGCCCCGGTTCGAATCCCGCATCGGACGGCCTTTCGCTGCATGTCATTCCCCCTCTCTGACTCCCTGTTTCCTGTCTCTCTCCACTATACTATCAAATAAAGGCATAAAAAGCCCAAAAAATATACTTCAAAAAAAAATATAATTCCTATTGCTCAAATGAGAGATAAATAATGATAAATTGTAACATTTTATGATGGATAATGTGTCAGTAATTACAATGTTTACTCTGTCAGGGTTAAATGGCACCGCAAACTACAGAGTCACTCTCTTTGTTCTCACTTTATTGTGTTACTTTGTGATTTGGCTGGTAAATCTGACCATTATTGTGACAATCATTGTGGATAAAAGCCTTCATGAACCCATGTACATCTTCCTCTGTAATGGTGTATGGGACAGCAGGTTTTTATCCCAAATTCCTCATTGATCTTTCGTCTCCCACTCATGTCATCTCTTATGCTGGATGTCTTCTGCAGGGTTTTGTGTTGCACTCTGCAGCTTGTGCTGATTTCTCTATTCTAGCTCTAATGGCATATGACAGATATGTGGCTATTTGTCAACCTCTGGTATACCACTCTGTGATGACTACACCAAGAGTTTGTGTATTTGTGTTTTTTACTTGGCTTGTTCCATTTTATCTGTTGTTCATGAGCACAATAACAACATCAAATTCAAGGTTATGTGGCTCACACATACCGAAGATCTACTGTGTTAATTGGTTAATTTCTAATCTTGCATGTTCTGCCTCTCTTGCAAAAATTATCATTCCAGCTTTTAATTATACTTTTTATTTTGGTCATTTTATGATTGTTGTTTGGTCCTATGTATACCTGATCAAAAAATGTCTGAGATCCAAAGAGAATAGGAGTAAATTTATGCAGACATGTGTACCACATTTAGTCTCTTTAATAGTAGTCGTTGTATGTTTGCTTTTTGATTTGTTGTACATGAGATTTGGCTCAAAACAGTTATCACAAAGTGTCCAGAATTTTATGGCGATAGTATTTCTCTTAATTCCTCCAATCCTCAATCCCCTCATTTATGGGTTCAAATTGAAGCAAATAAGAAACAGAATTCAAAATTTTATTTGTGGTAAAAGGTGAGTTTTTAGACCAAAGTCATGAGTTGTCTACACAAAGAAAAAAAAATCATGTATATGATTTGGGAGAAATACCAAATACATTATCATTTTAATCATTAGACAATGTGACATTCACACATAACCAGCATTCACAGTTGAAATGCCCCTTACATCATGACAGAAAGCAAATTACAGGGAAAATTCTGTGGCATGTAAAAAAGTCCAACTAAATTTATCTGTTGTGCTTTAAATGTGTCTCCAATCACATCATGTTTAACATATTTTAAAACATGTGGAGCTTTCAATAAATCTGCACCTGATGAGACGTGTGCCTTGTTTCATATAGCTGTGCCTTAAAACTTACTTTGCATCAGTTGCTGACTATTTCAAATTTGTGTTTGATCTATTTTCTGTTGTAACTCATATTTATTTAAAAGCATCTCTGTCTCACTGAGTTATTCAACAAGGAAAAAACAGCACACACAAATAAAAATGACTGTTTTAGGGACCATACATCACCTTTGTCAAATTTTATACTGTGAAGTAGACACTCAAACCATTGGAGTGTTATTTATTTATTTCCTTGTGCAAACCTGTTTCATAAAAATTATGTTTATATACAAGTAATGTGCACTCATTTACAAATTCAGGACTTAGTAATGTCTTAGTAATGACTTTTGAGCGTCTGAAGTGTATTTGTTTTGCTGTTGAGTTCAAATATCAAATCTTTCTCAATTGCTTACTCCACCTTTAACTGTGTGTAAGGAAGTTTGCAGTTCATACGCCATAATAATAGCTAGTTGTCAGTGCAAGTGTTCTTAAAAAAATTCATAAAACAACGCGATTGATGAAATTGGAAACTTAAACCATCAAGTTAAAATGTTGTCTTTAAACTCAATATGTGTACTGCAATCTTTTCTGTGTTATCATTTAGTCATTCATCTCTAGCGTATTCGAGCTCACTGATTGGATTGTTTGAATTTCTATGTTCACCAGCACATTATCTGTTGCTGCCATTAAAGCATATAAACTGAACTACAAATGACGGTTCAGGTTGTTAGTGATGAACAGATGCAGTACTGGATGTCTCGTTTTTAATAATGTAAGAGCAAACTGTATAATTTCCAATATGATGGATAATGTGTCAGTAATTACAATGTTTACTCTGCCAGGGTTAAATGGCACAGAAAACTACAGAGTCACTCTCTTTGTTCTCACTTTATTGTGTTACTTTGTGATTTGGCTGGTAAATCTGACCATTATTGTGACAATCATTATGGATAAAAGCCTTCATGAACCCATGTACATCTTCCTCTGTAATGGTGTATGGGACAGCAGGTTTTTATCCCAAATTCCTCATTGATCTTCTGTCTCCCTTTCATGTCATCTCTTATGCTGGATGTCTCCTGCAGAGTTTTGTGATACACTCATCATCAGGAAGTGAGTTATCAATTCTTGCTGTTATGGCTTATGACAGATATGTGGCTTTATGTCAACCACTAATGTACCACTCTGTTATGACTGCACAAAGAATATCTCTGTTAGTGGCCTTCTCTTGGCTCTTGCCTCTTTTTTGCATGTTCAATAACACAATGACAATTTTTCAGACAAAGTTATGTGGCTCACACATACCTAAACTTTACTGTTCAAATGCACTGCTTGGTAAACTAGCTTGCTCTCAAATACCATTATTGTATATTTCAACATTGCTATTTACCATGTCCATTTTTTCTTTCTTATTTGGTCTTATATGTATCTGGTCAAAACGTGCATGAGATCCAAAGATAGCAGGAAGAAGTTTACGCAAACATGTGTGCCACATTTAGTCTCTTTATTCAACTTTGGCTTTGCTGTGTTGTTTGATTTAATGTACACACGGTTTTCTTTGGGAAGGTCACCACAGAGCCTTCAGAACTTCATGGCAATAGAATTTCTTTTAATCCCCCCTATTGTGAATCCTCTGGTCTACGGGTTAAAACTGACCAAAATTCGTAACAGAATTTCTTTATTTTTTTCAAGAATAGAAAGAAAGTGTCTTGACAGCGTAGATTAACTGAAGTGAGAGCATCTTCAAATTCATTCAGAATATATTCATGTGTGATAAAAAAGAGGTATTATGACCATCCTGTTCATTCAATACCCCAAGTTACTCCCTGCAAATCCTTGTTCATGTCCAGTTTGACTGTTATGAACTGTGCCATATTGAATACATAAGATACATGCTAGTTCCCATGATCAAAATTCGTCTCTCTTTTGGGATTTTTTTCAAATGTAACATTACTCCTAAGTCACAGAACAGCCTTGGAAGTCGCTGGTGGAACTGCACTGCCCAGCAAATAGGGAGGTTAACCTCAGAGGATCGGACTACTGGACAAACTTTACTCATGCGATAAACTCTCTCCATTTGTCAGAAGCTCTGTTGTGAAATAGGTGTCGACATGTGTTTCTCTTCTTTGGCAATCATTGACTTTAATTCAGTGGCACAGGTCTGGTGGGTTGGCAGGTGGGTGGGTTGAGTGGATACTTGGGATCAGACTGGATACAATGTACTCTTTGTATTTTGTATATTGTGAAAATCTTCAATAAATAGACCTGGATTACTCTTGAGCCAAACGTTACTGTAAAATGTTTGCTATCCCATTGCATTTCCACTCTCGTCATGTCTACATTAGACAGAATTCACAAAAAATATTTATTTTGCTGAAAAGTTCTTGCATACAGAGAATAATGACTTATAATGCATTTAGACACAAAAACTGAGTCAAGCTTTGAGAAACATCCACATGAAACTGACAATCATCAATCAAATATAGAGCTTACATGAAACATCTGGCAACAACTGCCACTACAGCCATGTGCCACACTTTCTTATATAATCCTTGTGAGCTGAAAACAACGATGCAACATAAACCGTTTATCAAGCCTCAGTATCAAAAGCGTCTGTCAATCATGTGAAAACACTGAAGAGTAAGGATATGCAGCAAGATCAAATGCAGCATTCACTCTTCACGTGCCAGTCCTGAGTAGCCTGGACAACCTCCTTGATTTTCTCAAACACACTTAACAATCCACTTCATCATCTCTGTGTTTTGGAAACAGAAACAACACGTGTATATATTAAAATCATATATTCATATATTTAATATATTTATTATATTTTCAAGCTGAGACAGGAAACCAGAAATGTACGCAATTTGCTGCATCATACTGGAGATGCAAAACTGGCTGCTCGTGGACGGAGTAACATGTCACCCTGAGGCAGCGACCTTAAGACGTGCCTTTGTGTACTTGTTGGTGAACTGGTGTTGGGGCCGATTGTGTACAGTACACTGCTGCATGTGCAAAGCATGGACATGCAGCAGGACACCGTTTTCGAAATGGTTAAAATAAATGAAGAAAAATGAAGAAAAGTTTGAATTAGACATTGTTTTGATTTGGTTTCCGTGTTTATTAGATTTTCCCTTTTTTGTTTTCCAGATAAATTGAATAATTGAATGAAAAGATGATACACGGGCTTCATGTTTCCCCTCCACAATTCTCCTCTAATGACCCAGGTTCATTATCCGTACATTTAAGCTACCTTGTCCAACTTGGGCTTCGGGGACAGAGGCCTGTCCAGGGCCGGCACAAGAGACTCAGTGGGCAGGTATGGACACACTATGCCCGTCCATGTTGCCAGGTTTGAGTGGGTCACCATTTGGTTTATTTTGTACACACACAAGGACACACATGTACTTGCACATGCACAGATGATGCGATAAACATTGCCGACAATGGTTTCTCACTATTCCACTGTTCAACTGATAGTAGTAACGGGCCTTGATGGGCTGCAATGTTGCAACATACGAAGGGGAGGATACAAATGTTTTATGAGTAAGGAAATGCATTCAACATTTGTTAGACCTCAAGGATGCACACAGTGTATTTTAATCAGTAAGACTGAATGTAAACATAACTTTTGTTTGTATCACTGTTGTTATTGTTATCATTATTATTTTTCTGATGTTGGTCGAACTAGCTCAGTATTCACCAATGGACTTTATTCCCACGTGTTCCTTGTTGTTGTAGTTAAAGCTGTTATTAATAGATTGTATTGAAGGAGGGCAGACTCTGCGAGGGATGTATCTACAACACAGCGCACTTTAACCCCTTCACTCTGTAACCACTGATGCTGTGACACAAGGAAAGTAGAATTTGAGAAGAGAGGTGTAATTTGTTCTCTGACCATGGATAATGTTTCTATTGTAAGAATTTTCACTCTCTCTGGGATAAATGAGACAATGAATTACAGACTTACTATTTTCGCACTCACTTTACTGTATTACTGTGTGATTTTGTTTTTCAATATCTCTCTCATCACTATCATTATCGTAGATGAAAACCTGCATGAACCTATGTACATTTTATTGTGTAGTTTTTGCATTAATGGACTTTATGGAACCACAGGTTTCTACCCCAAATTCCTTTTAGATTTACTGTCGTCTTCTCAAGAAATCTCATATGAAGGATGTCTCGTACAGGCTTTTGTCATGTACTCATGTGCTTGCTGTGATTTGTCCATTCTAGCAGTTATGGCCTATGACAGGTATCTGGCTATATGTCGACCACTGCACTACCACTCTTTTATGTCTAAGAGGAAGCTCTCTGCGCTGGTATGTTTCTCTTGGCTGACACCTTTCTGTATTTTCTCCATCAGTATTATACTAACATCCAACCTGAAGTTATGTGGTTCGAAAATTCAAAAACTCTTTTGT
Organism: Seriola aureovittata; assembly: GCF_021018895.1. Lineage (NCBI taxonomy): Eukaryota > Metazoa > Chordata > Actinopteri > Carangiformes > Carangidae > Seriola > Seriola aureovittata. Next base: position 19,042,427 of record NC_079374.1, read on the forward strand.
GTGAACTGGATAATTGTTAAACTTGCTTGCTCTGACACTGACACAGTTTCAAATAATATTATTTCATATGCAACAATTTTCATTTATGTGTTTCACGGCTTTTTCATAATTTGGACTTACATGCATCTCATTAGGACTTGTGTGAAGTCCACAGATGACAGGATAAAGTTTATGCAGACATGTGTGCCCCATTTAATTTCTTTAGTTACATTCCTTGTTGTAATTGTTTTTGATTTGATGTACATGCGATTTGGCTCCACAGATTTACCTCAGAGCCTTCAAAACTTCATCTCTATAGAATTTCTCCTCATTCCTCCACTTATGAATCCTCTAATATATGGATTTAAACTGACCAAAATAAGACACAAAATTCTGTGTTTAATTCATGTTGGAAGAAAATAACCTCAAAATTATTAATTCTGATTTTATTTTCCATCTAACAGGAACAATACAGATGAAAGTTGTTTGATAGAAAGAAGAAATGCAACAGGTGTAATGTTGTAATGTATATCCAACTTCTAACCGAAACTAATTTAAGGCAGTGTCCCTGGCAAAGGAATTCAGTGTGTTTGCTTTAAGAAATATTACAATGTGTGGAGTTTTGCTGAAAATGTCTTCAGGACGGCCCAGTTTGTTCTACGTGAGGACTGCATACCTCAGTATATGTTCACCAACAAAGCATTTGACTTGATTTATATCTGTGATATATGCAACATGTATGAAAATATGTATATGTTTCTTGTTCTGTCTGTGTTTGTAATATCAAGTAGGAAATTTGTCACACTACATCATACAAACTAATATGTGCTAACACATCACACCTCTCTCTCACTCTGGCATCCCATCAGAAGATATATTTTCTGTGTAAAGTTTTATTTAAAAAAAGAAGGAAACTTGTATTAAACATGAGACTCTTGGACTGGAGATTTTGTTCATGCCTCAATATGAATATGATTAATAGCACATATAAGTTCTTACCATACATCAGAGAACAGCCCTTACATATACAATGTGAAAAGCTCAGATAGAGACTTCACAAAACTCCTCTTGAGCAACAGAATACGTTACACAACTGTTTTCACAGAGTGAGTAGTCAATGCAACTAGTAAAGTCCCACACAGGTATTTTCACATATTGTTGCTGGTCAGACCTCATCTCAGACCACACTTCATTTCCAAATCCCTTACAGTATGCTTACACCAAAACTTGCGCCTAATTAATTCCAGTGAGGAAGGGGACAAGTTGTATTCACTTGTGGATGTGAAGTGACTTTGCTTTGTTTGAGGCTCTTCAATAGCAAGTCATTCTGAGAGGGAGCGGGACTGACCTCACATTCGTGATCCAACCCACTTCAGCCTCAGCTGAGGTCTAAGTTTTCTTTAAATAATATCCTCAATGTTCATGTACAACAACTCCTGGATAATTTGACAAGACTATAGGTTAATCTAATAGCCGTTGCTTTGAAATATAAACTTCATTTCTAAAGCCTCTGCTGCCGTTGCTATGGAGAAGATGCTAGTCTATGATTGGAATACAAGCACTAGTAAATCCAGGAAACATTTTGGACCCACAATCCTTAAGTGAATTGATTTCAATTCAATTAAATTTGCACATTTGCCTATTTTTAATCAAAGACACAGATATTGTCATATGCAGTCTCTCATCTTTTGTAATGATGAGTCCATGGGGAGAGTTTCATGTCCATCAAACCTCTGAAAGTGCAGCAACTGTAAACAAAGTCAACTCACACTGGCCGTGCAACTTATGTCACATCTGTAAACCACTCGCTTTTATTGTGGCAGTTTATGTGTCCCTGTACTCGTCCACACTTGTTTTGTTATCACTCTATCGCACAAATAAAAAATGAAAAAAAATAAAGAATTTGAGAACATAGAAATCAGAGCGAAAATGCAGGATTAAGCACCAAAATTATTCTAATCCATTTTCATCTTAAAAAGAATCTCATGTTTGAATTCATTTGAAAAATGAGATGTACAGTAAATCAATAAGGACAAGTTAGATGTTCCCAAACTCAAACTAAAGTGCTTTAGTTTGAGAGTCTTATTTGTTCATTTAAACCTGCAATAACTAAGTTTTTGGCCACTTCAGGGCAGTGGACACAAGCTGTGAACACAACACTGACATGTTACAGCCGTTTAAGTTGATATGTTGGACCCCCTGTTCACACATCCAGCAGATACGGAGCAACACTATCATTCATTTGGAGACATGTTTCTGTATCTGAGGCTTACTCATTAAACTTTCAGTTCTGAGTGAACTTTTGACTGACTGCACATCCATTCACCTTAGAGAGACCTTCTCTTCTACCTCTTTCCCTCTCAGTTATTCTGGAGACATCTTCATTTGTAGTCACAAAACCAACTCCACCTGCATTTATATTTCCAGAAACCTTCTCCAACAGTTCTTTAACTTGAGTGTCATCATCTGCTCTCCAAATACTTGTGTCTAAAATTTGGTATCTATGTCCACACCTCACTAAAATGGTTATGAGAAACTTGCAATGTAGCCCTCCACAGGCAATTGTGAATTTTACTACTGTGTTTCTCCACAGGGTGTCGTTTAACAGCTCAAGGGGTCCCTCTGCTGTCCACTCCCTGCCTCTGTGAGCGCTGGTGTGACCATAGGGGGAGACACGGCCATGCAGGCTGCCATATTCTCATTCATCGGTCTGAGGTGTCGGACAGAGTAATGGATCCACGTTTCAGTGGTGTTGACCACAATGACCTCACCCCATCATCAAGGACACCCTGTCTCCTAATGCATCATCTTCTCTGCTGATGTCAAACATCTGTCAAACATCTGTCGGCCAAGGATGGTGTCTCCTCCACTCCAGCTAGTTGTGTATGACAATGCTTCTGAAGACAGTGTTTGTCCCCTGGAAAGAGACAAGACTATTTATCAGCAGTGAAAAGGGTTCATCATATCACAGTACTTTGTAAATAGTAATTATGCTGAAAACGTTACTTCTAAATCAAAAATAAAGCTTCACTGGATATTTTTAAATTAAAAAAAAGAAAAATAATAAATAAAAATAAAAATAAAAAATTGAAATTAACTTGAGTATTCCATTGACCATGGAAACAACAGTGTACAAAACAAACTTACCGCAAGGTCCATTTATAAGCTGAAGTTTTTCAATCTTAGCTTGCAAACCATCATGGAAACAAGTCTTTATCAAAAAGTCTTCACATCAAAAATGCCAAGACAACTGGGTAAACATCATCTGTTAGTGACAATCATGTAATATGACTGAAAGCTCCAGAGCAACTACTTAATGGACCTTAAACTAAACTACTGGCAGCTGTAATTCTGTCTCATAAGCAAATATAATTCAACATCATACCTTTCCATGTTTGTGCTCTGCAGGCCAGCGAAACACTTTCCAACCTTTCATTCTGTTGAAATATTATTTTAAAGGTGGTATTAAATGTAATGTCAATGTTTTACCCAAACCAACTGAAGCCACATTGTTGGTCCTCAATGTCAACCTGAGCTTTAGTGTTTGACTTTCTGTGTGATACTGAGAGGTCCGGCCAACCCAATAAATCATCTAACTGTCTGCTGAGGAGAGATATCAGATGTAATTACACACAGAAAAATCTCTGCAACAGTTTAATTACATTGATTAACTACTATATTTCATGTCAGGGTTGGAGTGTGTTTGTATAATTTAGCTACTGGTTATTTAAGGCACTTTAAACATATTTTCTCACTCAATCTCTTAACTACAAGTGATGGGCTCTTTTATTAAGATTACTTTCTGCCAAACTGTTATTTTCATATGAGATGTCTGTATTCATTTCTTCTCTGTGTTCTTCTCACTGTCTGAAGTGGGCAGCAGGCAACATGTCTATTGTCTCATTCCCCCTGACAGGAAATGAGGATGTACAGAATTCTCTACATAGGGTTAGGGTTAGGGTTTGCATGTCCTATTTATTTCTTATGATGCTTTAACAAACTAGAAAAAAGCCTTGACCCTGGTTAGAAAAGTCACAGTTGTTGCACTTTATCAATTTTCACCTGTTATTTATTAACTATGAGACTTTAGTAAACTCACAGATGTCACTGATTTGTTGGATTACAGCTCTATAATGAGCTATCAAATCATCTGACACCTTCACAATAAAATTCAGTTTGTTCAAATCTTTTCTAGGCGAACCCAAATTCATGCATACATAATCCATTATACATCTTTTCACATAAAATAATGATTCATCTTCAAATGGCCCTGGTTGTTCTGAAAAACAAAGTCTGCAGTAAATCTATATTTGAAGCTGTTATAAGACTGAGAGGGGCATAACTGGAAGTAGGAAAAAGACGTATTATACTTATTGTTGATTATTTAGTCATGAATATTTAAAGTTGTATATAGAAACGTCTGGTTTGAAACCAAGTTCTCAGGAACTTTGAAGAAATCAAGTCAAGATATTTGAACATTAAATAAAGTGTTAACAAAAGCAAGAACCACACTCCTTCAGCTTCCTCAGAAAGCCTTTTTATTCAGATTGAAATTCAGAGTTAATGCCACAGCTGTTGCATTGCCAGTCTTTAAAAGAGTCCCTGAGTCAGAATTAACTCGATTCAGTGACTGTGCAGTAACGCACATCATGCAAAAAGTAATGACTACAGTAAGAAACCAATTATAAAGTCTGAAAAATGCTTTGTAAGCATCATCTGTGACTACAGCCTTCTGTCTGTGGCTTTAATTAGAGGAGAGGCATCGCTGAAGGTATTTACAGCTCCAGACCTGATAGACAGTGAAACAGTGTTGAGTAACCTTTGCAGATAATTTTGTAAACTGCACCCATGAGGCCAGCTCACTTTAAATCTTGCTCTGCTGTAGCTTTTCATCATTGGTACATTTGGTTTTAGCCTGAATGCATGGTCCTGTCATTCAAAAGAGCTATTGCAAAAGAACAGAAGAGCATCTCAGCCATTTCTAAAACTGAATGTCATAGTCATCATTTACATTATGTACACATTTATACAGTCTATCAACACCCTGTCACACTCTTGTGACTATACAGTGGCAAGAAAGAGTAAGTGAACTCTTTGGAATTACCTGAATTTATGTATACATGTCTTAAATTACGGTCAGATCTTCATCGAAGTTACATTAATGAACAAACACAATCTATTTTAACTAAGAACACACAAATCATTGTATTGGTCTTGCCCATACTGAAAACATCATTGAAACACTGACAGCATATGCTGGAGAAAGTATGTGAACCCGTTAATGACATTAACAAAAGCTGCTGCAAAAAAAACATGGCTGCACAACTGAAGTTTGCTAAACAGCATCGACACAGCACAGCGCAATTGGGAAAAGGTTTTATGGACTGGTGAAAGTTAAACTGCTTGAGAAGAACATGCAACACTATGTATGGTGTAAGAAGAGTGTTGCTGCCGCTGGACCTGAGCAGCTCAGTCATCAAGGGGAACATCAATTCCCAAGTTTATCAAGGTCTCTTACAAGATAATGTCAGTGCGGCTGTCCACCTGCCGAAGCTCAGTAGAAGTTGGGTGATGCAGCAGGACAATGAACATAAACATACCTGCTACAGAAAAACAAAGAAAATCTACCTGTTGGAGCGGCCGGGTCAGAGCCCAGACCTCAACCCCGTATAGATGAAGAGGAAGGACCTGATGAGAGCCGCTCATACCAGACATCCTAAGAATATGTCTGAGCTCAAGCAGTTCTTTAAAGAATGGTCCAAAATTCCTCCTGAACATCTCGCAGCTCAGATCAGCAGCTACAGAAAATGCTTTTTTTGAGGTTAGAACTGCCAAAGGAGGTTTGAGTAGTTATTAAATTCAGGGGTTCACTTAGTTTTTCACCAGCACCGTTTAGGTTTAAGGGTTGTTTGTGTGATATTAGCTTAGGGAAACAGTTTTTTGTCTACATTCGTGACTTAGATGAACATCAGATCACATTTTATGACCAATCAATGCAGAAAACCAGATCATTCCAAAGGGTCCACAGACTTTTTCTTACCACTGTACACCCAAAATGTCCTGTGGGCATCTGATGGAAAATTGGTTCATGTCATTCAAAAGGTCTACTGCAAAAGAAAAGCTAAATACATCTCTACAATTTCTAAAAGTGAATGTGACATTCATCATTTACCTTATGTACATATTTTCAATTTACAGTCTCTACATACTGTCACACTTGTGACTTTATACTGTAGCTTCATGGAAAACTGTGGCTGTGTCATGATGAAGGGACGAAAATGGATGCCAGTGTGCCTCAGTGAAAATGGCTGTTGATGAAGGAGAAAAAACATGGAAGGAGGAGAACATGTTTAGTGTGGATTCAGCTACCACTGCCCCTGTTATTGCGCTGAGCTACAATCCTTTAATCCAAACTGCAGTGCAAACAGAGAAACTCACACAAATCCAAATAAGTCGAAAGAGTAAGAGTTGCTTTGTGATTAAATCCTTTAATATTCTCAAGTGTTTGAATTGAAGAAAACATAAAAATAGCCTTAGAAAACAAAACAAAAGCTGACGCAAGAGGTGCCACTAACGGACTTATATTTGAGGTTTAAAAAACTGTGTCAATTTCTAAAGGTATTTGGTTCCAGTAGAGAATTCAGAAAAGGAAGAAAGCAACCACAAGTTACACTTATATTTCTTTACTGAATAAAAAACATCCAGTGTAAAAAGTTTTTCTAAATTTTTGTTCGAACTTCTCAGAATCCTTTCTGTTTTGGAAAATGATTTTCACTGAATGACAGGATGAATTGGAGTGCATTTGTAATCTGATGCTGACTGTTGGGGTTTAACAGAAAACGGATAAGATAACCGGCTAAGATCCTAAAGCTTTTCACAAATATTTGAGGTAATGCAACTCCAAGTACTTTTGTGTAAAAAAATGTGGATTGATTACGAACATGACTTTATCTATTCTCAGCTCTCTTTATTTCTTTATGTTAAAACTTTAGAACAAGTCACTTGACAACTAATCCCAGCAACTTGCTTGCTATACTGGAGGACATTTTTCACATTTCAATCCTTCACTACAACAGGGGCTCAGTTAGCTTCTACATTTACACACAAAAATTAAGCAGCACTGTCTATTAAGGCTTGCATGAAATCTGCCTGGGTTGAGAAAACTCTACAGAAAGTACACAACATATCGCTGCTGAGGAGTGATGATCCCAAAAATTTGAACTGACTAGACAAAATAAGTAGATTAGATCAATACTACATGTGGCACGGGAGGGCAGAGGGGAAGAGAGAGCAGGACACAAAATATCCCCTCCACATCTTGCTACCATTGTTTGTATTTGGGGACCGGGAAATGTGATCCACTCACATGCTGCAGCAGCAAACGTTTAATTTGAGACAGTTAAAAACAACCAACTGTTCTAAAACTGTGAAATGTATGAAACCGAAAGTGCATCAACAAAGGCTAAGTGTCGCTGTGCTGAGTTTCCAGAGAAAAAAAGTTGCCCTGATTATGGAGTGTAAGCAGCTTTCTTTAACTAATGACACTCTACAGTTACAAAGACGCCTTCAACAAGCCAACACCTTCCTAGCTTTCCATTTTTAAAAGGACCAACACCGGTTTTTCAATTATTCATACATTTTAGGGGATCAAACCAAATGAATGTGCGCTACTCCACCACACATTGCTGTAATGGGAGGAAGAGAGGGTGAGTATCCAAACATAACAGAGGTAAGAGGTGGGTGCTGTCTTAAAGGGCTGGCGAATAAGCAATCCCTTGCCTGAGCAAGCTTGATTTAAGGCAAAGGTTAAAACATTACTACTATATATCTATGTCAGGAGAGCAAAATCATATTTCTAACAACTGTGAGGCTACATGAAGACAGTTGGTGACCTTTTTCTGGATTCTGGGTCCACTGCCATTCAACAGCAGAGCGGTCACATCAACCCGAGCAGTGTGAGCTGCCTTTTGACTGGCATCAGAGGGCAAGTGGTATGTTGAACTGCTTCAGTGTTCAGACTGGGATTGCTGGTTGAATAAACATCACATTTAGGGCGTCAGACATGGTCCAGTTATGTTTAAAAAATGAATAACAGCATGTATGCAAATTCCTATTTGTGTAAAGCAAGTGAAAATAGGAATGAGATTGGAAAGAGAATTGAAATGTTTTAGAATGAATCTGTGGGTGTTGGTGCTGCGGGCTACAAATGAGACCTGTAACAGATGGTAGGTATCCTTGATAAGGACAGTTTTCACATTCAGAGCCCTTGTTGTAGTTTAACAGACACCAGCATCTCCAAACCAGGATGTTAACGGGTCAATTCACCAAGATCACGAGATTAAATAAAAAAATATTTTCCCCACCTTAACCTTGTGATATCTAGCCCTGGAGATGATGTGGGATTTATATTCTGAGATCTCTGCTCTGAGGCTTCTGCTCATAACCTATTACAATGGAGGTGAATTGAATGTTGCTGGTGGTGCTCAAATTATATAAAGTGATATTTGAAAACTTTGAGTAATGTCGCTTCACAGAAACAATCTGCCAACAACTTGGATAATTGATGATGGTGGTGTGGACAGTTTTCGCTACTCTTTACATTCGAAACATGGTTTCTGATGAAAACTGTCAGTAATTATCCGAGTAAACTCAAACGCCGCTTCTGAAAAGACGCGCTGCTGTGAAATTTTTTCAAATATACTTTAACAGTGATCTGAGCACGATTAACAAAATTTGATTCACCTCCTTTTTTTTTGGTATGGTAGTGGAAATCTCAGTGACACTTATCTCAGACCTTGAGTGTATAAAAACCAAAACCATCTGCATTGCTAGATACATAGAGGTTAAAAGGTAATTTTTTTGGGATTGGGGTGAATTGACCCTTTAAGATTAAGGAAACCAGGCTGGGCCTCAAGGCACCGGTTCCCATTACAAGTCCCACTTAGTGAAAGAAGGGAGGGAGACGTCCTGCATACATACTACAGATTGCTGTTGCAGTAACGTGATGCCTCTGGATTGATGGCAAGATTAAAAAAAAAGATCAGTTTACGGATTGGTTAGGGGTTCTGTGGGCATAAAGAATGAGCACGCCCCCACTCCCTGATTGGCTGATGACTGTGACAGGGAAGTGGAGGTAGGTAGTGCAGAGCAGAAAATGGGCGGACTGGATGTCCATGTGACCTCAGACTGGTTAGGAGCTTGACCTCGGGTGTTACCAGGATTTAATGGGGCTGGGATAAGGACTAGCTGGATTAAGAAAGATGCAGGGGAATACGGTACTGCATCTCCCCCTCCTTTTGATGTGTGTTACACCAGAGAGCTTGAACCCCCAGACCTTCCATGCTCTCTCTCAAACTAGTGCCATTATTATTTCTAAGTCTGGTCTCTATTATGTTTTCACAGCTGGGTCTCATCCCCGGCCTACCAACTGACTCAACAGTAGGAGGAGAATGGAGTTGGGTAGTGGTGAGACACCGCAGGGCGACCACACAGAAACGGCCGTACACGGGAGGGGCGGGGTGACACACTTTAGTTTTGTTTCTTGGCCTCCTGGTTGCCGTAACTGGAGCCTGTTTTCTTCACCTCGGTGACCCCTATGAGGCGACGGATAGCTATGGAGGCTGGAGAGAGAAGAAAGGAAACAAAAGTGAAGTGAATGAGGACAGCAATTCAAATGTTAAACAACACAGAGCCTTTAGCAAATTCAAGAGCGTCGAATCAAATTTCTTTTTTGCGATGTCTCCATGAATCAGTCTCCAAGTCAAACCCCACGAGAAAGAGGATGTATTGTTTTTCATTTTAAGTGTCACTGGTGCAGAGTTTACCCACCTATGATGAGGAATATGATGAACCCAATGATGAGGAGCGGGGAGCCACTGACAACCACTCCACAAGCAAATTTGATGAGCGGTGAAAGCAGCAGGGTGGCCCAAAACAGGAAGTTCAGCAGCGTCCATAGTCGGCGGGGTGGGATTATTGTGGGTCCGGGGAACTTGCCTTCCTTGTTGTAGTATTCCTGTAAGGCATCCTGAGAGGGACAGGAAGAAGAATGGAAATCATGTATCATGTATGCCTTTGCTCAATTTGACCTGAAAAGAACACAGAAACCTCTTTTATATTGGCATTACACATACTGTGCAGACATTAATAAATGATGAAGTGAAGCATCAAATCCAGAAATAAATGTTCTCACAAATCCAACATTTCCAGTCAACATGCAACAGTTACAAAAATGGATAACAAAGTTAAAAAAAAAAGCCTGATTAGTAGTTACTAATTAGAGGGTAATGAGTGTGTTAAGTGTCTGACTGTAGTTTACTGGAGTCTACTTGTTTTGGTGTAAGGAGAAAAAAAATCTCAAACATTTTAAAGCACTAGACAACATGTACAACTTGTCCTGTTTGGATTTTGATCATGTATGGAGCCTTTAATCAGTCTCACCTTCTCCTGGTAGAGCTTGTGCAGCCAGTTGGCACACTCTTCCTCATTATCTGGGATATCCTCAACAGAGAACCGCCTGGGTGGGAAAGAGTAAAGAATTGTATAGAGCTGAATACACATTTGGTTCCAGTGTCATTTACAGTTTTAGCCTTGATGGTCAGAAATGGCCACATAATGAATGTATGAGAAAAATACAAAGGACGACACACTATATGGAGTATGTCTGGGGTAGACAAAAACACACAACAAAACAGGAATGGAAGTCCGTGACAAACATTTTGCTTTGATAATTTATGTTGCAATTTGTGTGGAAACAGCAAAGAAACAGACATGAAAAATTTAGATCAGATGGTGGATGCACAAAAGCCGGTAATTTAAATTATGCACAGAGAGCTGAAGGTGAGTGACCTTTGCAAGAATGATGTGAACTTGATGCAAATCTTACTCATGGCACAAAATGTGCTTTTCCTGTTTATTTCTCCTGCTCACACACATTAGGCCCGTGGTCAGCTGTAGAAATTAATCTTGATCACAATGACTGCACCACACATGCAAACAGCCCTTGGTGTACTATATGTATACATTTGCGAAATTATTAAAAGGACTTTTAAGTTTAATTCACTGACCAGGGATGCACAGAAGATTTAGGCTCATTTAGCAGCTGAATGTGTATGAACACCACGACTGAAGACCATACCATAGGAAGTATTCTTACATCGCACAGGCACTACAACCTGAACCTAAGAGCTTTCTATGTAAACAAAGAAACAACCTGGAAATTATGATATAATGGACAATAAGGTGTAAGATACATTTCATGGTCAGTCTCATCAGGATGACAGAGACACTTTCCATTTTCCTCTCAGCATGCAACAGAAAATGTTTCATAATAATACACTACATCAGATGTGGCCTGTTATGGCAGTCTCTCACCACCAGAGGACTCCCTTGCCGCAGCATTGTAGATTATCTTTATTTCTGCTGAGTGATTTCAGTCTCCAAGTCTATATTTAACTGACTTTGGTCTGCTCAACAAAATTCCCACAAAACTAAAAGTATTTTTCTAATTCAGTTATGCTGTCCAGACAAAAGATAATGCTTTTTCCAGGCCTTTCAGTGGGAGCCATTCCAATCTGTTTCCATTTCCTGACCAGCTCTTTAATCAGGCTACATCCACACTAATGCGTTTTCATTAAAAAAAAAAAAAAGAATATCCATCAAGAAGAGTGTTTTAGCTCAGTATAATCTGTGTCCATACATGCCTGAAAATGCATACTACATTAACATTCATATACACTGGGTATGTGCAAGCTGGTGTATACAGGAAGCAGATTGTCTACGCTGCCGTTGGTTAGTTGCAGAAAATACTACGAATGAGGAACAGCAATGGCGAAAACATTTAACTGCACAGATTTTAACTGAACATTGTGCAATTCATTATCCATGTTGCATTCACTACTGGTAGTCGAGGCTGATGCCGTTTGTTTTCGTCCAGAAAAGGGACGCATGATAGTAGAGTGTGACGATTCAGGGAAGGACACGTCATGACTGCTTAAGACCCAATCAAGAAGCAAAGGTGGCTTTGTTTTCATAAGTCTTGGTTTTTACAGGCTTGAAAACTCATAGCTAAAGTGATGCGTTTTAAAACTGAAATGTATTAGTGCGGATGTAGCCTCAGTAAGAGTGCCCTACCCATCAGAGTTACTGTTCTGAAACCATAAACTTGCTGGGAAACTAGCCAACACTCTGAGCACTCTCACTGTCTCTTTCATTGTTATAGGACAAAAATGCAATTGGAAAGAGGCCAAAGGTTTAAAATGCATTCATCATCTTCCACTTGAAGAGATTCAGAACACCTGGCAGTGTAATGCATCATTACTAAAATAACTGAAGACAGAAATAAATGGATGGTTTTGGTGGCACTCACCTTACACTCATGTCAGCTTTGTATTTCTTGCCGTTGACGATGCCCAGGAGAGTGGGGGTTTGGTTGTCTTTGAAGTTGAGAGTCACATCATACACAGCAGTTACTGTGGAAAAAAAATCTAATTAAAAAAATCTAATTAAGAACAAAAAAAACTTGTGTTTTGAACGTGGTGAATTTTGTGTGTGTGCATTTGTATACACCACCTGTGCCCTTAAGACACTGCAGTGTTGTGGTGAATCCTTTGGTTCGGGGGAGGAGGTGGTATTTGAGCTTGGGCAGGCCTTTACTCTCTGCAACCTGCATACTGATTTGGTGTTTTTTCTCTGTAAAGCGGGTGCCCTCGCAATACAGCAGAAACTGTGGAGGGAAAAGAGCTGTGTTACTAGACACACACACACACACACACACACACACACACACACACAACACACACACACACACACACACACACACACACACACACACACAAACCTATAAAGTGACCTCCTTTCTGTTGTCCCATCCACTACCCTTCTTCCGCTTGGCTGAATTACAGATCAAGTTAACCTCAATGTAACACTAAAATAAAGTCACAGTCTTATCTCACTGGTATTAATGCAGGCAGGTGGACGACAGCTCTACCAAAGACTTAAGTTCAGTTAAGTTTGTTTATCTGAACACAAAAAGCTATGTCATTAGCAGTGGCCTGATACTTGATTTAAGCGGTAATTAGATCAACTGCTGATCTGCCTAATCTCAGCTGGCAAAGTGGTTGAGTCACTGTGAAAATCTGTAACACAAGTTGCTTTACACCTTCAGTAAAGATCTACAACTAACAGCAAGACATGCTGCCACTAGGTAACATGGCTGGACGTAAAGCACTTAAAACAGAAAAGAGCCGTTTTGAATCACAGAGCAGGGTGAAAGCCTACTGACACTCCAGTCCAGTGCAGTTCATCAAGTTTCACAGAGAGAAAAATAAACAGACTGTGCCGTTGAGAAATGTCAAACACAGCTGGTGCACACAAAGAACTTGATTTGTGCACCACTGAGAAACTGGGCCCAAGGGCAGCATCTCGATCTCACTGTATTTTGAAAGGGTAAGAGTATTTTTTCTCTATCAAAGCCAAAGAACTGCCATTAAATGATTAAGAATAATTCCAGTTTATCACAACTCGCATCTTATTTTTGTGGGTTTGGCTATTGTTTCTATTGGTAACACTGTATTCACTGAGGTAGTAGCTGAGATGTTGGAACACAGGTTAGTCAAACTTGCAACTTGTATGACTAACTTAAATAAATCTCATAATTTCTCTGATCATTTCTTTTTAGCCACATCTCCATGTTTGGTTGCTGTCAGCAATGATGATTCAAACAGTAACACTTACTTTAAGCCCCGCTATTTAACGTTTATTAAACTGGTTTTTTAACATACTATAAACACAGTTGTAACCATATGTAAGTTTTTTAATCTGTCAACAATTGTAAATGTTTTTTTACTGCATCTGCTTACAAACTACATTATGTAAATAATATGTAAATTATGTATTGTGTTATAAACCATTTTATTTACCACCAATTTATTTATGTTTTGTAAATGCTAAATAGCGGTCTAGCGAGAAGGAGTTACTGCTTAACCAAGAAAATGAAACCCAGGAAACTGGAGGTTCCTGGGAATAAATAAACCACCTTATCTACACAGTGCATTTAGAATCCTAAATGGAAATAGTCATAATTATACTTCACTACACAGCAACTGCATGACTGTTTTTTTCTAAGAAGTCAGAGCCTAGAGGACATTTCAGAAACTTGACTGCGCAACTGGGATAGAGTTGACTGACTTCTAAAGTACCTAATATGGTATTTATGTAAATGTTTGTGTACAGGAATTAAAATAAATCTTTTTTTTAACCCCTACACTCACACACACGTCAGATGACAGACAAACCAAGAACATCTGACATGTACCTACCCACATATATTCAGGGTAGTCTTTGAGCCTGCTCAGTCCTCTGTAGACAGTGTTCCGGTCCTCCTCCCACTTTCTTTTGCAGAAGACTATTTCTAGGAAGTACCAGGTCCAGCCAATCAGAGGAACCTTCAGCAGCTCATGTTTGGCTAACACTTTTGAACTCTGGAGAGGAAGGACAGATGTTTGTTTTAAATAATGAAGCCTGGGTTTCTCACAATATGGACTGATGTCATTAAAGGCACCATATGATGCTGATAAACGTTAATACAGGGAGATAAATATGTGTGTTTTAGCATATTTTTGATACACAAAAATCCTTCAGTCATAATTTGCAACATTACTAACCCCTAAGATGCCATATCTTTCACACATGGTCCAGCCACAGAGGAAGTCAATTTCATAGTTGTGGTTGAGGATGATGATGACATGCTCTTTGCCAAACTTGTCCACCGTAGCCTGGTCGGTGTATAGGGTGCAGTCTGTGCCCGACCACCACTCCAGCAGCATCACCAGCTCTGCACAGAGATCACAACACATTATGTGCATTAGGAAGGCACTAAAAGCACTTAATTATATCGAGAAGAAGCACTACACCTAAATTACTGAGCCAAAGCATATTTTCTTCTACATGTCAGGTTTTCTCCCTTGCTTTGTTGAATAATGAGTGATTCATATTTCAATATTCAGAGAATTATAATCAAACTGTGGATTGTTTTAGCACTATTTTGATGTCTAGCTGAGCCTTGTTAACCAATGCAAGCAGCCATTTGCAGCAAAAAGCGCTGATAAACACACTTTACACTTTCTACCCAGCAGCAAATGGTGTATAGATGAAATTTGTTGGGTCCTGGTGCCATCGTAGATGAAGTAGCTAAGGACTAAGATATTTTTTTCACAACTAAAAGGAATCGTATCTTAGACAGGTCCGACAAGACTACTTGGTACCTTTTGTTGTTTATGTATTTTGAAATATAAAACTTGGTATTTGCATTAAAAGAAAAATATGTTCTATGGGAACAATATAGTAGGTATCATCTACTCACGGCTCCAGAGGGAGTAGGAGAGCCGGCAGTTGATTCTGCGGTAGAGCTGTTTGTTAATCGGCCAGAGGATGCAGGTGCAGAGCTGGATGAAGTTTATGATGAGGCCGCTCACCACAAACACAAAGCCCATCAGCAACTGCAGGATAAACAAGCTCTTCAGGTAGGCCAGCACTGCCATGGCTGAGGAGCCTGGAGAGCTGAGTGGGCTCCTCTCTATACACTACGACCAACCTGAGAGGGGGCAGAAACAGCAGAGGCAGCGCCGCAACAATGAGTACAACTTTAGTGAGAGACGTGGACAGAGAACAAAAGAGCATGAGGGAGGAGGGAGAAAATAATGGGAGGACAGAGTGGTAAACAATTAAAGAGTTTCATGGGTCAGTGTAGACAAAAGGATGTGGCCTGTGTAAGTCTGTGAGCGAACATGCTTTCAGAAGTTCAAAAACAATGCAGCGTTTCTTACCACGGTGGGATCCTTTTACAAGCCGCGTCTACACGGTCCTTCGGCCAATACCACAGACCTGGGAGAGACGGCAGAGGAGAGGTTGAGGCAACAGTGGCAGGGGTGACATGAAACATGAAAGGCCACAGTTGAGTGTTATTACAGCAGAATTTAATAAACGTTTGCTGTGCTTGTTTCATCAAACAGGTTGAATTGGGTTAGCCAATGACACAGAAGAACCAAAAAGAGCCTTTATCATTCAAGTTCACATGAACCAAAAAATAAAGTGACAGGATGGCTACTGAAGTACATGCATTGTGACTATAGTACTGTTGAAATATCACATTAGTTTGGTTAGTGAGTTTTTATTGTCCTGATATTGACCTCAGCAGCGCAGTGGCTCAGTGGTTAGTGCTGCTGTAGATCAGTCACAGCCAGTTACATCTTAATAGATTATAAAAGTTATTTTACAAGACGCAGAGTAAACAACAATTCTGCATAATTCAGCTTTAGGGTGTACATGTGGTCATTATAGCATCTCAAATGTGAAAATCTGCAGCTTTTTTCATTCCAGTTTTATGTTGGTTTAAATCAAAAATCTTTGGTTGGTCAGACTGAATGGGCAATATGAAGACATCATCTTCGACTCTGATTAAACTGATTAACTGGTCTTGAAAATGTAAAGAACAGTTGCTGCAAAAGATGCAGGGCTCTGCACCATATGCTGCCAGTAATGCTGTCCACCATGGAAAAAACAAACAAACAAAAAAAAACACTCCACAGCAAGTGGCAACACTCAGTCAGGGATGGACAGACACTGTTTACATAGCTGCTCCCGGCAGTTATTAAATAGTAATTGCATGTGTCGGCCAGGAAATCCAAAGTGTGGGATTACTTCAAGAGGGTAAAGAACGACAACAAGAAGGTGATGTACAAACCCTGCAGGCAAACATTCACCTATCATTTTGTGGACCTCAGACAAGTCTTATCATTTGAAATTAACCTAATGTTAGCTACTTGCATGATGGTTGTTCTGATACCTTCAGAATCATTACCGCTTTTGCCGGTCATCAAAAGGCAGCTCTCTTTCTGCAACTTCAAAAATTTATATATTAAAGGCTCGTTATTACAGTTTGTATTTCTCTGTAATGTAGCACAGTATTAGCAATGTTACTTATAACATTCCTTCTCAGCCCAAAAATAAATATACTTAAATAATTACATTAATATCCTAATGTTGACGTGATTAGTCAACTAATGGTTTGAACTAATGAGTATGAGTTGACGAGGAAAATCTTTGGTTGGAGGCAGCCCTACATGCTACCAGTGTGAAGGTTAAGGGTCTGTCTGGGCCTGTGTGAGTGGGTGCTCCAGTTTCCTCCAACAGGTGAACTGGAAATATTTAATTGCCCCTTGGTGTTGATCTGACTCTGTCTATCTGACTATGAATTGCAGCAGACTTGGGACCAGTCTAGGGTGTTTCCATGTTCAGGCAAAGCATGCTGGGACAGGCTGAACAAGCATAAGCAGATATAGAGAATGAATGGATGGGAAAAAAAGATTGATCTGTATTATGCAGACACCTGCCACAGACATAATGTTTATACAGTTTGTGAGCAGTCAAAAGACCAGCTGTCCACTAGATGCTGTTTTGTTATATAACGTCTCACATTACATGATATACACTCTACTTGTTTAACCACTGTCACCATAAGACTATCTACAGAAATATCAGGCAGTTTTGTTACAAGTGACGATTACTATCAATGGGGCTCATTCACCAATATCTACTTAAATATTTTCTTAAATTCTTTAAGTTGTTCTTAAGAAAGCTATTAAGGAAACTACGACAGATTCATGAACGTGTTCTTAAACCACAGAACTGTGTGCACCTGTGTTCTTAGATTGATGAATGCCAATCTCCTCGTAAATTAAAAGCGTGTGCCAGTTGGCCCTAATTAGCATAGGTAAATGCCCGAAAATGCACTTAAAAAGGGCACGAGACGGAAGGGACGTGTGCAGACACAGACAAAGAGATATCGTAAGGGAAAGTTGAAGAAATACCAAAACGATGACCTAAAGACAGAGCATGAGAATCAAAATGCAAAAGGAACTTCAGTAGTTCTGAAGTGGAGGTAATGCTGCAGGAAGTGAGCCGCAAATGAGCGGTTAAGTGTTAATGTTAAGTAATAATGCTTTAAGTTATTTTAGAAATATATTATAAATGACAAAAGTGTTATTGTAATTTAAATAATATAATATAATGTAACAGAACAGTAGAACAGAAGAAAACGTAATAGTCAGTGCTCTTGAGTGTGCGTAGATTCTGTTCTTACATAAGAATGAATCCTGAGTAAGAAAACATTGGTAAATGTCAGAATCTTCGTAAAAAGTGCGTAAGTGGGTTTTAAGAAGAAATTTCTTCTTAAGAATGGTTGGTGAATGAGGCCCAATGAGTACCCATCAGGATGTCCGTAGACCAACTGGCCTTGGTTGGACTGTTCTCACATCTGCACCAAAGCCCATTACAGTGTAGGTCAAGCCTAAAGCTGTTCTGAGAAACATTTCTAATCTGCCTCATGAGGAGTTGTTCCTTTACAGACCTGTGTACAGATCTGTGGTCGACAGGGCCTTCACTTGCTCCGTTTAACATCACAGTATATGGCTATATCATATATTTATATGTCAAAAATATATTTGAATTTCTTCTAAAAAATTTTAAAATAAAAATAAACTAACCAGATAAATCTAATGATCATCAAAAAAGTCTTTATTAACATAAAATCAGTGTCTTCTTAAACATAAAATATCTAATAAATGAATAAATAAATAAGAGTTAACTCTAAAACTGCTTGAAGCAAACACCTGTGGTGAATCAGACAATTTCCCTATGAGCAAGGAGCACTTGATTTGATTCACCACCGCATTAAGAACGTAAGAATAATGCATAAATATTGCACTTAATGAAGTTCAATTCATTGTGAAAGCTAAAACGTGTTTGCTCCTGATTGTTATACAATTGACTGTGCCATCATGTGTACAGTCACCTGCATTCACTGCTACAACTGTGTCAGCAAATCAGCAGAAAAAAGAGGCTTTCTGGTGTTTGCTTTTTAGAACAACAGCCTGCGAGCTAGACAACGAGGGAGACACAGAAACACTGTGTGCCTGCACGTCACTCTGACATAACGGTCTTCAACCACAGACACAGTCTTGTTCACATGGCCTCTGTGATGACTACTTTCTTGTTTCTTCAAATATCATATTACTTTTTTCACAAGTGGAGCTACATAGAACAAACAAACACACCCCTAAATGTCCAGTGCAAGAGCAGATATCCAGTTGTCATCTATTTGTCATACATGGATAACAATGAATGAAATCACTGTTCATCAACAGGCACCTGAGCTTTATCTATTCTAACAAATTACAAATCCATGAAGCCTGTAATCTTCAAGCAACCTAAATATATTTACAGACATTTTTACCATATTATATTCCTTTAAGAGCAAACCAATAACTTAAAATCAAGCCACATAGTTGACACAAGGCCAGTTCATTGTAGGTAGACAACAAGTCTTATCTAGTGCAATCAATCCCTCTCACAACACTGCAACACAATACACAGAATAACAAAATGGCTCGGGTGTGAAAGGAAGGAAATCTTACATGCACATCCACAGAACTTCAGTTGAGTCTCTTGGGCCAACACACATAAAAATGTTTCTAAATATCTGGAGTTAGGACACGCTGAAGTGGTGAAATACTGTCACGTGTGCATGTGCGTCAGGAGTCACCTGATGGTTCTGATTATCAGTCCATATATCCACAGCTGTCTCTGCATTATGTTAGTGATGTGACCTTTGTTCTTACTGGGAGAGACCGACTGGGAGGGGGATAGTTACACTATTGCACATTTCACTTGCGGCTCCGGTTACATTTTTGGAAGGGTGGCAAGCTACAACACTACAGAATCAAAGTGCACAGAGTGTATTAAATATGCAGCAGATGACTGCTACATGTATAATGGAAGGTTAATGTGTTATGGACAATACAAAAGGAAGTCTAAAATGTGTGGTAAATCTCTCACAGTCAGTTCCTATAAGGTTCTTCACCCTTATAGTTCCTCTGTATTTGTCTACAGTAACGCTGCTTATTATTGACTTGACTGCAGCATTATCTTCTGTATAGGCTTTGCCCTGGGCTGTAAGATCCATTGGTAGATCAGACGGGGAATCTTTCAAAATGCTCACATCTCCCACACAACTTCAAACTGTCTAACTCTTGGTATTTTGTTTCTGGAGCAGTTAACAAATTTCCTGATTGTCAGCCTTAGTTCATACATTGATGCATTATTGGGGTAGGAATAACTAGCAATGGCCAGAAGATAAACACACTTGTTATGTATGTGACTTAATATTGTAAACTACTGTGTCACTCTTGTTTTTGACTGATTTTGAGTTTTGGGTGACAGCAAAAACAATGTGACAGAGTTTCATCAGATTATTCACGCTGAATAATCTGAGTTTCTGTTTGTTACTTATGCAGACTTCATCTAAGGAATAAACTTGTTAACTTATTTTTGAATGTTTTCCCTTCCCAATCAGCTGCTGGTTTCAGTTCACATCAGTAAGTCTGAGCCTTGAAATTTGCTAAAAGACTTTTAAATTTCAGTCTGAGTGCCTGGGCCACAAGCAGGCAATGGAGAAGTTAAAAGTTGCTGTGACAACAAGCAGCAACTCTGTGTGACAACTAAGACAGACATGCCATGAAGTGTGTTATCATTTCCCCCCACACTCTTAATAACCACACATTTTCTCTCATGTTGTAACGCAGTCCTTATCTCACACGTGTCTTACCATGTACTTTGTGTGTATTCATGCCACCTCTAAATGTTAACTTCACTTTGCAACATACAACTAAGCAGCACTCAGTATATTTGCTTTGAGAATCAGTATTTACTACATAACCAAGGTCTTGTGAGACTGTAGTCCAACCAAGTTCAATCGTTTTTCTTTATATTCACGAGTACATACTTATATTCATCTTTTATTCTTCAGTTTTGCTTCAAATGAAATACAGCCCCACTATTTAAAGAATGTGATTTATACATTAATTTAAAGAGATGTGGTTTGTACCTTGATGTGTTTGCATTTTGGGGTAAGGGACGTATGTACACCACTAACATTCAAATCTGACTTCTCTTTAAATGACAGCTTTACCCTTCTTAACCATACAAAGGTTCAGAATATCTATTTTTGAGGTTGATACAATAAATATAATACATAACATAAAGATATTTGATAAAGGACTCTTTAAGTTTTGTTATAGTTGTAACCAACATGCTTTGTAGGGCTAAACGAAAAAAAAATCTATCACGTTGGTCTTATTTTGGCAAGAGTCACAATTTAAGTTAGGATGGTCATTTTTGCATTTCAATTTCACTGACTGAAATATATAAAAATATATATAAAAGTATATATATAAAAATATAAAAATGATAATGATGTGATTTTTGTTGGGTCTTGTACCAAACTAGCATGTTCCTTTATATTTGGAGAATATGATTTGTAGGCTAAGGCTTCTCCGTAGCACCACAATGATGCATTTATGGTACGATGTCAAAAAAAAAAAACATTGCACCTTCTGTGATTCAGATATTGTACATTTGATATTTCGATTAGCTGTTCAGCCCTAGTGCTTAGTAGGACAGATGAAAAGCTACAAGCGTTCTCTCGTTGACAGCTTTTCAAATATTTCTCAAACAAATCTTGGACATTCCTGGACTACAATTACCTTTTCTTATTGGTCAACACATACAGCCACTTGGCTGCAATAAGAAAATATCAGCTGACAATATCAGCTTGCTCTTCTAAGGCAGATTGCTATAGGCCTTATAAAATATTACAAAATTCTGTTTACTTGTTTTTCATCTTTCTACAGAAAATATATTGACTATGACAATGTATTTATGCAAACAATCAAATAACCATGCCAAGGTAAATCTTTCTCTTAACCACAGGTAAATAGCTCAGGCCAAATGTAACTGATTGGATCAGTGATCCATTTTAGCTATTTGGGTTAGTAGTTCAGTATTAAGACTAAGCAGTAAAAAGCCACTTTTAACAAAATGTTCACACTTGACCTCCTCTCAAGTTCCAATCATCACCAATATTGATCTTAAAAAGACCATATCTCACATCCATATCACATCATCTCACTAATTGTTTCCTGTAGTGTGGTGGTTTAATCAAACTTCATATATTCCCTTGTATAGACCATATTTCCTTTGTATTGAAACACAAGGAGTATTGAAAAAATACACTTGGTTTGTCATGGAAGTCGTCCAGAGTAACAAAGGTTTGACTGTAGAAAAGAGCCAGTGGTGGTCCATCTCGCTGAGGGTGCAGGGCCCACCTGTGACCCTACTCAGCCTAAGGGAAAGATTAGAGATGCTGACTGGGTTAAAGCTGCTTAAGGATGGACAGCTGCTTCTGCTTTGAATCACTTGAAAACAGCTTCCATGCAAACAAATAAATATGGCTTGCTATGGCTTTCCCATATGGGAAAGGACTAAAGAAATCTACCTTGACAGCTAAACATTGGTAAAGGTCAACCATATCTTGCCAGGTACCATGCCTTTCTTATTGTTTTAATTCTAAAAATGTCATTTGCCTTGCAAAGGTCTGCACTCCACGTGTCATTGTGAACAGCTGAGCTATGTGCTGGAGTTCTACGCTGACTTTTATCTCTTTTACATGTTCTTATTAATCTAGTTGTACCCACTCCAGCCTGCTGCGGCCACAAGCTAAACTACATCTCTCCCATTTAACTTACCAGTAGACATAGTAGGCCATTGCCATGACCACCAACGCCCCACAAATTCCAGTGAAGATCATCACAGCACTCTGGTTCAGCATTTTGGCTCCTGGTATCTCACCAAATCAAAGCCAGAATAAAAAATAATAATAAAGGCCTGCAGAGAGCAGCGGATAGTCACAGGCTGCCCTGCTTCATAGCCATGATAATCTTACAGAAGGAAAGAGATTATGATGATGACAGCAAGAACACAGCCTGATCCCAGATCTGCTGGAGGCACTGCCTAATCAGATGAAGACCAAAGAATTTCCTATCGCCAGAAAAATTACCAAAAAGAATGGATCTCCATTGAGAGCAAGTGCAAATAGAAAACACAGAAAACTCCTAAAGGCCCAAGTGGATTCTTATTAGAGCCCACTAATGAAAGCTAGATAGACTGAAAGAAGGCTCACTTCTGGAAGGAGGGAGTCACACATGTACTCTAAGCAGTGTCTTACATGCATTCCCATCCTCTAATCCAGTGGATCAGATTAGTGCTGATTAGCAGGCTATGGGCACCCTGGATGTGTCACATTTCATTAACATTAACAAAGAAGAAGGCTGGGCTCTGCCCAACAAAGGTGGAGTTAGCAGAATGGCATCTGTTATACTAAAGTAACCAATCATTATGCAGAATTTCTTTCTCACCTTGCCATTGGCCACCTATTGGTAATGTTTAGCATTAGAAGGATGTGATGACCTCAAGGATAGGGTCAATAGTTTCTTTAAACAGTCACCTCTTGTGTGTTGCCAAGCTGTGCTTTGTTTCTCTTTGGTCAAGTGTAATTAGGAATGAATTAATCCAACGCCTGGAAATCAGATTTTCATCCTCCACTCTCACTCCCTATGTCTTCCTGACAGTACCTCAGGTACTAGAAATTGTTTACAAACAGATCTATACTCAGCCACAAAAATATGGCAAACAGGGCTTGTGGGCAACCCAACAAAAGCCTTTGGGTTCTTGCACAGAGCTAATGTCAAATAAGGTTCACACAAGCTGACAGGGAGTCACAGAAATAAACTGTCAAGCATTTACTGAAGCAAATAGGTCAAAGGTTAGAGTACAGTCCTGAGGGCTTGCCACTGGGCATTAAAGCTAAATATAAATAGAAATAAAAATACATTGTGATAGCTGGACAATGAAGGTCATTCATGTTTCAAAGTAAGACGTGCTCTCAATCCTGCACATAGCACCACTGTACTACCCAACACTCAATAGCAATTTCAGTTGTACAGTTGTATGTTAGGCAAAGTGTCACACTTTGAAGCCACATCACTTATTACCACCACAGCCAAAAAATTACTCTTGGTGTTGTACTTGGCAGGTAAAACAATACTAAAACTGATCGTAATTCCTTTGATTATGAACAAGCCTATCCAGAAAGCAAAATCATGGACATGGAAGATGAAACAACAACAGGAGAGACTTAACTTGCACTTGACTTGAAGTAAAATCCCAGTTTTGTAAATATTGGATTTCACACTTTATAAGATAGACTCAACTTATCACTGTCATGTCAAAGTAATGTATGGCAATAATACAAGCAATATGCACAGTGCATTATAATAATATATTTATTTGGTCATTATTGACATAGTGACATTGAAAAGACCAAATCCAGCAATCATTCGACCTGACTAACATGCATCACCTATGTAACCATCTACTGTTGTCAGATACTGTTTGCCTTAGGATGATATAGTACTTATTAAAATAATCACAGTGAATGTAGTTTATTCCTCTCAGCAGCGTAAACATGGAACGGTGTCCTCGAGCATGCTCAACAACATCAATCCGAAACAAAAACTACTTTCCGGAGATCAAAAATGCAGAGCAAAATTGCAGAGTTGGTTCAAATCAATTTTAAAAAAAGGATTTTATATTGAGAAAAACATTCCATGCATGGGCTCGACAGAGGAATTTATATCAGAAAGGACAGAATATATTTAACAAATGAGGTGAAGTGCTAGCTGACGTGGAATGGCCTTGCGTCACATAAACACAGAAACACATAAACCTTGCACAGTTCCCTCTGGGCTCCGTAGCCACAGTGAGAAGACATGACTGATAAGAGTTGAAAATACATAAAGGTATTCCTGGCTGAAGTCAGCAAAAAATAATGGGACTAACAGCAGAAAGAGGAGAAGGAGGTAATAGGGGAAGATGCCAGAGTGCTTGAATATTCAGCCACTATGTTTTATATGAAAGGTCAAAGGTACTTTGTAGTTAACCAGATTGTCACAAAATCAAAAATGTGTTAAGAGGTTCATTAAGTTACACATCACTAGTGTGGAACCACAGTCTAAGATGGAACTCTTCAGATAAAGGTTTATCTACACGAGTATGTCTCAAAGTCCTAGAGGCCTCTTCACATATGACCTTTAAACGCACCAAAGCGTACTGGGGTGGCTTGATTAACAGATAAAGGAGTATGTCACTGGACTTTATACCAATAGAGCATTTGTATGATAGGCATGACTCAGATATACAACCTGAGAAGATTTCAGGTAAACGCCTCAATTTTGCTGCCAATGCCACGCAGGCATGTCTTACTAAGCGATCGTTTCTGTTAGCACTGGGTTTATGAGGCCAAAAATGTTATAGCTGTCTAACAAAAGAAAGAAAAACTACAATAAATTACAACAAGCTTATTGATAAGGAGAAACTTAATCACTGGGGCAAGAAAGACTTGGTAAATATAATAGTGATAGTGGCCATTAGGGGTCCCCGTGGTCAGCAGGAAGAAATCATCATTATCACAAATGCTGAAGACATTAGATTATCTCTACAGAAAGTTAACAGAATTTTATTTTAAAAACTGGCTATTTGTTTTAGTCATTTCATTGGATAACCCAAAACAGTATACATACACACCCCGTACATAATAACTTTTGACTTCTTACAAAGACTCTTATCACTTGTAACACCCAGCACTACAGCAGTCTACATATCTTCCTGTCAAGATCTTGAATTCAGACACATATAACATGTGGCTCTACAATATCTGTGTGGAACCAATGTGCCAACATACATGTTTCCATTTAATATCCATTACTGCTTTGTCAATCAAGCCAAATGCTTTATCAGTGGACTAGCCATATAAGGCTATAGTCTAACTTAACTGCGTGGGCAGAACACTCACAGCATTAGTGATCACTGATAAAAATAAAAAACAGTTCACAACAGAGCTAGCAAAATGTCAGGAATGATCACGGTAACAGTACTTGCCTGTTTCGCACTGTTTGCCTCGCTGGTTAAAACTGAGGTTCAAGCCTAAGGTTAGCACTGGCTTTAGAGAGCCGCAGACTTGAATGAACTCCAGTAACCTTACGTCTGGTGTGTGGTACGACGCAGGTCAAGTCGGAGCCAGCTGGCGCACATGACGTACAGCGGGGCACAGGCGGCTTGCAGTGTAAAAGCAGTTTTTTTTTTTTTGTTTTTTTTTAAATGAACCCAGTGACACTTTACCATCAACTCTGGCATGCCATGGTGTGTGCTACTTCATTATCTACCCGGCTTAGTTTTGCAGCCTCATGGTCTCTGAATTAAAAAGCACAAGTGGATTACATGCATCAGTACGGCATGGCTAGCTTACTAAAGGCTCAATAACCAAGCAGCCAGCACGTCCAGTGACTGGGCTTATCTTTTGACACACATGTCGTAAGCTAGCAGCACGGAGAACTCAAAGTTGCAAACACAGATCATTCTATATATTACACCTCAGGAAAGAGAATTAACTAGCCCGTTTAACCATTGATATGGTAGACGGCAAATAAGTTAACGCTAGCTAACACCTGCCTAAACCTGACGTTAATGAGGAACTCAACCGAGCAGCACTAGAAGGACAGAGACAGCTGCTAACGGCACACGCTAGCATGCTAACTTAAAAAAAAACAGTGCGGCTATGGTAATAATTGTATTTGAGGAGGAGGATGAAGTCGGCTAGTTTGACTGTTCAGTTGCAAATGAGTGCCAAATTTCCTCATATACATCATTTGTCAGTAGTCAACTGACCTGTGCCGCTTGCTAACGTTATGCCATGCTAGTTAGCCAGCTAACGTTAGCGGTCAGTATCAGTAACAGTACTCTGAGCTTACCTGAAAAAATATTCACTTGGGGGTCGGTAGATTTTGTTATACTTCTTCGCTGCTTTCTGGTCTTCAGGGCAGTGAAATAACTCTGCTAAGGAGACCTTCCAACTTCATCCGTTTCCTGAAACGCAATAAAAATGACTTGAGGTAATGCGATTTGCAAGAGCGCTATTGTTTGTCGGTTAAAGCCCCACATTTCCTCAAAGCCCATCTGAAGGTAGCATGTCCTACATCCGGTCCGGCCCCTCATTCATTTTCACAGAAATAAATAAAATGCACAGTCTGTGTTTTATTTATTTAACGGGCCTTAGCAGCCCTACAAGTTCAAGTACAGGTAAAAGCAGAATAAGTATATTTACTGAAATAAGCTACATAAATTGCCAAATATGACTGATTTCCTGTGACCAACTAGCCTACATCAGTTTATAGAGCACGATATTACTTGAACAAGTGAGACTTTCTGTCATATATAAATTTCATTTATGAAAAAGAAAGTATCCCCTAAAATGAAATTTTATATACAGTGCCCAAAACATGCAATATTAATTGCATGTTATCCACAGGTAACTTTTTTTTTTTTTTTTGCATCATCTGCAACATGATAGCCTCTATTGAATATAAACTGACAGTCACCCACGACCTCCGTTTTGCTACAGCACTGTAAATCTAATTCTAAAACATTTAGCCTTTAATTGCATAATTACACTGCAAGTGTCTGGTGTCTATTTTTCATGACTTTCCATATGAATGTGTGTACAAGGCATACATTTTAATTTAAAAAAAAAAAATTTTTAAACAGACATTTTTCTCCTGATTCTCAACCTTGCACTTCAGTGTTAAGTTGTCCTTTCATTCCTTGAGTAGGTGTGCCTGTTTGATTAACTTTAGACCAATTTAGCCCTCTGCTGGTGTATATGCATAGCTGCATCTTAAGTTGTTTTTGAGACAAGCTATGGGAGCAAAATACTGTTGTACATAAACCCCCAGGGCCTTGTGTGACAAATCTAGCATGACTGTTGATAACATATGGCATTTTATCTTTCTGAATTATCAAGATAAGACATGTACCACTCATTGTCACAAATTCAACCCATCTCTTTCACAAAACCTGGACTTTTTCAGGCACATTGCCTTGCTAACTTTGTGTATTCAGGTTGCAGGTGGGCAGACATGTTGGCCCGTCTGGTTATTTGGGTTAATGCTGGCTATTCATACTGTGGATTAGTGTTGGCAAAACAGGGCTGTGTCACCTGTCCCTAATCACACAATAAAGTAAGCACCCGACAAGACTTTCTTCCTTTCTTCTTCACTTCTTACACTTTTATTTTGCATATTCTCTTTGGAAATTAAAAGTAGTAAGTCTGAATTCTCTATTCTTTTTACAATTTAGTAGTAATTTCATATTTGTAGATTAAATTGTACCAATGTAATTGAATTAATTATTTGGTACATTTTAAATTGCTATATTTAGTGTTAATATAAACACAATCACATAGGTTTAGTTTGTTTTGGATTGATGATGGATGCTTTTTCCCTCTTTTCCTCCAATCGCCATTAACATCATACAAAGTGAACTTGATGATATAAATTTGTATCTTTTTACATTTACAAAAGGAAAAAGAAACACATGTTGTTATTTGATATAGTAAGATGACTTTGGGGAACAGTTAGCTTCCACATGTGCATGTACATTTCGGTTGAATTCTCCTACACTCCCATTCATAAATGTCCTAAAAGCGCAAAGGTACCAGTAAAAAGAAATACCATACCGTTGAGAGACTCATCCCGAAACCTAACAATTATTAAACAATAAGATAACGTCAAAACACAGTCTCAGTAAAAGGTTAATTATTTATTATTTCTGTTATTATAATGATCTGTATTATAGCAGCAGATCAAGGTTTGGCACTTGACTTTCTAACATTATTTGTGAGGATCAACTATTACATTGGTACACACAAAACATTCACAACCAATGTTTTTTCTTCCTTATCCTGTTAAGGCTATTATACAGCATGGTCTCTCATAATCCACTCTTTTCTTGAGATATGACAACAGTCAAAAATGAAAACAATGATTATTAGTAAATATATTAAAGATTATCTGTGCAAATACCTCAATTTGGGGTTTAAGACATGGATCTAACACATTACATATCTGCTAATTCAAGAAAACATTGCATAATTAAAAAAGGAGGTGAAAAACATCGTTCAAAAATTTGTTTAAAAGAACAATTTGAGACATCACCTATTATGATTATCAGTAAAGTTACATTTTCTCTAAAATAAAACAAAGTAAAATAAACTGGGTTAATGAAACTCTTCTACATACTAATTGCATAACATGGGAATTAACAATACATATCTCAGCACTTATAATGCATCCAATCTGAATATATATGGTTGCTTACTTTTACTTAAAGTGCATGATAGAGCACACAATTGCAATATAAGCACACTGCATGCATTCATATCCTCACATTATAATGATTTCAGAAAAGTCACTGCAATAAAATGCTCTGTGAATCTGACATCCTTGTTATGAAATTATATATATATATATATATATATATATATATATATATATATATATACACACACATATATATATGCTTTTGCATTATGTGCTACTTCTGGCCTAACGCATTATGTTTTTGATAATATATGTTATCTAGGTATAATGTATGTTGATGTGCTTATAATGCCTCGTGAGCAACACACTACACTTTAAGTACATGTGACAAGGGCTGGCTTACTATCATAGCCAAAACAAGTAGAGGCATGGTCATGCATGCATCACTAGTTTTGTGTATTTTTTACTCATTTTAACCGAGATTAAATGTTTTATATTAAGAAATAATTTTCACCATTGTAACTATGATTCAAGTACACTTATGCTATCTTTGTTGGCTAATGTCCTTTTTTCTTTTGAAGGGCAGATGATGTCTACAGAGGCCATAGTACCGACACATGGCAGTGATTCTAGTGTGTTTGTGAACAGAATGTACATACAACAAATCCTGCTGACCCCTCTCATGAAAACATAGTTTCTGTAAGGTAAAGTAATTCTGTAAGGCAGAGACATGTGACAGTCTTTGATGTGAAAATCCTACATGGAGCTGGCGGACCGCCCAGATTTGAAAACTGATTTGTACCAGCACGATGTGAATGTTCACGGAAACACTGCTTTCAGTGTTAAGACTTTTGTAAAAGCTTAGCTTCCACAACAATGGCAGGATTCTCAATGTCGGCTTTGCTCTGAACCATCCTCAGCTCCAGTTGTGCAGGACTGGGCCTTTTCCCGGGGCCAGCCATCTCTGAAAGAAAGAAGAGTGGGACTCTCTGGCTTACTGGTCAACCTAGCATTCAAAGGATAAGTCTGCCCTCATTGAATGCTAAGATACTTAATCATCTTGTGGATTCTTACATGCAGTTAGAAGAAAAAACAGTTATGACATTGCTCATTTGCTTCCTTCAAAATGTAATTTACTTGTACCAAATCTGAGATCGCAAACAGTGTAGTCTATCATAATCAACTCAGATGTGTGTCTTGACCATCATTTCTTTCATATAATACTGGTGGCCACTACATAATGTACACTAGTAACCGGCATATTACTACTGGTTGTGTTAATTATGATAATGAAATAAAGCTAGAGAAATTTACCATGGGCATAAGAAATGGTCCTCTTAATGACGTGGTGCATCACTGACACAGTCTTTTCACAGGCAGCCTGTCATAAACAAAAGGGAGACTAGGTTACATTGAGCTGGCATTTATTCATTACAGTGTAGCAAGACTGATTTGACTCCTTCAGCTTTTTGATTGAAAAGAAAAATGTGTAGCTGACCTTCAGGTCCTTGGGGTGATGGTGAGTCCAGGCTAGCAACATGGCAGCAAACAGGTCTCCGGTCCCCACAAATACTGCATCAACTTTGGGGATGTCCATGCAGATTTTCTGATTGGTGTTGGTCCCATCTGGTTTCACTACAGTGATGGCAGGGCAGGGACAATAGATATCAATGCAGTGAGTGATATGTTTATGTACATTTCTATTAATTACAATACCATAGTTTTTTCCTGTTAACCCAAAGACTGGCATCCAGTATGCACACAAATGTTCTCCCCCAAGAAATTAAAAGTCCAAATCCATTTGCTATAAATCCCAAATGTCTTTACTTTACCTATTTTTTGACTCCCAAGGGCCACCAGGAACTGGTCCCCATGTTTCGAGGGTAGGTCTGTACTAGTGAGGACCACGGTCTCTGGACCCATTCTATGAAGCAAGTCCATCACCTGGAGAATACACAGGGACCCATTTCCTCAAGATTTGTACTCCCTGGTGTCACACACTATATACAAATACAGCAGAACTGGAAATGATATGATACTCACTTCAACAGCATCATCCTCTGTGTTAATTTTCCTCCCAGTCAATAACCTGTGGAAAAACACACAGTATTTACAGATGTACCAGTGACAGCTATCTAATAATGCCAGATTAGCACATACCTTAATTCCCTTCCACAGACTAAACCTCTATTACGTTGATTATTCTTTACTTTCTTTAATGGTGATGATTACAGGTTCACTCACTCTGCTTCAAACTGGTTGGGGGTGAGGATGTCGGCCAAAGGCACTACTTTGTCCTTGTAGACTGGCAGCAGGTTCTCTGGGACGTACTGGAACAGGCAGCAAATACAGCATTTTTTAAATCTCATTACTAGGAACAGCTATTCATGTACATTTAAGTGCTCTGAACGTTTTTTGAATGGTATGCATCACAAAAACAAAAATAACCCAGTGTTATTAAGCCTTAATAATTGTATGGTGTGGAAGCAGAACAAGGGGAATTCACTGTAGAATGTTTACCATTGCACCTTGGTCTCCCATAACAGGATCACAAACTGTCGAGAAGAAAACTCAAATTAACTAGATCAATTAAATCAAAAAGGTACATTTAGTAAAATAACATTCATATCCTTTTAAAATGAAATACCCAATCTTACACTCACCATATACCAGGCTGGGATTGGCTTTCTTTAGCTCCTGAATAATATCAACCACCATCTCCAGGAAGGACATGTCCCTGCTGTATCCTTGGGGAAGAATGTGTAACAATAATAAAATCACCGCAGTAAAACATAACGTCTCTCTAACTGACCTTACGATACATTACTGCACTTAATGCATTTCTTAGAACATATTACAATGTCATCACTGTTGTCATGAAACAAAATCCAGTAAGTTGCACTGGTAAAGTGATGCTTTTAATTCCCGTCTATTCAGGCTGCTGTTGGACGAATTTAGTATCTCCTCTAATACAGTGCAAAACCAAGTGGTCATAAAATGTCACTGCTCATGATTGATGTCATCACATTTGAGCATCCTCATCCTCCACATTTCTTTATTCTAGTCTACAAGGTCTCACTCCTTTGACTCACCTGTGAGGATGTAGTCATAGTGGTTCACCTTATTGAGCTTGATGCCCTCATATAGCACGTTCAGCTCCTCTGCAGTCAATACTTGTCCCTTCCAGTGGCTGTAGCCTAGGATTTAAGAGACACATTAGGCCACAGGACATTTTGAAGTTCTTAATGCTGCTTTCATTAACGACACAAATAAAGACACAAAAAGCTGAAAATGTGAAAAAATGTCAACCAAAAAGTTCTGGTGTCACATTCTGATGTGATGGTGACAAATGTAGATTTAAAGTTTCAGAAGAGTTAAAAACATTTTTTAACTTGGAACACAAAAATCAAGATGTTCACAGACTTTGAGGATAACACAAACCTTTTGTACTAGTTAAAGCAATAATCACACTGCTACATAGTACTAGCCCAGCTGTGTTTAAATCTAATAAGAAGACATTCCCCTCCTTGCTCTATCTTTCCATCCCCCCTCTCCCTCTGTGGAGGTCCTTCTCCTCTGTGTGGTGTCCAGGGCCAAACGGGGCCTCCACACTGACTGAATGGGATGCTTGTATACTGGCTGCCAGCTTCCCCCTTCTTTGTCCCCTTTTCACCATTAACCTAGAATGAAACCTCAAGCTGTTCCTACTGCTAGAGAAACTGAGATCACCCGAGGCCAGAACTAACCCTGAGCCAGTGAGAATACCTCATGCAGTGAGACTTAACAGCAAGCTCACAGCAAAGTAGAGGCACGTACTGTGGTTAATGGGGGAAGTATATATTAATGCCTCCACTGAAACATTTCTGAATATTAAATATTGTTGACACATACTGAAGTAGGATCACAGTTTACACATTTGTGTAATTTTGTCCAAACGCTTAAAACTGGACCGTTTACTTGAAGAGCGGATGCTTATGTTGATTCAAATGTTTTCTGTGCAAATGTCTCCTGCCCCTGTGGTGAAAACACATTCTTCACATACTTTGGTACATGAACCCTGATAATAATCCCATCATCTCTGCTGGTTGAACCAACAAGTTTCAACTTAAGAAATCAAGTTCCATGTTCTTTCTTTCTATAACACAGTATATCTGTGGAATGAAGATAGAATTGCTGAATTAATACATTTAAAAAGGAGAACTAACAGGCCTGGCTTTCACCAAACTCTACATGTGATCAAAGGATTTTGCATCATTAACAGAAACTACTTTTCGCCCACTCTAATGTCACAATTTTCTTCTGAAACCTCTTTGCATGTTCATACTTGGTGATGAACGAGTGACTAATACAAGATGTTTTGACAATCAAGACTGGTTTTCCAAGCCCAGACCACCATACTAATACAATTCAGTATATGATAATATCCTTAGTGCACTGTTGTGTAATGCTGTATATTAAATATCTAAATTGTAATGTTTTTACTGCATTTACATTTTAAATCTCCTTCAAGGCTGTTTAATGGTCTTACATTAAACTTTTCAATTATCTAAATATCATACCTTTAAATAATTAAAATGTTTTAAATCAGTGTGAAATCCAGTTATGCGTTTGTTTTGAACTTTGCATTAGCTGTCCTTAAATTGTTAGAACTAAACAAAATACGCAGGTAAATGATTTAAAACATATGTAATAAACACAGGAATACAGATATAAAAGAATACAGAATATAGAATATAGTATCTATAATACACGACATACTTCAGTGGATGTCCTCAGTTTAAGTTTGGACTTAACTGTCCAAGTTGTTCCTAGAAAACATTAAACACAGAACCCGATTCCCCTTCTCTAAACCAGACTGATGACCATAGTGACAGTATTTGCATGCTTTAGTCAGATAAAGCATGCAAAGCTCATCGTTTTTAAACTAACAAGACAAAGTACAAAGACAGTGATTAACTCTACACATCACACCTTTGCCCCTGCACCTAAGCCACCTCATTAAAGGTACACAAAGTCTTCCTGTAAACAGACAGTTTTGTTTGCATTCACTGTTTCCCACTCAAGCAAGTTGTGTGTCTCCTTAAAGCCTATCGTTGTGTATCTATTAAAAATAATTGTCTAAGCAGCTTTTCAGAATGTTTACAAAGCTGCATTGGTTGTACGGGCTAATAGTATTTTTCTTTTTCTTTTTTACTTATTGATGCTTTCCTGTCCAACAGCCGCAAATTTTTGGTACTGCGTTTAAGTGACACAGCGGTTGTCTAACTATTTATTTGGTAGATCTGACCAGACTTTCAGGAGTGGTGGAAATCTACTTTGTGAAACTAAATAAAAAAAGACTACATTTTTTCCTCACACAGGGAAGTTTAAAATCATTCAGCCAACCTGTGTGATTGGAGAACTGGACAGAGTTGATAGAGTCCACTTCAAAGCCCAGCACCTGAGAAAAGAGCAACGAAGCAGCTGTTAAATCACAGCAGTGACGTCAGCACAAGACCGAGTCCAAATGAGTTTCTGATTTTCATTGTACAGTGGGAACATCATGGTGAATTACTGAGACAGCTGTTTCATCCTGTGTCAGTTTCGGTTCTTTTTAATCTTACACTTGCCAAGCACTTTATAAGGAACACCATACTAATAATGGGTAGGGCCTCCCTTTGCTTTCAAACCAGCCTCAGTTCTTTGTGGAATGGTTTCGAAACAATGTAGGAAACTTTGCTTTGAGATTGGTCTATGCTGACATGACTATTAATTTGCCTGTTGCACATTCATGCTGCCAATCCCATGTTCTACCACATCCCAAAGGTGTTCTGGGGGAGACCGCTGAACTCACCGTCATGTTCATGAAACCAGTCTGAGACGACTTTTGCTTTGTCATTATCATTCTGGAAGTAGCTACTACAAGATGATAAACTTTGGCCATAAAAGGATAAACATAGTGTGCAACAATACTCAGATAGACTGTGGCATTCAAAGCATGATTGATTAGTATTACGGAGCCCAAAGTGTGCAAAGAAAACATTCCCCACACCATTACATTACCACAACCAGCCTGGACTGTTGACACCAAGCAGGTTGGGTCCATGGAACATGCTGCTCATGGCAAATTCTGACCCCATCTTCTGAATCCTGAGTCATCAGACCAGACTTTGTTTTTTCAGACTTCAACAGCCCAGTTTCAGTGAGCCTATTTCCCTGCAGCCTCATATTTCTGTTCTTGGCAGACAGGAGTGGAAATTGACGTGATCTTTTGCTGTTGTATCTCAGCCACTTCAAGGTTCAATGTGTTGTTCATTCTGAGATGCTTTTCTGTTTATTACAGTTATTATTACAGTGGTTATCTGAGCAACAGTTGCCTTTCTATCACCTTCAACCACTCCAACCACGTTTCTGTCTGCAGAAATTATGATCACTGGATGTTTTATGTTTTTCTCACTATTCTGAGAGAAGACTGCTGTGTGTGAAAATCCCAGGAGACCACAACTCTGGCACCTGCAATCATGCCACAGTCAAAGCCACTGAGGTCACTGAGTCCATTCTGACGTGTAATGTGAACATTAACCGAAACTCCTGACCTGTATCCGTATGATTTATGAACTGCACTGCTGTCCCGTGGCTGTCTGCTTGTATAATTCCATGAATAAGCAGGTGTACAGGTGTTCCTGATAAAGTGCTTAGTGAGTGCATAATAGTTTCTGAATGCTTTCTCCTGCACAGTTATAAAACCTGTAGGATAAGAACCATACAACAGATTCAGCTTTCATTGTTGTCTCTGCATGGACATGCCACGCAAATCCATCACACAAAGTAATAATGACATATAACTTGAATGCAAATACATACACACAAGATGTTCACAGTTATGGATTTACAAACTCATGCAAATTCTAAGTTGCAAAAATTTGATTAATATGGAAATGAAAAGAAACTAATTGCTGTTTCAAGTGGCAAATTAGATGCAAAAATCTTGAAGACTCCATTGGGCTTTTGAAAATTGCCAGCTATAACTGAAACTACACGACTGGAAACCTTTACATACTCTACACTTTCCTCTGATAAATTAAAGTCAGCACAACAAGCAACGACACTTCATCAAAACCTACAACCTTTAAAACAGGTTTTCACTGTTTGCAACCTGTAGATAAAAACTAAAAATTAGAAAGCGGCCTATGATTTTTCAGGAGGATAGGAAAGGTTGCTCGATATTACATTATAATAAATTAAAGAATCCTCTCGCAAATGAGGAAGTCGAACTTATTCTCCATGTTGTTTTCTTTACCAGCTCTTTATTCTGCTTTTCTCTTTGCTGATACGCAGCCACTATACTCAGCCACCTGAAGGTAATATCCAGTTCTTACCTGCAGCGGGAATGTTGCCGACTTGTTCCCAACGTATCCCCTGACAACATGACTCTGAATGGACAACACACGACACTCCATTACCGCAGCTGCACTAACGGAGTTTAAAAACACCAGACACAGAGAGGAGACGTGATAAATCCTAACTACAGCATGAAAACGTGCACAGGATATGACACGCTGAAACTTATCATGTGACGAACAACTCCAACATTGAAGGGCAGAAGCGGTGCTGCTGCTGGTGACATTTACAGTTTTCCTCAGGCAGCTATAAGGACACCTAAACGGGTGCATTCACAGGTTCACCATAAACGTGGGAGACGCCAATATCTTACAAGACTATATGAATGACTTAATTAAATAATACATTTTTAAATGAATTAGCTTAATTTCAACTTATTTTAAAGAAAATAATTGTCTTGTTAAGTTGAATGTACTTTCTGTCCTCAAGAATATGGAAAGTGCGGCTCATACATGGGATGCATGTAGGCTACAAAACAGTGATTAAATGATGATTAAATTATTTTATATGTGCTATGCCAATTATTAACTGTATCAAGACACCACAAATAAATATTTACCTTATCCAGAATACCGCACATACATTTTCAGACAATATCCTACTTCAAAGACTCAAAAAATAACAAAATCAAACACAAAATTTTTACAGATTTGTTACAACAAAATTCATAAATCAACAACAAAATAAACAGCTAAGATTAGAAAGCACAAATAGAACATGCACCTCTGCCATGGCTGCACACTGCTCTAAATTTGTTAGTTTGACAGCAACAACAACAACAACAACAGTAGCCTAGTAGTGGACACGTACAAGAACATGGCAATGATTTGAAATGAAATGTTGTTTTCCAGTCCGTCTAATAAGATTCAGCCACATTTGACTTTTTCATGTGTTACTGTTTTACAAGAGTGATTCACATTAGATGTAAATATAATCTGTTTGAAATTGACCAGTTTATTATCAAAGTTAAAACACATCTCCTCAAACTGATTTAAATTGTGTATTCATTAATGCATGTAAACAAATGTAAATCACTGTAGACATGGCTTATTTGCTCATCAATGACCCCTGACCATTGATCATATTCAGATTGCTGAATAACCCCCAAAAAATTCTGATCCAAATTTATTTACTTATTTTGATTACCAACAGAAGGCACAAAACAACAGAGATTTGCTCTGTACCTGAATAAGTTAGAAAAATTAACAAACAAATATACAAACAAACAAAACTGTTGGCTGAAAAAGTATAACAGAGTGTAAAGCACAAGCACAGTGTACTGAGAGAGGGCACTTTTTCTCTTTATATGTTTTCATTACAGTATATAGAGAGAAGTGATGACATGAAGTGAAGAAACAAGTTTCATCACTTAAATTAGA
Organism: Seriola aureovittata; assembly: GCF_021018895.1. Classification (NCBI taxonomy): domain Eukaryota; kingdom Metazoa; phylum Chordata; class Actinopteri; order Carangiformes; family Carangidae; genus Seriola; species Seriola aureovittata. The sequence goes on from NC_079374.1 coordinate 19,080,270, forward strand.
CTTATATAATGAGATAAGCTTATTTTCCTTTCAGAAGGATATGTGCATTTTACAGAGTCTTTGTCTAATAACTGCAAAAAAAGCTTATGCACCATGTGTTGCTGTGACTCCGTGCATTGTATACAAAGAGAGTACCTCACCAGCTTGTAGTACTTGCATGATCTCATAAGACAATATTGACTCATCTCTCCGTATCTTGTTTAAACAGCCAATCACAAACACTTCAAATCATTAATCTGACTGAAATGGGAAGACTGTGTTAAAACATGACAACTCTGAAAATATTCCAATCTGGAGACCTGTGAATGCATAATGATGAGCTCTCTTATTCTGCTGTCGGTGCTGCTCAGTCTGTGTGGGTCAGGGGCTCAGAGGGAGGATGGTGGTCTCAGTGATCTGCATGAGACTGACACTTTCTGTGAAACCGAATTTACTATTAACATTTGCATCTCCCTTGTTCTACACCTGTATAACGTTTATATCTATTTTTATTTCATTTACCAATTATGTGTAGATATTTACATATAAACTATTTATGTATACTCTTTCAGAGATTCATTCAGGATAAACAAAGTTCTATCTTATCTAAACATACAAATAGGCTACACATACATGGGAAAATAAAATGAAAATAAGAAAAATACTGAATGTAGAACAAAGCAGGTGCACATTAACAGTAGAAAGTTATGAGGAATGAAAAAGATGCACAAAAAGATGCTATACTGTATTAGAATATTACTGCGACAAGACTTACATGTGCATCAGGGTTACCATGTTACGAATGTTACATATTACAAGCCCACAAATATACAATGAGAATGGAAAAATGGCAGGAACTGTATTAAGGGGTACATCATAATGAAAGTGATAAAAACATTAGGAATAGAGGTTAACAGCAGAGTATTGAGTTTAAGTGTTTTGATAACAGTGCATCGTAATAATTATCAGTTTCCTGTGTCAGTGCCCAACAGTTAGAGAGGAGTTATTATATAGGGTGAGGCCAATGGGTGAAAACTGCTGTGGTACTGGTGATTTTTAATGAAGGTGCTCTGTGTTCATCCACAAAGGTATAACGTGCATACCTTTCCCCAGAGGTGGTGAAAGTACTTACTTCCTTTTGTAGTAGTTATCCATTTAAAGCCATGCATTTTAAATGTGACTTAAACAAAAGTATGTAAATATTGAGAAATGTACTTTACATATCAAAAGTGTCAGTGCTCAATGAAGAAAAAAAACTGTATTGTCTATTCATTTTGCATTAAATGGAAATTTGTCTTGGACTATCTGGCAACAGTAGAAACAGAGATACATAAAATACATAAATAAATGTATCTAGAATATCGTAATTTTTAAAGTCACGAGGAACTAAAGTTAAATAAATGCAGTGGAATAATAAGCAATATTTCCCTCTGAACTGCAGCTCAGTGCAAGTAGCCTAATACAATGGTATGAAATGAAAATCTCAAGTGGCCTAAAGTACAAATATCTAAGAATTGTAGGTGAATGAAGGCATGTTACTAACAAATTTAATAACTTATATAATTTGTCATTTTCTATTTTCTTTTTTTTAGAAAAAAGAAAAAGCAGCACAGAAAAAATGACATTGTCTGTCACAAATTAGTAAATATGATAGCTTAAATAAACAGTCTATCACAGGCAGAGGGACACAGAGGGCTTTGGTTGCGTTCCCGTCCACATTTCCCCTGCTTTAGTCTTGTTGAATATCCCTCCGCTCTGCGCAGCATGTATTCATCCACACAGCACTGAGCTAGACCCTCCTCTTACGTCTGGCCGGGGAGGAGCCAGGTAACCGCTATACTGACACGTAAGAATCCAGCGTAGATATTGAGGAAGAAGCTGCATCTTTTCCTTAAGTGGAGCGTGGATACGGCTGCTTTGCGTCTGACTTGATGTATAGTTGACCTATCCCGGACCAGAGGCCTCTTCGGACTCTTAAAGCGACGCGGGACTGTCGGGGGAGAAGAGCCGTCGCACAAGATGAGATTTTCAGCGTTTATTTCTGTCCTGCGGTCGGTCGGCCCGGTGGTAATCGGTATTTCTTTAGGGTTCACGTTGAGTTTATTGAGTGTAAACTGGTCGGAAGAAGCGTGTTATCTAGACGGTAAACAGAGTGAGGATGTGACTTTGGGTCAGGATGGACAGCTCAAAGGAGCCCGAAAGCCTAACTCCATTTCGACTCTCAACGATGTGGAGTCCGAGGAGGATTTTGAACCAAGAATAGTCCCATATAAACAAGTCCAACAGAGTGCTCCGAAGAAAGTTTTCAGGTAAGCTTCACATGCCTGTTCGCTTAAACGGGTGAACACTTTCTGTAAGTGGGCAGACAGTATATGACTTCTGTTTGTTTTGAATACAGGCCACATCATAATACATTACAGCACAACAGGCCGCAGTGTCATAATGACTGATAAATCAGTCACTGTGTTTGTCCACATAATATCAGGTGTGCAGGTGTCACTGGTTGTCAGGTGGCTGGGAGATTTAACAGTAGCAACATAAAGCTAATAAAACAAAAGAAAACTAAATGGCAGGCATAACTAAGTGTAATGCAGAAGGCTTTTTCCTCTCCATGATCTTATTGGCCAAGATCAAATTACCGCAAAAAGTCAACTGCCCCACTTTCTCTGCTGGTTTCTACCTGCTAACAGGCCCTGCCATATAGCCTAGAATAACTACATATTTTGTGCCATGTCTCCACACTGAAGGATATGTGCTTTAACATTTTCTTCGTAAACAGGCAAACATTTCCAAGATTTCCTGGATAGAGCCCTTGTTTGAATGTTATCCCACACACCCCAAATGGTTGCATTTCATTACATTTCTGAGAAAGAGTCTTTTCCCTGTAGAAAAGTTCTCCTGAGTTCAGATGTGTAAGAGTTAAAGCCCCCAGGTTTCATAGGCAACCTGTGCCATGCAGCAGTTTGTACATTAAGAGGTAGGACTGAAACTAAGTATATTTTCATTATCGATTAATCTGACAATTGCTTTCTTGATTAATTGATTGGTTTGTTCATGGAATGTCCAGAGTCCAAACCGGTGTGTTCAATTTAGTTTGGTTCAACCAACAATAAAAACCATTTCATTTCCTATCATGTATGGAAAGAAAAGCAACACATTCACACACATACAGTTTTGCTTGAAAAGAAAGAATTTAGATTATTTATCAGAATAGATGAGGATTAATTTTCTTTCAATCTGTTAATAGTTGCAGCTCGAACAAGAGGCATAATTGATTTCATGTACAGCATAACAGAGAAATAAAAGATAGGTTTGGTCGTGGTGCAAGTAATGAATCACAGTGCAAGTTCTTGCATGTTTACCTTTCCAAAGAGTTTTGAGTTTTTTTAGTCTGTGGGGATATTTAAAAACGTCAATCATTTCCATTAAATTTGGTGGACAAAACCACAAATTTAGTCAAATTTATGCCTTTTATAAACTTTTCAGTCATTATTATTTCCATTGATTTTAGAATCTGATAATAAGCTAAACCTGAAAGTTACAGAAACAAAATGGTCAAAGTTGTGTCTTTTGGTGTGACAGTAAATTGGAACATTGTTCAGTGTTGGTGAAAGTTTGTCTTGTACAGTTTTTATTCAAAGCACAAATATTCAGTAGCTGTTTGATGTCTTTTTCAGGGCTAGATACATAAGCACAGAGTTGGGGATGCGAGAGCGTCTGTTTGTTGGGGTCCTGACATCCAAAAACACAATTAACACCATGGGCGTAGCTGTCAATCGCACCATTAGCCATCACCTGGACTCCGTAATCTTCTTCACCGGCATGCGCAACCGCAAAGTCCCTCACGGCATGTTTGTGGTCTCTCATGGAGACGAGAGACTGATATGGAACATGTTTCAGACCATCAGATACATTTTAGACCACTACATCAATGAATACGACTGGTTTTACTTTGTCCAAGATGACACCTACACAGAAGCTGACAGGATCAAAGCCCTGGTGAATCACCTGAGTATGGATCGAGAACTTTACATGGGCAGTCCTGAGGAGTTCATAGGTGGGGAGATGGAAGGGAAGTATTGCTACGGAGGGTTCGGGTACGTTGTGTCACGTACCTTGCTCCTGCGACTCCAGCCCTTCTTGGAAAACTGTAGGAACGACATCCTCAGTGCCAGGCCTGATGAGTGGCTCGGGAGATGCATCATTGATTACACAAACACAAACTGTGTCAGCGAATATGAGGTAGGCCGAGTATTTTCTTCACCTTACATACATCTCTTTTCATTAATACAGTTTTCTTTCAATTCATAAGGCTGTTTCTCAATCGTTCATGATGAAAAGAAAGGAACATAGTTAAAATGAATGTGGAGCTACAAAGAAAAAACATTCTAAGACTGTCATTCAGAACAGCTGTGTGACAGGTTACAGCAGGGGTTCTCTTTCTTGACAGAAAAACAAAACTGTCATGGCAGACATCATGCTTTGCCTCTGGGACAGCACTTAAAATTGACGGACAGCCATATAAAAGTGTAATTACCATGCTAGCACAGAGGTGGTATTTATATTACAGAGTAGATTGCTAATACCCTTTAGCCTTTCATTTTTTTCCATGGCTCCAGCAGCAGCGTGGAATAGGTAAATAGGCAAGCAGAGCACATCTGAGTTCAGCCTTGCCTGGGTTCAATGGTGTGAAAGTCCCCTGTGGGTCAACATGCCGTGCTCCTGTAATGTCATTAGCATTTAAGGTCAAACAAGCTCTGTGTAGCCTTGATCTGTGGAGCCTTGTCCCAGTGCCCTTTGAGGCGATTGTTTGCTGCATCAATTTGCTTCCTCCGTGTGACAGTTTGTAGTCTTTGTAAAGACATGAAAATACATTGTTACAGAAAACTATCACAAAATGTGGCTTTGCCATTCATACACCATACACTCAGGTGTAGATATTGTTGTTGGCTTATTTCATACATGTCTTTTTCTGCCATTTTCTCCTCCTTGGCCATGACCCAGAGTAGGAAACCATCTTGTTTCACAGATGAGAGTGACTTGCATGGTTAACTAAAGTTCCCTGAGCCAGAAGAGCTCCAGCAGAGCCCCTCAGATAAGGGAGAAAAGCAGGGGAAAGTTAAAAGCCCTGGAATGGGTGAAGAAATCAGCTTGAGTACAGAGCCAGACATCAATTTTTCTGTTCAGAGAGAACATTGATGACAATTAGGTACGGACAATGCTTCACTAAAAGTACCATGACAAGCCGTAAGCTGTTGGCAAACATTTGCAAAAGTGGCCTCACTGCTCAGTTAAGCGGTGTCTCCAGTCTTTGTTCTTTTAATAGCTTGATCAGATTGGATTCACTTTTTTTTAATCACTCAAGCTCCTTAGGTGGTTACTCTGTTTTCAGTTTAAATGACTGTGTCTTTAAGAGGGATTCTGGTGCCAGTGTCATTTGTGTCATTAGGTTTCACGTTTAAACTGTTGCTTTTTAACCTGAGGCCGAAGTGATCATAGTCTATAGATATATAAAGTGGTGAAATTAATTAGATAAAGCATCTCTTATACCTCATATTACTAGAACAAATTTAGTTCCTGAAAATGAGCAAAACTCTTGACAGTAAAAATTTGTAGTTGTGTAACAATAGTACTACTTACAAAATTAATCCCAGTCTTTACTTCACTATGCAATTATGGTTGAAACCAGTCTGTTTGCAGTGGAAATGAGCCCAAGATGCAGTCTGGATAGCATGTAATGTCTGTTTGAATGGAGTACAGCAGCATAACAACTAAGCTTGGAATAACATTAAGCATGTAAAGATCTCTCTGTTTCCTCCCAGGGGCTTCAGTACCACCATTATGAGTTGGGAAAAAACTCTGACCCAAGTAAGGAGCAGAGTGAACATTTTAAGAATGCTCTGACCGTCCATCCAGTGTCTGACCCTGAGCAGATGTATCGGCTGCACAGATACTTCACTGAGATTGAACTCCAGAAGATTTACGATGAGATTGCTAAGCTGCAGGTAAGCTGATCTTCAAGTGTCACAATTCACCCGGGGTTCAGTCAAAAATAAAACCTGGCCTCTTTTTGCTCCTGGCCTCCACTATTGTGGGTCCAGAATGTAACAATTTTAGTGTTGCATTAGTTTTGTCAATGGCAGAGTGGTAACTGTATAGGTCTGAACACTTCTTGTGTTTCTACAGGCAGAAATAAAGAATGTGAGTGTGGTTGCTTTTGAAGGCAACCGAAGTGCCCAGTGGCCAGTTGGGATCAATCCACCTTTTGAGCCCAAAACTCGATTTGAAGTTCTGAAGTGGGAATACTTTACAGAGGAAGAGATATATTCATGCATTGACGGCTCTCCCAAGTGTGAGCTGCACGGCATTGATCGAATGGATGTGGCTGATGTCATTGACACCGCCGTAGGAGAGCTGAACAAGAAGTACAAGCCCGTCTTACACCTGAAGAAACAGCAGCTGATTAATGGCTACAGGCGCTTTGACCCCATCAGGGGCATGGAGTACACCTTGGATCTTCAGCTGGAGGTGGTTAATCAGAAAGGTCACAGCCGTTCCATCACCAAGAGGGTTCATCTGGTGCGACCTTTGAGCCAAATAGAGATAATTCCCATGCCCTATGTCACAGAAGCTACAAGGGTTCACATTATTATACCTCTTACTCTGCAGGACCGGAACTTTGTTGACCATTTCCTCGAAGTCTTTGCCTCAAATGCCTTTGAGACCAGCGAAAATGCTATCCTAACATTCTTGTTTATTTATGACCCAGTGGAAGCACAGCAGGTTAACCAGAATGATATATTTGCCAGTGTGAAGACTCAGATTAATGCTTATGAACGCAAATACCCCACAGTGAAAATCCCATGGATAAGTGTCAAGACAGAAACACCATCCCAGATAAAGTTCATGGACATCATCTCAAAGAAACACCCAGTCGACACGCTGTTCTTCTTGGCTAGCGTCAACACAAATATCAATTCTGAATTTCTGAACCGCTGCCGCATGAATTCCATAAACAACTGGCAGGTGTTCTTCCCCATCCATTTCCAGGACTACAACCCCAATGTGGCCTATCACAACCAGCCACATCCAGCCACAATTGATCTGGTCAAGGATGCAGGCCATTTTGACCGCAGGTCATTTGAAGAGTCATGTTTTTACAACTCGGACTACATGGCAACACGCACGCGAATGGTGGCGGACGTCCAAGAGAATGAGGAGATTCTAGAGACAATGGACATTTACGACATGTTCGTAAAATATTCCGGTCTGCATGTATTCAGAGCAGTAGAGCCAGCATTGCACCAGCAGTATCGCTACCAAGCCTGCAACCCACGACTCAGTGAGGACATCTATCATAGATGTGTTCAGAGCAACTTGGAAGGTCTTGGTTCTCGTTCCCAGCTCGCCATGCTGCTGTTTGAGCAAGAACAAGGAAACAGCACTTGAAAATGCTGTTGAAATGTCTGTTCCTGCACTTGTTTAAATGGATGTTAAAAGCTGTGTGTGCGTTGTAACAAGTTAGAATATGGGGTAGACAGGAGAAATACATGTAGTACCACCCATAAGTTAACCCTTACCTTTGCCCTAAACTCAACCCTTTGGAGACGTGGTTACGTTGTACGTGAACCTGTCTGACATGATCCATCTTTCAGTGTTCACTAAGAGTTATTTGGTTTGTTAGAGGTTTGAGCTAGTTTGGAAAAACGAGTGCAGTACATTCCTCATGAAACCTTTTTTTTATTTTTATTTTTATTTTTTTATAAATGTTTACAATACTTGTCCAAACAGATGAGTACCTATAACCAAATGCTTTTTCTAATCTTGACGATTTTAAAAGTTGCTTTAAACAATTTTTGACCACTAGAGAGCAGAAACCCAAAGCAGCAGAGCCCAGAGGTACTGTTGGCTTTTCCAGTTCTTGTGGTTAAGGTGTCCACCAAACCTACGGGGGCTACATAGGCAATCCATCTGTGTCGTCTTCCTCTCCACATGTCTAGTGAAATTCCAATATTTTGTGGGATTTTATCCTTGGTTTGTGTCAACAACCCCTGGACAACATACCTTACTCTCTACAATTTGGCATATAATAGGCTTGGTTGAACCAGTGTGCTGAGTAGAGCTGCTAATGGTTTTGTATGCGGGTGGGGGATTGAACCAAGTGAACTAATACAGCGAGTTCAAAATGGCAAAAAGCTTTAGTGGGTTGTTTCTTGTCAGTGGGATCAGAAGTACTAGCAGCAAGTTTTCACATTTATAGAATGTTGTTTGATTTCATTTCAATATCAAAGATATTTTTAAATGGAGCTTCGATGTATAGCGCTAATAGATAAACATTAGTGCAGTATACTGCATCAGAGTTTGTTTGCCCTTTCATATAATGGTATTGAAACATTGAGCTTTTGATATTTACTGATTTGAGTATTTTCAGAAGCACATCTTTATGTGCCTTGACACTGACTTTTCATACGCTGGCTGTTCTGAAATTATCTTCAGGTGTTGCACATTTGATGTTTTTCACTAGGAACTTGGTTTTATTATAACACGAATAATAGCTTTGCATAGGTGGGAGATATTCTCTTTCACTGTGCATAAAGTTACATAGCTATAAGAATAGCTATATAAGAAATTTCTATATAAGAAAGGGGTTGTTGGTTTACTCACTTAACATTTTTAATAGGAGACTTGGAAATGATCCCAATCATCCACCAGTTGTATATGTGCCTCAAAGCAGGGAAGGGGTTCCTGGAAAATATCTACTGTTTGTCCTCAGAGGTTATCCTTGTCGACCAGCAGTGTTAATTTGAGTTTAATTTTTCTGTTTGAAACTTTTTGATGTCGCAAAATTTCTCTTACACGTATAGGCAAAGGAAAATTCTGAATAATGGGGAAAAAATTGCCTTGGTAAATGTTTAAAGCGATTGCCCAGGTGTTTTATTTTTTCAAGTGTCCTCGTTGAAGAAAGTGGTACTTTAAAATGTAATTTAATAAGTTTAGAAATGACTGAAATTACGAATGTATGAAATATTTTTCTATGTCAACAAGTGTAGACAGTTTTTAGACTCTAGAAATGTTTAACTGTTCCAAAGTGTTTTTGACTGTATTATAAAAAAATTGTGTAGGTGTCATTGGCCTCCATTTACTGAGCTGGCTGCTTTCTCCCAGTTGCAGTACAGTCAAGTGGGAGGCCTTTTCCACATTACTGAGTAGTGGTGGAGCTAACGGTACTTGGCACCAAACAGTTATTAGCAGATTATAATGTGCAATATCACAGATAACACAACTGGACAGATGTCTGATGGAGGACAGGACTTTTAATGTCAAAGACATTTGCTGCAAATAATGTATATCACAATACTATTCATGACATTACATAAATTAAGACTCATCCTTTCTGTTTAATGCTGAGTAAATACACTGTAATGTCTTTTGACAAGACCTTTAATGTATTCTGCTGACACCAGATACTTTTTGTCGTCAAATTTACTTTGAAATGCATAAAGATTAAGGCGAGTACTTTTATTTAACATTAATTGGATAGTATACATTGGAAACACTACATCCACAGTGGTGATCCTACACAGTGTTTACTGTATTTACTGCTGTGTGAACACAGACCAGTTGGTCAGTTGTTCCTCACGTTTTGCATTCATTTTATAACGCATCTCTTTCTTGACGAGAGCAGTCTTTCACTGTGACATGAATGTTCACCTTGATTCTTTGTTGAGAATGATGCTAGTGATGTGCGGAATTGGAAATCGAATCTTGCAAAAACCACTGTGAAAGATGGATGGCTGAGATTACAATATAAAGTTGTGGTGATCTGCATCGTCTTTGCCTTCTATAGACATGAGAAGCCTAGAATTAAGGGAGTGTGGCAGATTAATCACCCGGTGTTGTTAACACAGCCACCATCTCTGAGCAAAGTCTCCAAGTATTTTGTCCATAACTTATTTATCTTACATTTCTTTATGAATTATGCAGATTTGAAATACTTCTGCACTAACAGAGGCTTTCATGACATTCTCTGTACATGTATAAATATTTTATAGACACTATTTTTAAGCCTTTTTTAGCTTTATTGACACAATTGATATTTTATTGTTTTGGTGACACAATCAAACATATGCTGTATCTTACTTGGTATTTTGTGTTTTAAAAATCATGTAATTTGACCATGAAGACGATTTAAAATGTATGTATTTCCTTTTCAGTTTGAATCAATTAAATCGTTTCAATACATAGGCTCCACTTTTTAATTTCCATTTATGTTTAGACCCATTGGTTTACATTATTTTACGCATATGGGTACTATTATAACCAAAGCAATACATTTTAATTCATGCTCAGTATATTTAATTTTGTGCTGTAATTCCCAATGAACTGTGAATTATTGTAATTTTTAAATAAAGAATATTTGAATATAGAAATGCCTGTTTTTTATCCTTAATCTTTTTAAGGAGGAGGAGAAAAGAGTAGCTTTTGTGCTGCAGCTACAAAATCCAGTTTGTCCTTTAGGTGTCAGCAGAAGAGCATGTTTACCGTCTGCAGCACAGGTCCTAGACCAGCGCTGGCTGCTGGTTGCTGAGGTGAGCAGCGTTGCTAAACATTTAGAAATCACATTATGATTCCAAACGATATGGTTATCACGTTCATGCTCTCAGCATGTGCTCAGAAGGGCTGCAGTTAACATTCCCTCTCATGTCAGAGCTGAGGTATTCCTGATGTCTGGGGTTGGGTAAAAACAGGGAAAATGTTGAAACCTTAATTACAGCTTTAGTTATTTCAGGGGTCCGTATGCAGTACCCTGAGGCATGCTGTAAAACCACATAACTACAGAGCAGATGGGACTTAATTGTAAGTCATTATTTTGTACTTCGTTTTACGTTGGATCCCAGGACTTTCTCCTCCTACATGGGGACACAGTTGTTTCAAGTCCTCTAGAAAATGTAGTTTTTTCACAACAATTTGGGTTCACCTGGAGGGTATTTAAAGCAGAATTACACACTTTCTATAAGGAGAATGGCTAATAAATCACATTTTAAGTAGATAATGACACCTCTTCAAATATCCTGTGTGATTTGTCTTCATAAAACTCACCTTTGAGATGTCTTCATTTGCCTCCAGTAACCTTGTAAACCATTTTCTTACGTCTCTATGTTAAGAGGTGGAAAGGCTTTAAAACGGGTGGAACGGGTGTGTTGTACAGAAAAATAGACAACATGGAGTTACAAAGTGAACTTGGCTCTATATTTAGAAAGCACTGGTTTTTATCTAAACTTTAATGGTCATCGTATTTACCATATTTAACATTTATAAAATGTGTTCTAACAGAGGATATAATCACAAGATCACACTTCTTTACAAAATGTAAGCGTTTCTTGTTACTGCAGTGATGGTCCATTTCCATTTCTGTCAGATATGGGATGAAATTCCTTATGAATTCCTGACAGCTGCTTGCATCTCCCTGCACTAATACTTTTCTCAGATGACCTCTCAGGTCTCAGCTAAAAATATTCAGCTAAAAAAAAAAAGGACAAATAGCAGCTATTCAGAAATTAACATTGTTGGCTGGTTGGATTAAATTGATTTTTATGTATAATGTAATAAGCATACACAGGCTGAATGTCATGGAGCTATAAAAAGGTAGACTTAAAGAGCTGTGCAAGACGGGAGATTAGAGCAGAGGCTCGAGGAATCTCAGGAATGTGAGCTAAGCTACATGTTATCAAGCAGGGAAGTTGTCCCATCTGCTACAGTAAAGACCTGCTGCCCACCTCTCAGTCCTGTGGCACCTCACACAGACTGCTGTTATAACATCAACTCATCTGTGTTTTTAAAGGCTTTTGGATACAGAATGAATCAGGTTGTGTTTTCCAGTGCAGCTAAACACAGCATGTCAAGGATAAAAAACCTTTTCTACATCGACTCCAGGCTATACCATTCAAACTAAACTCTACAGTGGTAAATCAGCCCTGTATTCATCTCAGCACACCAGCCCCTGTGACTTGTCTGAGGATAGCTACAATTATTGATGACAGAGGAGCAGATTGTTATGCAGAGCCTGTACAGGATGCCATCAGAGACTGTGATTGGGAACCTTTTGAAAATGTCAAAGTGACACATGATTATGAATATTAAACACCCATGTATAGCACATGATTACTTGACAGGAGGAGGGGATTTGACAGATGGAGGACTGTGGAATTTCACTGTGAGCAAAAGTGATGTATAGCGATATTGTGGCAACAGAATGCACCAATCAAATTAACAGAAAAATAATTACATCATCATTTGTAAACATGGTAACCTGTGATTTGAAGTATGTCATACATTTCCCAGACAAATGTTAAAAGTGGATTGTCTGCCACTGGCATTGTGCAGTAACTTGAAGAAAATTTAGTCCAACAATTTTTGTTCACACTCTGTTTTCAGATATGTGGTGTCTGTTTTCACACTTACAAGACCAAATTCCAGCAAGATAGCAAATTATGAACATGCTTTAAACATCTTAACCAAGATAAAAGCATTTGCTTTGTGATTTAGAACATGTATTCCCATGTGACAACTGAATGTGAATCAGGCTGAGTTAGCTGTTATGCTGCTTTTATCTTAACATAGGCCAATATATAAATAAATGATGGGACAACAAGAGAAATTATAACGCACCAATAATGCAACGAGTTTAACATTTTGCAGGTCAGAGTTCATCAAACATCATTCTGAATACTTGATTCTCAGTTAAGTGAGCTGAGCATATACTTGCAAAAAACAAGGCAAGTCTGACTGTAGCATAAGTTTAGATTGAAGCCCAGTCATGAAAGCAAAAGGGTATGAAAAGAGACTACATTATGAAGCCCAAACTAACTGGTGTCAGGTCATGCTACGTTAGCTCGTTTGTCCAGCTAGTCTTAGAACTTCAGTACTAACTGTTTGGTGGGTAACCCACAGTGAAGCCCTTTCCACTGCACAAACTTAACGAAACATGACATGTAGCCGTTGTCAAAGGTTCTGCTTTTGTTTCCATTGTTCCTCATCTGTTTTGGGGAAAAGTTCCTGGAACAAATTTTCAGCATTGTCCAAGAAGTTTAAGTGAATTCGAGGTACTTTTGGGGTTTGCCAGAAGTGCTGACAACTATAATTGATGTCAGATGTGTGAGACTACAACAAACACAACAACAGTAACTGCCATGTTACGACCGCATCTATGTATGTGGAGCAGCACAACTGAAAAATTTGAAGTGGCTCTAAGTTTTGGCGTCATATCACTGACTGGCCTCTGCTGGTCCTAGTGTCAATATCTGCAGCAATTCCTCCATCACTGTCTGTCTCATAACCATTTACGTAACTTTCCTTCCGAGTTTATGTTATATGACAAAGAATAGTTGGTACTGCTGTTGCCTTTTTAACAGTGTAAATCCAAATGTGAAAAGATTCATGCAAGGAAGAACCTTGAACCAAATCCTCACAAGTTCTTGAGAGGTCTGGTTGTGTAACAGTTTGTTAAGTTCATGCAGTGGAAAAGGCTGAAGACGGCTACAGAGCAAGCTGACCTTCCATCATGAGGACCAATGTCACTATGAATTAATTAATGTAAGGTCTCCATTTTTATTCCAGCTATATGCAAACTTGTGCTCTTAGAAAACTGTGGTGTCCTTGCCCTGCCCTTTTAGGTTTAAGGAAATCAATATAAATATTTCATCCTCCAGAGCAATGTTTACATTACACTCCTCTGTGCAGCTGTGGAACTGGATTTATTAGAGAAAAACCTTAGTACTGCAATAAAACTCTCCGAGCTTTCTTCCTAACTTCTCTGAATTTAAAAACCACGGATCAGCTCAGCCAAACCACGTCAGTCTAATGTGCTCAGTCATGTGTGCAAAATGTTAAAGTGCACATTCAAACAAACACACACATTGATGCCAGGCCTACACTGTAAATAGCTGCTATACTTTTACAGTGGTTCTGGCGCACAGCTGAAGGAGATGACTTGGCAAAAATTTAATTCTGTGTCTATGCTTATGTCAGCTTAAAGTTATGATGCTAACCAAAGTGAAGAGTGGGATGGCGGGCAGAAATGAATTAAATAAGAAAGAATAATTTACGTACAACCATGTCATAACTGAAAACATCATCCATTGCTCATCCATTTGCAAAAGATTTGTGTGTTGCCCTGGAAAATGTTTAGGTAACAACTAAACAGTTTGGTAAAAAGCAGGACATATAAAAGGAAATGATAAATATAATAGTCATGATCCATACAGTCCATTTCTGTTACCCGGACAGATGTACTGATGTGTGGCGGTCTAACATATCTGATGATTGTAAGTGTACAGTAATTGCTACAATCGTGATTGCTATTGTCATATAAAAGTCTTTTCTAAAATGTACAAATAACTAAAATCAATATTACCTAAGCTATATATTAACTGAATATAAACAACAACAATTACAACAGAACTTTTAGAACTTTCTCATTTTAAAGTTGGACTTTATGTACAAGTACAGTGCTACTCTCTAACACCTCAACCACAACCAGACAAAGTGTTATCATGTGGGAAGATGCTCCTAGCTCTTCTAAGCCAAGGTCATACAATTCAGCCTAAATTATTCCCCTCATACTTCAGGTGGATGTAACACGAATAAGATTTGCTTGCTCAAGTATTCTCATCTTGTATACAATATAGAACATATAGATCATAGTATCTCTTTAAATAATTACATAATTTATAATGTGTAAGGGTTTCTTATGGTACAGTGTGTTTTCCATGAAATAGGAGAGATTGTTTGAGGAGAGATAAATGGAGGGATGCAGACAGAAAAAAAAATAGCTGAATAAATAAATTATACTTTTCCTTTTTTTGAGTATAAACTGGATCAAGGTGACATGCAGTCCTCCACAGGTCCCCTTGAAGTGATCATGTACCAAAAATTGGTCCTGAAATCACAAATTGCCTGACTTCTCACATGAAGCAGGTCAACGCTGAGAGGGGTCCCATCCAGAGACAGAGAGACATAGAAACAGAGAGAGAGAGAGAGAGAGAGAGAGACAGAGAGAGAGAGAGACAGAGAGAAAAGAAAAAGCTGTGTCCAATTTGTGCCTACATACTGCACGTACAAGTGGTTTGTTAGCAGCACAAGTTTGGTGTTTGACTTTGGCTGTAGCTTTCTCACTGGTGACAGCAAAGGAACGACAGAAACGCCAAGGGTCTGTGATTGAGCTCAACACAGACAACTCATATCTTTTGTTGTCACCAGGACTGGAAACAACGGCTGGCTCTAGCAAGCAAAGTCCTCAAACACCCCGTGGTGCCCAGTGTGATGGTGGTGAGGGTGGTGGTGGTTGGGGAGAATCGTGTTGGCGTACGCCCCCTCTGGGTGACTCCGTGTCATGTCATTAGGCTCCTGTTGGAAGTAGAAGACAATGTGATTTGACTCAAAAATTTTTTTTTTTTTAAATGAATATTGCAACATTTTGAGACATATACCTATTCACTTTCTTTCTGAGAGTCAGATGAGAAGACCAATAACAACTTATTCTGTGCATTATATACAAATCTACAATCAGGATGTGGCTAGCCTAGCTTAACATGAAGACTGGAAGCAAGGGGAAGTCTGCTAAATACAGTGTGTAAGCCAGTGTGTGTGCAACGCTTATACTTGGTCAGAGTTGCAGCTTTGGTTGTGGTTTCAGAGAGAAAGATACCGGCGTCTAGCTGAGTAGATAGTGGCTGAGTGTAAATTACTTTGAAGTTCTGTGTATAAATGTTTTAAATTAATAAAGAGGTGAATTCCTTCCTAATCCACCTCCAGGTTAGTTTGAATGATTTTTCAGTGAATTGTTAATACTGGGGTTTTCTGCCCGTACTCTGAGCTAGTTCGGTGTCTACTACTAAACTGAACAGCAAAATGTTAGCCAAAGTCTAACAGCATCCAAGTCTAATGTTCAGAGAAAAAGTCGCGCAATATAACTCTGAGCTCTGGAGGAGATTAATTAGGAACATTACACTCTTCATTATTGTAGGAATGGAAAAATATTAATTTGCCTTCCCCTGAATTATTCTTGTCTCGTTTTCTAATGCTGTTACAGTGCTGCAGGGAAAGTTGTACACTTGGCATTAAAATAATACAAGCGCCATTTGTTGTGGTACAGTATGTGCTGTACCTTTGCTTTCATTTCCTCCAGACCCACTGTTGCAACAGTGCTGGTCTGCTGCTTGTTCTTCTTCTCCTCTTTCTGCGGCCTCAGCAGACGTTGTAGCCGATGCTTGATCACCTGCTTTCACCCAGAGCACAACAGCAGGGAGGGCGAAAGAGCAGAGATGAGGGAGGGAGACAAGAGACACAGCAGAGTGAGGAGTTTATTCACCATGATGTCTGCATTAAAGTTCCTCCCTCTGACTTCCCTTTATTCATACATGTTTGGCAGTCAGCAGGCAGCTGGCTCGAAGGCTTAAAGGGGATCCAGCTGAGGCAGGAGTTCATTTCATGATCAGAGTTAGTAGCATCTCCTCAGCACAGCGGATATTAGTTTCTCCTGCTTGGAAATGAAACTTCTCACATGCATAATATGTGATAGCATTTGCACTACTAGATTTTCTGATGAGTACGACTGCGAAGAACATTGAGACACTAAGACTCTGAGTGTTTAACATTTAAAAAAAAAAAAAAAAATCAAAAAGAGTCAATATTGAGGAAAATTAGAATAAATGATGGAGCACTAATGTGTTTTGTAAACAGTGACTGTTGGTTGTGAAAGACAGCAGCACAATAACTGTTAATTATTACTAATTACACCACAGCGACTGTAAGCCTGATTTCATTTTGTGATTGTCTGATGTGTGTGGGCTTCCACAGACACTTTACCTCATAGATATAGTCCAGTATTTCTAAGATTGTCAGGATGCTGGCTCCAATGAATAAGCCCATCTGACCGCCAATGTCACCTGAAAGGAAATAGTACTTAAGGAAAAGCACAATGGACACGGTGCCAAAGCTGTTCCTGTTTGCTGCTAATGGCAATGAAAAGGGATTGCTGCTACTATAACAACACATTTCGCTCTGCACCAGCAAGTCTATTTGATATTCAAAAAACAGAAGAAAGGGAAAATGTGATCTTACCTAATAAACCTGCAACATCATAGGCTTTCTTTTGCTCAATTGTTTCATAGTTCAGAGCTTCAAAGAAGATATCTAAGACCAGGAAGTTGTCTCTGGAAAAACAAGTGAACAACAGTGTGAATGGCATACAAAACAAAAAGAAATACACTTGTGATGTTTTTAATAATGATAATAATAATAATGACAATAACGAATCTAACAAATTTGGATAAATAAAAAATACCATACCAAGTCATCTTTGTGCTTGTGTAAATTGTCATGATGGGATTGTCAGGCCTATAGCGCTTAACTCAGATCTAACCAGCAACCGTAAGATAATGAGGTGTTTCAGGGTTTAACTGAGATGAGCAGAAGGAGCACTGACAGCGTGCTCCGTCACCAGTATGTCTCTGATCTCTTTGGATTTAGAAAGTCTTGCAATATTAAGCATTGTGAGGCACCATGAGCTCCTTGAGTTAGGCGTGTTTACGGTATACCGCACGCCCGATGATTAGGCACCGACAGGAATTAGAATATAAGCACATTGTCAATGCACTGAATATATTATCATCAAAATATTAGCAAATGCTCCATAAAACATATTGTAGAACAGGATTAACAGTTAAAGCCCTGTTAGTGGTAGAAGTTACGATGTTCATTACACCTGACAGTGTGCTGGACAGAAGAAATAATATAATGACGTTCTACAAAAAAATCTTAACACAGCGTGTTAGCTTTTTTGTAGAGCTCTCAGTTGCATTTCACAGTTCTCATCAGCAGATGGTTTATACTTATTAGTACTGAGTAGATGGCAGATACTGAACAAGCCCCAGAAAAAACAAGTAAGTAGACATTGTGTTAAGATTATTATGTCAAGAACAGACTTAAACTTAAAATTTCATGGACTGTGCTATTCTAAGAACCTTAGGAATGGTTTGTCCTTAAGGGGGCACTACAGGGAAAGCCATGTAGGTCAGGAAGTTCATCCCCAAATTTACTGCAAATCTGCCTTGGAGATTAGATTATGAGATACTGTGTCAGCAAAGTTCACATTTTGGTTTACAGGAGTGTACATACTTAAAAAGATTCATCCTCTGGGGATCATTTTTGCATTGAGTACATTTCATAATCTATTTATTAGAACATGATATTTTATTTTAAATTGATATTTATTTTTTTGATGTAGCATTTTTTCTGTGACAGTCGCACTAGAAAGGTCACAGGGTCACCTAAAACTTTCAGATTCATCTGGTGTAGGTCTAATATATTGTGTTGGATATTTATGATCTTCATTTTATGAAAAATGGCCATTAGTTTTGAAGGCACTCAGAAGTGTTTTTCAGGGGTAAATTCTGGCCTAATGGTGGTACTAAAAATCTGTTACAAGGTCACCAAAATCACATGAAAATTAATGGAGTTAACATTACTGCAAGAGGTTTTATTTTGTGCAGTGGCGATCACAGACTCTGGGGGGTCGGCGCACAGGCAAAGAAGCCCATCAAACCCCCACCCCCTGTGTGTGCGTGCGCACACACACACGTGCGCACGCTCTCACACACACACACACACACACACACACACACACACACACACACACACGAACACCTGAGTATTTGAACAACAGAGGAGAAACAAGATGTAAATATGTAACATCAAACAGGAGCAATATGTGAAATTGTAACTGAGATCTTCACAGGTTGAGGATTTACTTGTGGTGGTGGGTGGTGCGGCTTGTGAGCTGTGACTGACGTGCAGACAGAGACTCCTGCGGTTTAGAGGGGAGAGTGTGACCCAGGTTATTTTCTATAGCTACAATGTCCCCTAAATGCCTCACATGCAGGCTGCATACGGGCTGTGTGACCAAAAATCAGTCAGTTTGAAAAAGGTGAAATGAGATTTTAATGTAAGATTTAACCAAGTTGAAACTGAGTGATTTTATCTACATACCACCCAAGTAGACCCCATGTATGTGAAACACTGTGTTGACAACGTCTCTCTTGGAGAGACACACACATCACTGGGGCCCGACAAGTGGGCCAAGTGGGCCAGGCCACTTTTTCCCAGATTCTTTAGGGGGGCCCCAATCATTTGCCTGGTATGCCTCCTGGCAGTGGGACTTTAATTTTATGTTCAATTGAAAGACAGACAGAAAAAGCAAATCTCTGAATCTTATAGCAGAGTACAACAAATATTTACCATTTTAAGAGTAAATTAAAACATTATGCATATATACTGGTACCTGACAATCAGTATCCCATTACGAGGCAAAAATATAAATTGATGCCTCCATGAACAGGAATTGATTTTTGTTTATATCTATGGTTGTCTGTTTGTCATCACAGATTGGAGGTCATACTTTATGGTCCTTTTTATTGAGCCCCACATCACTGCTCATAAGTGAGTTTAGTCTTGTTGAAGGTTCCTTGTCATACCTGATGTAGTCCTCTGACTTGTCGTATTTCCTGGAGAGATAGCGAGCTGAGCCCTTGCTGGGGATTTTGACCATGGAGAGCTCTTTACCGTAGCGTGTGAGATTACAGGGCGTCTCGCATGGACAGGTATCCCCACTGTTCTTCTGTAGCTGTGCTGCAACACAATGGAAACGGTGATTTAACAGATATTGACTGGATCAGTTTAGTGCTGATTTTTTGGCAATCACTCTACCAGAGAAACATACTAGACACTGCACATGATCTGGAGGCAAAAACTATCTCCATCTTCAAAAAAAAAAAAAAAAAAAAAAGTAAATGAAAAAAAAATTGTAAACAGCAAACCAAAACCCCCCAAAAAACCGTTAAGTTGTGGGCCATAAAACTAAAACAATTAGCTAAAATATGCTAACATCTAGAGTTCTGCAGAAGTGGGTTATAATTAAATTACAAATATAACAATATTGCTTGGTGCAGCTTTAAAGTTGTCTATTAATATAGTTCATACCATGACTACAGAAATGATGCGTTTCTGATTGGTTGGCAGGTGTCTGTTACACTTAACAATATGTCAGTCCACTTCAAATATAGAACCAGTAAACAGTTCAACCAGCTTTCTAAATGTATGCACAATGTAAATTAGACTATGGGTAACCATAGCAACAATACTTAAGAACCCTATGACATTAACTGTTAACTCTCATTACAGTGATAATTTAAGCACAAACCCCTGTTTCATTTAGTAAGCAGTCGTGGTGTAACTACAAATAAGTACAATTGTGTGTGTGTGTGTGTGTGTGTGTGTGTGTGTGTGTGTGTGTGTGTGTTTGTACATATATAGGCCTACTCTCTGTGGCCAGTGAGAAGAAGCAATATTATGTGCCAGCACTCAGCATCATTAAATCATATTACTTCCATGTCCATAAAACTGCTATTAGTTAAGTATTTCTCCCAGTTGTATTGGTTATTCTGATGTAACAAATTCATTATAGCATTTAAATCATGAATCAATCGTTTACAAAATCATTCCATGGACAAAATGTGCAACAAAATGTCAGGTAATGTCAGCTGTTATGGAGTTCTCTGGCAGTAATTAGAAACAGACCACATGATATTAACAGAACAATATAAATATGACAATATTAAGAGATGTGTTAGTCTATCTATATTTGATGGTGTTTACAGTAATTCTGTTTCAGCATTTGCTTGGAGAATAAATTATGAAGTACAGTAAGCGCTAGTGAGGGCTCTGCAAATGGTACCTGAGCTTCCACCCAATTAACATGCAGACATGAACTGCTCACACAATAAGAAATACAAATTCATAATTCTACCTCTAAAGCAACACTACGTACACAGGGGAGTAAATAGCTTTTTCCAGTCTCTGTTTTCAAATTCTAAATGCATTCAGTCCAAACAAAAACGGGCAGAGGGAGCAATGAAAGCAGTAATTATAATTTGATGACTTATGTATTATATAACTCTAACAATTAGGTTATTTGTATGCAGGAGCACAGTGGCACATATTCTTTGTCTGATGTAAGTACAAAACACCTTTACAATATAAATATATAAATTATATTTTCATTTTTTTACCTTTCATGGAGGATGAATTTATTCACACTATTTGATTCAGTAATATGAACCACATGAATATGACCCATTCTTTTAAGATATATCTAAGATTTCATTCAGCCATATTTTAAATGGGGTTTGAATTCAGCAAAGAGAGACATAATTAAATTTCTGGCTTATTTGGCTGAGAGATGATAATTGTACTTATATGTCAGCCATGCCTATAAAAAAATTATTTTTTCTACTGCAACTGTAATGCTTTTGAAACCAAGGCACCTTTGTTCAGTCACGATGTCTGGTGCAGGAGACTGAGATTGAGTCAAAGCTGAGGGTGGGGGGTATTCACTTATGCAGGAACGAAGCGTCGGTTAAATATTAACAGTTCAACAATGGCGGCAGCACAGTCATCAAGCTATAAAGTGACTAAATCACAATGAGGAAAGCCATTTCAAAATATCCAGTCTACCTCCAGTTATTTGTATTACAGAAAAAAAAATCCTTATCATATTTACTGATTGTATTTCCATTTCCCTTTGAGGGAATCTATTGTAATGAGAAAAGAAATGAAGGAAGATTGTTTCTTACCGAGTGCTTTGTCAACACAGTTGATTTTACTGGGAGGGCAGATATCTGCAGTTCCTGGAGAGGAGAATAGAAAATGAGTCTGATCAATCAGAAACAAAATGATCAGTGACCCGTGTCTGCTGCAATGAGGAACCGTGGCTGTGAACAAGACTCCACAGCTTATCATTCATCTCCAAATGAAGGCAGGCGCACAGAGGATGACTTCCTACCATAGAGCCTGTGCCATCTTGGACATCTGTCCTTGATTGCACTGAGAAATGGAGCATGGTGGCTCCACCCGTGAGGCATATTTAGAAAGTCTTTAAAAACTAATCAATGAGTCACTTCCTCGCAGACAAACATATTGCCCAGGCCATTAATGACAGGTATTCATCAGCAGCGAATTAATTGGCAGAGGTGTGTTTGTCTGTCTGTGAAATGTTCATGAGGTTAATGTTTTGTGGAAGACTCCTTCCCAGTCATTGAGAAATGTTAATTAATACACAGTGAAACAATGGCAGATGACCTGAGGAGTGAGTCTCTCAGCTGGTTCTGAATAGGAGTTAAACTTATTTTGTCTTTCTACATGATTTGTGATTAAACATTTTTCTCAAAGAGTAGAAATACATCGATTTGAAATCAAATTAGTCATGATTAAACATAATTTACTGAACAAAAAAAAAAACAAAAAGAAAAGAAAGACATTAAAATGGCCTGTGTATTTTATTTTTTTTAAATATTTTGAGTGTGGAGGAAAAGCTGCATAGTGTCTGTGTATGCTGTCTACATATCAAGAGCAAGAACAACTTAATAGCATTTTTTGGGTGGTCATCCAAATATAGAAATAGGCTGGAACACTAAAATATTAATCTTGAACCAAAGAATCCAGAAAAACACAGTTTTGCTTCTATGCCTCACAGTACAGGAGTTATGTGCAAAAACATAAAATGCTTTAATAATGGCCACATGGTGGTGCAACCCAGCTCCAGGCCTCTTCAGCCGTTCTTTGGACCAAGTTATAAAGAAACTTTCTGAAATTTGAGAAGTGGTTTTTGTGATATCAAGCTAACAAAAGATCACATATGCACAAATATCCATCCATCTATCCATCCATTATCTATACCGCTGTCCCTTGTAGGGTCGCGGGTGCATGTCTTTGGACTGGGGGGGGGGGGGGGGGGGGGGGGGCCTGGCGTACCCAGAGAGAACCCACACAGGGAGAACACACAAACTCCACACAGAAGGGTCCCAGGCCTCGGGTTCAAACCCAGAACCTCCTCGCGGTGAGGCGACAGTGCTAACCATGTAAGTGAGAATATAATTTACTAGATGGAGGTAATAACAACAACATGAAAACAAAATAATTGACTCAATATGCAAAAAAAAGAAAAAACTAGAAGCAACAGACTGTAAACATGTGGGACTAAGTAAACAGAGGCTGATGAAAAATTTGCTGGCATGTGAAGCAGACTGTAAACAGTTGCTGGATTATCTAAGTGAGTAAGATAAAGAAACATTTGTACTGTTTCCTCAAAAACAAACTTAAGTCTGAGCAACACAACTCTGACTAATAGCATACTAAGACTGCTGCTGTGCCTACAGAGGACTGCTGGAGAAAAAAACTGATACTGCAAATTGTCTAAGACACAGGCCCCTAACTTTTCACTGATACAGCATGGTGTTGTCACAGGCTTTAAAAACATTTTCAATTCACAAGTTGGCCTTGTGCTTCCTTTGCAAGCTTCAACAGTTTTCTTGAACTTTCTGAGGGAATTTCAGTGCACTTAATATGTAACAGTAAATTTTATTCACTATTGATAAGTGCAGTCAAATAATGCGAGCTGCTCGCTACATCACCAAAGCCCTTTTTCTAAAGCCACAATGTGCAAATGGCCTGGAAAAGCTTCCACGTTTATTATATCTGATATAATAAATATTATACCTGATGTACTACATCACTACAGAAGGCAAAGAGGTTCAGATGCCCTCTTAACACCTCCGTGAGCAGTCCTTACTATCTATTCATTCTAAAGTTTCCACCTTTCCTATCCTTTTTTTTTTTTTTTAACTTGTCTCATTGATTTGAAAAATTGTTGCAACAAAGAATATTTCTGAAATAGGTGCAGTTTCTCTAGACAGCTGAGCGGTGAGACAGAGGACTTTTTTGCAGGTTTGGAACTGATATCCTGGTGAGCTGGGTTTGCTTCTGTGTGCCACAAAAAGAAAGAACCCCCCCCCCCTAAAAAAAAGGGAAACGATGGGAAAAGTAATGTGAAAGGAATAACATTTTTCCATGCACTGATATGGGAGCTAACAGCTGTCTTGGCTAGTTTTCCCAAAACCTCGAGCTCACTTTGTTACTGTAACACAATCACAATCTTGCAGCGAGGCAGTCACTGTCACCCTGCAGAGCACACAAACTGATTAGAGACGTGTCCACCTCACAGCCTGAGATCAATGATTAGCGGTGATTTCTCTCTACAGATCAGACCAACCACTTTGGTCCGGCCATTACAGCCTACAAATGTGTGACTGATATGTAAATATGTAACCTGAGAACCACAGTATTTATATTCTATAGCCCGGTGAAACTCCATAATACATTAGTTCAGTTACTGCAGTGTGGAGTTCATATTAAACCTTATCTCATTCTGCGTTGTTTATTCACATAAATCCTGATATTTTTAATTGTGCTAAATAGAGCAGCAAATGTCAGGTGCACTGTGCAAATATGGAAATGGAAACAATTCATGCTACATGAATCCTGCTTTAACTTCAAAAGCTATACCACTTCAAACATGCCCACTTGTTAGACACGTCGGTCAAACAGCTTGCATTTAGTGATTCAGCTCTTTGACTTCCTGCACTCTGGCCACAATGACACACATGCTGACTAAATCCAAACATCTTACTTTGTGTTTGTTGTTCTCCTCTCTACAGCATGTACACAAGCTGAACAGAGAAACGGCTTAAATGGTGGAATTACAGTGACGAGTGTCCTTGCAGAAAGATTATCTGCCTGATGCACATCCATTTGTGTCATCTCTTCCAGGTCCTGTATTTGTCTTGATTATTAGCATTCTGTAGTGCTAATATTATCGCACGTCCACACCACTGCTCAGTCACCATAATTCAATCATATATTTATAACTGCTTCATGAAATCTGGGTTTTTTATGCATTAGATAAATGTATTGTATTCCATGAAGTCATTTTCTGTGATTATTTCGGTCTGTATTCATGTGAGATTTGGATTCACTCACCCATTCATGCAGTTAGATTTTTTTTATATCAAATACTATCACTAATTGCTTACACTAAACTGAGCCTCTTACATTTCTGATTCATGAGACATCCACAGATTCAGATTTATTTTATGGCACATCAACCAGTAGAAGCTAAACATGAAAACAGACAAGACCAATAATATCTATCATAATAATTGATGAGGGCCATAGGAGCACAACACAGCAATTTCCAAACAGCTGAGATGGATGAAGGAAAGGATCCAAAACTCATAGAGATTTTGGTGGAACGTGTCGCTGTAGCCAGAGAGCTGCCAGCACTGCTGAAGAGCATCCCACTCCAGATATCAAGCATCAAGGTCAGGCATGTGGCAGCTCAAATTATATCTGGGCTGGAATTTTTCAAGTGGGCCAAAAATGATGGCTTGTTTTGCTCAATGGGTCATTTAATATCATGCAAATACTGCGCCGGCTGGATGCTTTTTCAATTACGCTAGAGCAAACAATTTCAAAAACAGTGGAAAGTACTTGAAAATACTATGAGTATTTTTTCAATCTCCCAAATATAAGTTTTGTGTATATATTATGTGTACATGCACGACCATGAAGTTAACACAAAACAGAAAAAGGATCTGTGTTCATCAGTTTTTAAGTTCCAGTCACATAAATTTAGTTATTATGGTTCACTGTTCTTGCATTTTCACTACCTGATGTTCCGCTAACTTGACATCAATTTCAAAGCATGAATAACTGACTGAGTGCATTCGTAATTCATGCGCACAAATCAATGTTTTTGGGGCCCTGTGTAAATAAAGGTAGGGTGTGATCTTACCAGGCATATGCACCATCCTGCAGTTGCAAACTCGCAGAACCTCGTTGGTCTCACAGAGCAAGCGACAGGCACTGATGCTGTATGTGTCGTATCCTGGGAACTTCTCTTTGCTGGTGGAGCGGCAGTTCCCCCAGGGCTGGGGCAGGTAAGTCAGCTAAGCACACAGAGATTTATTAGACCCCGGTTTTAACCACCGGGGGCGAACGATTTCAGGGAGAAGAGTAATCTGGGGGTGGGGGAGGGGGAAGTGGGGATGGTGTACTGTGATGAAGAAGACCTACCCTCTGCTCCTGACATGAAACAAAGGTCTGGAAACCCGGAGAGACACCGAAGCCCAGCTGGTGGATGTACGGAGGCTCGTCTTGACTGTGGATCTGAACTCGGATGCCGGCCTCCAGGGACGTCTCATCTTCAGGATGAAACAGAGCAGGAGCACAGAGCGTTGCGAAGGCAGAGTACAAGGGAATATCAGATTGCTGCCTCATCTGACAGCTAGGACTCAGTTTGATGCAAACTCCAAACCATATTTCAGTCATGTTTGAAAAATAAGCCAGTAGGGATTAATATTATGTGACAACTACAATCCAAGCGCAAATCCAAGGTGGTATATTTTGTTCAGGAATTTCCTTTTACAAATCACATTTTTCATGTTGCCGGAATGCAATCAAAAACTGCATTATTTACAGTACGTGAGCCACAGAAATTGATGCAGTATATTTTCTATTTAAACCCCAGCAGAGGTATCTCATGCTGTAGCATAGGATAGGATTACAATGGACAAATAGTTTTAAGGCTTACTTGTCTCTCTCCAGATGGGCAGATACTCATCCTGCTGTATATCCAGCATGATCTCCAGGCCGTTTCCCATTCCACCCTGCTTGGTTTTCCTCGATGTGGTCTTGTTGCCATTAAAAGTGTAGCATTTCCCATATCTGGTGTAAACCTGGAAGAGTATAGATTCATATCATGAACATCACCATAAACATGACAATATCCACATGCTGGATGTGACAAGCGTGTACTAGAGGTGCACTGAAATGAAGGCAGAGAGATAGAGCACAAAATAAATAAACAAGATGAGTCTCTGCAAGTTTCTGAATATTATCCACAAACCTCTGGATGCAGTCTGCTGGCTCAGTCCCTCATGGACTTTGATAAGCTGTATTTGAATGAATTCCCAGTGCCCACCACACAAACCCTGCACAATGCTGCTCAATAGTACTACCATCCCACTGAAATATCAAATGGCATAAGAGATTCTTTAATCTTGCTTCAAAAGAAAACAAAAGACAATAAGAGAGAAGCTGCTTTAAATGAACTATCACATCACCACCTATCAGAGCAGCTGTCTCTATGGAGGACACATCA
The DNA here is from genome assembly GCF_021018895.1 of Seriola aureovittata. NCBI lineage: Eukaryota > Metazoa > Chordata > Actinopteri > Carangiformes > Carangidae > Seriola > Seriola aureovittata. Next base: position 19,107,361 of record NC_079374.1, read on the forward strand.
TCTCTTTGTTTATGCCTCCCGTCGAAACTGCTGCACTGCAGAAAATATCCATCTTACAACTTATTTATCTGTTATCTCCTCTGAGTTTTAAAGGAACAATATGCAATCCACATGGTAACTGTAGTCCCACCATCGAAATCCAAAACGCAGGGTGTGAACTTGCCGTATTGACTGACAAGTCTTCTAAGACACAAAGAAAACAACCACTTTTTAGTTTTAATGTTTCCAGTCCCGGCTCAGGTTTGATTTCATCTCTAGTGTGTTGTGAAAAATACAAAATGCCTATTTTAAACTACGTAACTGATCCTTCACTAAACTCCTCCTGGCGACCACAGTGACAGTCTAGTGGTCATAGCTTAGCAACCGTAACCAGGCATATTAGGCCTGTGAGGTTTGGATTTCTCACCTCTGGCAAGAGCCATACTATGCATTTAAAGAGAGTTGCAGGTAGTTTACTTTTTACCCTTTCCAAAAAGAAAAACAACAAGAGCAACAGTTTAAGGAACTGATAAAATGTATATCTTCTTAAAGAAAGTTGCGATCAGAAGCATGTCGAGCTAACTAGTACCTACAGGAACTGTTGCTGTAATGCTACTGCCAAGGACTCTACTGTATCATTACTTAGCCATAATAGTTTGTTGTTTGTTTGGAGTTCAGGCTACGTTAACAGCTCTGCTCTGCTCTTTATTGGATTTAGGGAAGGTTACACTACAACAACCCCAGCCCAAGTTAGTTACTTAGTTGTTTGTTTTCTAAACAGCACCTGAGTTATGATGCTGGTCCATCTAATAACTATATTAAAAAAAGAAATCTATTTGATTCATTTTGTCCAAACATCAAATAAAATAGGACAGTGACAAGGCATTAAAGCTGAGGTCAACTGATAAGGTGCTGGAGAAATGACAGGGAAATAACAACGGAGCTGCACAGAGAACAGACGGCAGACATATCATTAAAGAGACGCTGTGATGGTCCCAGCATTCTCTAAAACGTCGACGTCTGTGTTCTGACTTTGATATCAGCTTGATCCACCTAATGAGCACTGTGATGTCTAAATAAGGGACACTGGTGGAACAACACAAGCTCTCATTTACAGACCACAGGGTGTATTCACATCTGAAATGGTTGAACAACAAATCAAAGCTACGGTTGTGGGGTTCAGTCAAGTAATTCCCTGGAACAGTGGGCAATTTTGCCATGTCCACAACAGTGATTAGAGAAAGAAATGAGCACCATTTACAAAAGCTGCTGTTTAGACAGACAGCTGTATTTTACGTATTTTTAGTCCCCTAAGGCCTTTGATCTGGGAGTGTGTGCATGCATGTTTGTACTGAGTGAGTGTGTATGTGTTTTTGAATGCCTTACAAACAGGAGCCTTCAAAGTGAGTCTTAGTTGAGGATTGATAGAAATGGCTGACACAATTACGATCTCCGCTCAGGCTCTGATGTGGTGCAAAGGGGTCTTCATGGTGACAATGTGTTCCCTTAGTTGTGATTGCCAATTTGCATTATTTATTTATTATTTTTGTGTAAATTGCAGTATCTTTCCAGCCAGCGTAATTAGAAAATGTACGGTGACAGAGTGGGGGCAGGGGGGGGGGGGGGGGGGAGGAGTACAAGTATTCAAGTGTGACTTTTGACTGACATGTGCTATTAGGTTGAAATGGTTTAATCTCTATTTGGCTGGTGCGGAGCAGTTGAGAAGGTAAGCTGCACTTATCATTGATCCTCCCCTCCCCGTTCATTGACACACTTAAGCCTCAGCAGGCAGACTTTATCTGATGGAGCAGGCAACAGAGGCAAAAGAGGATTTCACTTTGGAAATGCTCAAAACACCCCAACCAAGTGAATGGGTTCCGCTCTAAAACTTTGGGCTCTGGAGGACGTCGGTGTGTTCACAAATAATGTCCCCAGAGAGCACGGGGGAAGTTTTCCCATCATCTCACCCAGGAAATGGTTGCTGGCAGAGTTTCCACTGGTTTATTTCTCAGCTTCTGAATCCCACTCCAGTCCTCACTTTCTGCATCTGCAACGTGATTGATGGAGCATTTTTCTCTTGTTACATCTTGCACCAAATTTAGCAAAGGTAACAGGACTGACTTGGGCAATTCCCAAATGGGGACTTGGCGCTGCTGTTGACAAGCTGAAACTGAGCAGCAGCATCGTAGTTACAGACTAAATGAAAAGAAGTATTGCACTCCCCTGAGTATCTCAAGTTGTATACAAGAGCTAATTATTGTGGCACTTAATGCAGTATTGTTCATTTGGAGCTCTACAATGATATAATTCTGTGTGACAGACTTTTAGATGCTATAATGGAAAAAAATCAAAACATGTGCTCCAGTTCTGCATTATCTGTCACTTTGTCTTTTCACAAACCCGAAACTCTCTTAAGAAATGTTTAATTTAATATCATAACATAATATTATAGTGTGTTCTGTATGTTCTGATATTATATGTTGTTCTGTTATGTACATACTGTATTTACTAGATTTTGATATCTTTATTGTAGGTCTACTACTCAAAGCTGAATTTCCAGCCAAGCAAAGAAACTGCCCTGAGGCCCCAAAACCTCAGGGCCTCCACATGCCCCGGATTTGTTATGCAGCAATTAGCGTCATTAAATGCTCATTTGTTTGGTAATAGTCAATGCACCACTAAAATACAATGCAAACTGAAAACAAGAAGGTTCTTTGAGCAGTATCTCTAACATTTTTATATCAACAATGAATGGCACTACTTCTTGTATATGATAGCAGTCACTTGCTCGCCGGACTCTGAAACCAATGCAGCTAAATGGAATTCAGCCACCAGTGATTTTATTACTTACGCTGGTGTTTTTTCTACTCTGCATCGTAAAAGATTTTTTTAAAAAGGCCTACTTTTTTGCTTTTATGGCCCACAACCATACTATTTTGGCTCAGTCTCACCAGCAGGCAGCTGTTATCAGTGACAAAAACCCTCCACAAACCCAGTGTATGCTACCTGACACAGTTAGTGACTAGCTGGTGAACACAGACGAACAAGAGTCCAGAAAATCTGTTCACGCCAGTTTAAGGTAAGTCCTGCATTTTTACCTCCTCTGCATTCTCTATCTTACAGAGGCACCCCGTGTCCAAATGCACTTCTAACACCTTTATTGATTCAGCTGAGAGAAGGACAACATTTCAGAATAAGAGTAGTGGTTGGTTTCTGGGCCTCTGGGCAAAACATAATGAAGCTGCCATGTCTGCTGTGTGCTCTGTACATGATGTGCACTTAACAGGATACACACATAATGCAAAGAGGGAAGAATAGGGGTCCCTATTTTACCACAGCACCCTTTTCTCTGTTAATCCGGCACTGCTACTGCTGCTTCTGTCTCCTCTGTACGCTGTATATTACATCTGCTGGATGTCTGTCTGCCCTGGTGGAGAGATGCTCTGTTTTACCTCTTAAGGTTTTTCTGTTAAAAGGTTTTTTTTTTGTGAAAAATTTTCTTCCAAGGATAGAGGGTGTCTTATGTCCACACTGTAAAGCCGTCGAAGACAAGGCTACATAAATAAAGATGGCTCAACTCGACTAGACTTTCCAATGAAAGTATAAGTGCATTCAGTTGAAGCGATCATCTACAACAGTATCATGTCAATTCATTATGTGTTTTTGCCAGTGTTTTTTTCTTCCAAAGTGTCTTGCTTCTTTCTCTGTCTCCCCATGCTAAATGCATTAAGAGACCAACACCTTACCATGTAATTCATAAGCCCTGGTGGGGGTAAACCCTTAAACACCCTCTTTATGACTGTGATCTGACAGTCCCATGGCACTTTTCCCTTTAAATAACCTGCAGGAATCACTTCAGTGCTTCTCTGGAGGACATCCATTTCCAGGCAGGCTGCGTGTCATCGGGTTGCTTTCTGAGTATGAGGAAGGAGGATTTGAATTCATTTATGGAGGGTGGTAGAATATGCCAGAGCACTGATTGGCAGTTGAAAACCATTAAGGCTGGCTCATGCAGGTTTAAGGTTGAGACGGCGCGTTCCTTCATTTAATGGCTTCATTACAACCCCCGAGCAGAAAGACTCAGATCACAATGTGACATAAACTGAACATTTACATATTTCTGAATGTTTTCTCAAGGCTGATGGTATATGCCACAGGGCTATCAGACAGAGTACTACACTGCTCAGATATCTCTCTCACCCAGTTATTTAGTCTATTATCAACTTATCAAGACTGGACAAATATAAAGAATATAGTGATCTAATCATCAACCATTCATTTGGTTTTAATCATCTTACTTCTAGTGCAGTCCTGTCTTGTTTCAAGAGACTCCTCTCTTCTTCATTGTAGTATAAATCTGTGAGCAAATTGTCTCATATCATTGGCAGATATGTTTTCTTGTTTTCAGAAAACAATACTGTGAGATGAAATAACAAGTTATGACACACACACAGTGTAGAAAAATGGCCATAATGTTATTTCAACACAAGCCATGAGCATGGGGGAGCAGTATGACAGAAAGCAGTCCTTTCTTTCCTGCCATAAAGACACATTGACACTGCAGCTGAAGGTGTCCCAGTTCACATTTTTCTTCCCTCACACAGATGTGCAGATGTGCAGATGTTTTTAAATGGTCAAACAGCAGAAAGCAACATGGAGCCTTGTTTTGTTTAATCCTAATCTGTACTTTTTATATAGGTGATATATGCAGTTTGTATTTTTTGATGCTGAAACTTCCCTGTTAAACAACCAAACAAATAAATAAATCAGCACAGCCATGACAATTCATAAATCTTACATGACGCTTCTGAGACAGTGTCATCATTTTTGCCCCAAAACTGCACTGGAGGACACGACACAGACATAACAATGAAAAGAAAGCCACATAGCTGACTTGAAAAGTACTCAAGGAGACACCTCAGTACAGTCAAAACAGTTGCTGCCAACAGGCATTAGAAGGTAGACACAAAAAGGATGTGATGTCTTAATCTTAGGGTTCCTTCTGAACAGAGAAGAATAAAGAATGTGAGGAATGAGTGTTAAAAAAAGGACAAACGAAATTTACAGAGTGGACATAGTCTTTAAGTGCAAGCACAAAGTCTGGTAACACATTTTACTACATCCCATATGCTTCATTAAGATACAATGTGTTACAGCGCAATTGCATTGGATAGGACATGTGGTACCTCCCTGTATTTTCTGTATTTATCTGAAAGCAGCACACAAAAAAATCCTTTAAAACACACACAAAATTCCTTTAAAAAGCCTCCCTCTTCTGGGACAAAACCTTCAGGAATCTTCAGAAGTCATGAGCGAGGCTAAAAGCAAGGCTGCAGAGATTCTGAGCATTGTCTAGCTCAAGATTAGGAAAGAAAAATGATAGTGATGTGTTAACGCGGCTAACACGTCTGAAAAACTGACACAAAGTGATAAGAACTTGTTGCTAAATCTTTCATCTTCTCATGCATCACAGTTAAGCTGCATAATTCATAAATAATCTTCAATCAAATGTCAGGCACATTACTTTATGGTCGGTCAGCGCTTTGAAATCTCTGCACACATACAGTGGGGAGTAAATACAAATCTGGCTAATATCAAATCCTCCCCAACCCCCTTTCAGATATAATGAGAGAATAACAAACAGTCTGACTAAACAGAGGAGAAGCTCAGACACGCAGGCTCGAATGTGAGGCACACAAGTTTTGCACCATTAACCACCATCTCAGCGTCAGCCCCTGAACACGGCACCGGGGACGCTGCTTGGGATTGCCATTCAACACATTGCTGTTATTGTGTATCAATTCCAACCTTCATTACACAACTGAGTGCCAAGATCTCAATTTAGGTTTAATACAGCCGTTCAAGTGAAGTAAATACTGTGTAATCAGCGGGGTTTCATGGCTTGTCTCTCTCTACTGTTGGATGGAAAAACATGTTTAATAAATCAGGGTGATTTCCTCAAATTGTCATAAGACATGTAAATGAATGCTGGATATAATGAGCATCCCCAGCAGACTTTGTGATTAATAAGAAGAGAAGAAAATATTACCTTTTCTGATCAACCCACTGTTCTCGTGGTTAAAGTGTGAGCCAGGTTTACACCACAAGGTGACAAACTTACTTGACCGTTTCAAGTAGTATGCCTTCACGTTTTGCTCTCCCATTTGACTAAGTACCATACATTAAAATGATGAGCTTAGATGTAAACCTGCAGGGCTCTCTTCAGTCATTAGTGTAGGAGTTCTGACTCATCTCCTCTCTCCCCTTGCTGCCCTCTTTCTGGTTTCCTCCAGCAGAGCATCAAAAATAAGTGGAGCACCAAAGTCAGAACAGTGCACTCAGCAAACCTCTCTCTCTTCAAATGTTAGTATTCCCATTTTTTTTCTGTCCCTTTTCCCTCCCATGCTGCTATTCCCTGCATATCCAAGCATACTCAGCTAATGGAGCAGTGAGAGATGCTCTTGAAAAAGAGGTTGAAAATGGACAGACTTTCCAGCACAATGCAGCAACACAAAAATAGAATAGTCCACTACACTCGTAGTGTCAGAGATGTGTTTGAGTACAATGTGCGGCAACAGCACAGCCATGGGCCCATAAAGGTGCTGTTTTATATATGTGATTAGAAACTACTGTCATAAGGGGGATAATTCATTTGGATCACCACGGTGAAACAGGTCCCTAATCAGTCTTTATGTGTAATTGAGATGAATCATTTCCAGCAGCTATAAAGCTTGTGCCTGGATCCAACCAAAATGCTAAGCAATTCTTGACCTTAAAAGTACAACAGAACATAGCCTATTAATTGCGCTCTACATGGGAAGGCGGTTGCCCTTATCCATTTCTCTGTGCTAAGATGAGTCAACTTGGTTGGTGATTTTCATGTCATAGTGTCTTTACCCCTCTAGAAACTTGATAATAGACCTGGCATGTTCAAGGGGTCCTATCAAACTCTGGGTTGTGTGAGTCATTCAGGGTCCGCCACTGCTTAACCTATCGTTATTTTTCGGCCTATGGTGGTTTAGGAACAATTTCAGCCTATCTATTCACTACAGAGCTCGAGGTCATGGCTCAGAGGAGGGGAGTACAGTACAGCCGTGCTGAATGTAAGGTATAATGCTGCTCTCAAAATAGCCAAAAAATCCTATAGCCTGATATACATGAGCCAAGTCTGCTTTACTTTTCCACTTCACCTCATTTTGCCCACAGGTCTGATCAGTCATTCTGTATGGTTGACACCGATATAGCCGAGGAGAAATCTGCCCTGGGCACTGCACCAGCAGACGGTCCCGCCTTAGGCATTTGTCTGACTGTCGACTTTGTTTTTCTGCAGTCATTTAGATATTCAGGTTTAATTAAGGTACCTCTGTCATTAACACAGGATTTCATTTCCTAAGCTCTCAATCTCACACCGCGCTCTGCTTCTCTCAGACTCTGGCACCCACTCCAAAACACAAACACTCCCACCCAACTGCCACCGAAGAAACGCCGTCACAGTTCCCTGGCCAACCTTTTCTTTAGTATTCATCATAACCAAGACACCTGCTTTGTTGTTTTTCTTTTCCAGGGAACTCTGGGGAAATGATATCTGTTGGATAGAAGCCACATGTTAGGGTTGATGAAACTTCCGGCGAGGAAAAGCAGGATCTACTATCTCTTGACATGAAATATCAATATAAAATATGGTGGCCCCCTCAGGGATATGAGAGTGATAGAGATGCAAATAAATATCAACTGCTAGCTCTTGTCATTTTGTGACAAGTTATTCATAACTGAACACATGTATCAACATATACAGATGTTTGCAATTGCAAGTATTTCAGAAAATGTATCTGGTGCACAAGATAATAATAAATAAATGTTTTTCCTCCTGGGATTTCTAATGACATGCAACACTTGCTTTATTCACAAGATGGTGCAATAAGTGCACTTACTTAGCAACTTACTGACTCACTTATCCAAAACTTCCCCTTTTGGTGAGTGCACCAGTGAAACAATATTTGCCTCTCAACCGTGTAACATTTATGAGCACAGGGATTTGTGTTTTTCATGCTACATAAATCATCCAAGTAAACAAGTCTGATTAGTGTTTTTGCTCATGCGAAAGAGCTCGCTGTGAGTCAAAAGCAGATCTCACAGTCCATTAGACTAAGCTGGATCTAAAGCCAGAGCCTTAGGAAGTCTGGCAGACACAGAGGTTTAAACCACACACCTAAACACACCCAGTTTAATTTGGCCTCTAATCACAATCATCTCAAATGGCCGCGTTTAAAAAAGGAGATAATGCAGCAATGCAAGAAAGGACTGGCAGATCGAACAACAATTGAGAAACCCTGGACAGCTGATCCTATCCTTGACTGACTGATCAAAGTCACAGTAAGAAACCTTTTTACATGACAAAATGACCATATTTCTGCAGGGTGTTTCTGCAGGGGACTGATAGAGTCGAAGATTAATTTCAGCGAATTAATGACATTTGAGGTGGTGACATTTCTGGCATTATAAACTCACTTTCTGGTGTTTATTCTCTTCTGGAACAAAAACTCCACAAGCCCATTCAACGCCCCCCCCAGACACACACACACACACACACACACACACACACACACACCACACACACACACACACACACACACACACACACAACACACACACACACAAACACACACACACACACACACACACACAAACAAACACAAACACACACACACACACACACACACACACACACACACACACACACACACACACACACACACACACACACACACACACACACACACACAACACACACACACACACACACACACACACACTTGCATTGTCTTACAAATGAGCAACTGGCATCACATTTCATTTATGATGACTAAACACTGTTGCAAACAAAGCACTAATATTAATCTGCAGAATAATTATTCCACTTTTTATCACTTCTTCACCAGAAATGTCTCTCATTGGTTAGTTTACTTGTCTCCTCTCTCTCTCTCTGCCTGAGGATCATCTATCACTATTGTTGCAACACCTACTGTTCACCAATGGAGGTCGATAAAGATTATAGATGATTTGATGCTCCTTTAATACCAGGTTGTTAAGAGTGAGAGCAGAGGACCACAGTAATCCCTGTCTGCACATCAAAGACAGGCCAGATATCTGGCCTGCTATTAGCTGAGTGGCTGTATGCCACCTGCCCAGATGTTTGGCATGCGGACTCCAGTTCTGCCAAATGGGGATCATGAGACCACAGGACGCCTTCCAGGAAGCATATGAAGCTCCCAAACTTCAAGGACAAGCCTGCAGTCAGTTTTCTTTAATGTTTAATCTTTTCTATAATACTCAGTCAGTCCATTTATATTTTCCATATATGTATTCTATGCCAATTTAAAAGTTTCATAAAACATTTTTCAAAAGATCAATTTCACACCTCGGTAAAAAGGTTATTCCATCTGTTCCAGGAACCTTCAGAAGTTGATGACATAGCTGCCTCACTTTTAAATTTTAATTTTCTATGAACATAGCAGCCACTTTTGATATCCTGCATCAGAGACAGAGCTCAGTGTGGATTAGAAAGAGTTGATGTTGGACTCTGTATATCCCACAGTCGTGACAATCCCAGGCCTGTTGCCTGGGCTCTGACTGTCAGTTAAAGAACTTGCTTGTGATAGGGCCTCAAAAATATTGGAAGGCTTCCTGTGGTTACAGCCCTGACTGTCAATGTGCATTTGATCTCCTTGGAGTTTACTCACACTGAAGTTGTTTGTTGTTATTTACAGCCAAAGCCTCAGAGTGAGTCTGTGCCATTGTACACTCCTCTAAGCCAAGGTGGAGGTCGAGATTGGCTGTCACCATTATGTGGCCAATTACTGAAACACATTGCTTGTTCTCATTACAGAAAAAGACCAATAGAAATGCTACATACAATGACACATCACAGAGCTATCTTCTCACATCACAATGTGACACCATAGTCTAAGTCACACACAGAAGTTAAATGCATGTAAATATTTATTATATTTAACCCTCAGTACTGAGGGTCACTGATCATGCCGGCGTGATCAAACCAATCTTCAAAATAGTGATGAAACCTAGATACATGCATGTCATTGGCTTGGCCAGTATAGTGCATTGGTCCAGACTGAAATAGCTCAACTATGAATTGCCAAGAAAGTTTATAACAGACATTCAAGTCCCCCAGAGGACGGATCCTAATGCTGTTGGTGAATCTGCAGTACTTTGGCCAAATACCAAATTCCTTCAAAATGTATTGTATTCCCATCAGTGCTTTGTGTTAATTAGCAAATATTAACATGAAAACAAGTTAGACCAACTAGTAATGGTGGTAAACAATGATTGAAACACAGATGATGATTCAATTGTGACAACTACAACTAAATATTATAAACACTTTATGTGTTGATATTCAGAAAACATGGAGACCCTATTTCTTACATCTTTCAGCATCACATAGTTGCTCAACCAACATACGACACTGTATCATAAAATCGCACTAGCGACTTAACATGACGATATTTCTGCTGACACCATACACCTTCATGCCCACAACAAGATAAACCCCTCAGATGGAGGCAGCCAAAGACATTTATTCTGACACAACCCCCTGGCCACTGAGTACATTAACTTGAAGATAAAAAAAAAACACATTTTTACTTATAGTCTCACAAAACATGGCTGCAAACTCTCAGTTTTGTTTTATTATGAATGTGGCAGCTTTAGCTTTTTCTTTATTAAAGGCTTGTTGTATACAGTAACTACTACTAGCTTCATTTATATTGTGATTTTTGCAGAACAAGAGAAAAGCAGATGGTTTTCTTTTTTCCAAACATTGAAAACTATAAGCAAATTATATATGTATATTATTTTTTCATTCAGAAGACAACAGAAAAGTCTTTTTATTGTCAGTACAAACACATAAATCATTTTATTTGTCATCTGTATTGCAGATGGAGGTATTTATACTGTGCTTCTTCGACAGGTTAGGAGAGGAACATATTTATTTATTTTTAATATAATATTTATTTCCCCCTGGGGTCACAGGTGACTATGGCTTCAACATTCATCATACCAAAATATCAAAAGGCATGCATTTTTTAAACACACATTTGCTCCATGTGGATGAATCTGTGTCAAATCAATTTCAGAGGTGGTAGCCTCGACTTTGACCTTGTTCCAAGCTCCTCAGATTGTGACTGAGTTCCATTAACACAACTCAAGAGCAATTTCATTGCATTTAACAGACACAAAGCCAACCTGAACGCTTCTGGTGACAAGCACTTTAGCAGGTAAACGAGAGCTGATATAATGCAAACACTTTACATATTTACATATCTATCACCTCCAGGAATCAGTGCATTTTAGATATTTAACAAACATTTTGAATTTCAAGGCTTTAATAGATTTAGGGTCATGAATAATGACATACAATTAATTTATCTTTTGCACTTTGATATTAAATCATCAGGATTGCAGGAATATTTCTCTTGCAACAAGGTCATTTATACCCCCATCCCCCCACCTCCAACACACGCATACACGCACGCACGCATGCACAATCAGCTCCATTACCTGGAGGTGGGGAAGCAGCTGTCGTGTGTTTTCTTCTTGTTTTCTGCCTCCAGAGCACATGTTGCATAAGTCCGATTCCAACAAGCCACTAAAAACCCATGATTTATTATGACAAAAAACAAAGCTGTAAACCAAGAAGAAGAATCGTGACTTCTGCAACTCTTCTCGAGATCTATAATTCACTTTGACAGATGTCACAAACAGAGCATGTTTATTTTAGCCACGCTGTGACAACAAGCTGCAAAATATACCACTGAAGACGTCAGATATCTTAACATCCTGCAGCCTATGAATTCTCTGCTGTGCATGACTTAATCATTATCAAGCGATGCCACCATTGAGATGACTTAATTATGATTTCAAAGTCCCATGCATTAGCGACTTCTCACTGTGACGGAAGAGGAAAGACTCACCAGACTGTACACAAAGTACTCTATGCCCGTCTTTACCCTTCCTAGACATTTTAAACATGAGCAGCTGACTGCAAGTGAATGACAGTAAGTGCAGCAGAGCAGCCAGGCCTTACTGTTTGCACTCAAGACACCCCTCAGTATAATCACATTGGGTGTCATCATGGCTTGAACAGTAAGTCAAGACTTCTTTTCTAAAGGGACTACGGCAACATTTCACAGACAAAAACAGTCAAAGTAGAATTCGTTTTCCTGAAAGAAACAGAAAAAGCAGAAGACAATGCTGCAGTGAAATGAAATGAATATGGTCTTTGACTCGGTGGCTTAGTCTGATAAAATTCTGTTCACTGTCTTTCAGCTCCACCAAACAGTGGCAAACAGAATGTCTCTAACCGATCGGCATGGCAGTCAATACATCAGCGTGTGCATTGAGATGAAGAAATCAATGTCAGTGTATTCCCATGGCGCTTCCATCTCTGCCAGCGAGCCCTCGTGCAGGGATGGAAAGCCATCAACTGAACCTACCCAAAGGGGGTACTGATATTGATGTTTGAAAGGTTGCCTTGGTGCCAAGAAAACCCAGTGTAAAAGCCATGGTAAAGGATTACCCAAGCAAGCATGTCCTCCTTCAGCGCAGCCGAGAACGCTAGTTTCCACCCTTGGTACCATTTTGAAGGGTCATTTTTAAACACAGCGAGGGATGAAACAAACAACAAGAGAGGCTAGGAGGGGCCATCCATCACTCCTACTTGGTTCTACCCTGCTGTTTGTTGAGCTGGAGATAAAGTTGGCCTTATCTTCAATTAAGCTTGATCAAACATCGTTAAGGCCCACTCTGTATTGCTAACTAAAATAAACACAGAGGCTCGCTTGGGATACAGGCAACATTTTTTATTATCAAACTGATTGACAGAAAATTGCAACTGTATTATTCTGCAATGGTAGGTATAATAGCGATGCAAGTGTATTAACAAGACTGATAAAAAGAGTACTTCGGAGCATTATGGCTGTGAAACTGGCCACATCCATATCAGTAATATTTACTATCATCTTATTGCTGCAACAACCCAAGTTCCACACGTGGATGGATGAAGTTTTATCTTGCCTTAGTTTTCCTCATAAATCTAAATCTATAACTATAAAAGATGTAGGTTTAAGATCTAAACTTACAGTGATTAAATATAAGAAGTTTTCACTTGGCAACAGAAAACCAGAGAGCATAATATCTGCAGTACTTCCGTGGGTCATGAGTCAGCTGAGAGGTTTCTGTTGAGGTTTGGGATTGTTGCATGCAGCTGAGCAGATAAGATTGATGTGCCACTGCTCTGCCAAACAGACAATGTAATTAAAGTCATGCAACCATGGTTTGAACCATGACTGAGACACACGTAGCCACGTCCTTCTTCTCTTGTTATTCTATTGAGTGCAGTGACACAGATTCTGAATTACTTTGTTTCTTTAAGAAGACAGTTATTGTTTGTGGTAAAGCCCGGTCAAGCTACAGTATCTGTTTCATTCAATATTTACGACCAAATATCCCTAAACATTAACGTGCAGGGAAACCCAACGTTTTGATTCCTTTTTTTTAATCAATTATTTAGTCAGCCAAATGATGTAAAATAAACGATGCAGGAGGATTTAGATAAAACCAGACTCAATAAAACCTGTAGTGGGGCCAACACTGTGTTACTATGGAGGAACATGTAACACAGGAAATTACTGATTGGGATCACTAGTTGTATTTTTGATGTAAAACAAAGACTAAATCCTTGTGTGGTAAATATTGCCAGCAAGTATCTTTTAGCCAGTGGAAAATGAACAAGACACACACACACACACACACACACACACACGCGCACACACACACACACACACGCACCAAGATGACAGCAGCACTATCTTGCCCGAACAATATCTGACTCTTTGGCTGCTAATTGCTTCACTATGTTCACCAGCTGGTCGACCACTTTTGTCTGTTGCTTGGTGCTGAGCAGGTAGAGCAAAGTGGGTTTATCAGAGCTTTTTCACTGAAAGCCGCCGCCTGCTGTGCCTGGAAACGAGGTTCATGCACGCGGTGAAAATCAACCAAAACATTAAAGTTGTGGAGCACAAAAACCAAAACAAACTGAAATGCTCTCTAGAGCTGAGGGGAAGTGCAGAGCTGGGTGATAATACTCAGCGGGTCTGTCATAACAAATGACCCCTTTCACTTTACACATGGTAATTTTTTCCATTGTTAACATAAAAATATTGATCAGCGCAGCTTTAATAAATGTGACCAAATTTAATCTGGGCTTTTTAAGGAATTCATTATTGATGCTCTGTTTGGCATTAAGGTCGAATTTAAAAAAGATTCACTGAGGAATGAAAAGTTAGGTGCAGGACACTCATGTATGCTCGCAGTCAGCTGGAGACTTTGACTTTGCAGTGTCTTTATAGCGTTTAATGGAACGAAACACCGTAAGCATTATAATTTAATCTCTGAAGCCAATAATGACAAAAATCTTGGCCTTTAGTTTACTGGTGGTCAAGGGGGACGTTGATGCGACAGTGGAAAAGCAGGAAAGTGCATCACACATCATCCATATGGACGCACTGTGGAGTTCAAGCATTCAGGCCTGTACCGTTCTCTTGGTGTACGCCACACATCCACTCGCCCAACTGTAGAGAATATGGTGAAGGATGACTCACATGACCATATCACTTTCTTTTTCCACATCTCTGTAGACCAGTGTCTGTGTTTTCTCCATCACTGAACTCTCAAACATGCATTCATCTTTGTAATGAGGAGTTTACGCACTGCAAACCTACTATAATATCCCTCTCTGTGTAATTGTCGATGGATTGTTCTTGCTGTTAGTCTGATCGCGTCCCGCATTGACATTCTAACCCACCTTGCTCTTCTGTCTTTCCTTACATATTGCACTAATGCGCGACCATCATGGTCATCAAATATGCGCTGCTGACCACAATTTCTGACCCTATTTACTGACGTCAGATCTAAAGAAGTCACTTTAGTCACGGCTCCTCCTGAAACACTGGCACCCATGCCCCAACAATGAACCCTCTTTCAAAGTCACTTAGATCTTTTCCTCTTGCCATCTTGATCACTATTTTCATACATGATGCCACAGAGCATGATAAGATGTTAATTGTTTAATTTTACCATGCAGTGCAACTGTGTGGAAGCATCTGCATTCTTTATGTCTCTACAGTTATTTATTCAGTAATTGTAATGAGGGGTTGTGTTCATTTATTCCTCTAATTTGTCAACCGTCTGTAGATTCACAGCAGTCTGCAGAGGTAGGACAGGAAATTACTGCTGATTTTACTCTTGTGAAACTGCAGGTAGTACAGCAGAAACAACAGTAGATTGACACTGGTGGAGGTTTTGTGGGACAAGAGAAGGCTTCTTAAAAAGACTTCCATTGCACACACTCTTAAAAGGTTAATCTGACAAGTGAGGTGATGACATTAAAATGTAATAATCTAATAATTAAGGAGTAAAAAGCTCATTTTCCACAGTTAAAACAGGTAAGACACACACACACACACACACACACACACACACGTTTTTATCACCTTATCATTTTAGTTTATTGTAACTCATAAATCATCTCTGTATCATACTTGTGAACACCCACATGTTTGTTTTACCCACGAGCTGTGACCTCAATACACCAAACTCTCTTTACAGAGGACCAAACCATGGGTATAAACAGATAAATATGAGAAGTTGACCCTACTGAAATCCCCAGTTTAATTAATGCCAGGTCCCCTCTCTGTAATTTGAAGTCTCCTTTATTAGAAATTTTAAAAGTGCTCTCCCCGGGGATTGTCTGAGTCACAGGGAAATTGTGGCACAATATGTTTTTAATTTCCCAGGAGGTCCTGGCACAGCAACTATTTAACGATGGAGCAGCTTTGCTGAATGAAACTAAAAGGTATGCTTTTTTTTTTTCTTTTGTCATTATGACTGGCCCCAACATGAAATATTATGCCTATTTGCATGGTCCTCAGTTGCTTTCCTTCAAAGCTGTGTACTACTTACTTTTATTTGCCTTCCACTGGGACTGGATCAAACTACAATGCCTCAGCTTCAACTAAATGGAAATCACATGTAACAATCTGTTTTTGTCTCTGAAACGCCACATTCTGATAACTTCATTCTTAATTCTTTGCTTTTTAATTATGTGATAAGTGAATTTTCGAAGTTAAAACAAAACTTACGTAAAACATTGAAAGAACCAGATTTTAGTTCATTTTTTGACATTGTTAAAAGAACATTAAGGGTTCTGGGCCCTACCTCACACCTGGTGCAAAGCGCAATGCAAGTGCCCTTGTTAGTTATACTGACACAGTTGTCCATTTCACGTTCAACGCCCATGTTGTTTAAATAGCAGATGGTCTCATAGTTGTTTACTACGTTATTAAAACTTGAGCAATGTCTTAGCTAGCTAACTTTAGTACTGTGCGAATCGGTTGCTCGGTACGCTGTAACATAACTTCCAAAAGAGTTTGAGCGTCATCTGTGGTTTGTCTTCTTTCTGGAACATGCATCATTAACATATAGAGTAGTCAAGGGAACATAGAACCAGAAAATTTAAATACAAATATTTTTTCTTCCTTCAAGGTTTCAAAAATGTTTTAAACATTTGTTGAAATCTATTCAAGCCAGAAAAAATAGATGTATCAAAAAGATTCAAGGTTAGTCAGATTTCCAGTCAATTTACTCTTGGAAATGTCACTTCCAATGGCACCACACTTATTCTCCCATCAGTAAGACTCCATCTGTCAACACCAAAACAGAAATAGAAAACATTACTATGAGCTATGTTGTTGTTGTTGTTGTTACTAAAGTAAAGTGGAAATTACTTAAAAGAACATATTTCCTTATTTCCAAACTAAAACAATTAAGCAACAATTACCAATGTGAAAAAAACGATTCACCAACCAGCTTCCTCTCCCTTTAAGGACACACAGACTGACAGTGAAGTGACCACAGCTGTAATCAGGCTGTTCTTCACATTGGATCTGTTCCTCTGCTCCATTTTGATTTGGGTCAAAGCTAAAGAAGTCACTTCAGACAAGAAGTTAGATCCACAGGATAAGGATTCGTTAAGGTCTGGACACTGTGATAGTGTCTTGTCTATATTTTTAATCTTTAGCAGAGAGTCTGAGGAGACATCCATCATCTGTCCGTGCAGTCTGGTAGGCAGCCTGCTGCTCTCAGTCCTACTGAAAGGGTTCCTCACCCAGTTCACTTGAACAGATGTCCTGTCAATATCACTCAAATATGAGTTAATGTTGAGCTCGGGGAGACACACATTTTCACCGCATGAGCTCTGTCTGTCTGTGGCTGTGGGTATCACACAATATGAAACAGCACACATTTCCACCGTCACATCTCCTCTCCCACAGTCTGACCTTTCTTTTCAGAATATTAACCTCCTAGGATTTCTTTACCTTGTAGTGACACGTTCACTTCAATCAGTTTGGTGATCACATCAACAACCCATTGCGGGTCATCTACTATTGGATCAACATGGTTCAGGTGCAGCAGCTGAGGAGCAGCTCTGATCCACTGTCGGACAAACACTTTGAATCAGTCTATGATTCACAGGCCTGAACTGGTTGATTTCTGTCATTTCACTGCTTTGTTCACAACAGAACCCTTCTTTTTATAGTTCTACTGTGCACCAGAACCCTGCTGTGGCTCAAATTGCCATGAGCTGGAAGGAGCTACAAACACGAAACCTGGTCCAATAACTGGGAAAGATATGCATGTGCTTCCCAAGAAATATGAGTCCAATTGGCCAGATGGTGGCGCTGTAATTAAGGCCCAAAACGTAATTTTGGAAAGGATTCATTTGAAAGTTGACACAAATCCAGCGCAATGTGCTCTACAAAAAAACCTCTTGGACCATAAAAGTCCACCATGATGGATTCTTATGGCAATTTGCATAATGTGATAAAACTGCACAGTGACATCTACTTTTTGGACTCTGACTGTGTCAACACTATCAATCAAAAAACGTTAAACCCCCTCAATGCTGCTCGCGGCTTTAATTTTGACTGATTGAAGTGCTTCCTTTTGTTGAGCACAAAGGTTAGAACCTGCTAATTGCCACTTGTGGCTACATATAAGATATGAATATATATGTGCGAGTGTATATATACACACACACACACATATATATATTCGGACTTTGGTCTCCTTTTATCTCAATGTTGTCCTGTGTTTGATTCCATACTGCATTTTTTTCTACCACTTGGAGAAGCAGCAGCATGTCAATCATAACTTTGTGTATTAATCAACATTAGCATTTGGGTTTGTCTACTGCAAGCTGTGTGTTCAGGATTTGCAGTGTTGGCATTACGAATCCATCACAAGCCACTGGGCAACTGCTGGAGGTATGTGAGCTGTGTATTAATTCTGAGGTTTTTATAATGAACAGGCTTCTTCTCGTGATTTAGCTTTATGTGTGATTTTATTTCATTCCACACAATTATGAAAACACACTATTTTTATATGAACTTACTCTGTTTTTTTTTTTTTTTTTTACAATCTACTGGTGTTTGCTGTGATAGCACCCATTCGAGCTGTAGGAAATGCTGGGATAAGGATATAGAAATTATTTAGCTTTGCTGGACATTGACCACGCTATGGTTGGCTATTTTTGCTCTGGTTCAGCATCTGTGCTGGTGTGGCATACAGGAGAGTGTGAACACACTGCAGAGTCAACACACTGTCAGGCCTCGTGGTTTTTGCTCCCCAGTGGGAGACTTTAAGCAGACAAAGCACAGACGACTGCTCCAGTCACAGCACTGGTCACTGCAATGCCAGTTCCTTTACCCCACACGCTGTTGGTGAAGTTACACCAAATTTTGTGATCTGAAGCTTTATAAAGTTTCTCAGCCCTTGCTAGTGTACAAGGAGTCTTTTTGTTTGTGGCTTTGATGTTAGCGCTCTAATGAGAAAACAGTACTATACACCTGTTGGGAAGAAACACATTCAGCAAATCAGTAAAGCAGCTAAGCAACTGTTTGAAGTGCCTTTGCCCGTTCCCTTTGCTTCACATTTTAATGTGGAGAGATACTGTCTTCTAATGTGCTTGTAATATACTGCATGTTCCTCACGATGACACAAATCAATAGATATACTAATCCTGGTCTATCCAGCGGGGCATTCTCTTATCCTACTGGATTTTCACACACTAACTTAAAAATCCACTGAGTGGTCTTTAGGGCAAGTTTCTTATTCCTGTCAGAAGTAAGAGGGATTATGTACGATACTTAAAGCTTCACCCACTTAGAGTTTAACTTTTTTTTTCCACATGAGGCAGAAAAGACCAACTAAAAGAAGACCAGTTTTACATTTGCTGACATTGTGGGAGGTGATAAACAAACCTAAAAACAGGGGCTGTGCAAAGATTGTCTAATCAAACTGGCAGATAAAATTCCTTCCGTTTTTTTCGCTTGTTGACATTTTCCAAACACACTGGTGAAGATGGAGGATTTTTTTTTTTTTGTGAAACTAAACCAACAACATTTCAGTTTTACAAAATACATGAATAAATAAATAGAAAAATAAAAAAGGAGTGGGGTGCAGTGGTGTTGGGTGCTTGGAGGAGGCCGGTTGGGGTTTGCACTTCAACCATACAGCTACACTCTATTCACTGTGAGAACTGACCTCAAACAGGTTTAGAGCGACCGCGCCTGTTGTCTGTTTTATTACTGTGCGAAAGGTATCATGTGCCATTTGGGGTGTGGATGAATTGTTCAAGTTCAAATAACAACTTCCTTCTGAGTTTTACACGTTACTATTTATATCTCTGTGAAAAATCAGCGCTCATTCTCTTGTCCGAAAAGCAAAAATGTGATGTAAAGCTTCCAACACTACCGCTACTTTTCTTGGTCAAGCACTGCTTCTAGAAGGACAAGTGATTATACTTATAACAGAATATATTTGACTTTAATCCACTCCTGTGTTTGCCTCAGTGATCCTCTTACCAGAACTTATTCCACATTAAGGGTGTTTATAGTTGACATATTCCTGCCTGCTCCCTCCTTCCATCAATCTACGACTCCAACGCTGCTATTTGTAGCTATTTTGAGAGTATCCAAAGAGGATAAAATGTGGCACCTTACTGATGGTAAATTATTCCCCCCAATCTTTGAACTGTGCGTCAAAGCTTAGATTTATGACTCAACTCACATCTAAGAGAGCTTGAGATCCACATTGTCACAGAGTAAAGAGTTGGCGTGTAATTGAATTGAAAAGCACAAAGCCAGTGGTAGGTCGCACTGGAAATTCCCAAAGCCTGCAGATTTGAAACCAAGTCACGACCCTGGTAGCCATAAGTGCCATCCAAGTCAAATCCCAGTTGCTTGCATGTGTCTCTCTCTGTCACACAGAATCCAAATTCCCCCATCAATCGTGGCGGTGGGCGACACGATCCCTGACAACTTTTCACATCAGTCTGGGGATTAGAGGCACTAGGTTTACGCTGGCCTTGCCAGAATCCAGGATAACATTTTTTGATTCAGCAATTTAAACTAATTTCAAGGCTGGCTCTGCAGCAATTTTCTGGATCAATGGAATGTCATAGCTCACTTGGTCACTAGCCCTCTTATCGCAGGTACCTAATGCAGAGGGATGCTATGCTAATTGCCTGGTTTGGAGAGCTGCGGATCTACATTTCCTCCGTTTTAGCCTGACGTCTGATGGCCAGAAGTAAACATGTGATATGACTGATCATAGTTGTTTCCTGCCAAATAAAAGCCTATTGGTGCAAAGACAAAATGTTAACATGATGTGTTGTGCTGTTTACGATGAATCATTTTTTCTGTGAATACAATTTTATTAGAAACTGTTCATGCAAACGGCAGGAAATTGTAACTGAATCCAATTGTCTTGGAAAATGGACACAGATAATTCAGTCCTGCTGTCAGAGGCTACTTTGAACAAAAGTCAAAATATGGATACATTAGAAAAAGTATACATATACTGTAAAAATAATAAAACTAAGCGTTGTAAAGGGTTGTAAATGTAGTTTTTGTATAATTGCAAAATAAGCCTTAGGCAAAGATAGTTGAAATGTATTCACTTTTAAATGGATACCAACTGTGGCAACGTTGGGTCACACGATTTATGGAAATGCAGTATATACCATTCCATTTTAGTGAACTCGTTAAACCAGCACAAAATAAATAAATATCTGCAAATCATTTCCGTAGCGTTGCTTCAGGGTGGCACAGCTGAGGACATTATCTGTTGGTCTATTTATTGGTGCTTCTGGCTCCCCTTATTCCTTTGAACATGAATAACTCAAATGTTGCAACTGAATCTTCAAGTTATTAAATCTGGCAAGTGCAAAGAAAGGAAGTTGAAAAATTGACAAAATGGCCAAAATTGCCGCAATCGGTGAAATATTCAGCAAGGTTTCCTTTTCTCCTTATTTCTGTAGACATGCTATTTCAAGTCTGGTTTGGGACGAGACCAGAGAACATTTTGGGGAAAACAGTTCCATTTTTTTTTTCCTTGCAGGGCCTGCTCCATTTTCTTATGTTTCAATTGCCAAGGACAGAGCAAAGCCACACAGGGTTAAAAAGCAATTTCCCACATCATGACAACTGTACAAATGTACGGTGGCAAATGTTGGAGGAGAAAAGGGGGAGGTGGGTATAGATAAGGGGGTGAAAGACACCATGGTGGCAGTGGTGGAGTAGAGAGGTTAATCCTGCTGTTTAATCTGTGGAGGTATGAGGGGGTCTTATCTCTGCCGCCTGCTGCCGTTGCGCTCTCCTTCAGCATCCAGCATCCCTGACTGTCTGACATCACTCAGCACTGGGTGGTGGTGTTAGAGGCGGTGGCGGTGGTGGGGGTTGTAGGGGATGAAAGGGGAGAGGAAAGACAAGCTAGCTAAAGCTACATTAAGTGGCAGTGCTACCCCTGGCACATGCAGTACCTCCCACGTACCCTGTCGTGCAGCTTTGTGACAACCACAGAGACTGAGATGCAACTGATTCTGTTCGAGATCCTGTGGGACTCAGCGCTGACAACTCTCATTTCCATATTTGTTTTGGTGAAACTGCAACGAGGGAAGAGACCACCAAAGAAACGCTGGGACTTATTGGCCTGCTGTCTGAGAAGACTGTTGGCAAACCAAACATCTGTCAACTACCCTCAGGCAGCTAAGAAACAGGAAAAATCCCACACGGGCACAAGCATCTCTGTTTGGAAAACTGAAACAAGGGTATTCATGTTCATCAAGAAACCACATCTCATTGTGGTTTAGTTCATGGCTCTAATAACTGTACAATATGCACAAGGATAGCTGGTACTGTCAGCCTGCAGCACCCTCAACTCAACAGCAAAAAATAACTGACCCGCCTAGAGGAGACAGTCGAAGACAGACAATATCACAGATCTCAAAATCTTTTGATAACGACTTTCACTTGACCTTACACCCACCATTTAGGTTTCAGCCTAGGATCCAACAAACTCTCCTGGAGGACCTCCATGTAAGGAACAGGAGCCTTGATGACTGGAATTGGAGAGAGGTTTTGCACGCACGGATTCAGAACAGCATTAATTTTAAAAATCAGCGTAAGGAAGGAGACAACATCAAATGATATCCCTCTTACTGGCTGTTCATGTATCTCCATCTTCTTAAAATGCCCATGACATTAAATCGTTAAATCGTTCTGTCTGTCTGTCTGTGTATGTTCTTTCTTCTTTTTCACTTTCATCTTGATTTACATTTTTTTATCTAACAGTCATAATCCATTATGATTCTTACAAATCCCAGATACTCTAAGTGAATTATTTTCCTAATTTCAAGACTAATGTCAGACCAATTAAATATATATATATACATAAAGATGGTCCTTGTGTTTTATCAAGTTAAGGGTGAAAGTTCCTAAAACTTTAATAATACAACTGCCAGAAACATTGGAAATTCATAATCCACAGCTTGTTTTTTAAAAAACTTGGTAGAGGTTGGATCAGAAGTTAGATGGGCAGTTTCTAACACAATCTAATTTTGCATATCAATTTCTGACATAACAAGAGGAAGAGTTAAAAATGTTGGCAGAAAGGATGCGCTGCTTTGGACTTTTGGACCTAATAAAAAATGCTTGGCAACCATGCTTTTCAAACAGTATATTCATGCAGAAAATGGGCAACCTTTTAGCTATGATACTGAAGGAAATAAACAGACCAACAAAACAAATCCGCAACCCGAGCCTCAGGCTACAAAAACAATCACCAGAAAATCCATTTATACATATACAGCTTCCTATTCTTTTAATGACTCTATTAATGATAACATTCCATTTACTGGCCAAGGTCCCAACTCTATTGTCCATTTTGTTTATTCTTTTAAAGCAAAATGAGAGAAAACTCTGTTTTGACTGACTGAAACTGCTTGTTGTCTTTACAGAGCAAATCTGCAATAAGAACAGCAGAATGTGTGAGATTTTGGACAGCCCAGTCAATACGGTATTTATTTACACAGACATCTTCATCTAAATGCCAGAATCAGGATACCACGTTCTTAGCATTTGCATCAAAATACAATGTCTGGATACACTGGCAAATGTTGGTTAAGCAGATTTAACAGGATCAGTGTCTGAGCCTCTTCCCAAGCAGAATTACTGCTTTGCGATGGTATGCCTCCACCAACCAGTTAAGTTGCAGTTTACTTCCACGTCTGTCCAGGCACAGAAGATCTATACAAGCACCACAGTTTCACAGTGGGAACCCAAGGTTAGTGTCACCAATTCAGTATCTGACCAAACGTGAATGTGCTTTCTTCTGTTCCTGAGTTATGGCATTGAACAATGGCCAGAGATGTGTTTTTTGCAGGACATTATGATGTCACAGTGAAGCTGACCTTTGACCTTTTGGATTTAAATGTTATCACTTCATCATAGACATTTGTGTTAAATTGTGTCATAATGAGTGTATGAATACATGAGTTATGGCCAAAAATGTGTTTTTTGAGGTCACAGTGACTTTGACCATTGACCACAGAATTGTAGTCATGTCATATATGAGTACAAGTCACTGTTTGTGCCAAATTTGAAGCAAATTGGGTCGGACAACCTCAAAACATGATGCCTCTGGCCGTGGATCCCGCCAACACAGTGGCATAATAATGAGATTTGTTGATATGAACATCCACAATCAGGAAAAAACCCCTTTAGTACTGTTGGTGTCCACACTTGTAAATAGCCATTATGAAGCTAACAGTTTCAGGAACTATAAGTTCCTGAAACAAAATTGGGAACCAAATGTTCCTGTAGAGCATTAGCTTTTCTCTTTCCACTGCATCTGAAAAAGTGTGAGGACTGGGCAAATGAGACTGTTCTCAGATTAAAAAGCAACTGTATGGATGGTTTGAGATACAATTCTTGCACCCGACGAGACAACAACAGAGTCATCAAGATGTTCTTTAGACAGGAAATGTGAAAAGGTGGAAAGGGAGATTAAAAATATAAAGCAGACGGAGCCGCCTCCAAAGGACACTGTCCTTATCAGAAATTACAGCACAGCTCATTTGTTCAAATGCTTTAACCTCCTAAGACCCGAGCTCTATTCTTTGCTATATAGGCTGATTGGGACCTGAGAAAAATGATGCCCACATATGAGGACATTAGTTTTAAATTTCGATTACTGAGTGGCAGTATAATATCCTCATATGTGGTCACCAGGCCCTTGTTGAGAAAAAGTTAGTATTGTGGTCTAGAGAACCCAAAATGTGAGGTCCACATATGTGGACGCCAGGTCCTAGGAGGTTAAAGCAGCAAAGGCAGAAGTAGACTGACGCATTTATACAAATGCAAAACTTCTTTTGGTGGTGGAGCTGGATGGGTGAGTGTTCCAAACCTAAGACATCAACACCTCACAGTGTTTTATAATGTACTAACAAAGGTACTCTTTCCCCAACTTTCAACAACATGATAAATATTTGGAAGTCATATTGTTCTCGCACTTGTTTTGAAAGGTAGTAACAAATGACATAAATTATTCCATTTAAACATCAATTATGTAAAATAGAAAAATGGCATCTCTAGTCCTAATGTTGATACTAATAACAGTATGCAGTCTGCAGTGTGTGAACTGAGTCACTCTTCCCTTGTCTGCTTACAAATCAGTGTTAAAAGTTTAGCTGTCCTTTCTCGAGCATAAAGACAGATTTGTGTTCACAGATGTTGACTAAAGATGATGTAGTTCAGCAGACGGAGTGTTTTCATTAATGTGGGAAGTCCTGAACGTACAAAGTTGTTTTACTTAAAGCACTTAAAAGAGAACTAATGACCAGAAAAATTGGAAAAACGTGGGATGCATGTTCAGTTTTTAATTGTGGCAAGACTGCATTTCTTCCTCTGTGGTAAGCCCGGGCTAGCAGTGTTAATGCACAGTTGATGGCTAATGATAGGTGTATTAAGTGATCATGAGATTTTAATGGCCACTTATCGAAGCTGTCAAAGGCAGAATCTACAGAAAGCTGCTGGGAGCAGCTACGGCAGTTGTCTGTCAGCCGAACGGGCAGCTTTCTGCTCACAGCCTCTCAGTTTCTCCAAAGTTTCTTTTTGACTTTATTCTCCTCAACCAAATGAACATCCTACACATTTTACTTTACAGAGCATTTGTGTCATTGTTGAAGAGGACCCTCTGTAATATTTCGATCAAAGCACTTTCAACAAGCCTGTCATTCTTTCTTTCTTGAAGGCAATGGGGTTTGATGTGCACATATTTATAACATGCAGTGAAGCACAATGCCTATCAGTTGCGCTAATGAAATCCATTAATCCTTCCTTTTGCTCTTATCAAGGGTTATCTGATTCAAATCCTGCAACCTACTGATAACGGCACTTTTTAATAATTATGAGTGACTGCTAATATAACCAGCATATTTACATATAACATATAATAATAAAAAGTCTATTAAAGCAAAGAAAGAATTGCAATTACATGTAGGCTATTATTACGCTTATTTTCATTCAGAGTCAGAACAAAAAACTGATGTAAACTGATGCAAACGTGCCTTTAGGAAACATAGACTACATCTGAAAAAGAAACGACCCTGCACTGCACAGTATGTTGTATGTAGATTTTATTTTTGTGTTTTAGCATGTCAAGAATGTTGTTTGTTCTAAAATCATGAGGTGGTGAGGTAAGGAGGCTGTTCACCTTTGAACTCTGTATCTAAGAGAAAACAGGTAAGGATGCATTCTCTCTCTCCCTTTCCTTCGGCAAAGAACATTTCTCATCCTGATTCTCCAGGGAAACCTTCTAAAACACATCCAACACCCACATAACTTCGATTTAAGATCTGTACCTCAGCTAGTAACATCACAGACTAACATTTTGCAGTATCCGGCCACGACGCTTTGTCTTTTGCTCCTGCTGGTGTTATGTACTTGTGATTACCCCTGGGGCATCAGCCCTCTGTGAGCTCTTGGCTGGAGTCCTCCTGCGGAAATATTTAGCACCAGGTCTTTTTGACATAATGGTGTTTGGACGATTGTACGCTGCAGGTCACTCAACATGTTCGGCCCGCAGCCACTCCCTCTGAGAAACATTATACCATACCAGCGGGCGACATCTATCAGTTCAGTCTGTATTAATTCATTGTTTCAATCAATGTATTCCTTTCCTCTTGGAAACTACACACGTCTCATCAAGCTGCATTTGAAATGCCCCTGGTTTTTATTGATTTCCATTAGTGCAGTTCACATCTCCTGGGTGAAGCTCCGGCCACGCTGGTCAGGATATTTAAATTTTCAGATTGTTTAACACACTCCGATGCCTTTAGAGATCACATTATCCTATGGTGCATGTCAGCGTTTCTTTCTTCAACTGAGCAGACATATATGATAAAAAAAACAATCTGTGACATATGTGTGTTCTGTTCAGTGACATTCATTCACACTTTTCCACCTACCTGAGGACCAGCTCTATAGTGGTGCTCCCGCTGCCTCAGTGCAAAACCTAAGGTCCATTTGGAAAAACAGAGACAATCGGTCCATTCCCTGTAGGATAGTGGAGGCACACAGCACTAAAAACCATTCGGTGGTCCAGGGGACACACTTGAATGTCATGTTGCATCACATCACACATACTGGGAATAAGGTCAGCATCAAAAAGCGTGGAGGACCTCAGTGGCTACAAGGACAAAGCCTAGTCAAGATGTGGGGATTATTAAACAACCGCAGCTGCCTCCAAAGGACAGACTGTTGTACTTACATATCCCTTTCATATATTGGAAGGTACGTTCCTGGGCAATAATCTCTATGGCAACAGTTAAACAGCACTGTATTATCAATTCTGCACTGGGTTTAAAACTGGATCAATACAATCACTGGATATCTTGATGTTTTTGGGGGTAAGATAAAGCGCTACAGATAATTCAGATGATTACATAATAGGCTGAGTACAAATGTCTAGAAGCAAATCAAATTGTATTGATACTTTTGGGCTATTAACAATACATCATTGCGTGAATTGATTCTTATTGTCTCATGAAGAGCAAAATACTTAAGAGTAGATAATCAAAGTAATTGATGATGTAATAGTAATGATTATTAATGTAATTAAACTTTAAAAGAGTTACCTTTCAAAGCACTGTAATTGAAATGGCTGAAAAGCAGTAACCTTTTCATCTTGAAAACATTATTTTGTGCATTATTTACATTATTTGTGAGTTTGTGCACAAAAAGCACAAAAAGACCTAAATGTGCTGAATTAATTTACAAAAGGAAAATATTAGTAAAAAAACCTACAATAGTTAAAGAAAAATTACTGTCATATTTTCTGACTGGCATTTTGTATCTGATGTCAGGAAAAACCTCCATCAACTAAATAATATGCATAATATTGATATGCAAAGTGCATATTTTTACATTCAGACTGGGTGTAAATGTATGGAAATTTACTGGCAACAACAATGGCTCTATTATACAGATTAAATACAAAACAATCAAGACTCTTTTTAAGCTTTATCCACCCTGTCATGAGCAAGACCATTATAGGCATTCATAAAAAATTGCTACATGGACACAAAATCCCATCAGGGTGCTTCTGTGTCACCTGGTTTGTTATTCTGACTGCTTGTGTAATGGTCATGCTTCTGAACTGAGATCCAGCAAAAAGCTATATGTGCCTCACCTAGCAAAAGCTTTACTGCAGTTGCTTTTGACAGCAACATGTGAGTGCCTTCACTAAAATGTCAGCTAACAAGGCTAAAGGAAAAAGAAGTGCATGCACACACAAGCTCATTAAGACGTACTCTCCCTGGCCTCCAGCTGTATCGTTAGGTAGTTGTAAAGAAAATTTAGCCCGGGAGAAAGTCAATGAAGTGATGATGGAAATGAGCCCCCCTGATGCAGCTGATTGATTTTTTCAGTGAAAAATGGCAGGTACGGGGGGAGTACTTGTCTGCACTACACAAATCGCAGAGGGTATGGGGAATCGTTTTTACTTGGTATTCTCACACTACCTGAATTTATCTCAGAGAGTGAGGGGATAGCGTATGCCTTGAGATGCAGAGCTGCAGAACTGTTTTGACCTTGACTGAAAAATCTGGGCCAATCATAGATTAGAAAACTCTGGATTTATATTTTAGAGATTAACTTTTCTTACCATTTAAAAAAAATAAAAAAATAAATAAAGGAAAACTCAGAAAGTCTTGTAGGTCTGACATATCAGAAAAGGTGTATTTAAGGCAAAAAGAGCTCACAGTGCCTCAGCTGGCATTCAGAGACCGGCAAATATTTAGCCACCGAATCGATATTGACTACAAGCTAAGTAAGGGTTAAAGCTGGGGTGGGCAGTAATTATCTGGTGTCAATGGGCAAAAATTCCATAACATTTTTCGGCATATTGTAATTCAAACAGTCTGAGAGAAAACTAGACATCTGCACCTACTCTTGGCTCTGTTTTAGACTTCAGAAGCCTGCGACAGGAGAGTTTGGCCAATCACAGATCTTTTCAGAGAGAGAGATAGAGAGAGAGAGAGAGAGAGCGAGCGAGCATTCCTATTGGCTGTTCTACATGTTCATTCAGATGGATGTATATCAACATTGGTGAAGCGTTTCAGAGATGGAGAGAACTTGCTCTACTTCTCCTGGACAGGTAACAAGGTGCTTACTTCATTTTCCTGTTGTCTCTAAATGGGTTGAAGTGGTTGGTTGTGTAGATAGACAGCAGCCGATGAGTAGCTGTGCTGAATATTGCTAATAGTTAAGTGTAGGGTTGTGTTGTGTTGTGTGCTTGCATGCAGTGCACACATATGCCCGTGACAGGAGAGCTGCAGGAGGGCGGCTGTATTTTCAAATTCTTGTGTTTTTCCAGATTTCTGCCTACCCCAGCTTTAACAGAAATAAAATACAGAACCAAAACAGCACTGAGATGATGTCTGGAGTCATCCAGAATTGCCACCTGCATGATTTTGTGACATCAGGACATAAACCTTAGTTGATGCTAGTTTTAAACAAGGTGAAAAGCAGTGCTTTTCACATCTTTCAGCAGCGTGAGGTGCCTCTCAGATCAAGGAGAGCACACTTTAGAGAGGAAGAGACTGAAGCACATTGACTGATTTGCAGCCTTTGCTTGTAAAAAAAAAAAAAAAAACCAGACTGGAGTTTTGACTCTAGTGTGTCTTCATCATAGTCAAAATGTACAGTAAGGAAAGATTTTAGTTTTCAACTATTTCTGTGTGCTTGAGTGTAAATTAGTTTGAAACAGCAGGGCCTGAAGGGCAACAAACTGGCTGTAGTTTACAGACACTAGCTACGTATACCACATAAACAGACGAACAAACTGAAGTAGTAATCCAGCTATTTAGAATCGTACTTCCATAAAGATAAGAAACAGATGTAGAAAATCACAATGAATGAGGCTGAGTTATTCCAATTTGTATTATAAAAATGTTGGATCCCACATATCCCACATTGCAACTCTATAGCAGCTTTCTTCTCCAGTTTGTCATACAGACTTTCTGTAAAACTTTGATTCTCCAGTCCAAAAGAAGATAACCTTGATGACATCACAATGATATCATCTGGATAATTTTTTCTCACACTCATCTTCTCATTTCAGATACTTCCGTTTATACACTATGTATTACACTGTGTAGGCCTACACTACATACATACTAAGTAGTGTGTGAATTTTGACAGGGTAGTGTGACAACAGTATAGTTATAGTGAAAATGAGGCATAGTGTCATGGGAAAGCTCCCTCTAGAGCCACAGAAGACATTATACTGCTGTTTTCATGGGCTGATTAGCTCCCTTCGTCATGGCTAAAGTGAAATATAGGTGTAAAATTGGTGCATCTTTATGATACAGTAAACAGAATTTGCCAAACTGGAGAGTGAATGTGATCAAATTATGTCTTTGGAGCTCTGATGCTTGGAAAAAGTACTTGATGTGACACAATGAGATGCCTCAAGATTGTTGCCGGTGTGTGGGTAAACAACACGTGCCAACACCAACACCATCTCTCAACAAACTGACAAGAAATGTTGAATGAAATTCAGTGTCCAAACATTTCCTTATTGTCATTCTTGACAGTGATCATGTAGTGGGCACCAACTTTACATTTCTTCCACCACTATTTGTCAGGCTGTAAAATCATCAGAATGACCGGCATGTTGTTTATTCCATCGAAGCCCATTTGAACTTGTTCACTTCCTACATGTTCTTAAGTACTTGCTGCGAGCAGTCAGTCAGTTACATGACTGCAAATATGAGGCGAAAAGATTAAATGTAAAAAGAGAAAGAAAGCATTTCTAATAGCAGGATCACGAAGCATCTTCCCAGCTGTCTTTTTCATTGGAGTGGGAGGCGAGGGGAGGGTGAGGGGTGTTGAACATATGAACTAATGGCCTTTCACAGTGTTTTACAGGACTACAGCCTGGCCAGGATTGTTCTCTGCTTCCCAGAAGACACCAGTCAGCTGGCTAATGTTAATTAGAGGCTGTCAGCAGAGCAGCCTTAAAAAAGGGTTAGAGAAAAGGTCAGTGCGCTATATTATAATTATTTTACATGTTCAAAACAGAGATTTTTACAGAGTTTTTCTCTCAGAAATCTGACACCAAAATGATCTAATGATCTTTTCTCCAGAGTGGTATTTGTCTGTCGACATAATGGAGAAAGAAGTTTCACCCACATTCATCGTGTGTGATTCATTATCTAAAACTGAACAGTCTGGAAAGCAATTTACTGTACTTGACTGAGTGTTGACTGATACAACCTTTGTGATGGATGACATTTAAAAAAAATGTAAAATATCAGCTGTGTACTGAGGGAATTTATCATTTATTATTCCACTGAGGGAAATCATTATTTATTATGTTACAACACTGTCCTCATGAGAAAACAACAGCATTTGTCATCTGTCCATTTGCTCAAAAGCCTGATACAACTTGTGTTTATTTTAACCTGATGAGGGCCTCCAGCTGACGTTTGAAATATGACGCCTGTTTGTCAGAAAAGGGGGAAGTATCGTGGTGTTGTTGTAGCACCACAAAACTCATAGGGCTCTTTCTGCATTGCCGCTGAAACTTAGATGAGAAGATCGATACCACTCTCAGGTCATAGTGTTCAAAATGGACTTGTTAAGTGCTTAAATAATAGACATATTATAGCATACCTTGTCCGAGGTTTCTGGATGTCGCAATCATAACACTGGTCTTGTAATTTCTGCAATATTACAACTTACCCCTAGAAACTGAATCCTATCCTTTGCACTCACTGTGCAGTGCCAGTGTGCACACCTGTAGCTGCGTTTTCCCTCATCAGCATCACTGACTCCGTTCTAAGGCTGTTAAAAACACTTTATATTTTCATTATTTGCATTAGCTAGCTGTTAATAACACACAAAGCTAAAAAGCTGGTGAATACAAGCATTGGGCTGTGCAAAAACTAGTATGTAGCTATACTAAAAAAAATGTAACATCACCTGAGCTGGCACCTAGCTACAAACTTCCCTGCTTAATATTTCACCTGCCATGTCTTTGCTGGATGCTCGGAGTATATCTGTTATTTAGGAACATTTCGCTGCATCCTGCTCCAGTATTTTTTTCTTTTTAACTCTTAGCCTTTTTGGCACTACCTTTGTCCTTCCTCTTTTTGCTGCCGTCCATACTTCCAAACCAAAGTGAACACACTTGTTCCCAGGACAATACCAACACGTTTCTGATAACTGTGTGTGAGCCCAAAGGAGAGTTCATATCTCTTACTGGGTCATTAGCTGACAAATTACGAGTCAAAGTAAATATGGACTTGGTTGTGGCTGGTGTACTGGGAGAGACAAGGCGCTGCGAGCAACACAGTTGACGCAGCAAGGTAGCCTACATTTATATAATGCAATATTAGCCTCCATACTAAGCAGTCTGGCCCCGAAACACTAATGGCCCACCGGGAACTC
This sequence comes from Seriola aureovittata, assembly GCF_021018895.1. Classification (NCBI taxonomy): domain Eukaryota; kingdom Metazoa; phylum Chordata; class Actinopteri; order Carangiformes; family Carangidae; genus Seriola; species Seriola aureovittata. The sequence goes on from NC_079374.1 coordinate 19,139,772, forward strand.
TCCTAACACTCTCGATTACCACTCCGCTTGTGGGCTTTAGTGACGTAATTCTTTGTAGTGTGCTCTTTATGTAGCTTGGCAGAAAGCAAGGCTGTGGAGTCTGTGGTGGAGGATGAGTGTGCAGCCGGTCTGGTTGTCACACAGGAGCCCTGAGCTTGTGCCCCCTCACAGACCTGCTCTTAGTGTCGCCTTTCTATGAACCAAAATCTTCAGGCATCAGATTTTGTCAACTAACTAACATTACTACAAGATAACCCTATGAACTGCTAAATTGTTATCATTATTATTTGATTTTATAGCATTATGTTTTAAATTCAACATGCATCAACTAAATATAAAAAAGACAAGATTCGTAAGAATACAGTACGTTGCGTAACATCAGATGCATGCAGAGAACAAGAAGGAATTCAGCCTTGTCTCAGAGATGTGTCTGTTGTTGGCTCAGCCGATGGCAACATTATTCTGAGGCTGTTAACCCACAATACATCAGGTGACACCTGCCTGTCCTGGTGCTGACCTTCCCATTTTGTCCTCGACCCGCTCCTGTCTATCCTCCCTGGCAGTGTCGGACAGAAATCTCCCAGGGCCAAACTGTGCCATGTCCATTCACTGCTTCCACCCTGTCAACCAGCAAACATCTTCAGATTGGATTGTCCGACCCAACCCCCACCTCCCCCACCCCCCCTACCCCCTGGCTAAATAGATTGCCCCTCTCCCCCTCCCCACAGACAGGTGGAGACAGGTAGAAATGTGTGTCTCTGCTGGACATTTATCACACCTGCTTCCCCCTCTTGTATCCACTAAACAATGTAGCAGCGATAATACAGCATTAGAGTCCTCACCTTCATCATGCTGACATTTGTTACGCATCGGCAGAGCCGCTGTTTGATCCAGGGCATGTTTCAACACCGCATCTTTAATCTGTGTAAACAAGTCAAAGGCCAACATGGCTTAGGAGGCAGAGGACGGAGAAACATTATTCAGGCTGAAGCACGTAGCACATCAGGTGAACCCTGGTGGAGATTAGAGTGTATAGTCATGTCTCGAGGAGTCAGGACAATCACGTCCTAAGTGTGTGCACGCGCACATGAATGCAGCTCTATAGCAGGTGTTTTCTCCGTGACATTCGAGCAGAGTCCTTGTTCAGATTCCTGTGTGGATTCCCAACCCCAGGCTGTACATCACAGAGCAGAGTGTGACGTTTGAAATTGACATTTTTAATCTGCAGTGCTTCTCTCCATGATGTGATCTACTGTACTGTCGACAAGGCCTGAGAGGTGGGGGGGGGGGTGGGGTGGGGGGGGGGGGTGGGGTGGGGGGGGGGGGCATTAATCTAACAAACACATTTATTTTAAAAACATCATAAAACATTTTTTGCCCCAAGTCTATGTAACAGATAATAAATATGAGATTATTCACTACTTCTTATAGGAAAAAGACAGCAGGTAATTGCAATGTAAAAAGTAACATAACGTTTAAAAACATTTAGGATTTGTATGCAAAACACATATCAAATCATATTTCTACAAAAGAAAGCATAATGGAAATCACCTGTTCACATCTCTTGAGAATTAACATACTAAAAGGTTTAATTAGGCTAAGAAAGGCTAATAAAACACTCAGAGGTTCGGCTGGAAGAATAATATAGATAATACATTCTTCAACACTCTGCTGTTCTCCATCTCTCTAATGTCTGTTGCCAGCAACGGCGAACATTTGTCAACGATGACTAATGACTGGGATGTTGATAACAGTCATCATAACAACCTGTGATGCATGTGGACTGTTAAGCTGTATTATTACATTTGTTCGTCTGTCAATTTTACTAAATATACTGTGCATTTGAAAATTCTCTTACAAGATAATATGATGCTGATTGTTATTCTTAAATCTCTGAAGTCAGTGCTGAGAGCTAACAGGCCACAGCAAGCTATTTTATTGGCAGATCAATTTAAAGTTGTGCTCAATTCCTCCCATTTGATAACACTGTTGGGGTTTCTCAGCGTGACACTTTGCCTCCTTAAACAGATGCACGGGTTGTGAAAGCCTTGTGTTCTCACTAGCAAAGGAAAACACGGAGCAGATGAGGTAAAGAAAAATGAACAAATGAAAAACATAACATCACAAGGATCCTCAAACTGAAAGCCCACAGCTGCACTGGATCAGTCTAAGCCGAGACTTGACAGTGCATACAAGTTGGCATTTCTACCAGAAAGCACTCCACAATTTTTCACTGACCAGAGATGGAAGCGTGCATCTCCCATTGAGCAGCACAGTAAAATGAGAACATCAGTCAGAACAGTTTCTATTTGAGGCTGTCAATTTGTACAAGGTAAATAAGAGGCTCACATAGTCAGTTCTACCATTTGATGTGCTGCATCTTCACTACAAGGTGGATCGATACCTATGTTAAACATGGAAGCATTTTGAATGAATACAAAATATTCTCTGTGGAATAGACAGAAATCTTTTAAAAATGCCTTATTTTTATATGAATCTGGTGGGTGGGTCCACCACTTTGTTCTGAACTGAAATATCTTGACACATTTTGGATGGATGGCCGTGAAAGTCTGATTAATTATGGCGGTGAATTCAGTTTGAGTTTAGACGTACTTGTATTATTTATGTGGCTGTTATTCTGAACCTTTCCTCCATATTGATACGATTTTCTCAGAGCTATTTGGAAACATTAAATGGCAAATGATGTCAGAATAAAATGTGTGTATTTTCTTTTATAAATAAATAGTTTTACTGATGGAATTTAAGAAAAAAACATTTAAACTACATTTAAACAGCTAAACCTTTTTGAAAACATAGGCTTTTTTTGATGTTACCACCATGAGAAAGTAGTGATAACAGGTTAGTCCTCTTAATCAAAACACCTGTCAATCAATTTTGAAACGGTAACAGGATTTCAAATTGGTTTTAATTTCAGTTGTAGGAGCTTTTTGTTTACATTTGGATGGAATACTGTACTACTGATGCAATGTACAGCAGAATAATACATAAATGATCAAATGATCAACAATCATCTCTGGAAAGGCCATAATAATCAATGTATATTTCAGAAGATATCAAAAAGGTAAAAATGTCTGGAGATTTCATCATGTGATGCACAGGTTTAATGCAATACTGCCCTGAAAACATGAACATTAAGCCAGAGCAAGACAGCTTTATGCTTTGTTAGTAAAGGTCAGGCTGGCACATTGATGATGTGCCTATTATCTGTCTCACTGGCAATCTGTTTAAAATTACCTCATTATGTTGATGACCAAATCAAGTGCACCCCTGGGCCCCATGCACTCCTCCTTAGATACTGCTTATGCCAAGTCACGGGCTACCAGTGCTGTCATGTTAGACCTGATGAGAGCTGTAGGGCATCAAATACTACATGTATGCCAGCTAAGCCATGAAATGTTATTAATTATATTAAAGCCCTTCTTGTCAGGCTGCCTGATCTCATTAGGATCACAAACAGGTGAGGCTTCAGTCTCCACCCATTCTGTGCATAATGAGCATACACTCTGTGCAATGACCTGATATATTGAAAGTTTCCCAAAAATATCATTATGTAAGGGGTAGGAGAAAAATATTCAGTTATAAATTACTATGATATTTTGTCATTTCCATTTTGACAAAATGTTTGGTGAATCCATATTTAATTATTGTTTGTATTGTGTTTAAATCAGGTCCAACAACATTGAGCATGCGGGCTAAAACAACAAGATGTACGAACAATATGTATAGCAAAGAAACATGAAAGATAATGATATGCCAATGGAATACAACAAGCAGTAGACGCTGATAGCATCCAAATTCAGGCACACCTTTGGTTTTCACAGTTTATGAGACGAGTATATATACATATTATATAGTATATTATAAACAGTATATGCTAAATGAGTTATTGTGAAATGTGCTGTAGACGTAAGTATGGAAAATATAATTTGTGAAACTGATGTCTGCATTATTATTTACAAATGTATGCACTTTTGTCTGAATGTTGTTGTATTTTAATTAATTGTGTCTTTAAGCCAATTCAGCCTGGGAATATTTAAATGCATAAAATAGTGAAAAGAATTTCACCATTATCATGGTCACTGTGTCCTGTGGTAATTTTACAAACATGCAGGTGCATCCTGACACCAGATAGTTTAATACTGAGGAAGTAGTTCCCTGACAACAGACTATGGAAATGTAGCTGCTCTGATTATGTAGAATAATATGGTATATAGAGCACTCCACATCTCTACTTACCTCCCAGTAAGACCTGCAGTTATTGATGTGCAAAGATTGTTGTTTAGCCTGAAGAAATCTCAGGTCAAAATTACATGAAAAGCTTTCAGGAAGTATTGAATTAGTATTTCCAACATTTTTCTACCTACAGTAGCTCGATTGTTTTTTCACTATTCATTTCACTCAATGTCCTTGGTGCTTTGTTTGCAAGGATCTGTACCCAAGTGAATGCGTTCATGCAGAACATGTAAGTGGCCACCCAAGTTCTTATTGATTAGGCTACAGCACACTGAAAGACCTAACACTCACAGTCCTTTGACAGAAATAAAAAGCAGTCAAACCTTGACACTTAACCCACTGAGATCTGTACTATTAAACGGCTCTGTCTGGTGGGCTACATGTATGGTTGATAATGGTGGACAAACACAAAAAGTCAAACAAAAGAACCATTTTGCAGGGGGCCTAAATATACAACCAATATTTCAATAAAAATAATAAGTTTAAAACTAGTCCCACATCCACAAGCATTAACAAAACAGGACATTCAAAAGGTGGGCAAAAGTGCATTTACAAGCTATAATCACACAGAAGCCATATTAAATGGAAAAGACTGCGTTGAGAACCACCCAGATAATTCTGACCATCATTAACCTCAGGCTGACCCTAATTCAGCTTCACAATCCCCCGGATTCTGAGGATTAATGCTACATTTAAATAATTAGGGTCAGCAATGGACAAACAGCACATATATAAAACCTGAGCTGACACGACCGCTATTGAATTTAATAGGACTGTGCAGCTACAATGAGCTGTCATCCTATATGGAACTGCTGGATAAAAATGTGGTAGGAAATAACATGTTGATTAGCCTGATTTATGCAGCTAGCATCATTAGGTTTTATCACATATCACATTATTGAATGCCATTCATATACAAATGTTGGTTAAAATAAGCACAATCTTAAAGTCCGTGGTTGATATGCATTTAAAGAAACAAACCTCCATGTGATGGCTGACAATGCAATGGCCCATAACGATGCCAATTCAAAAAACATACAAAAATACAAAAAAAAAAAACACACCAATGGAAACATCCTGCAAATGTAAAATCGTACTTCAAGACATCAAAATAAATACATCAACAGCAAACATGCTGCAAATACATAAACAATGCAAAACCATCTGTAAGACCAATAGCACACAGTATTTCTCTGTATACTGAATATAAAATACCTCCCTGCATAACACAAGCTGCCCTCATCAACCCACTAGCATTCATTGCGCTGAATTTCATCTAACACCTACTGTTGGTATTTTGGATCCGAATGATGTACAGCATTAAATGCAACATAAATGTAATGTGCTTTGCTAATCTACATTACACAATGCAAGGTGTGTGCTTTAAGGCTAAGGCCGATCTCCCGGCTCAAAGTCGATGTGAAGTTACCCCAAGTTGCCTTTTAAAAGACTATGGTGCACCTTCCAGACTGTAAAGGTCAGAATTACTGTGGCACAAATAAGACAACACTTCAAACAGCTAATTGATCCACTCATTGGAAAATATAATCCAAAAATCTGAAATACTTTAGGCTTTTTTAGAAGTGCTAATTAGGAATATTGATCCTATATAATAATGTTTAAGAACAAGGAGCACATTTCTCACCATGTAATCTGCTGTGCCAGCTCACCACTTTTGTGAAGGGCATTTCTCCCTGAAAGCTTTGATGTTACAACGTCTGTTTGTGTGCGTGTGTGTGTGTGTGTGTGTGTGTGTGTGTGTGTGTGTGTGTGTGCGTGTGTGTGTGTGTGTGTGGATGATTAGGGGGAGAGTAAGGGGTTGGTAAACATTTCTCCTCTCCTCTGTTTTCTTTCTTTCCGTCCTTCCCTCTTTGGTCACAGCCAGCGTCTTTCCAACTATTTGAGGTTAAAATCAGTGTTGCCTTGAGCTGTAATGGCCAAGTGAGTGACAGGTCAGTGACAGGAAACAAATGTGAGCCTTCATCACACTGGGCATCCACATAAACACTCAGCAACCCCAGGGCCACGCTCTGAATTGCTAATTCGTTTGTGATGAGGACGACGGGGAATGTGTTTTGGGGGGGGGGGGGGGCATGGGTGTCACAAAGTCCACCCCAGCTTCCATTTACAAAGTCATCAATTCAGTGTGTTTTTCACTTCCCCCACGGCTCCAAGACAGAATGGACAGTTTTCGGTTTTCAAGAGCATTGATCAGCCTCTGAGCTGCCGGGACTGGGGATATTAGAGGGAAAATGATCAGCTAGGCTGGGAGAAATGGCTCACCGCTGGGAGGCTTTGATTGACTTCCCTTAGGGAGGACACTGCCTTAGATCTACTTCGAGGTCTCTGTTGATATACTAGTCCACAATGCAGCTGAAGGGACAGCAGTATGTGTGTGTTTGTAATGTTGAAGAACAGGAGTAACAAAAGGCCAATGCAGGAGAAGGTAGGATGTCTGGATCACTCTGTGTGGGATGTAAACTACTTGTTTTCTATTCTGGGTGGAGTGGAAAAGCTTTGTGTTTCATTTTTGAGGCTAAAGCTCCAACGTGAAAAGTAAAAACGTGGCAGGAAAGCAATAAAAGGGTTGAGATAGAAGTGTGTACAGGGTAAACAGACAAGCCTAGGTATTTATTTAGTCAAACTAATGCCCCTTAACTCTCTTTTAATTTGTTCTATTTGTTTTGAATAGAGGAATACTGTAATGCAGGGTTTTTTCAACTGTGAGATGTACTTCCCCATAGGGGTACAAGAAAGTAGAGTGTGTGTGTGTGTGTGTGTGTGTGTGGTGTGGGGGGGTGGGGGGGCATGGATGGAGAGACGTGAAGATATTGAGTGAGGGGAAAGGAACAGGTGCATGCTGGTGTTCTGAAAACTATGGGAAGTTAGTTAGTTTTGTAGTTTAGCACATTGATTTGGCTTGCTTATCAACACAGTCAGCAGCTGGCGCTGCAGCAGTGGCTGTGACACACAGCTCATGGCCCACAGTAACACTTAGCGCCCGATTGCTGCAATTTCCTTCAAGAATCGCATTTCTTTCCTGAGTCATAACTGAGTCAAATCTGGAGACACAGACATAATACACATATTTTTATTTTCAGCGTGACACATTCCGAGGATATCATATATCTCTGATATCCACTGGGAATAAATGTTCATATATATGTTAGGAAATCACAGGAAACTTTATAATTTCAGAACTTTCCTAAAAATCATCATACTCTTAAGTTTCCATCAGTATTAAAGTAATCCACTGATTGCTATCTGTACACCCCTAACCCTGGGCTTTTGCATGAGAATCCAGTGCTTCTTAATGTAAGCACTTGACCAGCACTCAACTCAATTAACATAAGGAGAGTAATGCTATTACTTAATACAGTAATCTGCTACCATCTCTTAAAAATAACTGCCCCCTCTTTCTCCTTTCCATCTTTGACTGTAAAAGAGACACACGGGGCAGAAATCTTTCCATCCATGCAAAACAAGAGTGTGTTTAACCCAAGAGTTAACCCTTCTATTATGATCAGTCAGAGAAGTCATTTTAACATAACTACCCTACCTACTAGTAATTGTTTTTGCATTTCATATATTTCATTTGTATCACTTTATCACTAACTTCAATATGATTCAGACGAGTAGCCAGAATACTATGCAAAGGTCCTATTCAACATTAAAGCTGATTACATCCAGTCCAGGGTTCATACATTAAATATATTTTCTATATTTATTTTATGGGATATAGTCACTTAGGAAAATTCATGTTCAGAATGCTTCCATCATCAGATTTTAATGCCTGGCAGATGAGCCTGAGGTTGTGTATCTAAGCTTAAGTGTAGGTATGAGATGTGCCATTTGCTTCTCTGTTTATCGAATGGAGGTACAGCTGTTTCCATTAAGGAGTAATACAGAAAATGCTACATGAATAGCCTCTGCACACAGTAAACAGTTGACAAGTGAACTCTGGGGAGTGCACTACAAAAAACACTCCAGCACAATGAGCTCTTAGCAGCAAAGATACTTAGATTGAACTGGTGAAAGTCATTATAATTGAGTCAATCCGTGGCCCTTACATTTACTGATCAGAAAAAACAATTGTAAGATAAGCAAAGCAAATAAATGAACCTCACTCAAATGGTATATTTATTGCCCGATTTATCAAGGCCACCACACAGGCATCTGTGTTAGTTTATGTTCCTGTCGAGCCCTGCACAGCCTCGAATGACTCTGCTGAATGTGGAGCAACTCCAAATGCAGTGAGGCAGGCAGTGTCTTGTTCAAAAGTTTAGTTCAAAATGCTAAAAACTAAATTGTTTTTTTGAGGATAATTTGTGCTGTGATGTGCCGTTCATGTTTTCAATTTAAATAAAATTGCTGATTGTAGGTAAACAAAGCTCGCTCAAGCTCCAATTCAAACCTGTTTTATTTCAACAAATCCTCCAACTTAAATGACCATAGGTAACTAGTCTCCTTGGATACAACCCATAGGAGCATACTAGTGACAGGCCTACCAGACCTTCATCATCATGGTAACAATTAATACACAGGTAAGGTTAAAGATCGGTCATGGTTCGGTTGGATTTATTTTTGGACTGTGGTTTTAAATAAGTCATAATGTCTGTGACTTCAAGAGGTCACCTAACAATAAAACGTAACGATCTGTCATAAGAACCTAATTGCACAGATAACCTATAAGGACAGTCTCTTTAAAAAATTACTTCTCCAAAACCACACACATATCTCCTTCACACTAAATATAAATACATTGCAATGGAGATAAGTGTGTAGATGTTTTGATCTTTTTTTCATTCACCACAAAATGAAAAATCTGGACTTCCTACTCAGTCTCACTCCTACTCAATCTCCACTGACTGAGGCTTGTCAACTTCCTCTCTACACATTTTAACATAACACTTGTTAAATAGTTGATTTCACAGGAATTTTATATCGCTAGTACAAATATAATGCAGAGGTTACAGATGATTGATTTATCTTAAGCTGTTTTTTCTCTAATTAGGAAGCTTACACATCCCTATTTTGAAAAAGTGACAATTTAAGACTGCTGCAACTCAATGGACGGGAAGGATGCAGTGGTTGTACAAGATACTTGTTATTGTGTTATTGCATTGGTTGACTTTGTTGCTGTCATAAGTCAGTATATAAGCATAAGAAACACCATTCTAAGATTTAAACTGACCCAATCCAAACCCTGATGTTCGAGTCACACTGTGCTGGCTGTGTTATAATGGTTATGTGTTGTCAGTAAATGACGAGGTTTCGTTAGAACCACTTCCACATATTAAATGTCTGCCAAACAATATCATGTATCTTCTTGCTTTCCTGATGTTTGGTCAAAATGTTGACTGAAATAAACAATGAGAGTGATCTGATACATTTTTTCTTGATCCAAAGCACCATGATGTCTGTAAATCAGCCCATTTCCATTCTACACCAGCTCCCTCATTCTAGACTAATGGCAAAGGATCCCTTGTGGTGCAGCATCTTTTTCCATCTCACTGCCAATTGTACAGGACATCTTTCACATTCTGTCTCTTCTTTGACACTGTCCCTTTTGGGTTGCCAAAGCAAGCAAGGAATACACAATACATAGCTGCATCTTCAAGCTAGTATCGGACTGAAATGCTAAATAAAAACATGGTGTAAATGTAAAATCTATTTCTCTAATTTCCATGGCATGCAATTTTGCACTTGAATATGCTCATTTGCAAACTCCTTGGAATCATCATATATTGTTTAGGAAATCTTGTGGTGCTACACTGAGAAGACATAGCCTTAAATTACTGTGAACTCATTACAAGTGAGGATTATTGGGCTGTGGCCAGCCTCTGTATCAGCAGACGAAATGCAGGTACCTGAAAAATGAAGTATAAAGCCATATTCAACGGATTCCGAAAGGCATTTTAAGTGTCCTCAAGCAACTGCTTGCATGATGTGGTGAACTGAACAGAAAGCAAAAATAATCAAACATCCACTCCCTCTCACTCTAATCTCCATGACTTTCTGCACTATGGCTGATAAAGTCCATTAGAGTGAAGTTAATATATCGAGACTTGACACATTTGGCCTCTCAAGTTAAAGCACCACGTTTCACCCCACACATCATCAGCGAGCTGACGGCAGGAATAATGTGCAGCACATATGGGAGCAGTCCAGTACATGACACAGTAAACAGGCTCAGTGCATGATTCTGAACAAGAGGTATCTGTGAGGGGTACAGTGAAGGCCTAGTCTCATGTGAATAACTGAAATATGTTGTGAGTGTTACTCATGCAGATGCACTGCGATGACAGAATGTGTACACAACTATTTTTCTCAGTAATACAGGCAGTGGAAGATTTACATTAATATAGTTCCTGTAGAATTCAAAAGAAGCTCGCTCCCTGTGGATTGCACCTTACGTCAAGTAGAACCTTGGTTAACATTCAAATCATGAGCCCCTTGGCTAGTTTTAAAAAAGAAATGTCAGGTCATTATAGATCGCACTTTTTGCCGGGGTAAAACGAATACATGAAACCTTTATTACCCACAAGGCAACGGAGGAAAGACACCATCAGAATAATTCCTTTCTTCTCCCAGTTTACTGGTCAGATTAGATGCCCTCCCTACCCTCCCCCTCCCATGGCTTCTTTTGCAAGTTCTTGGGCCAGTCATGTCAGGGTCACTGCCTAATCACATTAGGGCTTGATCAAAGTTGCAGGAGCAAGAGGGAGAGCAGGAGAACCTCATTTCTCACAGTGTGGGGATTAAACCTCAAGCAACATCTCAGGATCATCGGCGCCGAGCCACGTCCCACAGGCCCCACAAAAGGCTTCAGCTGAATGGGGGGGCGGTGGACAGGCAGCTGAACCTGTTGTAATCTGGAAGACTGAATACAGAGGGCAAATCCTTGCTCCATGTGCCAGGCTGAGATAGATGATCGGCTGGATAAAATATAAAATAAAATACAGGGAGTAAATCACTGCTGCGGATGTCTCTGAGGTGGGTGATCAAATGATCTTAACTTTCCAGCATGTGGAGACTGTTGGAGTAGTCGTTCCCAGAAACACTTATCAATTTTTCACAGGAGGAGTTAAGAGAGGTTGTAAAGATTATTTGAATCACATCTTACATTGCCCACAGCAAACCAAGTACCTTCATTTACAGTGATACGTACAACATATGCATTTTCTGATGATCAAACTGATGAACAGGGAATTCTGTGATTTAATGTGGTTGAAAGATTTTGAGGAATTGATTAAGTGTATAATTCCCACCAAACAGCAAATATTGGCAAAATTTGTTAGGAAGCACAATGTATAAATTTTGACCAATATCCAATTTTCATTGTCACTTACCCGAATATAGAAGATGCTGTTTCATTGATGTTTCATTTTAGTGAAATCACTAGTTTCCACAATGGAGCTCATGAATTAAATGTTACTTTTATTTTTTTCAGTCTACACAAAGCCGTAGCATTTAAACTTCTGTTTTTCCACTGGCTGAGCCACTGCAGCTCTTTGGTTCAGTTCTGCTCTGTTTGATAATTTGTCTCTGTGCCTATGAATCTAAAAAAGAAATTACATGACTGGCCTCAGAAGAGGATGAGAGTGCCTCCACCACTTTTTCATCATATGATTTCTCTTTCCTTTTAAAGCATGATACAATAATACATTTCCCAGCTAAAATGATCTTTACTAATGCTAACTGCGTAAACAAGTGGAGAACTCCGCATCACTGGTAAAATGAGCTGATAAAATGAGCTGATAAAAGTGGTTTAGTAGCATAGTTACAAGTAGGAGGTTGGAAACTTCTTTAATTTCTATCTGAGATGGCAATTATATCCAGTTTCACACATGGATGGATCTGCTCATTAATGAGTCTATCCACCATAAACATGACTACACTGTAAGTACTGGGTTCCTGCAAAGAGAATTTTAAGGATGCTCAAATTCTTTACCAAAACCTCATCATGGCGACAATAACACTGATCTCAACTGCAGTAACTGTGTGGTCATTCCAGGGTAGTGCTGGGTGAAAAGACAACGTAGCAGGATGATACACTGGCTAATTAGGGCTACTCATTAAATACATTATTCACATTATTAACATGATGCATACATTTGTCACATCTGATAGAAGACAATAGAGGAGAACTGCTGTAAGAGGAAAAGACCAAAGGGAGGGGAGGATTAGAGTGCAGCTGATATGGCTCAATTAGCTTTCCTGTTAACTTCTGACTTTGCCTCATGAATGCCTTGTACTCTTTGTCAAAAACAATGCATTTCTGAAACACACACATCAACATTAGTTGTGCAAACAGCTTAAGACGACTAATTTAGGTTTAGTTTTCATTAGTTGAAACAACGTATATGCTTACATTAACTAAAGCCTAAAGTCTTAGTTCAGGGTAATTGGTTGTACTACTTAACTACATAATATTTACTCCATAAACTCAACATGATGAAATGACATGGGATGCAAACTGCAGTCTTCTACGTTAAAGTTGCCAGCTTCCTGACGCATGAAGTCCATTTGCGGCCATTAATAACCGACCATGTCTTCGTGAGCTCAGTGGTGCCCACCACACCAAACAAATAAAATTATGTGGTACAGACTTGCTGTCACTCACTAAAATAAACCGTGCTTTCATTTCCCCCTTCAGGTGCTGATGATGCAGGACGACAAGGCACCAAAACTGCCCAGTGAATGAGCTACCTGTCAGTCCGTGTTGCTTTATATTTGGCTCACTTGATTTCGAATATGTCACTGTGACCGCCAAAATGGTCACAACTCAAGCACAGCAATGTAACCTTTTTTTTTGGTTGTTGTTCCAGACTAAAGGAACCAAACACATAAGTCACAGCTGCTGCCTCCTTTACTATAGGCAGAGCAGGTGATTTGGTGTTCACATCGTCTTAGGCCCTGATGTATGTTTAAATCTATTTCCTTGTAAAAAAATAAAAAAACCCAAAAAATCAAAGTTTAGCAGGTTACAGTTTAGCTGTATCTTTAGCCAAGAAAAGCTCTGTTCTCTGCCTTTTACTTCTCTCTTTGCTACCAATTTATTAAAATGAAGATAATGTCAACATATGTTTTTATGACGTAAAAGGTTTCAATGTTTTGTTATTTGTTCACTATTAAAAGTATTTATGCCCTTTCATTTTTAAATGATACAGCATAGCGCAAATAGGGCATTGCTCCTGCAGTTGGTTTTTGTGTTTTTTCCTTACATCTATGCCGCGTTTGCCCTTTTGCAACAGCTTCAAAAACCTTTATTAGACTGTTCACTATGTGCCTGGACAAAACCTTTTGTAACCTTTCAGTGGGAAGAGGGGAATATTTCCTGCAGTGAAATCAACTCATGCGACATTTCAAAATAACTGGATGCCAACTGTTCAGTAAACCATCAAGTACAACTGTCTGGATAGTTGATTAAATTAATGTCATCCCTCTATTCCACAGTGATTACTGTACATAGCAGGTCTGACACATTAAAAGATTATGGCAAACTAAGTGAGTAAACAAATTAATGTGAGTGAGTATTAAAACACCTGCATACCTGATTCTATTCCAAAAAAGCTGAGAATGTGTGGAGTAATATATTTCTCTGAAAAAAATATTTTGGCTGATAAGGGGCAGTTTTCTTGGCAGGTAATTTTTTAGTTTACAGCCCTTGGCATTGAACTAAAAAGTTAATTTCAGACACTACCTACATGTCATGATGACAACGCAAGGCGAGGCATTTTAACTTCAGTAAAATTCACAGCACGACTTCTTGGACTGCTCATAGTGACATGAAGATTTTTATGATAGTGTCGCACACTAACAAGGAACAGTCCTCGGAGTTGGAAAGAGATTATAGGACTATCAACAGCCAGAGGTAAACACAACACTGCCATTTCATTCGAAATCCAGACTGCAGCCTCCATTTAGGGCGCCTATATGCTAGGCTTATCATTTCACCTTACATATGGAAATCAATGTTTCATCATCCTCATGGGAATAACAAAAGTAACATACCAATATTACCCTTCCTTTTAAACTTTGTTCCATGCAAGTCTGTAACATTAACCTTGCCATCCAATTCTGCTACATGCTGTTTGTGTGGTTAAATTGAGGTGGTGGTGCGGAATAGATCGGGCTGCCCAGGCAATCCAGCCATTTCATATTTCATTCATATTGGTCAGGTATAGTACATCTCCCAGAGACATCTAGGAAATCAGTGTGGATATAAAGGTTTTTTTGCTTCGTATTTTGGAGCCATGCTGGAAGAACAAACTGACATCCAGGTTTTATCTTAAATCGAAGACAGGAACAGGGGTCCACATGTCTACTGCAGACTGGCAATCTGAATACCTAAAATCTTGAGAATATCTGTAAATTAGGGTTTGAATTTGTCTCTTCAGGCAGATTATTACCACTATTTTTTGGGGCTCTTGTCTTTTGTAGTTTACTGCTCTGCTGAATGTGTTTACTTATCCGTGGGGAGCACAATCAAGGGGAAATTGCATGTTCATGGCACAGATAACACAGACTGACCACCAGCAGGAGACACTTTTGCTGAAGCCAATTTATCTCAGAAGCAGACTGTCACCAAGTTTTTCATTGCAAGTATTCTCGAGATTACACTGTCTTCCTGGGTGCAAGAATTTTTAGCAATTATCTTAAAGATTTACAAGGGTGAATTTTGCTTCTGTGAAATTGTTTGTAGCTCCAACTTACATCTCTGCCACAGTATTCTGTAATGATGCAGCTTGTGTGACAGAGCTGGTGATGATGCCTCATAACACGTTCACAGTATCTGCCGACCTAAATCTCTTCCACACACAGGAAAAGGACCTAACACAGTCCCTCTTTTGCTCCATTTCTCACTCTTTTGTCCACAAACCACCAGCACAAGAACTGTCAAATGAGATGCTAATCCTGGAATCTTACGCTGGTGTTTGGAAGGGTGAGGGTTTTATTTATTCAGTGGCATCTACTCAGTACACAGGCGATGTCTGATGAGATCAGGCCATAGTCTTGCATAACCTGCATTAGAAAGAGGCACGGTTAAAGGTGACCTCTTCCGAGTATCATCATAAGCTCTGTGAGGATCAGTTCTGATTTATTTTTTACATCATAACTGAATTCTAAGAGTGGTAAGTTCAATTATTCAGAGGCGTACGAATGAAAACCGGCTCTGTTGTGGTCTTATTTAAAAGGAAATTTGAAGAGTAAAATTCATGTTGACACCTTTCTCTTACTGGTATGCTGGTGAAAATGCGTTTTTATTCAAATGATCTAGAATGTGTTGGTTGAATAAGTCTGACACTTTTCAGTCATCATTAGATGTCATGCTATAGGGGCCAGCAGCTGACATACTTGCAAGCTGAGTTGGACAGAGAGGAAATGAAGCAAATAATAGCATGATTTGGAACACTTGAGCAGCATATGGCAGGTGGAAACAAGAGGGGAGGCTCTAATTCTGCACTCGAACCAGCTGGTCCTAAAGCAGGGCTGCAGCCAATCTCACTGACCGTTCTGTTTCCCACTGAGCTTTTCTAGCTGAAGGAAGTCTGCCAAGAGGTGTGGCACCTTTCTTCAAATCACCTTTCTCTGGGCTTTACAAGGCAGTGTATAATCATAACATAATCATGCCCACTACATCTATTGATCTGTTCACAGTACGCTTCCACTGGAGCAGCCAAATGGTATCCTTAGGCGAAGCTCTTGCCAAGAGACATATAATGACACCAATTAGATTACACTGATATTCAAATACACAATGGATTTATGTGGCACGGGCTGCAGACTCAAGCTTATCTGGCTTATGCTGAAGTTTGCTAATGTATCCAGTTGTCACATTGTCCCAGGAGTCCCTCAATGTCATGCTAATTAATTATTTACCATTACCTAAAAGCACTAATTAATTGGCAGTTTAAGGGCATACTTTTATGGAAAACATATTCAATCTGTCTCTGGGGATCACTTTCATCATAGTATACATACCAATTATTTATCAATATCCTGCTAATTCTTTTTAGAGTAGATACACTGAAGGTCACAGAAGAAGAAAAAACTGTGATTTGTGTGAGTGAAACCCAGTGACATTTATCCCGTTCCGTGGACTTTCAAGATCTCTTTAAAAGGATGCCATTACCCCTTTTCCTTATTCTCAAAGTGAATGTCAAGGACACGGATAAACAGCAATGCCATACCTCATTACTGGTCATATTTATTCTAAGGAGATGCCCTTATCACAGTGTTTATAATTAAATGAATGAGACCACAATTTTGAAAAGATCCGTCATTTTCTCTCCCTAAGTTCCTGAGGGGTTGTTTAACGGATGAGCTATTTGTCTTTTCCAGCCATGTGCATGTTATATGCTTTTCATTTCGTTGTAAGATCAGACAATCACATTCTGAGTGGATCTAATTATAGAAGCCTCCCATGAGTTGGCATTAAACTACAGCAGCACGCAGACATCTCGTATTCAAATAATTGGCACGCTTAGAAAGGGTCCATGGCATTTTACAGATGTTCTTGTGCAACTGTTTAAAATGAGTCAAGACACCCATTAGCTGGTTCTGAGCTGACACTCAAAGTGCAAGAAACTGTAACTAGCAATGCAAACCGCCTAACTTCAAATGCTCAGTCTGGTGTTAAAGGCACCTCAAATGCCACAGCGTCAAGATCTTGAAAAGACATCAACAAGAAAAGAGATGATATGACAATGACAACAAAATGTCTCTATTTTACAGTAATGTTCTACACTACACAGTTGTTAGCTTTATGTTTTTAGGTCAATTTCCAGACTAACACTGTGACAATGAGAGCAAATGTGTCAGCACATACACACATCATAAAGATGCAACACTGGCTGCTACCATAAGTGCACAGTTTATATGTATCTATGCGCGCCAGACTAATGATTGTAGCATAATACACTCTGCGAACTATGTTACATTAACAGACTGAAAATAGTGTCGGCTAAAGTATTACCCGGAAGTGAGACAGACTGTGATCAGTTACCCAAGATAGATAAAAAAAAAAAAAGTTGGTGCTATTCTACTGTGTCCATGATGCTTTACCCCTATGTGTCTCATAAATAAAAGCATTTTATATGGTCTAAGTAAAATCTAGGACAGTGGGCTATTAATGGCCGAGGTACTCCTCTCCTGGGGCAACAGTGTTAATCGGAGCAATAGGTCTCCTTCCTGCTGGATCAATGTCAGCACAAATTTCAGATTGCTTTCCTGATGTGCGCCAAGTTATCTGTGATTCAACTTTAATAGGTTATTGAACGGAGCCAGCATTTAGGGAGCAGGGCCGTATTTCACGTTATTGACAATCAAATGCACACAACTTCCTCATTAGCATGCGTTAGGAAAACACACAGAATTAATCTTGACAACACCATTGGGGCACATGACCACAGTTACACGCTTGTTTAAACAAACATGCCTAACAGTGACTTGGTGATCACGTGAGCAGGGGACATAAGGAAAGTAGGTAAATATAGCTTGACAGATGTTCCACTGGACAAAAAGCTACCATGCTAACCGAAGGAGAAGCATAAATCAAGGAAAAAAGGGATGACAACGGACGGTGGTGTTTCTCAAAATAAATTAAACATTGCATTATACATGTATAATGATAAAGCCATCATCTTTAATGTTTCAAGGGCTCAGTACACTATGGCTTCCCTCACTGTCACTTTGGAAAAAAATCAGGTTTTCAGCACAAATGCCACTTCAGAGATTTGTAATCTAGTATCTTTGCATGCAGCACAAAAGAGGCCTAGATGTTTCACATTTATTTCACCAACAAATTGGTATCAAAGCTAAAGAATACCATGTAATGGATTCATCTATCTTCATATTCCTTACAATTACATTGAAGCAGAGACACAGATATACAGTAACAGCTTTGTAAATGCTTTGTCCAAATGAGATCAGAAATCCTGATGTGTGTGATTCTCCTTCGCTACGCAAGCTCATTACGCTGTAATGCGTTTGCTCTGACACTTCCTAACCAACATGAAATGCTTGGATGACAAAATAAGCGGTGGCAATTCGAACTGGGTGTGCTAAATCAGATGACATTTCGCTCCACCTGAAGGTCAAGTGTTTTGTCAGCGTGGACAGAGCCTGGCGACAAAGCTGCCATCGTCAGGTGAAAGATTTACTGTCCACATGTTATCCAAACAATTCGTGAACTTAATGTGTCTCCGCGAGGAAGCCAAAAGCTGGTGAATGGGAGGTTGTTGTATGTTGAGAATAAAAAGGTATATTTATAGTGCAGTGAAGGTATGCATGTAGAGTATTGTGTATGTAATGTGTATGTGTAGACATTGCTCTGTATTTCAGGTGTGTATCAGTTTGTGATTTGAGAAAAAGTCCTTAAGACACACAGTAGAGAGAGAAGAGAGACAGAGGAGAATGGGATGAAAGACTGATTGTTTTTGTATCAAAAATGCAATTTGAAAGACCGTCATTTTCGAATTGGCATCGCAATCATAACTTAAGTAATTAGGTATCTTCACTAAGGATGCTAGATCGATTGATATAAAAATATGTGATCGGTAGATCGGCGTTAATGCTCCAAGTCAACGATCACATTAAAACCAATCACCGATAGTTAATACTCTGGTGTCCCGGCTGCCACCTTGTTCAATGTGTCGACAGGCCACCAAAACAAAACAACATGTTGGCTGTGTGAAACTTTTACAAAGTGTGTGAGACTCATACAACGTATGCCATCTGCAATGCATTTCAAATATGATCGTTATCGACCGTGGATCGATCATTCTCACTCAAAGATGATCGGTATCGGCGGCAAAAAATCGCGGCATCCCTAATCTTCACATATTGTAACAAATGGAAATTGAAGCTACCGACCACTGATTTCTGTGGCTACAGGGTAATCAGAAATTTGCCATTTTGTCAAGGACGATGTATAACTTTGATAAAGAAGTGATTGGGCTGTCTTTTTTTTTTTTTGCTGTTTTTATGCTGTTTTAAGCACAGATATATTTGTTTCATCACCTTTAAAGGTAATGAGCGTAATGCTATGTAGACCACATGTACAGATCTGTAATTTAGTTTATAGAAAATTCAGCCCATTCAAATCTATATGAACCTTGGTCAGGATAAATCCTTCTGATTCTGTTGGTCATATTGTGATTGAAGTAGGTCATAGTGATGCTTAGCATTATCTGCAACAGTGCAGTGGCTTGTGAACAGCAATAGTAGAAAGGCGGCCTGAATTAAATTTTGATGGAAATTTTTAATCCACCATTGGTTCAACAAAGCTTTACAAAACAGTATAAAGACATAACCAGGATCCCTGCACAAGTGCCCTAAAGACGGTCAGTAGGAGTTACTGACACAGGGAGGGCATTACCCTGAATTATTCAGCATTTTCTAACATAGCGTGTTGTTCAATAAGCTTGGTGTACATTATTAAGTAATATAGAATATCAGGGATTTTCAGTCGGTATGAACATTACACAGGAGAAGAAAAGGTATTTTGTGCATTTGCTGCTGACCCAACCTCAAAGCTACTTGACAAATCACTGCATGCATCTCCCGAGAGGAAGCTACAAGGTATGCCAACCATCGTCATAAGGAAGGCCTGTTCAGGTGGTTTACTTCACAGAGCCATATACATTCAGACAAAATATCACACCTGTCATGATACCTTAGTGTTTCTGTACCATAGTTCAAACCTAGTTTGCATTCACTGCAGTCAACAGTAATGTGCCCAGAGAGGGAAAAGAACTAAAAAGCATGTTTGACAACATTAGCTGAGATATGTGTGGTTACAAACTCAAAAAACCAGAAAGGACCATGGCCAAGTGTGTGACATTAGACATAATGCAGAATAAAGGCTAAGTGTCCGGCCAAGCAGACAGACGAGGCCCTCGTGTTAGGACTATGCCAGGGGTAAATATTCACTATGACATTTGTGCTGTATGCTATTTCCATCGCCTGAATTGTAGCTGACTGACATTTTCATCCAAATCACACTGGCCATGATTTCTACATTTCTTTCAAATCTATTTAAAATACCAGATATACAGGGCGTGCACACAATGGGAGTGGGAACACCGAACAATAAATTGTGAGGTGTTCTTAATGTGACTACGGCCTCAGAAATATCCTCAGAGGTGATTTAACACGTCTCTGACAGTCTTTTCACCATTTCTAGTTTCTCTGGCCTATTTCAATTAAGTCTTATTTAGAAATGTATTTGTCTTTATTTTATATCAGTTTGGAAGTAACAGTAAACCAGCACTCCACTGGGCATTATAATCCTTTTCTCTCAAACACCTTAATTCCAGCAGTTGGGGTATGTCCTGAGATTTATTTTGGTATTCCCTCTTAGTTCAAATTCACAGACGGCTGCAAGACGACATGACGCACTTTTAGTAAGTTTGATGCTTTCTGGTCTGTAATCAAAATGATCCCACACATTGCTCTTTCATTTGAAACTTCTCAATTTGTGGCGCAAGTCCATGATTTCAAATGTACACTCCTTCTGTGAGTTACGTCTGTGCAGTTGGACATTGATATTTCAATAAAAAATTATAAACAGAGAGGAAAACAAGGACTTTTCTTTGTATCACTTGATTTTACCACTGTAGCATTTCAGTTCTCATCATAATTTTGAAAATACTAAAAACTGCTGTTTTTATTTTAGTAAACAAATTGGATTAATATGAACTTTAAACTGCTGTGTAGAACTGAATTACATTGTAAGGTGTCTCTATTTTTTTGTCCACCTCCTGCATGTGCTATCTCTCTCAAAGTAATTAAACCCTACGAGCGAGAGGAATGAAGAAGCACGAACCCATTATGTGGCGCTGGCCTAAAAGCAAGCTTGGTTAATTTTTCAGAGGAATTTCCACTAATGTATTCAGAGACTGGGAAAGATGACAAAATAAAAAGCTCACATTGGCAGCTAAGAAGAAAAGTGTGCATTTAAAGTGTTCTTGGCCAAAGGCTTTCATAATCATAGTTATCCGCAAGGTAGACGCTGTTCATCATCACTGTAAACTGCAAGAAAAAAAGCCTTATTATGATGGAGGTGCAGGAGTGCAGGAGTACTTAATTGAGCAGGATGAAGTTTGAGTCAACTATATTTTTAAGAAATATGCACACTCACTACTAAAATCATTCATTAGTTTTACTCAAACAGAGATCAAAGTCTTCTCCTAAATCCACTGGTTAATGAGTCCTTTTAAAAGAATCCTGGGGAGTGACACCGGTATTGTGGGTAGTGGCTTTAGCTGGGATGAGATGTATTCGTTTGATGGGGTCACTGAAGCAGAGCAGCTGCAACCCAAACCTTTCAAACACGGAGAGACCCAACTTGAAAATGCCACAATACTTAATTAGTACTGTTGATGAGGAAAATGTTTGCAACTTGGAAATCGAGCAAAGTGAAAAAAAAAAAAAGAAAAAAAAAAAGCTACTTAAACAGGCTATTACCTCCATAATCCTGCAACATGTAGACACACGCTTTTCATTTGTAAGAACTAATTCAACTTTGAGTTTTTTTTTTTAATTTCTGAGTAATCTAATCAGGCCTAAGGGTGCAATCTCCATCAATTCCCTTTTGCTCTTTATAAGGTGGATCCTAATTCAGACAGAGATGTTTTTGGTAACATAAACCTTTCTTCACATTACAACACATTGATCAACGTCTTATGAAAAACCTATATTTTGACTTTTGGTTCCGTCTTTAAATTTTATTTCACCTTATAAAAATGCTCATTTCTCCCCATCCCCTTGCAGTTCAAGCTGTGAGTCATCTCGTATTGCTCGATAATTTCAGCGCCCTTTAGGGAAAAGGTAGACAGTGTATATTGATTGATCTGGGCTGGATATATACGCTAAAACAAACAGATATCTTGTTCTAAAGATCAAATTCTTTAGCAACTCTGGCGGCATTAACAAATGCAGCTGAGACTGGGCCCAAAACACAGGCACAGGATAATTAGTCACACCAGACTTGGAGTAGGAAGGGCAGGGAAGCAATCTGACTGAAGGATGTATTGATCCTCCTGAGAGGGAGGGGCACCCAGTCAGGAGTCATGATCAATCTTGCAAGCCAGCTCTCTCAATCTGTGATGAAACCTGTGTGTGTTTGTATGGAGAGACATGCTTGTGTGTGTGTGTGTGTGTGTGTGTGTGTGTGTGTGTGTGTGTGTGTGTGTGAAGCCACATTAACACTACCAACAGCTCGGTGTATGACTTGTCAGAAAGAGACGAATGTCTGTGTGAGTAAAAGACTCCCAGGGGTTAGAGGAGGGGGTTTAGCTGTACCACAACATCGGAAGCCTTTATCGTCGAGTTAAAAGCCATCCCTTAGCCACAGATTCTCCTCATCAAAACCAGCGCTCCAAACCGTGGCACAGTGAGAGGTTTTAAAACTGGCTCAGGGAGGGATAGAAAAGGTAAATCTTCACAAATATAAACTGTTTGCATATTGGTGTTATCCAGTGGCTGGTCACAGGTGGGTTTCATCTGATTAGACAGTGGTGATGCATATCGGGAGGAGCAGCCGACCAATTGCACTGTAATTCATCTTCCTCTGATACGCTGGAGGAGGAGGAGAAGCTGGGGAAAGAGTGGAGCGGGACGGAAGTGGGTTGTGAAAGCAACAGTCCTCCTTTAGCCTTCATTGTGAAGGCAAGATATGGGATCGGTTAGTTAACTTATTTCTTTTGCATTTTGCAAGATGGGTCAAAAGAAAAAACAGCGAGTATTTGTTTGTTTATGGGGCGTGGGGGGTTTAATAAGGCTCAGCACTGGTCTCTAGGGTTGGGTGTGTGGATCAGATATCAGACAGCATGCTAAGCTGCAGGGACACCCACAGCAGTGGAACTGTAGACGGCTAATTGACAGGCTGTTGGAGACGAAGCCAGTCCAGATAGCAAGTCACTTTCACGCTCCCACACTCCTTGCTCTCCACCAGGGGGAAGGCAGCTGGCTGGGTGAGGCGTGTGTGTTAGTGTGCGTGTGAGTGGGTGGGTGCAGTGTTAAGGGATGTGCAGGCTTTGACTCACTGGGGAACTGGATGTCACTCTCACACTCATCTGCACATGTACACCACATGCACGTGCGCACACACACACAAACACACGCACGCACGCACACACACACACACCGATATATATATAAAACTGCGTATGAAAGCATGTGCTGGGGAGTTCACAGGACTCATATTCAACAGCAGAGGTAGGGGCTGTATTTCTTGTTGTAACAGGGAAGACCGCACTCACTTCTTGCAGGTGCATCGGCTTGAAAACTACATCTTACACACCACAGCAGGACTGCGTAACGGACTGACTAATGGTGTGACCTTGCACCTTATGCCCTTGTGTATGCTTCAACATGCCAGCAAAATGTAAAACTTGTTTCCCAGTAGAACAGAGCTGCACTGGACATGTTATAGTTTTATGTAGATAGTTTTGGTGACTCATCTCTGTGTTATTGCAATATTTTTCCATTGCTCACCGATTATTTTTTTTACCTCATGAGCCACACAAGGACAATAGATTTATTGAGATCAACTCACAGTAATGTCTCTTTTGTGGTATGTCTTTTAGTATTGATTTACATTAATGTGGTTTTAGATTCCATCCCACCATGAAAGACAGGGAAGCAGTGTGATGATCATCTGTGGCTTATACTATTAAACATTCAATTATCTATAAAAACACACAATAGGCGCTTCAGTCAGTATAATGACAGACTGCAGGCGGAGAGCCCCTCTGTGTTGTCCCCGTTAACCCAGGTTTTTATAGATCACCTCACATGCCACCCTATAGCTGTTTAGTTATCTCCATGAATATATGCAAAAGGGATCTGTCCTTGCTGAGAGCAAAATCTGATAATGCAGCAGCAAACACAGCTGAGAGTTAGAGCAAACCAATTCAGAGCTCTGTTTAAAAAAAGCCAAAGGGCTCACTGCTCATCTCTGCGACAGCACCACACAATAGATGAACAATTATTCAGAGTTAGACTGGGAGAAAAATATTAATCTATTTATTCATGGCTTGTTGAATCAGCTTTATCTTCTGTGATTAATCCAAGTCAATAATGTAATCTTTAATTATAAAGAATGGCCTTATTACCTACGTCAAATAATCACGTCGGCCGACGATGCTGGAAAGAGGAAAACAAATTCACTGCTACGTGGTTATGTATTTTCCTGTCATAAATTAGAGCAGCCAGACAATTTTGTCTTGGCCTTGAGATGTGTATTTATTTAAGTCTTTTAAACAGTGAGTGAATATATAGAATGAATAAACTAATAACTTAAAATTGAAGTAAATGTGTATATATATATATTAATAGAGAGAGACATTTAGGTATTTAAAACACACATTTGAGACACAGTTTTCACTAAAACAACATCATTCAAATGCAACGATTAATTAAATTATAAGCAATTAATTAAGAGGAGAATACAGCACAACGCAAACCCGAGGTGTATTACAGAGAACATGGTCTGTTTACAGAAAATCTATAATGTGTATAATATCGCAATTATATTTCATCATGCAATTTTCCCAAGAGCCCCACATTCACATAGCTATTACCAAAATAAAACATCCGGAGCTCCCAGAATGATCAATCCAAAGAAAACACATTAGAAGAAGCCGATCCTGAAGGAGGGACCTATGAAAGGCAGAATAATGACCGATGTGTGCAGGAGACTTTTAGATGTGAGTGTATGTGGGTTTGTACATGCTTGCATGTGATTAATAGCACATCACCTCTGATAATGGCTTCCTTGCTGCAACAAATGATGTTCGATTTGGAGTTATAAAACACACACTTACATAAATACGAACAGAGGTGCGTGTAACTGAGTTTCATTTTTACTCCTGCCTGTTCCCACAACTCCCAGTTCTTCCTCCCTTTCTCTCTGTTCACTCCCAGTTGTGATCCCCACCAGGACTCAAAGTAAGTGATTTGTCATGCGTGGAGGCAGCAAGTAGCCTGTAACAAATCTAACTGACAGCCCCTGAAAATGCAGATCACATAGCCGACAGAGAAGAAACAGCAGCTTAGGGAACTTTCAACAGTGTCTTAATCTGTGATGAAGTCACCCCGTGTCCGGAGAGAGCCACGGGACGTTTCATTGACTGACACAGGACAGACATTTCCTGGATGTCAGAATTATCTGCTAATTAATGTACTCAGGGAGGACTGAGTGTCAAAGTGTCAGAGGACATTGCCGTCAAACGTGCTAGAAGCACATTATAAACTTTTAGAGCCATGTTGTTGCTTCAGACTGAATTTCGTCAAACTTTTCAGCTCCCCTGAGGAGCATGACATTTTTTTTTGCCTGATACAACTGAGAAAAATTTCATTCTCATGTCACAGGTAATTTTATGTCTCCATGTGAGAAGCTGCCTTAAAAACCAGCAAAGAAAAAATAAATACCTTGGCGCACAGTTAGAGAAACCAAACGAGAAGCAGTGAAGTGCCATTATTTCTTTGGTGTAATTTGGCACATCAGAGGTAATGTAGTGCCATCCTCATGAAAAGACAGAATCTTTAGGTCTCAGGAAGGTGAGCATATCAATGTTCAACATACCCTATTAAGACTTGACACCCGCACTTTATCATCACTAAAGCAATTGCATATTCCTATTCCTGCAAAAGAGATGGGGAAATCCATCTCCTGCAAGGACAGTGCCTTTAATAAATAGTGCACAGAACACAGGCACAAACTCTCCCTCTTTCACCTGACCCCCCCCCCTCTTTTTCTTTCACACACATGCACACGCTGACGCACACGTGCACACACACACACACGCGCGCGTGCGCGCGCACGCACACGCACACACACACACACACTTTCCCTCTCATGGAAATTGTTTCATTCCTTTTAGTCAATCTGGCTAATGCAAAAATCATGTATGTCTGTCTTTAAATATTTAATCTTAACAGCAGCAAGATTGAAATACAACGTAGAAGAAGCATTACTCCTTCCCTCCTGAAAGGTACAAGAGCTCAGAGAGAGAGAGAGAGAGAGAGAGAGAGAGAGAGAGAGAGAGAGAGAGAGAGAGGCAGCTGCTCTGCAATGTCAGAAAGAGAGAGGGGGAACGACAGGGAGAGATGGGAAAGAGAGGAACAAGAGACTCGGCTATTTTCGATGACAATTTTGTTGCCATGCACTCACAGCTACTGGAGTTGGAGGCAGCATTAAAGCACAGTTTGCCTTGGAAAAGTATACAACCACATACGACAGCTCTCTGTTTTTCTTCCGCGGGAGCAGCCTTTGTTCTTTGACATAATAGATTCTGGTACAAGCTGAAACACTCGGCTGGAGAGAAACACTGTTGCTGCTTAGAACTTAGTGAGAGGAGAAACAGCTCAATGACTGAGCCAAATCCATGAATCTTGCATGCAGAAATGTATCGTGGGAACCACATGGCCCCCAGAGAAGAGTACAAGCACAAAGAGAATTTCAATTCCTCTTGCCCTAAAATGTTCATTTTACTTTGGTAGTTTTGTATGAACAAGACAATCATTGTAAAGTTATGCACGTATAATTCCTCATATTGTTTAAAATGTGAAAAAAGTTTTGATGAAGCCAATAAATCATGATGATAGAATATAATATGATAAGAGTCAGGTGAAGGCAGAACTTTGAGAAACTTTTCCACTCACCACAGAGAAGTCCTCTACTGAGCAGTTCTGTCCACTGAAATTGCAGCTCATGAGCATCTCTTCTAACTGATGTCCTGTCCTGTTGAAGATGTCCTGCATGTCAGGGGCAGGATACATTAAATCTGTAGGTTTGTGCCCATCCCTGTTTTTGGGGGGCAGACCTGTCAAGTTAGCCAGGTGGTAGATGTCGGCATCGGTGAGCGCAGAGAAGCGAAAGCGGTTGATGTTGCAGATGGTCACAGCGGGGAAAACCATCTCGGGGGTCGCCTCCTCATTCAGGGCTGTGACATGAGGGTGCTCCAGGTAAGAGATGGCACACTTAGCTGCTTGGTACAGAAATAGCGCCAGTGAAGTCAAAAAGGCAAGTGCCCAGAGAGTCTGCCGGATGCCCAGGCGACCAGAGACAAAGATGTGGTTAATCCCATGAAGGGAGCAGGAGTTAGCAAACCCAGCCAAGTCCTTGGCCGGAGGCGTGCAGCTCTCCTCGATCAGGCTCTCCTTGTCCCCATCCTGCTTGCTTTTCTGCTTCTCATCCTCCTCTGCAAATTTGATTTTGCAAACAAATTCGATAGGCATGGGGGCAGCCAGGTCTGCGTTTTGGTTTTGTTTTTGATGGCAGCTATCAGCCCTGGATCACTTCCCTTCTACTTCCTTGGCTTTTGTCCTCTGAGCAGGAAACAACTCCACAAAGAAGAGAAAAAGACAGGAGAGAGTTTGTTGCTGCTGCTGCCGCCTGTGCTGTGACTGATAGTGCTGCTGCTGCTTCTGCCGCCACGGCTCCTAGTGACTAGAGCGCTGCTGCTGCTGTGCTGCTACTGCTCTGAACGCTTGTCTCACTACTTGATCAGCTCACACAGTCTCGCTTATCAGCAGTAATACAGCTGTCAAAAAAACCCACCCTTCCCCACTGCCTCAGACCCACAGATGAAAATGCAGCATTTTGAGTCGGGCTAAAATAGGCACAGGGTACTTAATAATTCATGAGAAGGTAACATTGTGATTATTTCCTCCTCACTGGCGCGAGTCACAAATTCCCCCGGTCATCCACATGCTTCCCGCAGACAGCCCCCCTCCTGCTTAATCCACTTGTTTGGACGGCGCTTTCACTTCTTGACCTGAATAAAGTTTGTGTCAAAGGTTGCTTTGCCAAATATCCGGTGTTTGATGTAAATCACACGGGGTCACTGCTTTTTAATGCCACCCCCAATAAGGTCTCAAGGGAATGCCTAATTGAAACAATAATGAGGAGTGCGAGAAGTGGAATTGAGCACGAGGCAACTCCTGGCAATCAATCTCGTCTTTGCAACAAAAAAGTAAAAGACTATTGATCGAGCCAACGTGTCCGTCAGAGTAAGAGAGGTAGCACAATGGTGTTCTCTTTTCAGGAACTAATGGTAGCATCACAAGACTCCTGCACGAATTTGAATTAGTGAATGCCTCCTGATCTGGACCCCAATGCTGCTAAAGATGTTGAAATAAAGTATTGATCTGCCTCGGTCTCTACCCTTTACAGTGTGTATCTTAGTGCTGTTAATGGCCCTTTTCCAAGTTGCCAAACAAAATTATGCAAATGTGAGGCAGAAAAGTGAGAGCCCTAATGCATGTTATTCCCCTTTAAATGGAATTAGTCATGCGGGTCACATCACAAGGGGCTGGGACCTCTAGAGAAAAGGCATATTTAAAAGTGAATTCAACCGCTCTAAACAAACGTGCCAACTCAAGTCCAAGAGAGATTCAGAAATGCGAAATTACTCAAAACTGCAGAGAGAATGAGGATACAAAAGAAATCTGCCTTTTCTGTTCCTCCAAAACATCTCTCTTCATGAAGCTGATGACTTGTGAAACATAATACTTTTGGCTGTAGACAAAGGGCAAGTTTTTGGTATAATCGAACAGTAAATGTTGTGAAACATAATGTAAAGACAAAAAAAATCCCCAACATTGCCATTTTTCTTTTTTGATTTTTTGCTATGGCAGTCCCTCAGACATCTACTTTTTATACTTTTTTAGAGCAGGGTTGTCTTTTGATGGTGCGTTCTCTTGATAGATAAACAGAGATATCTAGGATATTGCATTTACTTGATAGAAGTGAAGCGTCCATGGTTTAGCTATGCCTCTGGCAGACACAGAGGTCTGCAAACCACAGACTGTTTTATGTAGTCAGTCCCAGAGGATCCTGGTCTTATTTACAGTCTCACAGAGGGAATGAAAGCTCACAGTCCACGCCATGACTAAATACCAAATGTGAATAAAAAAACATGCAGGCACATCTGGCACATGAAAACCATTCAAAGAGTGGATGGCATTATATTTGTTTGTCAGAGCCAATTACACTCCAAACCTAGGGCCTGTGTTGTGTTTGATGCTCTAAAAATGAGATACAATGGATTAAATGTCCTGACCTTCAAGTTATTTTCGACACTGGAAATAACATTAGCAGGGGTTTTTGTATGGCCCCATTGTCACATCTAACATAACCATAAACTGCATAACTACCTTATACAGTTTTTGAGTGTTTTTTCTTCTTTTCAAATACAGAGCTCAGCTGTGAGTGAGAATGTTTTGAAAAATCTCAGACAAGGTTTAAAATTGCTCTTTTTGGTCTGCATATTGAGAAATAAAAGTAGTTCATAGAGCTGAAAAATACAGACAAATTATGTCCTCCCTGACAACACAGGCTGACGCTTATATCACCTCGCCCCAAAAGCTCCATCTATTGGACATCTCTCCGGTCATGAAGTGCAGTGTAACAATTTAAGATGTTTGCAGATATTTTCACATATAAAATTAACACAATTTAAGCTGTAATTGAATCATTAAGCAAAACACCTCAGGGTAGAGCTGAGCAAACAATGGAAACTATACAGAGCGAGAACAATACAAAGATATTTGGCAATAAACAGATAACTTTAAAAAAAGGAATATTTTACATTTAGTTTGACTGGAGTTGATAAAGTGTAAACTTTGTGGGAGGACTCACACTGTTCTGTTTCCAATTAAGGCAAAAGGCAAAGTGTTGTCCTTTTTAACCAAATATTTCCAGGTACCACAGTAAGTGCCACTAGTATTCAGCTCAGGATCTAAATCAGGCATGTGTTACCACTGCATCCACTGTCACAATCAATAATGGATTCATAAGTAACAGCTCTGTTTGACATACAGTTCCCAAAATCAACAAAACAGCATCACACCATAACTCTCTCAGACCTCCCTCTTTCTGTCATTCATGCACACTCTCTATACCGTCAGGCTGGTCAGAAGGCAGACAACTTACAACTCTGGTTTTAACATCAGTCAAGATTATGAAAAATGCCTCATACCCCTCTGAATATAACAATATACTGTTCCTGTAGTGGAAATAGGAAATAAGCTATGATTCCAGTCTCTCACCAACAGGTTTGTGTTTTCAACGGGGCTAGAATACAGTATATAGTGCATGTTGAAATACTGATCAAAATATAAGATTTTATTTACCCTTGTTTGTAAGCAAAAAGAAATTTATGGCAGTGAAAAAAAAAGGAAAAGGCAAAACTTTTCTGAGGAAGATGAGTGTGTTTGCTTTGGTGTACATGTATATCAGCCTAAAAATCCCTGATCAAGTAGCTCTTACTGTGAGGCCAGTTTCTTAAGGGTAGCAGGCGATCTTTGTTTAACAGCATTCATTGTAGCCACACCGTAATTTGAACCCCTCCTTCTACCTTCAAGAGGCAGCTGACAGCTGAACTACAGCATCAGCCAGGAAGCCGGCTTCACACAAGCCTACAATTTCCTGAAGAGAAGACGAATTATCCAAACATCACATACTTGTGTGAGCTGGATAATCTTGCGTTGTCAGGAAAGTTGCAGGAAAAACATGAAAATGACAGGGTTAGTTCAGACTGTGACTCTAGCAACAACTATTACTTTTAGATTTTTAGATGCTTTGAAAGCAGAACAGCAGAAGTATCTAAACATGACGATGATATATGAAATGTGTTCACAGTGTTTAAATTAAAAGAGAAACTCTGATTCAAAAGAGGGAAAGTGTAGACAGATACAGCCTTCAGTTTCTATGGCAATGAATCACAGTCTGACATTGCTCTCCACATCTATCAATTAAGGGTCAGAGCTGTATTTCCTGTGGGATTCATTTTTGCATTTTGAGAGAAAGGAGGCTTGTGGCAACATTTTGATGTATGTTGTGAAAACTGTGAGAGTAAGAACAATTTCCATTTTACTAGTCTTAAATCAAACAGCGCCTGACTCTGAACTCTGGACTCTGTGAACACAACAAGAGTCAAACAGTATTTTTTAAAGACCCAAAGTCTAAAGACTTGCTAGCAGCCCCTGGAGACAACAATGACCATTAAAGGTGCACTATGCATTCCAGCATGACGTCACTTCTGTTGACATTTGAAGTAAATATATATGTGCACGCACACTAACCCCCACCCCCTCCCCCAACCATCTTGTCAGTGATCGGCTGGAACGTGGTTTGTTATGTTTCGGGGCACAGCCTGTGCCCCTAGTGTTTGTTTGTCATTTGTGACGCCTGTTTTTTTGATCAAGGGGAGATGCATATGATTTGAGACAAATATAAAATCGCGCTTAAACCATGCAGGAATGCATAGTGCACCTTTAAATCCATAAATGAGTCTTTAAGATCACATGTATATATCTCATCCCATGAATGAGTCCTTTATATAAATGTTAACATTTAAACATTTTTTCTTGGGCAAACGTACAAAAGCATAATAGTCCATGAATGTTTGAGTAAATTCTGCTGATTTTTTATTGTCATGCTTTTAAGCATCTACCCAGGATTTCTTAATTCTTCTGTTGGATTGTTTTCCTAACAGGATTTTCTTAACTTTTTCTTTTCTTCACTGGGATTCAAATCTTTAATTTTTTGTATTCAAAGAACCAGACTATAGACCTCTAATGGGGTTTAAAAGGGTCACATGATTTTGTGATAAAAGGCAAAATAAATGAAGAAATTACAGTGCATTCAGAAAGTATTCAGACCCCCCCTTCCACTTTTTGTTACGTTTTTTGTTACGTTTTTTTACTCTACACTCCCAAATGACAAAGCGAAAACAGAATTTTTGAAATGTTTTATTAAAAAGCAAAAACTGAAATAACCCATTGACATAAGTATTCTAACCCTTTACTCAGTACTTAGTTGAAGCACCTTTGGCAGTGATTACAGACTCTAGTCTTCTTGCGTATGACGCAACAAGCTTTGCACACCTGGATTTGGGGATTTTCTGCCATTCTTCTCGGCAGATCCTCTCAATCTCTGCCAGGTTGGATGGGGAAAATGGAAAAATTAATTTAAACAATTTTAGCATGAGGCTGCAACATAACAAAATGTGAAGTGAAGGGGTCTGAATACTTTCTGAATGCACTGTGATTTAGCATTAAATGTCATCCTTGACCTTGGAAACAGTAGTATGCGACTGGATATGTTCAGTTCACCGTTCACCAAACAGCACGTTCACACTCTTTTAGCTTGTTCATGCACAACACTGGTGTTAGACATGTAGAAAAATGACAGAAACTGCAGGTCTTAAGTGAATCATTGAGACAGTTCTCTTGTAATAAAACTTTTGTTTCTATCTTTAATCATCTTTAAAATGTATGTACTTCTGCAGGCAGTTTTGTACAGATACTGAATTGTCAAATACACTATTACACACGGACACACAGACAAAACAGAACAGCGATATCACATTGGCAGCTTTAATTGCACATATTATGTAGTGATGATCTACTGATTATGCTGCAATCACAGTGTTGCTCTGTGTTGTCTCTTGATGATAAATTACTGGACAACATGTGGACAGGAGGGTCAAGATTTACTTGACCATTCAAAAAGCTGCTTGTAATGATGTTTTAAATCATCAGATGGCTGAACACTGTATTTCTTACTTTGAATGTAAATCACAAATTAAGTGGCAACTGTCAATTATCAATCAATTGATTAATTTCTATCGATTGGTTTGGATCTATTTTTTGCCAATGCCCTGACAGGAAAATGCCAATCACAATTTAAACTTTGAAGACACAGTGAAATTGGTATTTTGTATTTTAGGGCTATGCTGTATCTTTGCCTCAATCTTTTTATGATAGAGCTGAGTGAAAAATATAATGCTAGCTATGCACTGGGATTCAATTCCCAAGGTGCAGCCACAAGATAGGCTATGCCTGTACGGTGAAAGATTTGACGTACACTTCCCATAGATCTTGTACACGAGCAGCTCAACTTTTTGACTTGCATGTGTGTCATTTCTATCTGACAGGTATTAATTTGTTGATAACAAATAATGAAGACTCAATGCAACAGAGGCTGCTGCTGCCTCAGCAGTAACACAGGCAGGTATCTGTGGTCAACAGAGAACCTGACTCTGCGGAGCCGGCAGGGGAAATGTCAAATTTGCATAAGAGACACAAAATATTGTATTTCTTGTTTTTCTCGATGTTTCATATTTGAAGGTGTGGAATTGTAGAGGCTGCAGACAGTGGGCTGATATTTACTATTTTTTTCTTTGAGCAAACATGAGAGATCTCAGCTCAGTGAGAGGACAATTTTGATTGAACTGTTACAATTTAATGAGGAAATGTATTGAAGGGTACTCAAGATAATTAAGTTACTAATGTCTGTGTTCACAAAGCCTCTCATTCTAGTGTTATGTTATTTCTGCAGCCCCATCTGATATCTGGTTCTGCCCACTTTACCTGTTATTTTACCTTTGGGCTTAAAAACCTCTGTTTAAACTACATCCTCTGCATACACAGCTTCTTCCATCACTAAAATTGATGTAATATTTTCATTAAAATCAACATCATAGCTTTTGTTTGGATGTACCTGCTGAGTATATTTCATGGGTTGGGCACATTGACGTCTATCCAGTATAATTATGTTGTGATGGAAAATTCTTCAGTTTCTTGCTACAAGCAAAATATTTTTCTCTTCTACGCAGAACTGTACGTACATTATGTTGTGACATAAAAAAGCCATGATAAAGAGCACTACATGCAAAAACCTATCTTCATCACCATGTAAGCAGGAAAGTGAATCACCAGAGGGTGACATCCATGCCTCCATTTATATTATCAGGCTGGTCTGATCTGCACGAATGATATGGTAGCACCACACCGACATTCCTACCTCCCTGCCACTCCCCTCACTGGACTGTTTGATGATCATGTCTGGTCCATGCAAAAACCACAAAAAGGTCAGACACTCAGTGATGATGAAAGCCCTTCTCACTGCAAAACTGCGCAGTCACATTACAAAGGATCATATATTGGCAGGTTGACAAGTCACAGTAATGTCACGGACAGTTCAAGCAAGTCACGCTACTGTATTGGTCCTGTTATATGAGACTGTTTCCTTTTTCTCCAAGCTTGTTACGGTTTGTCATCGCAAACTGAACATGGTCCCCAAAATTCAAATAGAGCTGCCAAAATACTCAGTCTCCCCACACTTTTTTTTAAAACTCGCCTCCTGTGCCCCACCACAGACAGCATTTACAGTTCACACTGTTAGAGACTATGACCACCTGCTCTGCTGCTGCTTTACTATCCTTCCCTCCAGCTGAAAATACAGGACAATCAGGCAGTGGAGGACCTGCTTCAGCAAAAGCTTTGTCCCCTCTCCTTTACATGCACCACACAGCACTGTCCTTTGTACGATCAATGTTCATTACTAAAATCACTCAACTACCTATATCAAGGTACTGTATGTCTGTTGTATTGTCTACTGTTGGTGTGCACATGGTATTAGTGTGTACGGTGTGTATATATGTGGTCTGTGTACTGCTGGAACTTATCTATGTATGTATTAATACACTGCAATAATTGGAAGTAGTTTGTGTGGAAATAAAATTTGCCCTTCATTACAAATGAATATTGAATGTTTTCAATAAAATTAACATCTAAATTATAAAACATGACCATGACAGGCACAAAGTTGCTTCATTTTGCAAACAGCACATCCGTAAACAGATGCTCTTATTTATATATATATATTTATATAAATAAGAGCATATAATGAATCTGTCAATTTACTGTTTCAAAGGAAAAGAGAATTAATACAGAACATATTATTCTAAGATTATGTTCATCTGTGAACAAAACAATTTCAAACATTTTTAGTCTGAGTATGAAAAAATAAGGCATAAAACATGCTGCTCAGTTTACACAAACCAAATATGATTATATGCGTAATATGAAAATTATTTTACCTGCAAATTGCACGTTACTTGGTATTTAATAGGTTTTTACAAAAAACAAACAACCAAAAAAAACATGGGTTCAGATGTGTTCTCCAATGGTCATAACTGTGTTCGCAAGAGAAGAAAACCATAGAGGGTTGTTGTTATTGTTGTTGTGGTAGCAACTGCAGCTGGTTGATCAGGCACCTGCACAGTGGGACATGGGGGAATAGAATGAACCTCTCATTCATTACACTTTCCCAGTAATGCCAAATTCATGTCATATGGAATGGATGGTAGATAAAGTGCAAACTACAGGGGGGCCCCAAATAACACCTATGACCTCCCATCTAATTATTGTCTATACATCTATATTTGTAAAAATAAGAATTTTAATGTTTTATAGCTAAAATACTGGAAGGTGAAAAGGAACAGTCAGCTGATGTAGCATTTACTGGTGCTGTTAGCATGGATACTGGGTCCGGCCGTAATTCTGCAGACTATACTGTTAATGAGCCGTGCAGGTCTGCGCCACCTCTCCATATTTAAAAAACATCATGTATGTCTAATGGACAAAAGTTCTTAAAAAGTTCACATTTCTGGAAACAAAACAATAAAACATGGAGTTTGGAGATCTGCTGATAGGCTATAAGAGATCTCATTAAATAAAAAAATAAATAAAAAAGTCAGTTTACAGTTAAATCCCAATGTCTTTTTAAATAAATGTGTTACTTGTTAGTTACCAATGTATATGTTATTTAGAATTACATATAACTTTTGCTCTATGTAACCTTTAAGAAGAGGATTAGTTAGTTTCAGATTTTTGTCCTGTGAATTTCTCTTAAGAAATAGTACAATAGGAGGGTGAAACTAGGAAGATAAGCAGATTTGTATCTTGCCAATATTTACAATGAGCAGCATGTCCAAAGCAGATGAAGCACAACAACTAACCAATTAGACTTTAAAGGTTGAAGGGAAAAAGTAAGTAGAATGAAATTAATCAGGCCCTAAATCAAGCTTGTAATGTTTATATCAAATGATAAGGCCTGGTGAAACGATAAAAGTGCCACACAGAGTCTAAATGTCTGTTTATTCGTGATTTTGAATTAGACTGATTCTACTGTGAAACTGCAAAGGGGAATTTGGAGGGATTCACTCACCACTTCATTGCAAATTCAGAACACTTGAGTTTTACTGTAGCTTTCATCTGTATGAAAATACTAAAATGACTGGTGTAGCTTGCTAGGTAACCTATCAGCATGCATTAATGCTGAGATTGGACATGGTGTGGTTCAGTAGCTTAGTTCAGCCTTTGCGTAGCCGTATGTTGTAATAGTAGATGAAAGTCAGAGGTTCCACTGCCTAATGAGAGCTCTCATTATTAAGGTTGTACTATCTTCTGAAGGTCCATATGGGTACTCATTTTTCTGTATGTAAGAACACACTGCCCAAAGCGAAGAGAAAAAAAATAGGAAGCTTGTGCAGTGGACTGAGGAATTGCCAGGAATTGCAGGGTTCAGTGATTTTTTTTATAGCCCTGAGGATCACTTCTCTTCAAGTCCACACACAGAATGCTACGCTACGCAGCAGTGCAACATATTACACATACACACCCTCAATATTTATATGAGAAACAGAGAAAGAAGTTAAACAATGAACATGACCACTGTGTCCTTTGCTGGAGGTGAAAGAATTGTGTGTGTGCCATAACTTCTGCAGATGTGTCAGAACAGGAAGAGGCCATTGAATTTGGCATTAACTTTTTTGTTTCTGTCAGCAGATGAATGTGAATGATTTCTCCTGAATGATTAGAGACTACTCACACAATAACAAAAGAAATGGAAGTAAATGTAAAAT
Source organism: Seriola aureovittata (assembly GCF_021018895.1). Taxonomy (NCBI): domain Eukaryota; kingdom Metazoa; phylum Chordata; class Actinopteri; order Carangiformes; family Carangidae; genus Seriola; species Seriola aureovittata. Next base: position 19,176,758 of record NC_079374.1, read on the forward strand.
TATTGATCCCAAATGCTGAAACAGTAAAAGTTAGCTGTTGACAAAGGGCGCCCAAGAATCGGCTTGCAAAATAGCAGGGATCTGCCTTTATAGCTGAAGGTCACAGCAGCAAAGCAGGTAACCGAGGCCAGCCTTTGCTTCCTCCTTCTAAAGTGCATTTTTTAGCTCTCTAAACTGACCCCTGCATGAAAAATGAAAGAAAACCTCTCTTTCCCATAAGCAAGTGGAACAAAAGCTAAATGTCACCAGTTGAATCTTTCCTGACCAAAAAACCATTCATGTGAAACATCTACAATGTATGTAGTCTATAGTAAATAATAAATGAGTTTGCTTTCTAACAGACTCTTGATAAAAAAAGAAAAGAAAAAAAAACACTCACTCCTCTTTTCAGAGTTCATGGTGTCAGGTTTTCTGAGCAGGCTGCGGTAGGATGATGACTTATTGTCAAGAGAGGAGAACAGTTGCTTTAACTATTTTAGACTGAGTCGGCTGAAGCTGGGAACAAACCTGAAGACTATTAGAAACCTACAGAATGACAGCATACAGATTTTTTTTGCCTTGTAGAAAGATAGCAGGCTGTGAATGAAGGCTAACATTGGCATACTTTGTTTTGCCATGCTGTTTGCAGATGGATAAACTATGGTTCATCAAGAAATAATTGCAGTTGTTTTTACATTTCTGTTTGTGTCAATAAAGAAAGAAATGAAATACATGCTGAATAATGAGCTGTAGAATTGCTTGTAGACATATTTTAGCAATAGCTAGGCTAGCTGTTTCCCCTTGCTTCCAATCGTTGTGTTAAGTTAAGCTAATGCATCCTCTCTGTACTCTCTCTTTGTTCTTAATGCGTGTATATCCCAAAATAATTAACTATTACCTCATTGAAACTCTGCAAGAGCATAGCAAATGTTGGCTGGGCTTGAATGGATTTTATTTTTTGGTACCTTTCCACACCACACTTCCTTTTGCTGATATTTTTGCTCATTTTACATATGATAATTTCTCCAGAGAATACTTATACTAATACTAATACTAAACGTTATTGTCTGAAGACAATGTGACAGGGGGAAACCGAAATATGCAATTATTTGTCATCTGCATCTTTTTAGACATATTAGCTATGTCATGTCACTCTGTTTCACGTCAAGTAATGGATTGCAGAACTGTCTAGTAATTACAGTTCTTTGTACAGGAGCTTGTGATCATAGTGACTGAAAAGACGAGACTATATACTTATCGTGATCTAACTGTTAGCATCTGATATCTTGATGCTAAGCTTTGGATCTCATCACTGGACAGATGCTGACTTGTTATTCTGCTCACAGCTTGTCAGCACAGGACAGATGGGATGGGGGGACAGGATGGGAAGCCTGGGAGGGACCCATTAACTGCACCAACAACATGCCACACGCATCATGGGCCTGACCCATCCTTGACTCTGTCGGAAGCTCACCTGCCCTCCAGTCCCCAGAACAACAGGGCGCGCTCCCCTGCCAGCTGTGTCGAACAGCCTGCGCCACTGGCCCGCTGAAGCCTGAACAAATTCAACGTTCGCCACTGGGAGACTTCTCGTTGATTAGGCCTGTGACATTTTATAAACTATGGCATAAATAACTGTTGTTGGGAAAAATTATCAGGCGACTGCAGGGAAAATAGTCTCAGAGAGTGCAAAGGAAAAGCAATCACAGATTTGGGTACTCACATCTTTGTTGGAAATAGACAACATAATAGCTTTGCAAGCTATTTAAGATAAGATAATTTAACTCTCTTTTTAAGGAGGCCTTTTTAACATCCAGCCAGGGACAACAAGAGAATTGTCAGTTTTCTAATTTACAGTTCTTTTTTTCTGTGGGTCGATTATCCCTGTAAAATAAATTAACTAACTAAAATAAGAAGAATAATACTTACAAATCATTACTTAAACTTGAGGCATTGATTTACAAATTAGACGCACTGTTAGCAAAAGATTTAAACAAGGATCTTAATCTTGTTTATATTTCAAAATAATCTTCATACCTCACTTATGGAGGTCCCTGCTCAGAGACAGGTCTCTTGTATATAGTTAAAAGCATAAAGCATTTTAGTATTGTACTTACATAAAGTTGTGGGACTCACAAAAAAGATTTAAAAAAAGAATGATCAAATTGAAGTAGATAATGCAGAGATGCCCTAACTTTTAATCTAGAGCATGGGGAAAAAAACAGTCCACATTTCTCATTATGCAACTCAAAAGTTTGGAAAATATTGGAAGGGGCTGAGTGGTAGTACTGCTCATGATTAAGTATACTGCATGTGTAAAAATTGAAGGGGCCAATCTTTATTTCAACCATTGATAGAAGTACGGTCTCAATGTAAATCTGACGTGTATAAAGAGTGTGTTTACTGTAGTGTGCAGGGTTACAGGGTGTCCTGGTACACTGATGAAGGTCAAAGGCTAAAATGTTTACACTTGTGTCAGCTGCTCATTAAGTTGAGCCTTTGGTATCATATGCTTGGCTTGTTTTGTTTTTTTTTCTTTTTTGGAGTGTGAACCTGAAAGCATTTACTGTCGGCTGTGCAGAACAGTCTGCTTCCCTGCCCTGCTGATGCCTGAACAGATTCTCTCCTCTCCACTGGGAGACAGTTTGACTGTGATTTTATGTTCATTAGGTTTGTGAGATTTTGTAAACAAATGGCATAAGTGCAGTATGCGCATGTAGTGAGTTTGTCTGATGCATTAGAAATCAGTTTTTCCAACTGATGAATACTAAAACATTATTTTGAGAGGCAAGATTGTCTTGGTTTGGTTAAGTCTTGTTTTGAGAAATGGAAAACTGCTTATTTGCTCTAAATTTTTCCATCCACAGAATGTAAATCATGTTTCTGTTAGTAAAATGGGAAACAGAAAGGAAAAATCAGTAATCTACTGAAAACCTAATAAAAATAAAAAAGTTACTTTTCACACTGTGTTGGGGATTTATTTAAATAGTCAGTTTCACTACTAAGTGGAGACTGTCACTGCCTCTTGAGTCTGGAGAAACTGAAGCTGTGGTGTGTAAAGAGGCTCTGATACTTGGATGGATGATGAAAGTACACTTGGCTTAGACAGTCAAATCCCAGAAGGTAGCCCTGACGCAAGATATTAGAACCTGAATAAATCATGTAATGTTGCTGTATCATCCCTGCCCTGATCAATCTCGCCCGATCAATACATCAGTCTTCAGACATGATATCTGAGGGACAGAAGAGCTGGTACCTGGTCATTAGCATCAGGTGAATGATTGGCTGACAAAGAAGCTCAGCGGGGGCAGGGGGGGCAATTATAGCAAGGGCAACGACGGGTGAAAAGCATAAATATTGCAAAATGGTCACCCGATAATGGAATTCTAGCAATCGCAAATAGAGACAGATCAATTTTACCCTATCTGGTAAGCTTTCGCATCAGCCATCTGCTCTGTGCAAACTCTGGAGATGGGCACTGTTTATTTCTTCGAATAACACCCTAGTCTAGGTCAGTTGTTCATAACAAAATCTGGCTATTCTCAGCATGATGTTCAGTTATCTGACAACACCTCATATTGTTCAGTCAGCTTATGAATGCACGTCGATTCTTATTTTGTTCTGTGCAGCAAGATAAAGAAAGCAATAATCCTTTGTATTAAAAGTATTGCCATGGCTCCTTCAGTTCATCAAAGCTCTCTGTGAAATAACAACATACTGTGCTACTGGTTGCTGATTAATTCATGTTACACTTGCTCACAGCAGGAACAAAGCATCACACTCTACAATCTCATTGGGACTTATTTCCTCATTTTCCTCATTAGGAAACATTTTAACTTTACTGCTTACCTATTTATTTTTTACAGTAAACAGTGTATCTAACTTACGTCAGATGCAGTATCACTTTAAGGTGATGATGTACTGGGTGTTTGTTTTTCTCCAAATATTCTTTGGCAAATTGTTGTTAATTGTTTAGTTATCAGAAACTACTTATCCAATTAACTAATCCATATTTGTTGTTATGTTGGCACATCATTCATCAATTGTAATTTTTGCTGTTTACAAAATAAATGTTTCCATTGTTTTTCACAAAAGACATTTTGACATGTCACAGTAGGAAAATTAAAGATCTATATAATAAAATCAATGATGACTGAATTCAATTTAGCTGCTTCAGTTTCAGGGTCCTAGTGTTGTGCCTGCTGCCTCACTGCCACACTAACATGACGTACTGGGACACTTAAACAGAACAGAGGTAACTCTGGAATAAATATTTCCATAATCCATATAAATGTTGGTTAAGCAGCCTGAAAACATAAACATGCTACAGAGTGAAGGAAAGTCCTTTAGCTGGGACCAGGAAAATACAACTAAATTTAGAACAAAGCACAAATGAAAAATTACATTTCTCTCACACACACTGGACAGCACTTATGAATGCTGTTCATCAGTGCAAACAAACAGCAATGAATAACAATAACTTCACATATTATTGTTAAATACTGCATAGTGTAAACTTTCTGTCTCTACTGTAGTTTGAATCCCTACTTGTCCCTACTTATATTATTGTTTATTCAGATCAGAGTTTGGGTAAAATATTGGAAATACTGTTTTGGAATTGCTTAAAGCTCCCCAGTGACAGTAAGGGTATTTGAATGTCTACATAACCATGGTAGACTACTGACCAACATTAAATTTATCAAGCTTCAGCATCAAATAGTTTGCCTCATAGCGCTCATGCTTGGGTTATTTCTTTGAAATATCCAGTTTATACTTCCGTTTTTGATAAGAAAATGTGTCTGCGTAGGTCAGAGAAAAAGTGAATTATGACTATGCTAATTGCAAGGGTGAGCTAGTTACTAAGGTAAAACGTTTAATTTCCAATAAATTCATTAACAAATAATATATGGTAAGGAAGAACATGAGTCCTGCAAATACCCTGCCTTTATGCAGCAATAAAAATAATCTTCAACAACACTCCTAACACTTCATTATTACTGACAAATACAGTAGTAGTAATAAAAAATAATATACAGTTGAACATAGAATAAACTAGAGTGGCTCTGGCAAAATTGTAAATAGCTGCACTTTCAATACACTGAGCCCACACTTATTAACCACATTTATTACATGTACATTATTGCTACGAAGGCAGAGGAAAAGCTAAACATAAGCAAGCAAGAGAGAACAGGAGAGTGGAAGGGAGAGACAGAAGGCACTGATAACTGCTAAGCTAAAGAAACTAGCAGATCTGAAAAGCACGTAAATAACAAATGCCAGCAACCGGAAACATCACCACAGCAATTAAAACCCTGCTAAGAAATAAATGGTTTCTAAGGGCTTTTAATTTGAAATGGTTAAAAGAAGTGTTGAGTTTGTCTTAACGCCTAATGCAGTAACTTTAACATGGCAAATGGGAATGGATCAAATCGAGGATTTGTACTAAAATACCAGTCTGATCAATTCTACATATCAAACAGAGGGAATTAGAAATAAAGACCTGGTTCTAATAAAGGCCTATCACCTTCAGCAGTCGAGGCAAGGCCCCAGTCATTATTTGAGGATATGCAGCAGTTGAAAGCTGTTGTGGATCCAGTGTAATAGAAAGTGTTTGTGCCAAATAATTTTGAAAGAGCAATGTCCAATTTGAAAAGTCCAACGTTCGGCTGAGCAATAGTGTAACTTCATCGCTCACTCAACTGTATCAGTCACTCAGTCAGTCAGCCGGTCATGGACATTCACAGATGTAGCGCTGGCCTGTCCAAAAATCTTAGGATTCCAAAAGATCTCTATGTGCAGTATTTTAATTGAGACAGCAAACCTCCAGTCATAGTTGGGTCTCGAGCCCCCAATGTTCAAGTCTGAGTTCAAGTCCTAGTCACAAAAGAAGAGTGAAAGTTGAGTATGACTTGATTCCCTATTACCTGAGTTCCAGTCCAAGTACGAGTCATCAAGGTTGAGTCTGAGTTGAGCTACAAGATGAGCTCCACTGCTGTACTCTGGCACAGTCAGAGAACTGACATACAAATAAAACGCGGTAAAACTAAGAAAAACTCTGTCTGAGTCTCCAACTTCTGGGTCTGAATGCAGTCAATGTTTGAGTCCAAGTCCGAGTTGTGAGTGCTCAAGTTCAAGACGAGTCACAAGTCCTGAAAATCAGGACTTGAGTCCAAGTCCCGGACTCGAGCGCTACAACACTGTGAGTACAAGTGTTTTCTTGATGTGCTGTCCCTACATCCTAGTAGCCATTCAGTGTATTTACATTCAGCCTTTAACCTTCTATGTAGTCCTCTGCTGCTATATTCATATTCTCTTCACAAGCAGGAGAGCGTTATTGGAAACGCTGCTCTATCTAATCCTGTGGAGCTTTATCTCATTATCCTCCATGCAGTTTACTATTCACTCTCATACAGATCTGTATTAAGTTACAGTTGAAGTCTTTGTTCAGTCTGACCTCCACACTCTCCACTGACCTTTCACTACACTACAAATGCAAGAGAAGGGAAAATGACTTTTGGAGGCAGCATGATTACATATAAAGTCAACGCAGAGATGTGAGTTGACCTGAATTTACCCCAGGTGGTGTGAGCTGGGGCAAAGACAATTCAGTGGGAGTCAAAAATGTTTAAACTTGAGCAAAAAATTGCACTCATCCCAAGGCTTTATGACTCCAATTACTGAATATATGGAGAGAAAGAGAAGGACAGAACTCTGGAAGAAACAAATGAAAGAAGTGGAGTCCCTGCCGAGGTTCGAGATGAGTGAGGGGCTGAGCAGACGGCCTCCAACACTACATCACACTAAGCTTAGACACTGAATGTAAAAATTGGTCATTTTAATTGTGTGTAACTTTTGCCATTAGGGGTCTCTCAATCTCAATAATAGCAAAAGACGGCGTTTGATGATGTCGTGAAGTAGTGTGGGATCAAGGGAGTTGTTGTCTTCACCACCATTGCCATCATTGCAGTCGGCTTCTCACAGTGGGGATTCCTTCAGTATCAATCGTTCATGAGATTTTTTTACCATGAAGCAAAATATCCACAGAGGTCGCCTCCTCCAAAACAAATGGACCAGGTGATTAGAACTGGTAAAAACACTGAATAAAGCAGTTTCACGATAAAAGTCAATGTTTCACCGATGCTGCACAGCAGACACAGGACGTCTTTGAGGGGCTGGGAGCTGAGCTTCCACTAACGTTTGTTTTAATGAAAACTTAAAATTCAGATATCCAATGACTAAAATCCTTCATCCATATGACACCATTGACAGGCGACCAAATGAAACAGACTGTTACCTTGATTAAAATCAAAGATTTTGCTAGGTTTGAAAATTGTTCAAAACATTGAGTTAATTAAGTACACAATTCAACAAAATATACAACATAGGTCTAGTCATTTTAGGACATTTCAATGTGGAAAAGTTACATATTATAACTTTAATCTGTTTCAACAATGACCAATGCTGTAAACTGACTGATTTTTAATATTCATGAAATTAAATGGATTAAATTGTGACTTTTTAAAGATATTAAAAATAAAGATAGTTAATCAACTCTTAAATGTGCATATTTATTCATTGCTGATCCGACGTAACATGTGAAGTGGCATTGGAGGAATGTGATTGTAGGATTTTGTTCAGCTGTTTGGCTGGTCTGATGATTGTGCATTCTGCTTTGTTGACACATAATGCAACAAACTTTTACCACACAGCTGGACGGCTGTGAACAGCCAGTCTAGCATGAAACTAAATGAAATAAACAGCTTCAGGCTTTTAACTTGAGCCATATATTCCATTCAGAGGCTCTGTAACACGTGCTTGTAATCTATAGTTCTAACCTTTTGTTTCCAAATCCTAAAACTTAACACTTTAAAATCAAGTAATCCAAAGTAAACCTTAATATTATTAAAACACACTCTATCAGTCATGTTTGATTTTTTCATCATGATCAAAAAAAAAAAAAAACAGGAATTTTTTCATGTAGCGTCAAATATTCCAAGACAGCTTCTGATCATTGCAGCTGATTTAACTGATTACTGCCTCCTCTCATGTTACAGGTGTTAATCAGTGAAATCACACAGTAATACTGTTCATGTGAAATATAACAGTAGAAAACCATTGGTTATCTCTGCTTCAGTAGATCAGGTGTGGTAGAAAGCGGAAATTAATCAAATTTTATGTTTTAGTGGGGGTATATGTTTTATAATTTGATGGTAATTTCTATACATTTTATTTAATATATATTCTTTTTCAGTGTGGCATTAGCACTACAAAAGAGACAAAATCTTCACCAGTTAAGTGGATATAAAAGCCAAAATCGAAGGGGGCTATCTCTTTTATTAACGGGTCAGAAATCAAAGAATGAAAATCTAATCTTCTCACCTAAACAAGGCTGGGCGTAAATCAAAGGAAAGGGGAATGTTTTTAATCTAGGAAGTATTTCGCCTATGAATTAATGGTAGGTCTTTTGACAGACTGCAGCAGTAATAAGACCAGCATAACGCATAATGGCATGTGACCTTTTACAGTGCTTTTGGCTTCACCTCCAGATTGGAACATTTAGCTGTCGCTGTGGCCAATTATTTCTCAGGTACCTCCTGTTGTGCAGGATAATAACACTTAATTAGCCAGAGAACGCAGGGCGGGTTCTCCCTTTTTTCTCTCATCTGCTATTCCCTATATCACTCTTCTTCCTCTGTTGGAACGCAGCTCTCCAACAGGGATTGCAGCGAGAGTCAATCATGTCCACTCTACTGCCTCAGCACTCACCTGCACAGTGAGGGGTCATGGGCCGGTGCAGTCTGGACTGGCCATAATCAGGGTATTCACAGGTATCATGCTTTCAAGGGATGTGAAGGTCAGACCAGCGGCGGGCAGGAGGGAGAATGAGGGCCCATCTGCCTCTCTAGCCCAGAGCTACTCCCATCATCATCATCGTCATCGTCATCGTCATCGTCATCATCATCATCACCATCATCATCATAATCATAATCATCAACTAGCGGGGCTGAAACCGTTGGAGGGAAGATTAGCCATGCAGCTACTGAAATGTTGTGTGTACTCAGTTCCTTAAAACTTTGTTGACTCTAAAGTCATATTCAAGAACCTGGACTAACAAAGAGGAGTTAAAAATGTGGCTGCGTTCCAGTATGAGAGAAAAGAGAAGCAAAGGCATCATACATTGCCACACACTACAATCAACCTGCATGACCACAGTCAAAACAATAGAGAGTTCAGATTTTCTCATTTGGAAGTTTGTAATCATGATTCAGCTTGACTTAATTACAACAGTTGACAACAGTCTAACAACAGAAGATTTCCTCTCAATCAGTACTGAACAGACGTAAATACATCACCTCTACTGGTTACTTAATGACCTCCTCCACTGAAAAATTCAAAACACATTTTCCCTAAACCCATGTCATTGACAAAACATAACTTCTCCCTTAATAAGGTGAAAATCTAAGACTTGTTTGATCAACACAACTCAAATCAGTCTCCACGCCTTCTGAGTCACACTTAATATACTGTCTGCTACCAAAGGGTCCAAACAAGCCATCTGAAAAGGAGCTAAATTAATGCCCTTTTTTAGAATTAACTCTGATTATACAAGCAGCCATCTGCCTGACACCAGACAACTTTTCTTACAAAAGTTTGAGGCTAAAATAAAACAATATTTAAAACTAATAAACCACTGAGATACTTGAGCATTAGCCAATCACACCTTAGAAAGGTGTGTGGACACATGAGCACACACTGATTAGACAACTAAGATGTCTAGTGAACAGAGGGCCCTTGACTTGACATTTACTAAAATGTAATAGTCCTAAGTGTTTCTCTCATGAAGCTATAGCATTTGGTGTGTTATATCTAGTGGTCGTTCTGCCCCTTTAACAAGTCAGGATCCCCTTGTGATGTCCCTAATTCCTGTGGTTTACTATAATTTGATGTTTATTTAAAGTTTATTTTTCACCACCACATGGTTTCTCAATGCTGAAGATGTCCCACTTTACATGACATGATTTTCTCGCAAATGTTTCTCACCACACTGCGCCTGAAATGAACACATTTATTTATTTTCAGGGTTAATTTAACTGGCCCCTTGAAAAGAACAACTGGTCCAAGGTACACCTGTAGTTTAAATGGGCCACAAACACCTTTGGCAATATTGTGTGAAAGTGATTATAAGTCCCTTGTGTGAATTAGAGCCTTATAGCAATATTTAATTTGCGAACTGCTCAATTAACCAACTTTTATTTACCAGGACACAATGACACGTGTCGGGTTGTATTTGTGGTCTGTTATTTGTCCTGAGTGGAAACGACCTTGTGTGTTTCTGTTTTCATGCTTCTGACACAGAAAGTAGGGCCAAGCTGATGATGGAGTATTGGAGAATTGGAGTATTGGACTGGAAATGATGCTGCCTGATTTGTAATTTTCACATAATTTTCAAATGTGTGCCTCTCCAGGGTTAAAAACTCAACAACCTAACAGGTTACTAAATCATTCACTCAGTGTTACAGCCTGGTGAGTGTGTAGCCATTAACCTCACACAAGCAATTGCCCAAATATGAGCATGTCCTTATCATCGGGAGTTTTTTTGAGATTTGTCACCACTGCAGTGCAGACCTACTATAATATGTCCTTTCTAGACAAAACTCCTTCCTGCTGCCACAGTAAATGTTTTTGTTAAAGCGGCCTTCTGAATCAGAATCAGATTCATCAATTTATATTTTAAAGGTCAAACATGCCCATAGACAGGCTATAGCAGTTCAATGTTTGGCTCCACTTCTTTTCTTTATGTATTTGATGATTTTCACCAGCATAGAGATATTCAACATTCATCACATCTTTTCAGCCAACTCTGGGCTAAAAATAGGATGCGTACCACGCATTTGCATAAAATTGCTAAATGGAACACACCATTTCCTTTTTGATGTGGTCACAGTGAAAGTCAAAGCCTTAATAAACCGGCTGATGTCTGTGGTCTTGGCCAATCATTGAGAAAATGGCAGACAGCAAGGGGCTGAGATGAGAACAATAGTGCAGACAGTCAGTAAAAGACTTCAGTCAGTCATCAATTACCCAGAAGACTATGTGGGAAGTACAAAAGCCACCTAATTACGTTTAATCTCGGCTCTAGATGTAAAACAGGAGGTTAACATAATATCACTTAACCATCTTCATGGTTCAGTGATGCCAAATGACTACGCTAATGAAAGCCAGTCTTCCTCACTAACACCCTCTGACCGGTCATTTTTTGTGAGACAAGGCACTCTTGAAAATCCAATTTTCTGTGTGCTTGGTTTCTTTTTTATGTCTATTCAGTTGTCATGTCTTACGTCAAAGAGATTATTATTTTTTTTATTTTTTTTTGCAGTTTTTCTGCCTCTTTCTAAATCTATCATTTACAGCAGGTACAATACTTGGATAGAGCAAATCCTTTCTGCATGAGCTCCCCTTCTGTGTCAAGGACTTGAAAGGGGATGGAAACTGTTGAGCAGAAGGAATGAGTTCTGGGGCTTTGAATATGTCATTGGCTTTATAATCTCAGGAGGTAAGACCACAGTACAGTGGAAAACAGTGACATTAAGAATTTAAGTCATTTGGGGATCAAGCAGGAAAACCCTCCACAAACTGAACTTTAACAGAGAAAATAAACAAACCTTTAAAACCCACATCGGGAATATATACATCGGCATAAACCTAACAATCCAGCACGGGACTTGTGTGTCTCGCTGGTTTCGTCATGACAGTCATAGATCATGAGGAGTTATTACACTTGTAGCTTGTAATGGGTCTGTACAGGTAATGGGAGAATGTGTTGAATGTGACAGACAAATGGCCAATTTTCTCCCCAACCTCAGAAGGCCTCTAATACTCCTCCATATGCTTTGTGCTCTCATAAGACACATTGCGGGACTTTAGAGCTCTCATTTTAGGCAGCACATTTCTAGTCAAAAGGCCTATATGAAGGAAGATCTATCAGAAAAACGGCAAATGAAAAAAAAAAAGGACCGGTACAGGCTTTGTGACAAAGGATACATTGATGTTGAAAAACCTGTTTCAGATGTTCCAGTGAGCCCTGTCACATTCAGACTATTACCCCACAATTTACAGGTTACAGACTCACAATGCGTCGAGCCAAAGTCTACAGTTACCTTAGGGCATTCTGCACTGAACTGTATAAAAAAACATATATATATATGCAGACACACACTCTTAAACTTAACCTATTGTAAACATGTTTATAAATAAGTGACTTGCCCTGAGGCTGACATTGACAGCAGTCAGTGTACAGATCCTAATGAATGTCAATTAGGTTTTTAGGGCAACATGAGGCTGGTTTTGACCCTTTCAAAGACATCACTGTGTAATCAAGAAGAGCACTGCCATTATCATAATACATATACATAATATAATAAAACAACATGACAATATCCTTATCTGATCGCATTTTAACATTTTGTTTGTGTAGGGATTAAACAAGCAAGTGATAAATGTGTTATTTAGTGAGCTTTTAATGCACTTGTTATCTTTGTTTCCAGTCTCTATGCAAGCTAATCTAACCGAACGCTGTAGCATCACATTTACCATAGAGTCATTACAGCAGTATCAATCTTCTCATGTAACTCTCAGCAAGAAAGTGAAAAAGTGTATTTCCCAGATTGTCAAACTGTTACTTTAGGAATCTGGAAGCTTTTCTGACTTCACATTAAACATTTCCTCTTAATCATCATTATGCACTTGTCAAAATCAATCTGGGCCAATAAAATTAACCTTGTCATGATATAAAACTGTCTCTTTCCTTAAGCCTCGTCCACCTTTGTCGGTTTTTCCTCTGATAACTTGAGTATTGCTGACCTTTTATGTAAAATCCCTCTTTGTGGTAATTCAGATTGGACCAAAAAGAAAATGATAGAGACAGGAAGCAAGGTCCCTGCAGGCACCTTGTAGTGTAACACCTTGACACCTTGCAGATACCTTGTTCCAATACTCTTCACCGGCTTCAGGCTAGTTTAAGCCTCTGGGGTTAATCTGCTATTTAGTAGCAAACAAGAACACATTGAGTGGATTTCCACTCAACGCAGTTCACTGCAAGAAATATTCTGGACTCTGATTATGCTCAAGGGCTTATACTTTATAAAAGGGCGACTTGAGCCAAGACTATGCTGATTTTCATTCAAAGCATTATGCCATCACTGGCATAAGCGCAAGTTCTCCTGCCCTTTGTGTTCTGTGTGCCAAAGTGCCCTTTTTTAAAATCTTCATTCGGCTAGCATATGCTTTTGTCATAATGGGACACATCCATGCTTAAATTTAACCCAAATGTCACAGCAGAAGGGAACTGAAGTGGGCCCAATGACCCTAACCTAACCCTACGGCAGCTTTTTTCATTTTCGCCCCTGCCCCTTAGGGAGTCTGTGCATGCCACTGATTGGCAATGTGTGATCAAACATAATTTGATTGTGTTTACTGCAGGAGTTTCTTTACTGTAATTTATAAAACAGTTAGATCCAACCAAGTAATTTGATTGGACGAGAGACATTCCATGAGTGCCAATATAGAGTATAACAGCACTTTTAACTTCATGTATCACTCCACTTTACAGGTGTTCTATTAACCGTCAATTAGCGTTACATTAACGTCGTTATCTGTCGTCAAATAAGGATGAAGGGGAGGAAAGAAGCCTGGATAATTCAGCGCACAACTGAGGTAACGTGTAGACAAAGTAGCAGGCTAGTGTTTACTGTGCAGGTCAGGACAATGTTTATGTGTTGCTTAGCAACAGTCCAGTACCAGTCCAACTGCGGAACTATTTGTGTTGGCGTAGCCAAATAAATCATGAAATAAGCAAACAAATCATAATCTGTTGTTGCTTATTGAACTAATATGGCACGTGTGATATTGCTTAAGTTAAAGATCCACTGCAGGGTGTAATGACTTGTGAACCCTGTGGACCTTAAACACATAATGTAAGTGAAGACTGTAAAAATATTTTATTTGAACCTTAAATCTAGATTTCCTTGGTGCTGTAATAGAATTCAAATACGCTCCAAACATTGTCTGTAAATAACGGTAACCTGTACTAGAAAGTAATTCCACTGAAACAGTCTTGTGGCCTTGTGCTGTTATATACTGTACAACATGTTTTGTTTACTGCTGCTTAATCTTCCCCTCATCATTATCAATGGAAAATAAAAGATGAGTGTATTCTGTGACCATACCTTCAGCATAAACCTCTCCCCTAAACCAGTGCCCATTGCTTACAGGCCATTGTGCATGTGAGCAGAATACTAATGCCACCCTGAGAGTGTAAAAGGATTCATTTAAAACTGGAACAGACCACAGACAGTGTTTTTCAAATAAAAAATATTGTTAAAAAGAAATAAACACTCTCTTTTAATAATAAACATATACATTTAATCATACACTTTCATTTCCCATCACTGTCACGTGGATAAAACGTCCTACCATACACTGAGGATTAAATCTATTTTAAATCTCCAAAATGCAACTAAACACTATTTTTCCATGTATTTTACATTCATAGTTGGTTCTGTTTTTTTTAAACATCCCAACTTGTTGAATGTGTTTTTAAAGTCAAGGCCATAAAGTAAAGCTGCCATGTAATGTCGTATCCGAAGAGCACAGGTGAAAAACTGATGCTGCAGGATGTTTGGACAGTCTGCTATTGTATGCTATTTATTTGTCTCAACAGGACTTAGGTGCACTACGTACTCATTTGTGATGGTCAGACCCTCCTGGGCATCGGTTTGACCCACAAACCACTACTGGATGCAGCATTACAAGGAAAGCTAATGAGCCTTTGCTTTCTATGCAGCACAGGATAGGTATCATCAATACCAACAAACATGGCACCCCCAGGGACAAGAGGCCACAAGCACTGCAGGCTGGCCTGCACACTGGGCTAAGGGCAAACCTATTAAGACCAGTATTACTGTCTGTGTTCATCTCCACTGTTCTCTCACTGAAGAATAGACCGGACCACCTAAGACTCCTACAAACGACATAGTGGAAGATCAAAGACAGCTGCATTATAATTTTCACTGAGACATGGCTCCACAAACTCATTCCTGAGACGGTGATACAGCTCGAGGGGCTGACTAGCCTCCGAGTGGAATGACATGCCTCATCCTCCGGTAAGACCTGTGGGAGGGAACTGTGTATGTATGCTGACAAGGAATAGTGTTCAAATACATCTGCAGTGTCAAGCAACTTTTTGCCTGAGCTGGAAACACTGACCATGAATCGAGGGAGTTGACTGCTATTGTGGTCATAGCGGTCTACATCCCGCAAGGAGCTCTACAGAGTCGTGAACAATGCACAAACGGACATCCCAGATAGACTTTTTTATCAATGCAGAGGACATTAAGCAGGTGAACTTTTATCAACATGTGGACTTCCCAAAAAGAAGTGAGAACACTAGCGACTTTGTCTACACTGCCCTCCAAGATATCTTCCACAAGAACTGCATCCACAGAACCACACCCCTTTCACACCCCTAGCACAACCTCTTCACCCCCTTCCCCTCCAGCAAGAGCTTCCACAGTCTGAAGGGAACAGCTTCTCACAGGCTGTGAGAGTCCTCAGCACCCAGCTACCGCTGCAGCAGCTGACAGACACTTGGTGAGACTCTCTTCTCTGCCACAACTCCCTCATGCCTTTAAACTGACCCCCCCCCCCCCCCACACACACACACACACTCTTTGAACTCATATTTTATTTAATATGCATGTGCATATCTGTTGCACAGTCCATAGCTTCAGCTGCCTGCTGCATCTCAACTGTGTAAACCATCTTCTTATTTTATTTATTTATTTTTATTCTTATCCCTTACACCCTTTCTTCTCAAAGGCTTCCACAAAGGTATCCTTTATTTTATTTCATTTTTAATTCTTTTTATATATTGCTATCACTTGTATGTACAATATAAATGATAAATTCTCACATTTTTCAAACCATTCTTAAATTTAAAGTTACAGTACTTTTCTCACGAAAGCCCCAATCCCAGTACAACCACTGTCCTATAAGCTTCGCTGGTGCATTTGGGTTCATTTGCTTTGCTCTATGGCACCTTAAAAGTAATTTCTTCTTAGTTTATGTCCAGTGCCACCTGAGATTGGAGTTGTGAGTGTGTGTAGGTTTACACAACAAAAGCAATTTCGTAAAAGTTAGAGAATGGTTGTGGTTTTGGCTAAATGTCTCATACTTCAATTCATTGAATTCTTTTTCAATATTTTACCAAAACCATGATCTTTCCCTAACCTTAACCAAGTGGTGTGGGTGCCTAAACAATAACCATAAAAAAGTACAAAAAAAATTTGCTACACATCGATATGATCGATATGATATATATATCAATATGATCTGTATGAACAGTGAAGTTTACCGTTTCAGTGCACTGATGATTTTGGACAAAAAAGTTTATTGTTTAACTGTAAAATATGCTGCTTTCATTGCATATCTTTTTCAAAAGTGTTTTATATATATTAGTAGTATTTTCATATGCAACTTTTAGAAGATAGGGCTACAAACAGGTTCTCTGACCTCTATGCTGCCCACCTGACCATACACAGCAGCTGACTGTAATCTTCAGATACACTGTGCACATTGTCTTGAGGAGGAGATTGTTCTTCGCAGAACTTTGTACAAATACAGTGGTCCACACATGCACCAGGTGTGTTTAAACATATAAAATCAGTGTTAAGCTGATGAAGTACAGAACAACAACTGTTGTGAGCAAAGCTTTGGGTAAAATGCCAAGCTGCACGAGCCCTGTCAAAAATCATTTCATTACAAGATACCTCGATAGGCATGATAGACTCTATTTTTTCTACAATCACAAAAACTTCCCAGGAAAACCAAAGTCTTTTTTTCTCAATATTTAGTAATTAAGTAATAATTTTAGTATATAACATCTGAACTGATGTCATGAACGCACCATTGATATACCAGCCTCCTAACTGGAGAGTTACCTGGGCTTTCATTGCGTTTGCTTTCAATCACACCCTCAGATAAATACTTTTACACAGAATAGTGGAAAACAAAAAAGCACTTGTTCACAGCCTTGTAACGCTTTCTTTTCAACATTAAAGCCTGAAGTGAGTAGAGGAACAGAGGAATGACACATAAATCCCTCTGCATTCTCATTAGCACACAAAAGGCATCTAATAAAAGGCTGACCTTCACACCATGTTTTTGAAGGAACCTGCAGTTTTAAAGTCAAAGTCTTTATGCCAGATAAGCAGTAGTGCATTTTAATCCTCTCTCTGCTGAGTGGGGCATCTGGTTAAATAACTGCCTTTTCACCTCTTCTCTTTGTAGTGGGGATTTCTGTTATGGCTGCGCTTCCCTCCGCAGATCCCGAAGACCTCAGATCCACCCATTGTATAGGCACATTGTGTCAAGCTTAAGCTCCTGCTCCAAATAGCCTTCACAGGCCTAGGCAGCATATTCCTGTCCATGGCATGAATCCCTACTTCCGGTGGGTTCAGATTATAAAACTTTTTTCAATATTTCAGTTTCCATCCTATGTTTACAAAAGCTGCTGTTGGTCAGTTATGGTTGAATCTCAAAACCAATTAATTTTTTTTCTCTCCTCACTGAGCTCATGCTCCTTCCAACATTATCTTTCCCAGCGCTTGGAGCTTCCACTCCAGTGTTTCCAAGGCAACAAGGCATCAAGCAAGATGCTGTGAGTTTGCCATTTCAGGCTATTTCAACTTTAGCATTTCAGCCAGGTTAATTACTTATTAAAGATTTAAGAAGTGCACATTGACATGGTCAAGACATGTAGTGAGAAGTGGGTGGAATCCTGTAATGAACCTCATTATTCTTACCTTGCACTCCACACCCTGATACAAAGCAAGGGAGGGTGCACCCTATAAATATGTATGCGCTGGCTGTTTGACTGTACTACCTGGTAGGCAGTATGTCCAATCAAAGCTGTCTCCATGCCATATCTGAAAGATCAGAGAAGGTGTCAGTGTATGACAGTTTCTGTGCTGCTGACTTTGGTGATGCTGTGGTGATCTCCCTCAGGCAAGAGATCTCCAGCTAGCTCGTTCAGAGCTGATATATGATGCTTGGAGATGTTGCAAACTGGTTCGGCTAAGTGGCAGAAGAGCAGACAACCTTAGCATCCCATCCTGCTGTAAATTTCTCCTTTACTCCTAATAATTCAGAAGCTTCAACTTCCTTTTGAAAACCCTTGTCGAATGTGAATTCAAAGAACTACTATACACAAAGTGTGAAGCTGTCTGTATCCATCAAGTAAAAGAGTGCCAGAGCATTAGCGTGAACAGCATCTTAAATTGAAGATCAGGTTGGTGTGACCTTTCTGCCAGTTGATGTTAAAAGTACATGGAGTTACAGCCATGTTGAATGACAAAGGTGTACGGCCCTGGTCCCTGCTGACTGCCACAGTAATCTTCCACGCTGCAAAGACTTTGACAGTGAGAAGAGCTCTGATGGATTTGCACAAATATATCTTTCCTGTTCCAACAAGTGATAGGAAAAATAATAGCCATTATAAACATTTCATATCATAATTCATGAGGAAACCCTTAGTAGACACTACTATGAGCTTATACTTGCATGCAGTTTTAATTAATGGGGGAATGAAGCAGATCAAGCCATGGTTGCAACCTGATTGAATAATCCTTTGCCCTCCAAAGGCCCAATAGTAAACAGACAATCGCAAAATTAAATTTTCAATTTATTATTATGATAGTAAACACAAAATGAAAATGTAACTTTCAATTATTCTGTTTTTCATTATGTGCGATGATGTAAATCCCATCCTAGCTTTAATGCATATGCTTTGGACTGTATTTTTGCATGTTCAGATGTCATGTGTAAGACTGCAGATGTGATTTGCGGCTGTATTTTTTTAAATTTAACTAGAGTTGGAGGAAATGGTGAAACAAACAAATAACTCAGATAAGTATAGAATGAGGGTTTTTCTGGGGGGTTTTAAACACACTTAATGTCCGTTTCAACAACACTGCTCAGCAACATGATCCTTCTGTACTACCTTTTCGATGACACACTCCCAGGTGGAGCTGTCTTTTCTGTTTCTGGCATATTCATCCTGTTGGACAGTTTGACTTTGAGACAGATGACAGAGACAGAGTTAGACGATGTGACAAAAGCCCCTGGCCTGATTAAAATCAAACTTACAGTATCATTCTTACACTGAGTTGTATTCACCTTCACCAACCATTTATCCTATAATTCTAAACTTCAAAAGATTTTTAAAATGGCCAGTGTTTTCTTTTGACTTAACAATGGTCATTTCTTATCATTAGTTGGTTGGAGTTTTTAACCAGCCAAGCTTGAGTCATTTAATTCATCATTTTACTTACCATTATGTCAAAAACCCTCACATATTCTAAGTCAATAAAATCTACATATTTCATTGTACAACTATATCATGACTCTCAAACAGGAGATTTTGATACATACTATATAACCTTTTACTGAACAAAACAAGCCAACATCAGTGACTGTTGTAAGTTTACCATTAATAGTGAATAAAGGTTAAGGTTGTGTAAGTGACTTCACATGTCCATGCCTTTTTCATTCACGCCACATGTCCGTATGCAACATAATGGATCTTGGAAAACCATTCTGAGAATAAATAGAAACACTTTCAATAGAGCTCATGGCACATCATTTAGAATGGATGTAATGAGAAAGTGTGAGAAACTGCAATTAACATTTAAAAGATGGGCCTACCTCATTGGTAATGGCTATGGTGCCATGTCTCTCGATGACTTGGCACAGCACAAACGTTTAACAGGGTTCTCACTGAAATGGATGAATTTACGGGGGGTGATAGAATGTCATGTGTGAGAGAGTAAATACTGCATCTGCATTTTCCTCAGTGGTGATCTTAGATGCAAGAAGTAGAAAAAAAAAAGATTTCTGAGCATGTTGGAAGACATGCTAAAATTTTGGATACATGCTACAATACAGCAGATATCAAATTCTTTCTGGGAACTTCCTGAAAAGTAACAAAATAATGAATAGTCATACAGTAATCTATGACTAGGCTTAGAGAAATGACAGATTTAGGTTTAGAGTGGTGCATTACTTTAAAGACATGGACTTTTAAATAATAGCACTGACGTGTAATGTGCCTGTAGAATTACTGAAAGAGGACTGAAAGAACTGAAAAACTACAGAATAAGTCACACGCCAAAAGGTTTAATGTTCAGTCACTGCAAGGAGTATATACTGTACGTCAGTTAAAGAGATACTAAACTTAAGACTGTATTTCGAGAGCTGGGGCTTCATGTACAAATGTTGCTTATGCACAGAATAATTGCATATGTCATCTTTCACTCTCACAGTTGGATGTATCATGAGTGAAATGAACATGAGACTTATCGTTCCTCCCACCAGCTTCGTGTTTGGCGTATGCACGTTTGTAACGGTTTTAGTCAGTTAGCGATGCACTGAAACAGTTAACGATAGTAACTGGTTTATGAGTCTGTCAGACCACGTGTGAACACATGGGCCTTATCATAAACGGTAACACATTCAGGTGTATGCAATTAAATAAGTGCACATAAAGCCATGCACAAAAGAGTGCAATACATACCCTAACAAATATGGCAGCTTTGACCTTATTCGAGGACATAGTGAATGGCAGAATTAGAGGGGAGTGGGTATTTAGAGACCAAACCGATTTTTTTGGCCCATGATGATGACTGGCTTATCAGCCGTTGAGGATTACCAATCCTCTTGGAACTGTGTGCTGAGTTGGGTCTGGCTTTGGAGAGGGACACGCTGTGGAGTCACGCATTGTTCCCTTACAAGTGCTGACCACATTGGGTTTCTTGACAACAGGGGCGTTCCAGAGGGGACTGGCAGACCAGTCAGGACTGATGTCCTTGAGCTGCGCCACACCTGTTGTGTGGGACAGGATCAGCTGTACGTCAGCCAGGCACATTAAGTGCCATATGATGTGGTTGACCAGGCTAACATTAAAGTGCAATTTCAGGCAGAGCCACTTTCTCTAGTGCGATTGGAGTGATCAACTGCACACATACTGCTATAAGGGCACCAGAGGATGAATTTGCGTATGTTAATAGAAAGCATTTTCATTCCATCAACATGCAAATAATATGTGATGCACAAATGAGACTGACTAATATTGTGGCAAGGTAGCCCCTGATTCATTTATCCTAACAAACAGCATAGTAAGGAACTGGCTACAGGCTGGCAGGGTGCGCGATGGGTGGTTTCTTGGTAAGCAATTAATTTAGAAGCTAAATTAATTTCAAATCAATTCCTCTGAAGCCTTCGGGAGCGTATACCCCAAATATCATGTTGTCTTTATAGCGTCATTATTCCTCACTGGTTTCAGTTAGAAACATGCCGTTTTTTCCCAGTTAAATAGAGAATCAGTGTTTTCCAGCACGCCCGTTTGTCTGTGTGAGTCATTTATGTCCCTCAATAAACTACTGTGTAAATTTGGAAAAGACTTGGATAGTCTCACCTTTTGCCTGGCACATTGTTGCATTCCATCTGTATGTATATTGAAAATAGTGTTTGGTGAGCATAGATAGTATGTCATATAAGCCAAATACTACTGTTTTTTCTATTTCAGTCATTTCAATCAAGAGAAGCTGCATAAAACACAAGAAAAATACCCCACTCTGGTGCAAAGCATGTCAGGACCCCACCGCATTAACAGCCTCCACCACACTCAATTCGTTTCCTTTTATTATTAATGCCAGAGGGTAGAGTACCAAATAACATCTCTTTTCTGGACTCTACCTCTGAAAGCTGCTTGGTTTTCGCCATTTTTCCTGATTCTGAAGAGAGGGGTAGCTCAGGTGAATTTATACTCATTAGCATATTAAATTTAGGGCAGAGAGGGTGGACTGTGGTGCTCATGCATATGCGCTCTATTTCACATTGATTGAGATGTACAAAAAAAATGTGCATGGATTCCTGCATGTGCACGGTTTCAAATGTCTGAATGTTTTGTTGTGTACACAGCTTTCCACCTTTGAATGAATTCTACACAAGGTTTTGTACATGAAGCCCCTGGTGGGGGAATTTGCTCCATCCATGTTCGCAATATTAGACTGATTTTTGAATGTTTCACACATAACAACAGCGCCAATGTTAGAAGTGTAGCCTTTACTTCAAATATACTTTGACCTAATCCAATCTTGGGGTTTGTAGTTTGATAAATTTTATTCCATGCCAATCTGCCATGTCATTTGAAAAGGTTCGAGAGCTAATTGTCACAGATGACCCGAAATAATACTACTCTTGTAATTTCAGATGTTTTACAATGACATCATTAAAGACATTGTTGAAATCTACAAAGCAATGCATTTTGCTAAATCAGGGGGGGACAAATTATAAAATGGATAAGATGTATGGACTGATATAACCTCCGCTGATCTACCCCACGGTGCAGTGCACATCCAATATTTGCTCTGCAGCTTCATCTCTGTTTGAACTTGCAGGAACACACTCTAATGCTAAGGCCTTGCATTTGGGAGTTTTGGATGACTATGAAAAAAAGCGCTGTCAAAGCAGGAGACACTACTTTATGAATCTGGACGCTTGCATCAATCTTGTTTGACAGAAGCATTTCCAGTAGAGCTCATTCCCATGTCAGCTGTAGTTGTTTGATGTCAACAGTGAGGATTAGTTCAGCAAAACGCAAAGTTCTAGGAGGAGAGTGAGTGTGTCTGGGCCTGCTGTCCTTCCCTACCCATTGTGAAGGACATTTCCCTCTTCCTGACTGCCCAATCAATCAGCCTCCTGTAGGGAGAGGGAGCTTCCTTGTCCCTGTCACAACAAGTGATTGCCTTAGCTGCAATAGTAGCAGAACGTCACGCTCTCAGCAGCTCATAATCGTCCTTACCTGACTAAACTGTCTGTGCAGACACAGGTATGAAGATGACTGAAACAGATATTATATCATATCATCTTATATTTGTTGTATTAAAAGACTTTTAATAGAGAGTTTTAGCATATAAGCACATTAAATATAAAACATGCAGGACGGTTTGCTAATCAGCTGAAGGAAATTTGAAATTCAGTTGAGATTGATAATGTTTCACAGTGAGCATTGAGTCCATTTTTACTGTCGTTTTACCTTTGATTAATTCTGCATGTTGACGTAGTCTTGTTAATTAAAGTATCATCACTGTCAGTATATTCATCTCTCTAATGGTGGTAAATCCATATATTTTTCTACAAGCTTCCAAGTCATTCACAAGACCGCAGTTTGAATTTGAGTCTGAAAAGAATAGAAAATACAAACCTCAACTTACCATTATGTGAAATGCCAAAATTATTTGTTATTTTTTTGTCACATTATGACGTTATTGTTGTTGTTATCAAATCCTTTATGCAATTTAGGAAAAAAATACTTTTCATGTGGCATGGTGGTTAATTAATAAGCCACAGAATGGACAGGATATTGTGCTGAAATGAGGTTTTTCCATTACATACCTTTGACTTGGGTTTTGAGGGAGACATTTCTTTTATCTAAAGGTGCTGACTTTGACTGTGACCAATTCTAATGAAAAATTACATTCCCTTGATGTCTGTAATAACTTTTAGTCTGTAATATTTCAAATTATAAAACTATCTTGTTCCAAAACATACAACATGAAATACAAACAAGTATTAGAATGAGTTATTTAAGAGAGCTTGTCACATTCTCCAATTTTTTAATGCTTAGACGATGGAGAGACTATTCCAAAGTATATGAACGACTGACGACAGGCACAGAGAGGGCCAGTAAAGAGACAGAAGGAGACAAAAGAGAAGAGAAGACAAAAAAGGCCCACCAGGACTTGTAGCGATAGTCCCAACGGGCAGTAAGACTATGATAATTTTTTTTATACTGATACCAACAATAATAAATTGCATAATAACAATTTGTGCAAAATGAACAAAAGGTAAAGCGCACTGTGGTATAAGATGCTAAAAACATAGGCCAGCCATCTGAAGGTTAGAAGCCAGGTGGTGCATATCACAACCTGTTTCAAAAAGACAAGAACACCAAATTCTTATTGTTTCTAATGTGAATCCTCACATTGATTTCAAAGGCACAAATGCAAGAAAACTGCATAATCTACTCATCCTTTTCTCAGTCCGAAAATCGTAGTCTGATAATTGTATCCAAGTCAAAGCACGACTTTACATACTGTATAAATATATATACAGTCATATTATTGCAAGGCGACAGTTAAAAAGAATATTTTCCATACCCATATAATTATCTATTTCCAAATCTAAAACACCCCCACAACAGAATTACAGCACAGTGCCGGAGAACTTTATACTTGTCCCACTAGGATGATGCTCTGACGACACACAGCATCAATATGTTCTCACTGTTTGTGGGATCCTGAACATGACTACTGACATTGCTGACAGTGGCTAGCAAGGGCAAAAGGGCTGCAACGGCCCAAAACGCTTTCAATAGGAGAAACAAGCTGCAGATTCAAAAAAACATACGAAAATACAAAACAAATACAACGACGGGAATGCGCTGCAAATGAAAAAACATGCTGGAGGAAGCCAAAACAAAGACATTAACAGCAAATACATAAATGAACAAAAACACAAAAAACACAAAAACAAATGCAACAGAAAAAGGCGCCGCATATTCAGACAACACAACAGAAGTGCTCCAGGCCTCTAGGGGAAATGTTCTAAGTGGAACACCTTGACCATAAACTTGGGCTTCAACCCAAGAGACCAGACCAAAGATACCCTATACAGAAGATGAGGCATTACAGCCAGCTTGTTTCTCCTATTGGAAGTGTTTTGGTCCGTTGCGGGGCGTTTGCCTCTTGTCGGCCACCGGTACAACAACACCTGAAATTCCACAGTTTGACATTCTTCCTTTTATTCCTGGGTAACATGAATGAAACTTGTCCATAAATAACTGGACAGGTAGCCTTATACATGACTTTGGGGCGTCAATTATTTTACTGCTCAAATCTCACAAATACTACACTTATTCACAAACCTCTGATATGAACAAATAAATAAAAATTTATATGAAGAGGATTTTTTTTTTTTTAAATATAGGGTAAAGAGATATTAAAATGATGATATAAAACTTTGTTTTTTCAAAGTATTTTTTTTTTATTTTTTTGTGTCTGATATTTTAAAGTGACCTGTGGCTGTAATAAGGTGGTGAACAGCTCTTTGGGAGAACAGACACAGGGTGTACAGGCTGCCATGAAGGTAGCCATAACGCAAGAGACAGGGAAACAAAGGAACAGTTACAAAGTGAGAGTGGGTGCTTTTAGTGCTATTTCTGTCCTTTTTGAATCCAGGTGAGTGATGTGAAGCTGTTGCTTGTCTGTTCTACTCAGCCTCAGGCAGCATTTTCTCCTTTCTTTCTCTTTCTTTCTTTATTTTAACACTCAATTGTGAAATAAGGCCTCCTCTCAGAGGGAAAACCTTTTGCTTTAGAAATTGCAGCAAATAATTTCCAAAAGTAATATGCATACAGTAAGTGCAAGAGCACATTGATGTCTTGCAAAATATAAGACTAGATTATAGGGGGAAACATTATCCTATTCAGAGTTTTATATATCCGGTTCCCCTCTCGCTGTGTAAATCTGTGGAAGTATTCTGTGGTGAGAAGGAAATAATCTGAAGGTTTGTGCAGGCTTCTGATTATTAGCATTTCTCTGCAGCTAATGTTCCACTATACAGTACTTGCTACATAGGGGGGAGCTAAAAGAGTACCCTAAAGGTTTCTTGGAATCACCAAGAGATTTTGTTTTCATTTCAGACCAAAAGGCATCAGAGTTGTGTTGTGCTCACTGAAAAGAGAATTATGGTCACATAAGTGCAGTATGTTCGTGGTGGTAATAATGAAAAGCAAAGCTGAAATGAGTTTTGGGGGGAAAAATGTTTTCCTGTTTTTGCTTGGCAGTGCATGTTATACAGAAACATGACTGCGATCCAGATAACCTTTACTGCATATCAGACAGGAAATCCTCTTTCATCAGGGGAGAGGCAATGGAAGGCACGTGTTCCCACAGATGGCTCTGTATCCCTGCGATGATGGGTGGACAGAAAGATCAGGGATAAAACAAGCCAGCCAGAGAAGTAATATTTCCTCCGAGGCTCTAATATAATGGTTTGAATCTTAGCTGTGATAGAATTTGCTTTGACACTGTATAAAGCAAATTTCCATGTGGTCCAGTTTCTATCAGGAATCGCAAACAATGCTGAGATGGGTTGACGACTAGTTTATTTGTTTCACGTTTGTTTTCCGCTCCCTGTGGGTAATAGTTTGCAGAGAAGTGTCATTGAATAAAACAGACAAACATTTAAGCTAAGAGCTGCCCTGACTGTAAAACAGTCTCTGAAACCAGCTGTATCGATTTCTTGTCCTGGGCACACAAACACAGTAGCGGGGTAGAGTACCATCTTTATCTTGACTTTCCATCACTACTGTGACTGATAGGAGAGGCCCTTTGCTAACAGGTCTGTCCTCTACATATATGGACAGTTCAGACCAGCTATACATTGTCCCCTGCACACACTCTGCCAGCCCCCTGAGCCAACAGTTACAGTATTTGACAAATGGACTGATGCTATCTCGCTCAACAATACAGACTTCAACAAAAAGCAATTCACGGGGACATTTCGGTATTTATAAATGTCAACTTAAGTAAAAGCTAAGGTCTCCTGGTCCAAAGGTTTTGTAATTAAAGGTCAGCATTTGTGATAAAGCTGTTGTTGGCTTTTTTGTTTTTTTTCAAACTATTCCATTTTCTTTTCTCACACTCAGTGAAAGCACTAAAAGCAGTCTAAGATTAGAGGTAAAGGTCTGCATTTCAGCAAAACCCGAGAGAAGTATAAGTGGATGTGCAACAGATGCTAATTTTAAGATTAGCTACACCGTATATTCTCAAAGTTTGACAACTCACACCGCAGAGAAAACAAATACTAATTGAGGATGTGGCAAAGGATACGAATGCACCAATCTTCCTATATATTAAAACCATTTCAAACCACACATGAAGTCATTATTTCTCTAAACGTCCGTGCCTACAGTGATAACCTGCATGTGAACTATTTGAACAATTTGTGATGGTGACCTTCTGAGTAGATTAATGCTGTCTACTGTATGTGTGTCTGTCTGCCGCCCATCAAGCTTTTCCCTCGACATCTCAGGACCTGACAGCCACTCAGCAGAGAGCACTGGTGGGAGGAACAACTCAATTTGAGAGGACCATGTGCAGAATTGAAGCAAAAAATAAATAAATAAAGAAAAAAGTCAGCGAAGGCCTGGAGAACATCAAATGAGACACCTGTTTCCACTCCAGTAACACAGTGACAGATAAAGAGGGGTGGCTTCCCTGTGCAGAATAGGACTTTCTAAACTGGCCACATCGTTACAGGGGTGGTGATATGTTTAGCTGCTATAATTAGCAGCAAAAGTGGTTCCCAAGTTGCAACGAAACATTACACTGTAAAACAAATCAAGCCTGAATCTAAGGCATGCTGTCATATCTTCTTTTTCACAGCTTTACATGTAATTGCCTATTAGATGATCTCAGCATGTGATACATTAACACACTCTTGCCTCAAATGAAGCCTTTTCCATGGGTGAGCCACTACACACAATAATTCACCTCTCTAAAGCCATTATATATTTGTCTATATTTAGTACACTCATTAGGAATTAGAAAAGTTAACTACTCACACAAACATTTTCATCAGACAGCTGAATAACAGCATATTAGAAAACATTGTATAGAAACATGGGCCACATGAATATGCATAATTATTACTGCTATTACAATAAATACCACTGTTTGCAAATGTCAGATACACGCTGGAAGTGACCATATCATTCACTGTTTACAAAGAATTTCATTCAGTGCTACAACCTAAAACACCGGACTATTTTCTAGCATTTTGAAAATTATACTGACCTGTATATTAGAACGAGCGGGGAGGAGGTCACAGGTTGTTAACTTCAAGTAGAGAATGTATTTCAGACATTTTTGTTTGCTTTTGGATGAAGCGTAAGGACCTGATGTATCTCACCACTTGTTGTGTCGCATCTATCAGTCTTCTCAGCCAAAGGGCAGCGCTACATTTACAGCTTGTGTTTTTCGTTTTGAATGAGAAGTGTCATCAGGGAGTGTTGGGTGGGCGTGGGGTTAAAAAGGGATGGGGAGCTGTTGGAGAGGGCAACATTTCCAGCTCCTCAAAAACGAGCCTTGAATCTCTGGGGTGTGCACAACAATGCAGGATTTGTTATTAATTCGGGCCAAAAGACTCTGATTAATCATAATATTCATGAGGCTCCAGCGACAGAGTGGGAGTGACCTTGACTTCTCTCTCAATGTGCTTATACGAGCCCCGCAGTCAAGAAATATCAAAGGGGACAGAGTCCTGGAGATCTGGGGCAGAGACATCACCCACATCTGTCACAGACCTCTGGGCTAAACCAACACTTAGAGAGGCTGAACCACACTCTGGGTAGAATATCAGACTTTTAGTGGGCTTCCTAACTTGAGGTATTGGCCAAATCCTGGGAGGCTAAAGAAATGTGTGTGTGTATATACAGTATATATATATGTGTGTGTGTGTGTGTGTGTGTATATCAGCAGTGAGTCTGCACAAAATAAAATGGATATAAGTGCAGCTGATACAATAAAATAATCTGAAAACTACATCACAATAACATTTCCTTGATTAAGGAAGTTATAATTAATCAAACATTTCTAATTAATATGGTTCTCTGTGTGCACTT
The DNA here is from genome assembly GCF_021018895.1 of Seriola aureovittata. Taxonomy (NCBI): domain Eukaryota; kingdom Metazoa; phylum Chordata; class Actinopteri; order Carangiformes; family Carangidae; genus Seriola; species Seriola aureovittata. The sequence continues at coordinate 19,205,541 of NC_079374.1, forward strand.
TTTATGATTCAGCCAAATCAAGCAGCAGACAATCAGGCTGTAGTTTGCTCGTACGTTGCCACAGCTGTATAAAAATAAAGGAGGCATTCGATGGTAGGAAAAGAAGGAGAGAAAAGAAAATAGTACAAAAGCAGGAAAAAAATGAAGAAACTGTTAATAAAAAAAAAAAAATCACTTTGCATAAAGTGGATGCACTTTGGAAGCTCTAAAACTGAAGAGGCTCAAACCAATCCAAAGGAAGGCAGGAAAAATAACAAATGTATTTCTCTACTATAGGCACCATAAGTACACCAGGCCAGATTTATGTACTTGAGAGTGGAGGGAAAAATGCTTTGGAAAATGTGCTGTGCCCTTTCATTCAACTTGTGCTCACCGTCTGCATGACATTAGCACCTGATTAAGTAAGGCAGCGGGTAATTATGTAATCAGTGGCTGGGTCTGTCTACTATGTGCATTCTGTGAGTGAAAGACCACTCAGATGCTATTCAGTGGCTCGAGAAAAACAAACTCAGAAACGAAAATGATAACGTCAGTTTGAAATCCATTTTACATGGTTGTCAAAATGTTTATTTTTGATGATTTACTTTATGTTTTGCACTACATGTAAACTCAATTAATTTATTTCTTAGCCATTTCAAAGCCATGTTTCCAAAATGAAATGTTCATGTGCATGTATTCATTTTCTTAATAAAATATATCTAAATTAAAATATAATAAAATTATTTTGGTTGATTTAAACCAAAGCAATTAGGATGTCAATCAAAATACAAAAAAAAAAAAAACATTATACGCAGCACATACATATAGTATGCATATATATTTATAAATATCAATATTAATCAATGCTGGAAAATATATATTACGTCAAACATATTTTGTAAAACATTTCTTCATTAAAAAACTAGAATTAGCAACATTGTTTAATGCATTATTTCCTCTGAATATTGTTTTTCTATTCCAAGGGGAAAAAAGAACAAAGGGGTGAGCCGGTGGTTTTCCATGATGTTAAGTTAAAAGATTTTGCTGCATTTGGCACTGTAGTGATGACAAAACATTTAATGATCCAGGTGCACATTTACACACTGCTGATAGTCAATTTCTAGGATCAAAATGCAGTATGTCACAGATGCATGTCAAAAACACGCTGGTACATTAGTATTATCCCATAATGGATGGTGGCATCAAACAAACCACTAATTCGTTTATTTTTTGTCCTGGAACTCAGTCCGGATCACTGGTCTGTAGTCAGTGAGAACATCTGTGATGTTAATGCGTTAGTGCTATTTCAACATCAAGAACTGATATCTGGTTTGTCAATATACCTGAAATGTGAGAAACAGAACATAGATTTGCATCAGGCAGTTAACTAAGTAGTTTTGGCTAAGCCTATATGTGCTGTACTAACTATTTATGTCCCAATTTGGAGTCTCATAGCGTCACGTTAAGAATCTTATTAATAGGGAGTGTTACTCATTTAAGCTATCTCATCTATTCTGCACTGTCTTCCATTTCTGTCAATTTATAGCACTCCAAGGGAGGCACCTGATGACCAGATAGACCAGCTCAGCCTTTCTTGAGGTACACGTTCTGCAGCGCCAGCATTGGCTGTCAGGGACATTTAACAGAGAATTTGCATTATTTATGAGCCTACCTTTGAAATGCTTTCCTTAATTATGTTCTAAATTTCCATATAGAACTCGTTCAGTCTACTTAAAACATCCTGAAAACACGCCTAACGCTGCAATGGCAGGAACAGAGGTTGGTGTCTACACAAATTGAGTTGTGACACAGTTGCTGATTGATCATGTTTACCTCAACCATCTTGCAACTCACATTACAGATAAATGAGTTTTAACCAATTTACAACACTTAAAGCAGTATGGTTTCCTTGGTTACTTTTTTTGTCCAATCACAAAGCACAATGCCTGTCCTCACCCCCCACCACTCAGCCTATAAATGGCAGATTAAGTTAGGAGACTTGGATAGATCCATTCTAAATAGCCTTGGGTTACACTAAAACAAGCAAAATAAGGCAGGAACTAAATTACCTTTGTTTGTGCCTGTGAATGATATCACTCAAAGTCACTTTCATACAGTGTATCAGGGGGAAATCCTCCTGATTGTTGGAGGGAGTGATACTGGGGCAAAATCTAGTTTATTTCTACATATTTGACAAAAGGTTGTAGTACAACAATACAGCAGTACAATTTTTCCATTTTTTTCAGTGGAAATTTACCATTCTCAGGCAGAGATCTGCTTCAATAATTAGAGTTTGGCTCCACAACATTTAAAAACGTAAAGTCTGACACATTAATGTCTTTTGAAGCGTAACCCTCTGTACAGACAAAGTTCTGAATCTTCATACAAAGATTTTAACAAAAGAAACATGTTTTTGAGTCTCCTCAAGAGCCCACTTATGAGGAACAATAATCTATTATTTTCCATTATTGTCTGTGAAATGCTGTGTCTCTGCCAACTGATATAAACTGCAGCAAACAGCTCACTATTCAACGGGTTAATGATGTCATATGAAATTGTGGCAAATTATAGGGCAAAATTATATACAAACAAAAACTATACAGTTGTATTTACTGTAAGCACCAAGACACCAAATTCAAAACCTGTAATTTGGTAAAACTGGTGCTGGGAGAACAAAGTCAGAATTGGAGAGAAAGATAAATGCATATTCTTCAGCAAGAACACCAGCAAAAGCATTTAAATGTATTTCCCAGATGCAAATGAATAATATCTCCTCTCCAGGTAACAGGTACGTAATCAGGTGCTCCTTCAGCATCTGGCAGAATGATAAATTCCCTCATCAGATTCTTGATGAAGGAATGACAGGTTAACGTATTAACAAACTGCAGTTTACTCGGAAACTGAGATATTGTGGGAAGGCGTGGTAGATGAGCAGTTGTTATTTCCTGTGATATTTTTAATGCAAGCCTGTCATATTTAATTGATATTAAAGCCATAAAAGAAAATAAGCCATGTGATTGTTTTGCCTACACATTCTGAAATTCATCAGTTAAATCCCATATTAATGCATCTAGAGTATGCACAGGATTCAATATGTCTCTTCGCTCCTCCAGCTTGTATTAAATGAGACATTGTGGCAAACAGCAATGTTAGCTGATGTTGAGTATCTTAATCAGAAAAAAGATCATATATAAATAAAAACCTAGTGCAGCTTCTCATGAGTATTAAAGCTGCACTCCATCCATTTTAAACATGAAGTTCAGTTTACCTGTCACAAGTTTACCTGCTCAGCAGTATTATGTTTTACACAAAGTTAAGAGGCAGGGAGCATTGAATGAAAGACGTTAGTCAGGTGCAATATAAGAAATGTAGGATCTTTTGTTGTTTTAACTTGACACATAAAAGCCAGGATGTCTTGTCCTCTGCAATGATTCTGAACATTCATTTAAAAATCTGTTTCGTGAGTCCACCAACTTTATTGAAATATAATGTTAAATCACTGAATTGTCCCTTTAAGCAACATTCAACCCTTGTGGGGCGTTTAATCCAGACAGAGTGGGCCAGAAAGGATGCATTTAAGGTAAAAAGTGAGTATTAAAGCAGGAAATCTCGAGTACTCTGCCGTCTAATGTTTGAGTCCAAAGACTGGGTCAAAAGTTATGTCCTCTCCCAGTAGATGCATTATTGCTCTTTGGTACAGGACTCTGAAATATGCATACAGACAATATGATTTTTATCTGACTAGTTATCAATAGGTGACAAACCGTGTGACAATACAGCAAAGATAAGTGGATAACACCAAAACAGATGGCCTGATGTATCCTGTCTGCTCTTGGCTTTGCTGTTAATCCACCTTATGTCTTTAAAGCACCATTACATGGACTGACTGCAAACCCTCTTCCCAGATGCCTTTTTACATTTCACACATATTCACAAATGACAGGATCTTAACGGTGACACTTACAAAAAGGGAGGAGAGACAAACGAATCATCTGAGAGTGGGCGGTATGACTTGGCCTTGATGGGACAGAGCCAGAGATGCAGAGAGAATGTGGGGAAGACACGAGGTGGAGGAGAAAGCTCCAAGAAAATGGATATAGACAGAAAGAGAGAGAGAGATTTGGGAGATCTAAAATAATAGTGACATTGTCTCTAGACAGCACTCATTATTTCTCTATTCAGTGAGCTCAGTGCTGAGGGGACATGGCTGAAATACAACTTCAGAATACATTTGACAGTAGGAGCAGAGATGAGGCGGTGGATTTACAGTGCCATACAGTATCAGCGTAATATTCAGCTCCTGTCATCACAAATCACAGCGTCGTGCGCACTGGATAAATCCGAGAACTTATTTGCAGAGAGATATTTTCAGTTTGTTTAAAGGAAGAGGTAGAAAGGATAAAGGCCATTTGATTTAAAAGCCCGGATCAAATCTTGTTTTACAAACACCAACCCAGAGGATGAGATCAAGTGCCAAATGATTTGTGGGCCATCACATTCCAAAGACACTGCTCTGAGTTTGAGTTTGTTTCAACAGCTATTTGACTTTAGTTTTATCCACATAAACTACTGGTGCATTTACGATACGCAATGAACAAAACAATGACCAGACAAACCACCACCATGCAGCATAGCGTCCTTACTGACAACAGGTTTTTGCCAAAGTGAAGTTGTGAGTGAAGGTATCGAGAGCATTTAGGGCTGCAACTAATTACTGCAATGATTATGTTCTAAATTAAATGAACAGTCCAAGGTGTCTTTAATTGTCTTGTTTTGTCTGACCAAAAGTCCAAAGCTCAAACATGTTCAATTTGCAAAGTTACAAAACACATATCCAGATATCCAACCTGAACATCTACATAGGTATTTTTTTCCAACCCTCTGATACAACCCATGGGAGTGTTTCCTGGCTTGGTTCATGGTTACACGGTACATCAGTGTTGGACTGTACAGACAGCGGCATATCTACCTTCTTCACCATGTTTACTATAATAACAGTCGCGGCTTGGTTAGGTTTAGGTATAAAAACTACTTGGTTAGGTTTAGGAAAATATCATGATTTGGCTTAAAATAAGTATTTCCTCAACAATAGACAATCTTTTTTGTCATGGTTACAATAATAAAAAATGTGGTTAACTTTGTTGAACGGTCATGAATAATAGAAACAACATAAACTGCTACTTTACATGGGAATCGAACACTGTCGTATTGTGTGTCATATTCCACACAACTTCCTCCTGACACAAATTTTGTCGGTCTTCATACTCCATCACCGTACTTTTCTCTTTGCTTCTGTCATAATTACTACGGCCGCTAGATCTCATCTTACAACAAAACGTAACTATGGGTCATAATAACCTGCTGCACAAACCACCTATGGGCTCATCTTTTACAGGAGGCCTGAAAAACATAGAATGTCATAATGTTAGTTATTGACTTCGGTAATTACTCAAATTTTCAGTGAGTCAACTAAACCATTAATTGACTAATTGTTTCAGATTTGGAGCCCTGTATCAAAAGCAAATGCAATGGGGAAACACCCTCTCTTCCTTATACTCTGCACATGGCAGAAAAAAACAAAAAAACAAATTCAAATTTCATTCATCAAAATATAAATAATGTACTTACAAATGTGTGCTCTTTCCATATTTATGTATTATATACACTGGGAAACCTGTGAGCTATTAGTTCCCTGAAAATCATCGTCTTGCTTCTTTGTTCTCTGTCTTTCTTGCAAAAATAAAAAAGTACTTTGACTGTAGCATTATGCCACTGCAGTGTAACAAAATGAATGTCATAGTGTGGACAGTAAACAGGACTGAGCAACAGAATGACACTAGAATCCTGATGACTACAAAACCTGTTGTTGCTAAGGGGAAAAAAACAGGAGTAAGATAGAGGAGAGTTGCATTCTGTGAAGACATGAATAAGTAAGTAAAACAAATCTGTCTGCTCGACATGAGTGGCCCGTATTAATCAACTAAATGACTGCGTATGAGTTGCCCTTTAAAATCCCAGCTGTCCCTGGGGAAGTGCTAGCTGTTAATATTTAACATGTACACGTGTATTGTCACAAATCAATCTGTCATACAAATTAGTTCTAATTAATTCAATTGGTGGTCAAAAAGCCATCTGATTAACATGAAGTGCTGACATCAGTACTGTGGAAATTTATAGCGTGGTTGATCTTGTCACACTGGCTTCTCTTCTGTAACATGATGCTGTTTTCACCATTCTGACCAAAAACTACACACAATGTCAAACCAATTTTCATAATTTTGTGCCACCTTAAATGTAAATCATAACGTACAGTCAAGTCTGTGGCTTAACGTGGCACTGGCACTATTAACGCTAAAGGATTGTTTTGTTCTGGCTCTGCTTTGGTAAGCATCCGACTGGGCCGGGTGTTAAACAGATATTTCTAGCTTGCGTCAAGGTGGCAGCACATCATAAATATGTATGTACCTGAGGCGCTCATGGAAAGCAATAAGACATCATCATCATAGAGATCACCCTGCTGTCACTACCCTCTGCAGGGCCCATTAATAAACACTGACAATCAGAGCCCTTGACCTGCCCCTGCCACCCTGGAGGGGGGAAGGAGCCAAGCATCCCTACTCCCCTGATACCCCTAAACACCACTTTAAGGGGTTTAGCTTACAGCATCTTTACTTTCAGATGAAATGGCAGTTTCCCTGATGTCCATAACCAATTTGCCACAGGAATATATTTTGATAATCATCATTACTTCATGCACCATTACTGTTTACTATTGGCAGCCATGCAGAACTAAACTGAAGGATGATCAATAAACCTTTGTAAAGGTCTTTCTCATGACAGAAATATATACTTGACATAGCAGGAAAAGCAGAGGTGCAACATATTACATTTAAAAATATCCACAGAAGACGGATAAAGCAGACTGTAGAGCACAGCAGGTGTTCAGCTGTGGGTGAGTCATCAAGACACTAAACACACTGGACACAGTTGTGCGAGTGTAGTCCAAACTAAAAAAGCAATAAGCCAAATATGTAACCTTGTGTATTACTTAAAAACAGACAATTAAACAAGATGCAAACAAAGCACCCTGATGCTTTACAGTCTAATTCTGTAAAAAGAGTTACGATTAATTTTCGTCATAATTTTGTCAAAATCAATTCTGTACAGTCAGATATATAGTACACACTCCATCTACACATGCGATTTATACTGTATCTGGTTATCTTGTCCAAATAGGGAAATATATATATATATATAGTATATTTCAGATGTAAATGCACAAAGCATGCGTTTGTATCTAAAATGTTAAATTATGATCCGGACCACATTTGGAGGTGGTCTATCTCACGTCTTGATTCAAGGCAAGTGTAAATGCAATCTCTACAGTTCGTCCGCATCCGTCAGAAAAACAGTTCTACCAACAGACTGAAATCTCTACCTCTTGCTGAGATCTCAAGCTGCTAAACAAAAAGATGCAGACCAGCCCTTCCTCAGCTAAAGACAATAAATACATGCTTCCCTAACCTGGCACGCACCGTGTTTGTTCCAAGTCCACCAGCCCCACCTACCTAATTTGCATATTAGGATCCAATCTCCATGCAGACAGACCTGAGACAACAAGAATGATTATTAATACCAGACGTAAATGCAAAGTCCAGTGCTCAAATGTCATTTAGATTTTAGATACAGACTAAATGTTAATACCAGATGTAAATCCAATAGTTATAGTTTTATGAAAAGCAATGACAACACTGTTATCACTATGCACGATATACAAACAGGTGTATAGACACATCTGGCCCAATTCAGATCCCTTGGTGAAATTTCTAAAATACCACAAAAGGCACATCATTCCCTAGAGTTTTGTGGAAACACAATCATCCAAAATATTGTATGTGACAGATGGAGAAATACAGAGAGAACCATAGACCCTTCCAAATGTCATTATAGGAGGCCACAGTCCCTCACTGCAGGAACAGGGTATCTATACATCAGTATGACAAAAAAACAAACTGTGAAAAAAGTTCTTCTATTTTGAAATTATTGGCATTCCATTTTTTTTAAAGGTTGTAAAGTATAAGTATATTTCTATTTAAATGTACTTTATATATCATAAGTGATTTCACGACGCACGATCAAGGTGAGCAAAATGACAAAGATGAACATAATGTCTGAAATCCAGAGCAAAATTCCACACTGCATTTCCATTCACCCCAGGACAGCAAGTGTCTATCCATGTTTAAGCAAATAGCCTTTACGGAGAGACAGGGGGATTTTGCCTCCAGGTAGCAGAGGCATTGGTGAATGAACAGGAGACCTGTCACACCGGAGCTGTTCTCCTCTGCCTGTCTGAGAGGATTAACCTTTGTTTATCCCTACCTCCACTCAGAGGGCTTCCACAGCCAGCCGGGTGCCTCAGAGCAGTGGGAGAACCAGCATCCCATCCTCAGGCCTCTATCTACCTTGCATCCTTTCCAAAACATGTTTTGTAGATATAATTCATTACTATTATTAAAAATATTACTATAATTACAAGTAGATTAAAACTGAATTTTAAATGTTACGAACATGACATAATGTGATATGGTATTATTTCAACCCTGTCTCCTCGAAATTACGTTATAGTGTTAAACTTTTTTATGGTTATGTGTAGGCATTCATGGTGGGTAAGATCGTGGTCTGGCTCACAGGGACTTTAGATACAATGTGTTTATGAACATTTAACAAAAAACACCATCTTTCACTAACTGTACCTGAGTGCTTTTGCCTAAAACTAATGACAAATGGGACAGTGAACCCCAGTCTGTGGTGCAACAGTGGTGCACTCTGCACACCCACCATCGACCTGAACCTGATCTTGCAAAATGTATTAGCTGTTGGAGTTCAGTTGTATATAAATGTAATTTCTATGAGACAGGGTTGACTATCTTTAGTGTATGCAATAAAATAATTTTACTGTCCAGAATTGCACAGCAGACACAAAAGGATTAGTGAACGGTCCTCCCAGGAACCTACCCAGAGGCCTAAATGATCAGGGAGCCACTGGACCAGAACCTCTGTGGTGACTGTAACATTTATTGTTGGAAAGTCAAACACGAAAAATTCAACACGAAGAGATGAAAAGGAGCACAAAGAAATCCAAAAATGACTGCAAAGTGACGCAAAACTACAGGGAAGAGTAGCAAAATAGCTAAGAAATGCAAATGACCAGAAAGACGCAAAATGACCACAGAGGCAAACAATTACCACTAAGGTTATGTAGAATTACTACAAAGAGATGCACAACCATAAAGAAAAGCAAAATGACATCACAGACGCACAAAACAAGCACAAAGACAAACAAAATAGCCAATTAATAGGCTTATATTTGGAGAAAAATGCAAAAACACTCAGCATACCCAACTCAAGTAGCATCAAAGAAGCTTAGTCTTATTTAAAAAGTGAACTGCCCCTTTATCACTGCAATATCATTCACAGTTTGTGCCTTTATGTATGACCTGCTTTATTTCTGCAGTAGTCTCATCAGATACTCTTCCACACGCCGTTTTTCATGATCCAGTTTTTTGTCAATCTGAATTTAATCATTCGTATGAAAATATTTATTTATAATAATAATTTCATGGATTACATTGATGGTAACAGAATATCCTGAAGTCTGATTTGGTGTATTACATCGATGGAATCTGTTTTATTTACAGTGGGCGTTGTTATGCACTAGTCAGGATTACTTTTGTTGCACATCCCACAACATTGTTAAATACTTTTAATCCATTTATAAATATACAAAACTACAATTTCAAACATGCTAATTAAAACATTTGAGATTACCATATTTGAGGGCTATTCTGATACATGCATGGCTTTTGAGTTGAAATCTTAAAAGCTGTGTAAAAAAATACTCGCCAAATAGAAATGCACTTTGAAGATATTGGCCTGAGGAGTTCTTTTCAATAAATTAACTGGCAATATACATGAGGTCACATTTTCACTGAAGTAGCAAATGTCTTTTAGCTTCACTTCGCTTTCTCTTCTATTAAGTTCTGATTTATGGCTTCATAACTGTAATTGCTGAAGAGCAGCTGCTCCATTGCATGAGTCAACTGAGTTTCCTGGGTGTCAACTGCATCACCTGCTGTGGATCTAGACATCGCAGGTAGGAGGCTTCTGATAAATAAAACCATGCTCATCCTGGTTGTAGTAAAGAACACCATGGCAAGAAATGATTTGAACTGAAGGCAAAAAATCACCAGGGTGTTCTCTCTCGTTTCATGTCATTCATCAAAGATGAACCCTGGACCCCCTGCATCAACCTTGTGATTTAGAGAAGTAATTAATGAGATTACTGGATGCGTCCTAATAGGAGGAGCCGGATACAGGAGATGGCTGCCTGTTGTGTGCTGTCATTTTAATACAGATGTACATTTAGGAACATCTAATAAGACCTTTGTGACGAAGTTTGCATCGCCTTGCAAACTGCTGGCAACTCAACAGCCCTCCTGCCTTAAAATGCTGTCCGTGTTTTGCATTTCAAATGTAATCATGGTAATTCCGCTACAATTTATTAGAGTGACAGCATGACGGTGGAGTAATGACTGTGAAAATCATATTGTCACTTCATAATCCAAACTGAAGATATCCAGACTGTGGATATACACACACACATGTACGTATGTATGAACGTACATATGTGTGTGTATATGTCCGTTTGTATGTATGCATGTATTTAGGCAAACAGACAGTTAAATAGATACATTAGATCTATCTTCTCTAGAGTATCAAAAACACAACTTAATTCAGTTTTAACAAGTGAAATGAAAAAGAATAGACCTTAAAACACTTAAAATACAGTTTTACACACAACAGATACTGGATTCTAAATTTAAATACCAAAGTATTAGGAGATTATCACAAATTATAAAATTACAAAATCTCTCGCTTTGCATCTTGTCTCATCTCTTTGGGTTCCGCAGACACGTTGGTATGAAAAAGTCACCTTCGGCCATTGCTCACAGCTGACCTTTAATGTTCTTTACCTCTTTGCCATCCATGGCATTTTCCATTCAGCTGCTTGTGCATTACAGCACAGTAACATTTAAAGTATGAAAAGGAAAAACTATTTTCTTACAGAAAAAAATATTGATTAAATCTTATGATATCAGTATTCCGTATGTTTTCTGTTTCTGTTCTGTTTTATGTTTTGTTGTCATACGTTAATATGACCACGCAAAATGACCACAGAGGCAAACAATTACCACTAAGGTTATGTAGAATTACTACAAAGAGATGCACAACCATAAAGAAAAGTAAAATGACATGATGAAATCTTACACACAATTCAGGATGCATTGTGATAGATATTGATCACTGGCTGAATGAAAACAGTGTAGTGTATATTGGAGTAATTAAAATCATGCCACCTTTTCAGACATATGTTCCTATCAGCTCTCAGTAGAATGAAAGCGAGACCGAACATGTAGACATATTAACAGATAAAATGTACTTGAATGGACATGTTTACATACCCTGTCAATATCACACTAAGTGGCACTGTCAGATTTTCTCTTCCAGTAAATAAAATTTTGATTTTGAAGTCCTCTATTCAGTGGGTAATGGCAGTAGAAAGGCAGCAGCGATTTTAACTGGGTCACAAATGACAAAGAGCTCCATGTGATTTTGCTGTCCAAAGGAAAAAACATAAACAAAATGAATTTCAGATCTCTCCAGAGCGTCAGCAATGTAATACATCTCATCTATTGATCCCTGGACATTGGAGCCTTGTGTTTAAACAATAATTGATTTGTTTCCTCACTGTGTTTCTGGAAACATTGATCTGAGCAAGCGTTATTGTACGGTGCTAATCGGTTTCGGGGGGTTGGAGGGTTGGGTTCTTCAGTATGTCATCATGAGCGAAGAAATGGAGAAAGACTAGCTGTGTGATGCTTGTATGAGATCTGGAAGGTGTTAAGGTGTTTAACATTTGCAGACAGTGACACAGAGACGGAGAGAATTATTTAAAGGAGGTTGTAGTGATCATGGCCGTAGCAATTATTATCTTTTTATTTTCTTGTTTTCATTGAACAATTGTCACATTCACAATAATTATGTTGTGATCCTGAAATAGCAAACTTTGTTTTGTTATGATAGAGAGAAACTCTACTGTGCATGATGTAATTTGTTTATAGTTCTGTGTTATGTACATGCATGATTTGATAAGGGCCTCACCAATATCTAAACATATGAATGAAAACTGTTTATGACGCTAGAAAATTGTTTATTCCTCCTTAAACCTGCATGACACATTTTTTTGCCCACTTTGGGCCAGTGGGCACAATTTGTTGACACAACACTGACATAACATCACTTGATATTGTGAACTTGTTAGCAAAGAGTTGCATAGTTACCCATCCAGCTGTTTGGTGCTGAACAGGTAATGTACAGTGGTGTTTTAGAGCTGGACAGCTAAACAACCCGCTGAAACTTGCTGTGAAGATCCCAAAAGTTGAAGGGAGCTACAGATTCAATTCTGTAAGTTCATCCCTACAAGCGACCCCTTTCATATAGCCATTGTTTAATCTTTCTACAAGTGTATTTTACACTTCCTCTTGCATTTAACCTTTTATCATAATTTAACCAGTGTCTACCTGTGCTTTGGTTTTTGCTTAACAGATGAGTCTGACATCAAACCATATATACACTTCAGGTTATACGTTTATCCTTTGCTATGTCAGGAGCCTGCCAGGCCTCCAGTAGTTCCAGCAAAGAATCTTGACTTAATTTAACTTTTTTGTCTTTTAATGTTATTATTGAAAGAGTGTCTTCCAAACCCTTGGACTCTGTCACAATTTACTGCACATTGGAGTAGCTTCTTTTGCCATACTATTGTTTGGTTTAAACTGGAGAATTTGCCCTTCATGGAGTTGAGCTCTGAAACATCAGCTGGGTATCAAACAGCACTGCAATGAGAAATTTGACTTGTCCAAGCTTACACTCTGGAAACCCTGCAGTCTCAAATGTGAAACCATCGTTTAATTGCCAAGAGATGTTTCACTTATTGAGAGTTTAAGTATTAAGGGAATGCAGATATGTTTTTAGGCTTATGATTAAAAAAATGAGCCGATTAAAAAACAGGCAACCACAATAGCAATACGTAGGAAGGTGGACTGATAGAGATCATGCTCTCCAAAGAAGGAATCAAGTGAGCTGTGCAAGTCTGCATCATGTGCAGTGCAGAGGAGGTGGAAGGTGTTTGGTTTGTTCTGTTATAATCCAGTGGGCAGCACTCGGCACCTTTGGTTGTAAATCACAGCATTTTATGATCATTTATAGGAGAAACAAACAGATGTGGAGTTCTCCACTAGGGCAGACCTGAGGGCTTTGAAGCTTCAAAGCTTTGACCGTTGCCACAGTAATCAACGTTCAAATCAGTATTCAAATTGTGTGTTTTTTTTCCGAATTTGTGAAGAAGACCCACAAAAAATCAAGTGCCAGATATGTAAAAGGAAATGGGCATATCGCAAATCAATGAGTTTGGCAAATCACCTGAAAACTGTATGTAACAGCTGGGCCGTTGCTGATGGTAGTGTGACCTGCATGCTAACAAAGTATAACATTGAAGTCTGATTTGTCTCTCTGTGGCCCTATTCTCCTCCATCTCCATGTTTTTACATTTTTGCTTGATGCAACTGAGAAAGATGGACACTGCAGATATGCATTAGTGCAAAATTAACAAGCAACTCTGTGTATTTTCATGTTCATGTATGTTTTTCCCTGATCTGGTGCCCGGAGGCTTTCTACGAGTATATGTTGTGCCAAATCAAAAAAATCTATTGTTGCCATTAGTAGGTTATAGTTCTTTATATTTTAATTGCAGGCTATAAATATGTATGGTTTGTGTGCAGTTTCAGTGAATTATTTGAGGAGAATTGTTATTGCATTATGTAGCAGGAGTACATCTTTTTCAGAAATGTGCTACATTACAAGGTATCAGTATAAATCCAGAGGATTCATTTGGATTAGGCAAACCATATATCTGATGAAAAGTGCAGTTTGTGGATTCGAGTATGTCTCTGACATATTCTGGATTATTTCATCTTTTTAATAAATTTAAACCCTGAGTGGAAACAAGTCAACCTTTAGTAACAAATGAACTACATATTTTTTAATAACATGTCAAAGTGACTGAAGGAATATGTGTTACTGATGCAGGTTTGACAACCTACTATGTTGATGATTCAAATAACCAGAACCACTTTGGTAAAAAAAAAAAATCCTTGACCCACAACTCTGGGTGACTTTAGCATTCTGTCTGCCTCTGCTCTCTCCTCCACTCTCCATGTATTGCTGCTTTCTGAGTCCCTGTCTCTATGTTCAACAACTACATCCTAATAACAGACAACATTAAAGGGTTGGTTCTCCCCACTCACAAAAAAACAAAACCTGAATGATAATTTCTACAGGGCACAGACAAACATTTACAATGACTTGATAAGGAATAATGAGCACAGAGCAATTTACGTATCACTTTAAAAGACTTATTACTTTCTATGATAATTAGCGATGAAAGAAATATATGTATATAGCACATCCATTTGTGCAGTCTGGTTTTTCAAAAAAAAAAAAAGGCTTCTTGTTTCATTGACGACAGGATTGGTGATTAGCGATTACTTCACTGACAGCTTTTACAGTCTCTTCCATCACTGCTGCTCACGATAACATGCAGAGACTTCAAATCTCTTTAGACTTAATGGGATTAAATAAACAAATTAAAATGGTGCCCACTGGTTTTATTAGCGAAAAAACATCACCACACTGTTAATTTGCTCCCAGTAAATTATAAATGCAACATTTAGTGACAGCACTAACTTATCTTCTGTAAGTCAGAATACTATAGCAAAGTCTCAAATGTTATCCAAACCTGGCAACTCAAAGGGAAGTAAACTGACATTTTGATACAGGCCTCATATTTTTTCCTTTAACCCTGGACTTTTATATTCATTTTTACTGTGTATACTATTTGCATTTGTTTGCAACCGTGGCTAAAGCCAAGTCAACAAATAAAAAAGAAAGCACTTCAGAGTATTTCATCATAATACACTGCTACAGAGAGCGACTAAACAGATATAACTGTTTTGCATGCTGCTAATAAAATGTGACTTTCCCGAAGCTGTATTTACTGAAACCATACATGGCTACTATAGATTTTACAGCACAGTATGTTTATCTTGGGACGCTCCAAATGCCATGTTTTCATCACCTTGGCTGTTCCCCAACCAGTTGACTGCATTGTCCTTATTTTGTAGATAGGAATTCTGCAGTGTATGAACTGTCATCAGCA
This sequence comes from Seriola aureovittata, assembly GCF_021018895.1. Lineage (NCBI taxonomy): Eukaryota > Metazoa > Chordata > Actinopteri > Carangiformes > Carangidae > Seriola > Seriola aureovittata. The sequence continues at coordinate 19,220,854 of NC_079374.1, forward strand.
ACCTACAGTTTGCAATGGGAGACACTAATTGCAATGAATGAGAAAGGATGTGCATTCTGTTTTGACAAAACGCATCAAAGGAACTGCATAAAGCAGTTTCTCAACTGTAATTCAGGTGAACTGTCATGTCAACAATTACAAGAAAGCACAAGCACGATAGATTTTTTCTTCACGGTAAATTTCTTGTAAAATTGTTCATACAAATAGGCAGAAGGCTGGATTACAGTCTTATCAACATCTGTTCCATCTGTTGTTTTTCTGACTTTCTCATTTTTCTACGGTACAAGTTTATTTTTGCTGCCACTCACATGGTTGTAACCTTACAGTATTAGGCATCCAAAAATAGCTGATAAACTACTTGAGTACTGAAAAAAATATGTATTTGGCCTTCCCTCTGACAAACAATTCCCTTCATATACAGACCCCAACATCTGAGGAACAAAATATTGCAACACAATTATATTGTGCTATTTTAAACTGGGGCTTAGGGATGGGTATCGAACCCTAGTATTAAACCGGTCCCGGTACTTAAAGACCATTGTATCGATAAGCTCCAGTGTTATCAGTTCCGCTCTTGGTATTGGAGAAATAAAAAAAATAGATTTCCTTCTTATTATTGCTACATAAAAGTTGTCTTGTACATTTTATCTCACCAATTCCATTTCTGTTTAACATTCTGACATTGGTCTGTGATGCATTTTCGCTATTCCCAATCCAGAAGAGAGATCTCTCTCTCGGAGCCTATGTGATGGAGGGTCAGCTCTCTCTCACACGCTGCAGCACTGTCCAGCACACACATAAACACACAGAGACCCTGCTATTAGTGGCAATGGCAGAGAGAACTTAACATTCAAAACTGCGGTTATGCTTGTTTACATGAGGGCAACAAGTCTTTTGCATGTAAGGGCAGAAACACAAGCGATATGTCAAAACATCCAGCAAAAGTCCATCACATACAGGTGGAGAAATGCATAGTATTTGACCGCCAAGCTCGTAGTTCATTCGTTGTCAAACCAGGTATGGCATGTCTGCAAACGGTGTGGAGCCCAAAACTAGCCTAAATTATACAAACATGTGTTAATGATTAAAAGTATCCATTAGTGATTTCCTGTTGCAGTTTGCTACTCAAGAAGGTTTATATACAGTGCATATAAGAAAATATAATGGGATATAATATAATAACCAATGTTCATTTTGTTTCTGTTCTTTTTTTCCCTTAATAAATAACAAAAATAACTGATAAGAATACCATTAAAGTACCAGATGTTGTTAATGAGCAGGGATGCTCCAATCACAGTTGTTATGCTGATAAGGATTTAATGTAATTAAGACCAGGAAGCACTTAGTTGTCTGTTTTTAGACAACATTTTTACATGCCTTAATGTTACTTGTGTTATTTATGAAAATAGAGTTTGTGAACCACAAAAGCTGAAACAACTGATGCTCATAAGAATCATTTTATCATTTAATGTTGTTCTATCCATAAATTTTTATATTACGTGTTTTATTTTATTTAGTTTCATTTTACTTTTTTCATTTTGTGATTCATGTCCTTCTGTGTATATTTATATTGTTATTCTATTTAGCTAATTATTGAAGGTTCTGCTGCATTGTGAAAGGTCCCTAACAACCTCTCATTGATAGTTTTATGCAACAGAAGTTACTCTCAAAACTGGATATATATTTGTATTTCAGATAAAATAGTTATCACAATATCTTTTCTCAGCAGTTTTCAGTTCCATCCTTTTTAATAATTAGTTTGAGTTTTTTTCAGAATTATCAAAAAATGTTATTCTGTTAAAATCCATTTTGCATTGAATTAAGGTCCGCAGTGCATTCGAGTTCAGCATGGTAGATGATCAAATGGCAGAGCTTGAGCTTCTTTTAATTTAATTGACAGGGACAATTATTATTTAGACAAAACTAACAAAAGCTCTATCCACTTTTACTGAAATTGGTTCCACACATATTGTTTGTGTATTGAGCTGGAAACGTGTCATGTTTTTCAACACAAAAAAGCACAACATGTGTATGGATGGTTTTTTGTGGAAAGGATTGAAATCATTGACCAGTACAAGCAATATTGAAATCACCAAACGTCACCTGGAGAAATGATTCCCCACTCAGATGAATCTTAAATCTAAAAACTGGCTGCCGAGATAAACAGGACTGTCATTAATACAAATTACAGGTCAGAATGGAAATCGTAAGGAAGCGAGGAGCGACATGCCAGTCCAAGTTGTAATGAGTGAGCATATGTCTCTACATGCATCGTCGCTCATGATTCGATCAGTGAAATTAAACTTGGAGTCAATAGACATGATCAAATTGTACCTAATCTGACAGACTCATTCATCACCCAATGGCAGATTCCCTCCTGTCAGAGCCAGCCTGTAAATCTGTTCTGCAGAGCTGCACTGATTGAAATATGAAAGTATTGTTTAGTGCAGGTATTGAGACTTTTCAACTAGATCAGAACACAATTTCTATTTGACCGGCCTACAGTATGTATTAAATAATATTTAGTCTTTCAGTTACATTTAAAACCTATGACATAGAAGTAAATAGTTTCTGTCATCCACCGTGTGTGTAGAAGCACTGACAAGGGCATAATTCTCACTGCATAAACAATTCTATTTAATTGACTAATATTATTGATTATTTTACCTAATTTATTTGTGGAAATGGAGCCCTCCTCCTTGCTGGGATTTTCCACAACAATTATCGGGAACAAAATATATATTAGTCAGCTAAACTATAAGAGTCTTAAATTTATTGAACAGCCATACTGATAATTTCTTTACAGCTCACAGAAAATTAGATTGTCTGCCATCATGCATTCAGTTTGCACTGCAGAGATTAATTCCTAACCCAAACCAGGTGATGCACAGCTCCAAATAAACAATAGTTATCAAATAATTTACTTACACGCCTTATATCCTAATTAGGCATGTTTACTTTGGCAATAATCATTTTCAATTTCACGCCATTTTAACTTGAAGTTAATTAAAACAAGGTTGTTCATTAGCATGGTTCCAGACCCTTCCCTAGCCACTGCACCTGCACTATAATGCAATGCAAATAGGTACCAGGGGAAACTGAAGTGCTTTCACATTTCTTTCAAGAAAGTCTCAGATGAAATGGCCAGAACTAAACAAGAGAAAACAAACCATTAAAAACTTAAAAATCCTCACAAATGGAAAAAAACATTTGAATTATACTAATTTTTAAGGGGCCATATTTATAAAGACACACATGACCCTAACATGAGTTTCTTTCTCTATGTTAAAGCACCATGTCAATTTAATCTTCATTAGAGCATGAAAATGCTAATTAGCATATTTCCAGACCCTTAGCTTAGCACTGCCCTCATGTTATAGCATCAGGCAGATAACAGACACAGGAACAATCAGGTGCTTATCAACATTTTAAATTAAATACTCTCCAGAGGGGTGTGTTTGTCCCATGAAAAATAACCCAATTAAAAGCTTGACAAATGACCTTTGTGAATGTAAAAATAATGAGCAGAATAGGTTCTGGTAAACAGTTGTACTGAGAAACACAACACACACAGGTTCTATGACTTGAGGCAGCGCTCATGTCAGTTCACTACTAAAATGAAAAGCTATAATATGAGCTCACTGCAAATCTTATGCCCAGGCTTTTTTTTCTAATCAAAGTTGACTCGGAAACATCCTGAAAAGTAACAGAAACCATCTCTACATTAATATTTCATGTATAGCTTTATTAAAGTTTCTTAAAACTAAAATCTTGCGGTATCTGTACACTGGTGAGAGATAATTGAAATGATCCTTGAAGCTCAGAAAAGCATCCAACATCACACTTGTGCAAAATAGATTTGCCAGAATAGGACCTTTATACATACATACATACATGGTAACAGTGATGCAACACAGGCTATTACTTTTTTCCTCAAAATTTAACGGACAAAATACTTCTCACAGATCACCTCAGAAAACCCTAACAATCCTAAAATACCTTTTAGAACCATAATTTCTTTCTCTTTTCTAGTGAAGCCACTAATACAAACAATGTGAGACTTTTTTGCCCTTTGTTGTTGAAAAACAACAAATCAGCAACATCCTAAGAGCCTTAATGAAGCCCTCTTTGTTCATGCAGCAGGGTTTCAAAGGTAATTAGCTTATGGGAGTGCCTCTTGTACAGTATGCATATGCTTAATCTGAAGAAAATGTGATTTTAGTACTGTGGTGGAGTCTAGGATCATTGCAGGTTTTTTTTATTGTAATCTGATCCCATTTGAAATAGGCCTAATGAACTGTCCCCCCTCCTACGTTCGAGATGAAATGTGTTCTGGTGCAGCCACAGAGAACAACCAACCATAGCAATGATTACTATAACTTTATTTCAGTTTGCACGTCCTGTTACGTAGAAGCATTAATGCTCACTTTCAGAAATGGGATTGTGGCTGTAATATGGCTTGTATGGTGTGGTACATGTTTGATTGCAGCTCTGGTGAGCAGTCGAGGTTGTGTTATGGTTTTTGCATGATGGCAGCATGTGATGTATTTCTTTTGTATGTAGCAGCCATGTGCGGCGTCAGTGTCTTCATTAACAGAGCGAAGGAACCCTACTTCCCTCTGAGGCAAGTCTTGTTCACAGTGTGAAGAGTGGGGGTGGGGGATCTCTGGTGTTTCACAATCCATGGCTTCACAGACCATGCCCCCTGATTGATGTTTTTATAAGTAAGACCTTGCACTGCTTTCCCCCTGGGCCGTGCCTATGCTTCCTGGCATCAATCACATATCATTTCCATTCTTGTGCCGTCGCCTGACAGAAATACTGTAAAGGTGATCTATGTGTGTGTGTGTTAAGTAATTATTAAGTGTCCAGCTACACTAATAAATCATTCACATCATACCAACACCCCTCCTCCTAACCTCTCTCCTTTGCACCATTCCCCCATTTGCCTCTTTCTTTTTTTTCTCCTGTTTTCAGAAACAATATCAAAGCTGCAGAGTAGTAGTTTTCATATGGTCCATTTCTTTTTCTCAGGAGTACCGTTGGTTTCCAGGGGACTTTTAATTGCGGTGCAACAGTCTGTGAGTGGGGGGGGGGTGTGTGCTGATCTGACATGTTAGGAGGCCTTGGACTGTGGTGGCGTTAATGAGATGGCTGCCATCAATCAAATGCTGTGAGAGATGACTGTAAATAAGGCTGTGATCATGGGGGGTGTGTAATGACAGGCAGGGTTGCTGGCCCACTTTATTCCTTCACATTTGACTTATGTAAACATGTGTCAAAGTGACCAAGGTCAAGGGTTGGGGCAAAGCTGGGACAGATAATGTCCTCACACCGCAACCACCCCCATCAGCCCAGCAGCTCTGGAGGGAGCCAAGAGAGATATGTCGCACAAGTTAGTCAGCAAAAGAAAGAGTGGAGATAAGATGTGGTCATAGTATGTGTGCTGTGGTCCTCCTCAGGCACATATTTAGTTCATCAGACAATTTAGCCTAAATTGCTGTATATCTGCTACTCTATCAGGCATCATAGAGGGTAAATATGTTGCTTTCTCCTTCATGGAGGGCTGACGCTTAAGTCAGCTTGGATTAATGGCGTTTATTGAAATGGATTTTGTTGGCGACTAGTTTTACAGTGACAAAAAAAGTAAATAAAAATTAAACCACTCTTGCAGCATAAGAAACTTTTTGCTGACCAACTCCAAGTATGGTCCAGTCATATTTGTGCCAAAATATGGATAAACAGAGTACCCTGCTTCCATTTCAAACCCCTTACAGCCTTCTTTGCAGCTCTGTACAAGAAGCTATGCCTGCAGTTTTGTGCAGAGTAACCCACTTTCTGCTCTCCTATTAGTCTGGGATTCCAACAACAGCCACCTTGTGTGAAAGATTTTAAAAAGACACCTTTCAAGCCTGAAGGTGGTGAGTGTCTGATATTCAAATATTTTGGGTGGAATACCACCAATTGATCCTGGTTTGTCTTTTCCTTCTTTGCCTATTCTTTAGTCACACTTTCTCAAGATGTTTTTTAATTCATGATACATTTGATAAACAGTCAGTGACATTTAACCATTTTGAGAGCAGTTACAATTCAAACATTGGTGTCTCTAATGTGAAATGGAAATTGTTTTGTTCATTGACTAAAGCGCTAACCCAATAATAAAACCGAAGTTGATAACACTCTAGTGCTGAGGTTTTATTACGAGTTTAGTGCTGTAATGAAGTCGAGACAACAGGTGCGCAAGCCCGTTTTGTTTACTTTGTGCCATGTAAAACTGCAGCATAGTGGAAAGTAAAATGTTAAGTTTTAAAGACCCTCAGTTTGTTCATTGCTTGAAGCTTCCACTACACAACAGAAGGAGAAAAAAAACTCTCTACTGACAAGACAGCAGTGGTCCATATTGCGTGTATAGATTTTATATTTATCATAACATGTGTCAGAGCGGACTAGCTGTGACTGGGTCCCTGAACATATGCTCAGAACAATAGAAGGGCCACATGAAGACCATGAGCCTGACAGATGAGCAAAAGTTTAGTTGATGAGTTTTTCCCTTCAACTGAGTTTTTCTCTCTGCCCTTCTGAGGAAACCAGATCCTCAAAAATTGCTGGTTTACATTTGGTTGCCCGTAGTATAGTTGCTTGTTGTTGTAGGTGTATTTGATTATCAGGTATATGTTAATTAAAAGCAATATTGATCGTTATTAATATTGCTATTGATGATAAATTCTGGTTGTGATGATCAGTGCTCAGATACTACCTTTCACTGTTCATGTCATAAGTGCTAATATCCCCCTGGTACTGGCACTTATTTAGTGAACATCTATTTGAGACCGTATCAACAATTCGGCCATTTGGTCCCTGGTAGCAGGATGGTGCCGCATAATTATTAATCATATTTTATGAATATTAATAGGCCTACTTATCCTTGATAATTGTTCATCATTAGCCAATATCCAAACCTGCTCTTCCCACTGCATAACAGCCACATGCATGTCACTACATTCATGTGTATTTGGCTAGGAGTGCATGGCAGTACTGTTAAATAGATCCAGCAGAAAAAGAGAGAAGACTGCAGGTGCTGTTGATTTGCTGACATGCATCACATTATATTCATAACATTTGTTGGCACAGTTACAACTTACTCCAAGCTTATCAGTTTGTCACTTTTAAATCATGATTAGAAGCAGAATCAGGCATGAAGGAGCTGGACATAAGCCCACCCTCGTGATGCAGAACGATAAAAGACTGTATTACAGTTTTCAGTTTTCCAGTCCACACCTGTGTCACAGCATCATTGACCTTTTTTTCTCTCAAGTTAACTTTTATTACAGTTTATCACTGACAAAACGTCTTTCCTGTTCCTTTGTTGATGGATCTGACCTAAAAGCAGCAAGATACATTGGTATTTCAGTCTCCAGTTTGCACACTAAATAGAAATAAACTATGGTAGCGGACATACCTGGCCTGGCATCAGTCACAAGTCATTAAAGAAGTTCATTTTAAGGGCACGCAGAGTTATGGATCCAAAATTGACGCTTTGCGACTCTTCCCACCATCAAACTATCAAATTGATAGGAAACATAGACAAAGGACCCTCCTCTCACAAACAGCCCATGCTGTTATCATGTCAGAGAGACACTCTCCCAGTGAAGGGTCAAAGGGTCAGCTCCAGAGATCAACCACCAGGCAAACTGGAAAACACAGACAAATCTGCAGCTTGTAACAATAAGACTCTGTCTATTGATATTTGTTTGTTTTTTATAGGACAAGTTACAACAAAAGGACTGATTAACACTAAGGTGTGAATCCTGGCCTCTCTGTGCCATGCATGAACACACACGCACGCACGCACACACACACACACACACACACACACACACACACACACACACACACACACACACACACACACACAACACACACACACACACACACACACACACACACACACACACACCACACACACACACACACACACACACACACACACACACACCAACCTCCCTTCCTCTGTCCCTCTCTACATAAAGTCATAAACTACAACCCATATTCCAATCCTGGGTAGTGACCAGCAGAACTCTCTTCACAGACACAGATCTAAGGAAGAATGTAAAATTAAATATCTAGCCGTTCTGTAACTCATGAGATGTTCCTATGCAATAGTTTAATCCCAAACTTCTATCCCATAGAATGTTTGAAATGTAACATGTAGATTTTAAGACAATGTCCTTCATGTGACCGTACTGTCAGCATCCTTCACACAAGGTAACACACTACATGACATCCAGAATGTGCATATTATTATTATTACAGTCAAAGAACTGCTGTGTAATCCACATTTATAGACTATTAGCTTTAGGAAATGTTTATATTGTTGTTTGATCAGTTAAATACTTGTTTTGAAGGATGTAATATGAAATCCACACTTGCATTATTCCTTCTGCCATTATTAGTGCCATCAGGTTTATACATTACACTCTCTTCTCCAAGTGGAAACAAAGGAGAAGACGGGTGAAGAAATCAAGAGTGCCCGAGACAGAAAGTCTCCTGGCAAACTCCACCAGAGCTGAACCGCTGAGACACAGGCAGAATCCGTCATCGTGATAACGGGACACTGCTGCTCATGACTGGGTTGATGTCGAAATATAGTAATATTTAATCATCAAACCTAATTCGTAGATGTAGTATCATTAGCTGTATAGCCACAGTGTATAGCCATAACATATCTTCTCCCACCATTGCCAACTCATCACACTGCTCTTTTCATTATTATTTTCATCTTTATGATTATTACACCTTGCATTTACTCTGTAGATAGTAGTTTAGTTAATAAACTCCTTTATTTACACCCAGTTGTTGTCCTGTTGTATTCTTTTGACGTAGAGACTGGAGATCCATTAAATCGAGAAGTCATGGCTTCTGATATGAGATTGATAATAATCAATTCATTTATTAATTCATTGTTGTCCTCCCTGAGGACTGGTGCCCCATTTCAACGAGAGCAAATTCTAAATTGTTGTGTTCACGCTACAGAAGAATACATGAATATAATCTTAGATAAAATAATTTTTTGCAGTTAATTTTGCAGTGTTAGATCATATTGTTAGTGGCAGGCATCAACGATAAAAGATATTCCATATGGGACAACTGATGCATGAATCCATTTTTCAAAGGTGTTTAATCAATTGGGAAATTGATTTGTGAGTTTTTATGAAAGGCTGATACTTAAATCCTTCTGTATGAAAGCTGTGAGATTGTGCTCAGATGTGTGAACTATGAGAGCTTGTGCCCCTACTGACACCTTGCCTGCCCTGCACGCCAGGTGGCCTCCCCTTTCCTGCAACTACATGCTTGTTAACTACCTAGAGTAGTGACCAACAGTGGCCCTCAGGATTTGCTTCAGCTAGGTCAAAACTGTCTGTATTAAAAACAGACAGGCCACAGCAAATCAATACCTGTATATAGACATTTTAACATAAGACTGTTTCTTATGTAATAAGAAAAACAATACACGTAGAATTCTGTGCAGTATCAATAAAATCATAAACTCTTTCAAGTTTCAAGATGTGCCGTTACCTTTAAGGCATTCTGCTACTAAACAAAGTACACGACTAACGATGGAGGCTGTAGAGATAATTACACACTAGTATTCAGATGGAATGTTTTCAGAAAAGCACAGAAATCTGAGTGAGGTGATAAGGTGACTAGAAAAGAGCTTTGTAACATGCATTAACATGTCTGCTATAAAGCTTTCGCTGTATTTCCAACCCTTAGGGTTCAGAAGGCCCTGGATTTCAAGTCTCAGTATGCAAGCAAGCTATTTCTAATGCAAATTAGCTGGAAAATGACTTCTTTTACTTCATTTGATGGAATAAAAACAGAAAAAGAAGCGTGTGTTTAATAACACCTCAGATCAAACCACTATTCCAGCCATTTAAGTCAGTGCAAATGTTACTTTGTTTATTGTTCCTGATGTAAAGCACGAACATGCGAATATGACAATTCACTTCAAAATAAATTCCATAAAATACATGAATCAGACCTGTTATGTGGAACTTAAGGCTACACTGACTTTCTTTTGTTATCTGGAGAATTAGAAACTTTTCTTGGACGCCTCTTAGGTTGTTCTGCCATAGGCGCCGTCATACTGCTGTAGCCTGCTCCATCGCTATGGTTGCTCCTTCTGACACCTTGCTCCGTTGTCTATAGTTGTGTTAAAATTCAGGGGCTGCATTCTTTGTTATGGACCACGAAGACTGAACCGAAATGAGATGGTCTGGCCCACAGAGGATTTCACAAAGCGGGTCTCCTGTCGCCTATCAACTTTGTCAACACGTAACTTTTTATCACTAAAGCTTGAGGTTTTAAGGCCCTTGGTTTCAACAGTTGTACTGTTAGCTGTCCTTAACTGAGCTGAAACCCAATATTTACATTTAAAAGTATAATCCTCAGGCTCTCTGTCAGTGTTGATTGCTTTTAATTACCAGCGCAAAGATCTTGGGATAGCTTGGGCCAGGAAAAGAAGGCTGCATTTCTCAGCCACATTTGAAGGAGCTTTTGAAATGGGACAGCCTAGTTGCGCCACTGTGACGCAATCGGTTTTCAAATGCAGCCTCTGAAGGATACGGCCCTTTAATTGGGACACAGCTTATTTGTACATTATAAATATATCTGGAGGCTCAACACAAGCATCTGACAGACAGTTGCATGTTGATTCCCGGATCATCCCCAATCATGTAGGGACCTTCAATATGTTGGACTGTGTTGCAATGGAGACACATAACACACGTCAGAGAAATAATGCAGCTGTTTGTTGGGTGCTTAATCGAGCCTCCAGATATGTTTACAATGTACATAACATAGACAAAGGAACAGCCTCTTTAGCTCTGGTAAACTTACTGGTTGACATAAAATGCATCTCTAGAGTTGCCACAGACAGGATATTTAAAACTCCAGTATACTGTAGAATACAGAGATTTACCTGGAGATGATACGCTTAATCATGATTGAGTGAAATCATGGCAATGGCTTGAATCTAACAGATATTCTTTAAATTATATCATATTATAAATCCTTAACTCCAGCTTTAAAATACAAGTTGCAGTGCAGCTCTTAAGAGATTTTAACACTGGTAGTGGTTTTGATATTCCAACTGACTTGATGATATTTTCCAAATTTTACTTCATCCAGCACTTGCTAATAGCACTGCTTATACATCTGGTTTGTATGCTGAAGTGAAAAGAGCAGGGCCCCCTTTGGAATCTGTGAGACGCAGGCACGATGGATGTCTATTTAATTCCACATGTACAAAAATGCACTAAGTTTAATTACTGAAGCATATGAAACTCTGCAGTCAACTGACCATCTCTTAAAACAGTAGATACATACCTGCAGCTTCTCAATCAAAAATATTTGCATAAAACACTCAAACACACTATAGCTTTGTTGTTTTAGTGTACATCTTTTCTAAGACTTCAACCTAAAATTAGTATGAATGCCACTGAAGAGGCCTGTCTCTCCAGTGAGTAACTACCATCACTCATGATGCAGAAAACCATTTCCAGTCTATTATTTCTCTTGCTTACCGCCTCTTCTACAAAGACTATAGTCTCTACCTTCACTCACCTGAGAAGGCCTGAGCACCAAACCAAGGATATAAATCTACTGCTGAGCTGTGGCAGACGAGATGAGCGATGTGATACTAATAACACAGAGGACTGGGAGAAGAGGTAATGGTGGAAAATTTTTCCAGCAGTTGGGCTTCATCTATCCTATTTCCTGTTTTGGAGGACACCAACCTTACATTAAATTGCTACGTTCTGAAAACTCCTACTGTTAGCATTGGAGCGAATGGCACAACTTGAAACATATAATGAAATCAGTGTAGTCCTAGCCCAGCCCTGGGCTAATAACATATTCATTTTTTTTTTACATTTCTATCTACTTGCTTCAGACATACAGTTGCTTCCCTTCCCAAGGATCATCCCTTGGAATTAAATGACTTGAAACACTTATTGGGCCTTCCACAAACTAAGACCATCTGAAAACAGTTCCTTTTTTGGTCAAAAATGTTCAGTGGGCAATTAGGATTATTACTGAACTGGAATATTTTTACAATTTTTTAAATTTACAGCAATTTGTAGGTGATGGAATTTAGTATATCATGGGAAATGCAAACAATAATAATACTGCTTTCCAGTATAATTTTTCAGTATTTTGTTTGTCAAATTAGATTAGATTGTGGACAGCCTTAAGAAAGTACACTACAAAAGACTACTTCTAACTAAATAGCAGATATAATATGGATTCCTACAACACACTTGGCACATGACACATGAATGTGCGGCATTAGTAGTATGTTCCGCTTCACTGCACTTCACTGTCCTGTGACACTTGAGACTACACAAACAAAAGCATAGTTTCGCCAATTACAGATCCAATGTGCTCATCCATTTCAGTTGTTTGAGAACTACCTGTCCCCTCCCACGACCCCTGTATCCCTGACAGCTGACAGATGCCTTATGGTTTCTTGTTTCAAATCAATTTAATATTTTTAAACTTTCTTACATGCATTTCTGAGCTTATATCACACATTCTGTGCACAATCTTTTGTGTGTTACACTGTGATGCACTATATGTTTTCATTCATTTGGTCTCGTTTGTTTAGATCTTTATTTTTCACTTTGCACAGGGTGCTGAGGAATGCTACTATCATATAGGATTATTTTGCATTGAAAGAATACACATACAAAGGTGATTAATTTTCAGGTATGAACAAATCTGTGCTCAGCTAATTTTTTGGGGACATGGGTTATTATTGTTCTATTATTTACCTTTACAGACAACTTTAGGAGAGAAAATAGGAAACCATTTGTAAATTAGTGTCATAGGCTTTTCTTTCCTTTTAGCTGGTTAGTATACGTGGACATGTGGGTGTTCTAAGCCCCACAACAGGCTGTATTGCTTTTTCACATGGCTCTAAGGTCATAGTTCAGGCTTTGCTCAGTGTGACCTCACTCAAGTAACTGTGACTGCACTGGGCTTAGTTTGTGAAGCATGTGCCTCAATTCAATGCGGGCCCAGTGTGATCACTGTGTGTGTACCATTTCGACACGCTGGCCCCTGCTGATGAAGCCTTGACAACCTGTACTTGAATCCTGCTTACCGCCGCTGCCTCCATGACCCCTTCATCTTCATTAACATGAAGATATCCGCCCTTTACACAAAAACAGACACTATTCCTTCTTCGTCCTACTGTCTTCACCTTATGCACTTCTGACTGCAGGAAAAAAATGGCAAAGCATTGATTTTCTAAATCTGCTGTCTGATGATTTAGCAGCCCTTTCACCCTTCCCTTGGTATGAACTCTATGGTTGAGCCTGTCCAGAGCAGGGCAGGGCTGAATAACTCAGACTTGCTGATGGATTTGGATGAGACCTTGTCCGCCCTCCTGTCTCCATAGCAGCGGTAATGATGGTAGCAGCGCCAGTTGTAGTGCACACCATGCAGACGGCCATCCATATAGATAAAAGGAACAAATCACACCTACTGTCTTTCAGTGTAAATTAGTGTCCATCCCCTTGAATTACTGAGCCAACCCGTGCCTTATCTGCAATTATCAACACACCATAACCACAAAGTCGGGTTCAACTAAAACAAGAGGATATAACAGGCCTATCATTAGACCAGGAGTGTAATCTGACATCAAGTTAGCAACCCCTCTAGAGGTTTACACCACTACTGGAACAGCCGTGTTGCAATTATCACAAAGTACTAACGTTCCTTGGACTGACACACATACACTTTCTCACCTCTGCATATGGAGGTTTGTGTTCGACAGTATTGACAGGGCAGTACAGACTTTATACTATGAATATTGCATACTTTAACATTGTTGGGTGTCTTTTACACTGAGCTTGTATTACATGTTTTCTCACAATTAGAACCTACGAAATATGAAGGTCTAGAAGCTAAGGGACAAACTTCAAAATTAAATGAATTGCAAATAAATAAACTTAATCTCTACATCAAAATGTGATCATTCTTCTTTTGGGGGTTCATACTGCGAACAGTCTTGCAAAAGGAGAAAGGAAAATATCATTATGGTTCTGGATACTTAAGCTGTTAGGACTTTATCCCTTTAGCTGCTAAACACACACTTGAACATCCACCAAAGGTGGGTGTATGGTGATTTTCCAGTTTAAACACACGAGAGGAGGGAGGAAGTCTTCGAAATAGGCTGTATTCTGAGGCAGTTTAATATTCTGGGAATGCAGCAGCACAGATGAGAGAGAGGGGCTCAAAAGGTTTAGTTTGGGTTGCCGAATGAAACAGCTTCCCTGTGTGTATATATAGTAATATAAATGTTGAGGTTGCTCTGTAATAATTAGAGAAAGGACGGTTCAGTGGGTTTAATAATATTTTCCAAATCAATTTAGCATGGCTATAAATGAAGCTGACTGCAAGACAGACAATAAGTCATGCAAACCTCATTAGGGTTTCCTTTTGTGAGTGTGTGTCTGCAGTAGTTATTGCATTTAACTATAATACAGATTATGTGATAATAGCTTATTAAATTCAGAGTTCACTGTGGTCGTGGAAATTAATTTCAGACAGGGAGCATACCTTTCTGTAACATTTAGGTATGTCAGACTTCCTTAATTGCATGACAAACAGAATTACCCCAGCTGATAAGCTCATATGAAAACAGCAAGACGGCATTATTTTTCTTTTCTTTTTTTCTTTTGTTATATGGCAGTTGAGTGTTGTACTCTGTGTGACAACCACAAAGCCTTGAGCTCAATCAGTGAATGTTTACTGAAGAAATTCATTCATATTCAGAGCATAACCATTTACCATAAAAATGTCTTGTCTTTTTCAGTACTGAAAGTCAAATCAACCTGAAATTACACTTAAGATGTAATATGGCTTTCATATAGTGAATCGCACTAATCATGTATTTAATTAAGATATTATGTACAGTACTGTGCAAAAGTTTCATTTACTACAGATGTTTAGATTCTTATCTATGACACAATAGAATCATTCAACACATTCTGCAGCATGACTCCAAACATACAGCCAGAGTCAAAGAACTGCCTTCAGGAATAAGAACAATGTGGCCTGCAACAGATGGTATGACCTACACAGACCCCTGATCTCAAACATGATGGAGTCAGTGTGGGATTACATAAGGAGACAGAAAACACTGACACCGCCTAAATTCACAGAAGAACTGTGGCAACCTACCTGCTGAGTACCATTAAAAACTGTTTGCAAGTGTATGTAGAAGAATTGGTGGTTTTAAAAGCAAAAGACAAATAGTGGATTGATTTTTTGCTCTTTGCATGAACTGATAAATACAAATATTCACAGCTTTACTCCAATAATCTTTAAATCTTTTTCACATTACTGTACTTCAGAATGCATTAAATTGTTAATGAACTGGTCTATTAAATACTGTACCTTTCACCAATGTGTAGCCACTCCTGCTCTATTACTGGTTGCTCACCGTCCCACTATTTTATTTTCTTAATTGCACGGATTCTGGCTGAAAATTCTTTAGTTTATTAGTTTGTACATACCCCTCAAGATCAAATAATGAGTCCTTATCTTTATCCTTGGACTTTACATTCTCCAACAATAAGGGCTTATTTCTTTTGTAAACACAATATAAACAATTACTTCAGCTTTAGGTAGAGTTTGGGTAGATCTGTATTTGTAAGAATTTAAAACAGTCCTCAGTCTCAACAGCTGTACCCTACATAGTTACCAGTGAGAGGTACTCCCTAAAATCTACAATAATCCATTTGGTATTTTTTGGTATATTTTGACAGATAAATGCTTATCTCTGCTCCATGGGGAAAGTTGGCAAACCTCTGTCATACAGGCATCTTTAATATTATTATAGCTCAGACCAATCACTCTTGTATCATCTGCAGATTTGATACTTTGGCTATTAAAATCTTTAGTGACACAACCACAAATGAACTACAGAATAGGTCTAACATCCCTGGGGTGCACCTGTATTAAAGATTAAGGTGGATGAGTGATCCCTTCCTTATTGTTCTGACTCAGTGAGAAATTTCAGTTAGGAAAAAAAAAAAAAATCAAAATAAGCACAGATGGAGCGACATAAGCACAAACCTCTCTGTTTTAACACAAATTTGTTGCACAATGGTATTAAAGGTAGAACTAAAATCAATTACCTGAAATCTAGAATAGTCATTCCTCCCCTAAAGATGTGAAATAGCAGTGTGCAGGACACAGGAAACTTCACCCTCAACTGACCCATTAGACAAATGTGATGGCTGTATAGAAGCAGATATATGCCTTCCATTTTGAAAAATGTAAGCACAACTGGACTACAATCAATTAGACAGATTGCTAGTGTTTTATTGGGTACCGGTACAATAAAAAGCTGAACTCCCATCTCTCTCTCTCTCTCTCTCTCTCTCTTCCTCTCTCTGTATTATCACAGAATCTTTGTTAATACACAATTTCATTTTCTCTTATGACAAGTTGCCAGCAAGTTGATTTGTCATCTAAATGATTTGTAATCTAAATGTCAAACCCTTGAATTGAAAATGCAAATGAACCTGTACAGTAGTTGTGCCTTCATGAACAATGACTGATTATCCCTATAAGCTAAGAAGTGGATCTTTCTGAAGTACACATATGCATATTCTACTTTACAGAGTGCTAGGCCCTTGCTTGGTGGTCTGTTTCTCATCTTCGTTAATAGCCATCTCACTCAAATCATATCTTCCTTCTTGGAAACACATTTAGAGCTCTTATCCTGCCTGTAATTTTAGTAGAGCTGCGGTGTTCTCAGACCATCACTCTTCCTGAATTTCTGACTCAAGGCTAAGGAGCTAAAAGCCTCTTGTGTAGTTCCAGGTCTGCCTACATCTCTCTCCATTAGCTGTGTTAGCCTGTCGCTGTCTGATCAAAGCCACACACATACACAAAAACATAGATACACACACAAAAAGCCACAGATACACACCAGAGAAACACATTCACAGAGTTGGAGGTTGCAGATGGGCAGTGTCAGATAGCCTTGCTCTGCAAACAAGCTCGGGAGGACGACATCATGCCAAAACAGCTCATTAAATGCTATTAGCCTGTCATTTCATCTAAGTGAATCCTCTCGATTCCTCTGCTTAGCAAACAGCTTTGGGGTCACATCTAAAGACGAAGAAAAAAAGACAGGCAAATGAAGCAGGGCCACTCACCCTAATGGTGCTTGTGGGAGTGACATAGAGGATAATGTGTTGTCAACGATCAGAGAACAGGATTTGAATCTAATTATACACAGAGAAGAGCAGTGAATGTTGGATGGTCGGTTTTGTGCTTTTGAGAACATGCATCTCTCGGGTAAAAAAAAAAAAAGAATTACTAAATGAGAATATCCAATGAGCTGCATAACACAAATCAGTGATTCGTATTAAGCAAATTAACAATATAGATATGGGGAAATTGCAAAGTTACTTTCAAATGCTGAATGAATGTAACAGTTTGAAGAGCACAGGAGCTAGATGAACATAAGATGACATGAAAAAAACACTCAATTGAACATAATCGTTCATTCATCACGCCATTTCTAGAGCGTTAGTAGTTTGATTCAGACAAACAGAAGGTGGATGTGCATATAGTATCTTGTCCATAATGTGACACTTAAGTCCTTTGAAGGTGTTAAAGATTTCATAAATGGGTATTACACACCAGATAATTAAAAATACTGTTAAATGTGTGTTCAATACAAAATTAGTGAATATCTTCAAGGTCATCTAACTTGAATGTCAAGTTAATCTAGTGGCGTCTACAAGACTGAAACCACTTTAGTAGTCTCAGACCTTTGGACCCCATTGTATATCAGCTTGTGTCGCCATGCCTGTGACACAAACTGAATTAACGACACAACAAAAATGTAATTCTACTGTGAATGTTCTTCCAAAAGAAGATCAAGGATTTAATTCCGCAAAACCAGTGCGATTAGTGTGTATGTATACCATAATCAAGCTGGCTAAACACAAAGGACTGAACTTTCTTGTAAGCTGACAACGTTACAGGAAAAAAGATGACAGTGAAGCTGAATGGCCATGGATCCTGTCTAACTTGAAGAGACACAGCAAAGCCTTAAGAGTCTGTTATGATGTTACCAATTTATTCATTTATTTTTTCACCCTGACATACAGGATGAAATGGCGCCATTCAGCTCTATTTGAAAAGCTGTTGTCTGGTGCCTCCCCGCAGACGGCTTTATAAATCAATATGACTCCACAAAGTCAGAACACAGCCTAAACGGAGACTAAACAGATGATTAATATGGCTCAAGGTTTTGATAAAGGTCAATTTGGCAAAAGTATGCATCGGTTTGAAGCAATTACCACCAGTGATGTCAGCCCACCTGCAGAATTAGAGTTGCCATGGATACTTGCTGAGCAGGAAATGGTGAGGCTTACCCTGCATGACAACATCTTAAATGTATTCATTACATCTTTGTTTACCTATGGATGAAGTTAGACACATGGATTTCTCCTGAATATTTAACCAAAGAAAGTGAATCGATTGCACGATAATATACTTAAAGTATGCTATGTGCTAAATGGTTGCATGTAAGACATTCACTTCGTACAACCAGGTAGACACTAGATATAGTAAATGTGAATCTAACTAAACTTCATTCAAATGGCAAGTTTACTAAATGACCTTAAAGGTGTAATGTGTAAGATCGCGTTACTTGCTCCACCTCAATAGGGGGCAGCATTTCATCTCTTCACCGCTGTCCAAATAATCATGTTGTTTTCCCCATGTTCCTTATAATTTATTATTTATATGTGCATTTATTGTTGAAAGTTAAAATTGTTGATAGCAGTGAAACAAATTATGAATACTTGTAATACAAACTGTATGTTTTTATTTACCTACAAAAATATTAAGGCAAGGGGAAACTGCATGACACATGAGGCATGAGGAAGGGATGATGACATCATCACAAAGGCAGAATCAGAAAATAAGATTTATTGCCATGTAGCTTTTTACTTACAAGATATTTGGCTTGGTGTTTGGTGCAGTATACAATGAACAAATGTATAGGAAATAACGCTAAAAAGGTAAAATACTGCAACAGTCAAAAAGATAAATATACATAGATACACATATTGAAAAAATAAAACAATGAAAAAAAACTATGTACAAAAGTGTTCACAAAACTCCTGCTGAGCATGATGTGCCAAAGATCACAGATCACAGCAATATCTGTTCTGTGCAGGGATGATACTCCAAGGTGTTACTGTAATATGGTTGTTGATTGATGAGGCCAGACGCTGGTCCATCACTGGTGATGACTCGACTGGAATTCTGGTCCTGATACAGACAAACATGTGATAGGACAATAGGTTTAGATCATACAAGTTCTTTATATCCAAACATGTGTAGCATACATACCTGGCCTGGAATCAGTCACAAGCTGTTAAAGAGGTGCATTGTAAGGACATGCAGAGTTTTGGACCCAAAATTGACACTTACCCTGTTACTCTTCCCACCATCAAACTATACAATTTATAGGAAACAGAGACAAAGGACCCTTCTCTCACAAACAGACCATGCTGTTCTCATGTCAGAGGGATACATAACTAGACCGAAGGCCAAAGGGTCAGCTCCAGAGATCAATTCCTGTCTGTCATTATTAGTGCCATTAGGTTTATATGTTATTTCATTTAATATTCTATGGTCATGGTGGAAGATGGATGTTCAAGTTTATAGGTAAACTCTAGAATTAAACTATTCGAAAGTTCCATTAAAAATTACTCTCTTTTCCAAGTTGAAACACAGGAGAACACAAGTAACAGCCCTAAAACGTGTGCCAGCCCCCAGGGGATAAAACAGTTGTGATCAATTCACACATTGCTCTAAGTAATCGGCTCTAAGTCATCGGCTCTTGGCTCTAAGCTCATAGCCACAAACTCAAGGCTCTTAGCCACAGGCTTTTAGCCACGGTTCTTAGCCATGTCGCACTTGATCGTTTTGTCTGCATCCTTTATTCTTTCTTTGCCACATAACATTCTTTTGTCGTCATGTGCGATCTTCTATTTTTATAAGCCAAGTCAAGACCAACTGAACCAAAACAACAGAAGTGCAAGTAGAGAAGAGTAATTTTGTAGCTTTTTAAATATTATCACGTTTTCCTTTTTGAATATGATTGACAGTGTTAGAGTTATCTGGTCAATGCCAGTCTCTTCTAAAGTTATCCAGCCAAAGTGAAGTGCCTTAGAGTTTATTTCGCATCAACCCACAAGAGACGCCGGCAGATAACAACCCCACAGAGAGGCCGACCAGAAATCAAGAGTGACCGAGACAGAAAGTCTCCTGGCAAACTCCACCATGCGCTGAACCGCTGAGACACCGGCAGAATCCGTCACCGTGATAACGGGACACGGCCTTCAGGAGAATCCACCTAGATCCCGCATCTCCAGGGTTACCACGGCAACCTCAGTCACCTGGTTTCCAGCCGACGGTCTCCAGCTACAGCGCAACTCACAGTAGGCCGGTCTTAACACTCTGCTCATGACTGGGTTGATGTCGTTACATCATAATATTTAATCATCAAATCTCATTCATAGACGTAGTATCATTAGCTGTATAGCCATAGTGCATAGCCATAACATATTCTCTCCCACCATTGCCAACTCATCACACAGCTCATTTCATTATTATTTTCATCTTTATGATAATTACATGTTGCATTTACTCTGTAGATAGTAGTTTAGATTTGAATATACTAAAATAAATACAGCATTAGGCAGTGGATCCTGAACCTGCTGGCTCTGGATCAAACAGTCTCTTTGTCTTACTTGTAAAAGAAAGTTACTGACAACTAGCTGGACAGAAGCCGCAGTAACAGGCTAAATTCTACTACATCGGTAAAACGTCGGTTGACAACATCAGTTATACAGTTATGTCACTTAAAGAGTTTGTCGGTACGGTTTGTCATTTGCATTACTGATACTTTTCCCTAAAGACCAACATTAGATGTTACTCACCAGTCTCAAAGAAAAGTTGCAGCTCGGCATCAAACCGCATCTCTGTACCCAGAGCTGTCTCCAGCGCTGGGAAGCCACACCAGAATTTACTTGTGTTTTCTTCTTTCTTTGCCATTGAACGATTTCTTGTTGGGCGGTTCTTCGGGATAGAGATACAGATAATTTACCAGGCGCTTCAGCCTTCTCTGCGTTTCTGTGATGCTAGTCGGAGGCTTTTTTCTTTTTTTATTTTAAGTGAGGAGCTGTAGCGTAACTTCAGAGAGAGTATTGAGGATCTTTGGTAACTTCAAGCTCTGGAGGAAGCTCTTCCTCGTGGGACTGAGGGCACACTAGACGCTACACTGATTCACACAGCATCTAGTGCCATAAAGTGGTATTACAACACAGTGCAGGACACAGCTAGTTGGTTAGAATGCTCATTTCAGTAGATATCTATAAAATACAAAAGGGAGGTCTTGGTCATGACATCATCACTGTAGCTCTTTCATATACTATTGATGTCCTGAACTGAAGTGATTTATTTGCCATCTGCCACAACCTGTGATTGAAAAAGTAAAAGAAAAAACAGCCTGATGATTCAAGCTGTCTTTGAGACTGCACATACCATTTTTTCATGTCTCTGGCTCCAAATAACAACAGGAAGTAACAGATTTCTACTCTCAAATCTAGTGCATGGAATCAGTACTCAGCAATAAGTATTCCAAATTGAAGTTACTGTATAAGGATTCACCACCAAATCAGATAGGGAGCAGTTTTTCCCAGCTATCATGTAACATGACATTAAGAAATAACAGACAACACACTCATGTTGAAAACCTTGGCCAGTCTATGATGCTTTATACCCGAAAGGGCAAAAATGTAGGATCTGATGATTAAAATTAAAATTTTCCAATTTTCCATAACCAGCAATTGCAAATATATTCACACAAGTATGTATATTCCATTTTAATAAATTTGCCTTCACGTTGTCCTCTGTTGTACATGGTCTTAACTTTGAAAATATAATTTTACTGAAACAGAGCCTATATTCTATTCTTCTTCAATGAAAGAAAATAATCATCTCTATATCTTTGAAAAGCAAGAAGCTGTAAAGAAGGGCTGAACAGCCGTACAACACTAATTGAAAAAGAGTCTGATGGCGTCAGATGAAGGATGGCTCCGCTTGCAGCTTCCAAGTGAACAAACAGGCTGGATTGTTATGGACTATTAAATGATCATTGTTGACAACTGTACATACAGTTTTTGGTAGAGAGAGAGAGAGAGGGAGGGAGAGAGAGAGAGAGAGGAGAAGGTGGACTAGTAATCGCAGTCTAGCCTATTGGAAGCAATGTTTCCATAAGTTATCTATAACTTTGTCAACTGCTTGTCACTTTTTGACCCAACCTGCCCAAACCTGAGATATTTTCTAGGTTGTGAGCTGACCCGAACCCTAGGATCACTGGTGCGTAATATGACCCAACTCCAACTGCCAGTTCCTATTAGCAAAGGCTTTGAATTGCGCTTTACAGGTTAATTATTTACCAAGTCAAATTCTCAGGGAGGCAGACCAGTAAATTAGCAGAATGAAATTAAATAAAATGAAATCAAAAAACAACAGGCTTTGGACTATACATGTATATTGGACTATATATAGTCCTATCAGAGGGGGGGTTTATATTGTTTTATTACTTTTTTTCTTAATCCATTACCGTCACAGTCATGCATCAGGCAGAGCCATCCGAAATTGCCAAAGAAGAAGAATATGAACGCGCTGGATTTTCTCCCTGCAGAAGGAGGCGGCAACCTGCTATTCAAACAAGTGAATATTATCTCTTTTACACCCAAGCACACCCAGCTTCTTGAAAAGTTTCCCTAAATCAACATTACATCCCATCATGTATGTTTTTTTGTTGTTGTTTTTTTTCAGAAATGTCTCAAATCACAGTTTATTTTGAAAAGAGAGTTTGCAAGGAGTAGAATAGCGAGGACAGGTGAAACAGTGCAGAGTGCAGACATCATTAGTTCTTCTAATATGGGAACCCCCCCCCCCCCAATACGGCTTAGTACCACCTCTGCCTAATTTTTGGCCAGGATAAACCCTGACATCTGAACCAACCAGGTGGAGTGAGGAGGGGAAGGAAAGATACAAAATCAAGGTCAAAAGTTTTGTCAAAATGGATACATGCCAGGCAAAATGCGTACAGGTTGGCAGGTCTGCATATAAGTTCCATATCTACTCTCATACTGTAAAGGGGGGAAAAAAATCAATTTATTGCTTATAATTAGAGATGAAACAGTTACCGGTTTCACGCTATAATCAGAATAGAAATGCAAGACGGTTAGTATTACTGTTTAAATTCTGATTATCACTATAACCGTGGCCAATTACCATGGTTAATTACTGTGGTTAATTTCAGCAATGTGGGTGTGTAATGTGTCAGTCAAAACATGGCGTAAGGCAGTGACAGCACTGCAGCTGACATTTTTCAGCTTCTATAAACTTCTTACACCAAAGTTAGTGGATATATATTATTTTTTTAAAGCGAGTAAACCCTGACTCCTTTTACACTATCAGAGGAGTTTACTTTTCTATTTGCGGAAATGTCACGACCACAGACGCAAACACAGACGCAGCAGAGAAACAGTGAGCTGTAGCCGCTGAGCCTCTGTGTGAGACGCCTCGGTCTGTGATTGTGTGTTTTTAAAAAGGGCTGCAGTTCACTGTTTCATCCCCGAGTGCAGTGAAGCTGTTGTGTTTCTGGTTTAATGGCACCGTGTCCCTTATGACACAGATGTGTTGGACATGTTATATCAATGTTTAAATGCAAACAATTGTTTCATGTCTACTTAGAAGATAAATGTGGTTTAGTCATTTGTCATTTGCTGATAACAATAATTTTTAAACATAACGTATTTTAGTCTCTTGATGAACAGCATGGAAATTTACACTAAAAACCCAGAGGTAATTTACACTTCCATGGACCACAAGGGCACAGAGGCGAACTTCCATATGTATTTGTGAAGTGTCAAGCAGCATGCACCCTCTAGCCTCGGGGGCCAAAGTGTGAATTCTAAAACAAACCAATCCTTTTGAGTTTTTCACCTTTTACTAGTCAGCCTAAAGGTAGATACCTCTGCACAATAATGTAAAAAGCTAGTCTTGGGCACCTGCTGCTAGTACTACAGTATTGAAACTTGTTAAAAAGTTCAAATTCATCCACATGATTTTCTTAGATTAGGGAAGGTAATCCAGAAATTCATTAAGGTTTTCATAAGACTTCAGTTTTTCCTCACTGGTAGAATACCGGATGTGACATTTTGTCTCTGTGCAATATTTCTAAGATATGACTGTCATCAACATGACTTGTCAACATTGTAAATCAATAGATATTAAGACAAGGTTGTGACAAACAAGATGATAAAACCTGATTTTTTTTTTTGTGGAAGATATCTCTTC
The DNA here is from genome assembly GCF_021018895.1 of Seriola aureovittata. NCBI lineage: Eukaryota > Metazoa > Chordata > Actinopteri > Carangiformes > Carangidae > Seriola > Seriola aureovittata. The sequence goes on from NC_079374.1 coordinate 19,245,337, forward strand.
TGCAGTGACACTTCTGAGTGAGCAGGGTTTTAATTAAACCACCAAACACAAGAGCTATCGATAAAGTCTTCACAACTTAATGCCTTGTGAGTTGCTGCCATGGATGTGAAGAGATTGGGTGGGTTATTTACACCATTGGGGCAGAGTTAATCTGCCTTGATGCTCTTAGATCTACAATCAAATAGAAAGAGATTGTAAATACCACAGAATAATCCACCTAACCCTTGTGGCAAGGAGTCAGATTACTTCCAGGGTTTACACACAGATAGAGTTCAATTTGACAAAAAATGGACAAGTTGAACACACAATATGTGTAGTAAAAAAAAAAAAAAATTACTTTATCTTCCTCGATAAATCGTGCTGTGAAACTACACACAGAAATATAAAAATATTGTCCTGATCGACAAAGGCAGGCAACTGATGGCCAAATTTTTAAATTAAGGCAGAGTGCAGAGTGGTACTGCATCTTCCATTAAATTTGCAAATGCAAGAGTAAAATGGATATTGAATTAGACTGAAACTCTGGCATACTGCAGTTCCAACCAATACCAGCCAATCAGATTTCACAAGTTTCTTGGTGTAACCTGAAATCTTTCACAAGCACATTTTTAAATTGCTTCACTTGTGCAAATTTAAACATTGTCCATTCACATCAGCATGTTTAATCACCCCTGCAACTCATGGTGTAAAACTTTATGTAATTACAGTTTTATTTCAAGCTGCAACTGACTGAATAGTGTTCATACCGTTCACTGCGTGAAAGTAGCTCAGTGATTCAGAAAAAAAGTCATGGGTTCAAATCCCACAATAGCTGACTGATTCTTCTGCCACTACTCTTTTTCTTAATAATAATAATAATAATGATAATAACTTAGATTTCTATGGCGCTTTTCAAGATACCAAAGACCGCTTTACAGAGTAGGCAATAACTTCTAGCTCTCAGCTATTACACTGCTTTTTTAGCTTAATCAGTGCAACCTCCTTGCATACTTGTGGTAATATCAATTGTGGTAATTTCCATAGAATATAGATTAACTAAAAATTCTCCTCCCTACAACAGCTTCCCTTTAATATATTTACAAATACACAAATCTGCAACTGATTTTTATTGAAGACTTCAATGCTAAACTGTCCCTCACAAAGTCCATGAGCCTTAGTAAATCCAGAAGAATGTACAATAACCACACTCTCCCTGTACATGCACGATCCTCACTAAAATGCAAATGTATGAAAAGGAAAGGGGTTTTTCAGTGATTACATGCAAGATTATAGGCAAAATGCCCTCCCAGGCTGGTGTCCTTTGAGAACTATCATGGACATTTCTCTGCACACATTGCATGAAAAACAAGACACAGAAACCCTTTTAAATATAGCCGTTTGTCTTTTATACTAGTTTACCAAAGAGCAGGTGTGAGACTACTAGTCAAAAATACAATGAATTGCAGAAATACTATAGTAAGAAATGGACATCAAACAAAAAGTTTTTTGCTTTGATGTCTACTCACTGTCATCATAGATAAAATAGTTCCCAGTGATCTTGTTCAAAATGAGGCAATGTGCACATCCTCTATAGTGAAAGAAAAGAGCTGTATATATATATATAACTCCATTGTCCATCTCCTATGAAACCAATCACACTCTGAAACCAGGTAAAAAAAAAAAAAATCAGAGGGGGAGTCTTTGATTCTTCAATACACTGTGGTTTGTATGCATATTTCTTGGTTTATTCATATCTCCCATACAACTGTGAGAGCCTTAAGGCCAAAACCTCAGCTGAAAGGATTAAGTTCAAAGGCAAGCGAGAAAATTACTCACAGACTCAAAGTCTTCAGCCGTGCAGTGGGCCTTCTTAAAGCGACAAGACGTCATCATGTCCCACAGGCGGTGAGTTGTCGTACAGCTTTTTCCAGTCAAACTGGCCACAGCATGGAAGCTCTGCTTTGGTACCATTGAAGTATTTGAAACTTTCCCTATTCACCTCGTACATAGGACTTGTAATTTCCCTGTATGCTCAGCAGGTATATGCCAGATCTGCCTGAGATGTTCTATGTCACAGGCAGTGAGTGCAGACTTTCTAAGAGGATTTATACTACAGAATGTAAAGGCAAGAACAGTATTCTCTAACACCACCTTTTCTTCAAGCTTGGTGATGTGACGAAGACATTAAGTCACCCAATGAAAGCAAAGAACCAGAGGCAATGCTGGACTTGAGGATCCCTTGTTGATGACATGCACCAGACCGAGTAGCGAGGTCCCCCTCGCTAACTGCTGAAACCTCCATTCCTCTCGATTAGTGTGGGAATCGTTGGCACAGGGGGCTGACACTGGGTAAGTTTTACCCAAGGCCCTGAAAAGTGAATGTGTTGTTGTGCAGCTCATAATCATCTAACAAAACTAGAGTGGAATCTATGGGCTTTTATAGGAAACTTGGGTGAGGCAGGAAACAAAGAGGGAGTGCATTTCCATTCAATTACATTATCACTATTCATAACAAAACCTTTTTCATCAGCTATCCACTTCACACAAACAAGAAGCCAAGTTCAAATCTATGTAGCACATTATAAAAAAAATAAAAGCAAAGTTCAAGCAAAATGGAAGTTAATGAAAGCTCCCATTAAAAGCTTTCCTTTATCTGAGTGAGATTGAGGAATTTCTAATGCAACTTGCTCCCACTGGTCTCCACAAAGAGGCATGATAAAGGTTCAATGATCGACAATTAAGTTTAATTTCTCTGCCACAGCAGCAATAAATCTGAGAGGATTCAAAATGTAGTTTTAGGTTGAAAGCACTGCAGCAAAACAAATTTGTGTTGTAACTGTTCTCTCTGAAGTCAATGACAGTATAATTCTGGCTTAGTAGTGCAGACAGAGTACTAAAAATGCAAAAAACTACCCATACCTACATGTGCAAGTTTGTGTGCATGAGGAATAAGGGCATAAGAGCAGGTGTCATTCCTTCCCCAGTCACCCAAAAAACATTTTATGATTAGGGGGAATTCAAATCAAGACAAAAACAAAAGGGAAGTGGAAAACTAATGTACAGAAAATCAAATAAAGACATATAGGATAAATACAACAATACAAGATAAAATCAGTCTGCATTAAAAAAAAAAAAACTATAGGTCACCCCTACTGGGGTAACAGCTTCTAAATTCTAAATGTGTTCTGCAATGTTTACTAGATTTGCTGTTGTGTATAACTACAATGTTTTACAAAAGAACAACCAACAAGTAATTAAGATTTCTGTAGCCAACCAGTAGACCCATGAGAGAAACACTGCTCCCATCAGTTGGCAACTCAGATTGACAATCTCAGGCAAAAACACTGAGGTAATGGCAGACCCATATAACAGCAAACACTCTTCCAGTCAATCACTCTCTCTACACACTCTCTCTACACACCTGCCCTTCATCCATAATCAACGCACCTGCCTGTCATCAAGCCATCACTTCCCTTCTATAAGAACCCTGCACCAACAGCCTGTCCCGCTGGATCATTGTGCAATTCAGAGAACGCCAGCAGGTGATAAGCATTGCGAGGCTTGACCTTCGTAATGTCACCAAGGGAAAGGTAAAGATGGACCCAACCAAGGCAGTTTTAGACTGGCAGAGACCTGCCAGCTGTAAGAAACTTCAGAGATTACTTGGTATTGATTTCTATCATTGATTTCTATCATTTGCAACTGTATTAACATCAGTCAACCATTAACTGCTCTAACCTCCATTTCCAGACAGATTACATGGACTCCCAGCAAAAGCAGCTTTCCTGGACCTTACGAACCACTTCACCTCTGAACCCATCCTAATTCAGCCAGATCCAACAAAGCTATTCCTAGTTGAAGTGGATGCCTCTGACATCGGGGTGGGAGCAGTTCTATTGCAATGTTCCTCAGAGGATGGTAAACTTCACCCATCTGCCAGGAATGGTGGCATCAGGTGGAAGCATTTGAGCTACCCTTCTTGGTCTAGACAGACCATAAAAACCTGCCATACATCCAGTCAGCAAAATGTCTCAATACGCATAAAGCCAGGTGGGCTCTCTGTTTTTGGCCATTTCTGTTTCACTTTAACCTAAAAGCCTGGCACCAGGAATGCCAAGCCCCCGCGCCTTATCAAGTCTGCCTGGGAGGGGTAGTGAATCCAGCATTTCCCTGATACCATCGTTCCAGCTTTATGTGTAATTGCGGCTCTCACCTGGAAGATTGAGGATGAGGTGAAAGCCGCACAGTAAACTCAACCCAACCCCAGGTGATGGCCCCTCGGGTTGCTTGTTTGTCTCAGACGCTGTTAAGTCTTGTGTGCTGCAATGGGCCAACTCTTTTAAGCTAACCTGTCCTCCTAGCATAACAAACTCGGGCCTTCCTCTGTAGATAGTTCTGGTGGTCATCCATGGAAGATACCAAGTCCTATGTTTCTGCCTGTTCTGTCAGAATAAGACTTCCACTCAACTTAGTTCAAGACTTCAGCACCCTCTTCCTGTTCCTTGTCCCTAGTGTCATCTGGCTCTGGACTTTGTCCCTTGTCTGCCAACCTCAGATGGTAAGACTTATTCTTGACCGCTTCAATAAATTTGCCTATTTCTTGTCTTTGCCCAAACTGCCCTCATTCAGAGAAATTACAGATCTGCTGGTTAAAGTGGTTTTCCAGGTCCACAGCCTCCCCAATTACATTATTCTGACCATGGTCCCCATTTTGCCTCTGCAGTCTGGAAAGCCTTCTGGTCTGCCAATTGTGCCACCACCAACCTTTCATCTGGGTTTCATCCACAATCCAAAGGTCAAGCAAGGCCTACCAACCAATCCACCCGGGCTTCCCAACTCCCCTGAGCATAGGCTTAGGTGGCTTTAATTAACACTGCAACGGCTGCAATTTAATTTCCAGGTGTCTGAAACTACAATGATCTAGAGAATAGTTGATCATAATACCAAATTTTGAGGGTAAACATACTGTCTTTTCAACATCTTCAGAGTATTGATTTTTGTTTTACTACTTTACTGCCACAATGTTCTGCATAAAGCATACAAAAAGTAACATGCCTACATTAATTCAATGTCCAGAGCATGTTGTTTAGCAGCCCTCCGCTTCCTTCAAAACAAGCGATATTAACACTGAAATTTCGTCATTAAAAACTTAACATGCATTTAAATAACTTTATCTTGGAATGTTAACTCTGGATTTGTGAAAATATACTTTCTGCTGTACTCACTTCAGAATTGTTAATTGAGATAAAATAAAATCAGTCTCACTTTCATTGTTCCTGATAAAGCCCTAGGATATCTGTCAGGGTCATCACAGATTAGGGATTTAACGCTCTTTTCTACAATCAGTTGAACAGTACACCAATACCTTGATGACATGTCAATTATGTTTCAGGGATTGACTTTCTCTTAGAGAAAGAAAATTACTTAATCAAAACTTTAAATGATCAGTACTTTTGATAAATGTTGGTTTATTTACATGGTGTTACCTAGATCAGCGCATTCACAAACATGATTATCACTTGTATTGTAAGTTTGTTATCTGAAGCAAGTTAATCACAAAACAGCATATCTGTGCACAGACATGATGTCCAGCTTTGCATTGTATAATTTATTCAATAACATCAAGTCATCAGTGGTCATGAACATACACTGTGACATGGTCTGTTAGACAAGGCAGTAAAATAGAGAGAAAAAAAAAAATCTGTAATCTCCTTAGTGTTTGTTTATTGCTGCTGCATTGTATAAATATTAAAATCACAGGATGACAATGGATGGTCATTAAACAGTGATAATGATTTTTTAATCTCACTCGATTTGGAATTTCTCCATAATGCTCTAAAATTACCCTGAACTAGCCGAGCATAAGCAGCCAGGGTTTTACCTCTTATCATCCCAAATAGACTGAAAAACCATAATCTTCCTATATAATTAGTTTCACAAAATTATAACACCCAGCTAATTAATATTTTCATGTCTGTCCACAGTGAATAAAAAATGATGGATTATATGAATTACATTGCCCCCCTGCATGACTCATCTTAAATCACTATAAATATATGTTAAGAGAGGCGTATTTTCAGACCATTTTTTGGTCCGAAAAGTATATTCTTTTCTTATACTTTCCTGAGAAAGATTACTGGACACGCCAAACATGGTGGCAAAGACCAACTATACACTTTCTCCAGCCTGAATAGTGTCAGGTCAGAAAGTATGTTAAGTGTCTGTGTTAAATATTAAATCTTAAAAACTTAGAGGATAATGAAAGGTTTGTGATTCAGTACTGAGGGAATTCTTTTGTTAATGAGGGGAATATTTTAAACAGTGGCAAATTCTTCAACCCTGATCTATGGTTTATCTTATATGACCACTCTGGTTCTGTTGGCACTTATGTAGCCCATTTGTTTGCTATACAAGCTCGGTATTTCACTATGGGAAGCTCCATTACTGCCACGTCTGTCAGGGGACAGAACAATCATCTGAGCTGCGTGATCCAGCCCATCCACCTTTATCACCGGAAGCACCCCTTTCATGACATTATTCCTTTCTTCCCTGTGAAGATCATTTGAGGTACTCAGCTGTCCTGTCCTCCAACTGTTCACCAATGCAGCCATCAAGGTAGTCTTTGAATGTGGATATTTGTTGTTGGGATTGTAGGGTCTTACAGACTATTTTCTTTTCACCAAGAAAAGCTGTTTTTATTTTATCCAGCTGTCCACAATGCCTGCATTTGATCTAACGAGCCAACAGGCTAAAACATTACGACGTGCTTGTGTGGGTGTGTAGCTAGCTATAGCTACCCTTGCACTTTAGGGATGTCCTACCCTTGCCTGGGTACACCATCTTGGAGAAAGACCCCTATCCCCTCTGCATGGCATGTATGGAAGGATGTAAATTTCCCCCCAGTTTAACCAGCTCCTCGAAAGGGGATGAACATGGTGGCAGAGAGGAGGAGGATGTTAATTTGGATCACCTCTATGAGGAGAATGAAGACAATGAAAAGCATGCCATTCTTCCCTCTGTTAAGGCATCATGACCTGGTAGCTCCATCGGCATGGAGGCTCAGCCCACCCCCAATCCCTGCAAGGTCATGCTGCATTGGGTGAGCAAGCAGGCTCCAGCCAAGTTGTCTATAGAGTGGGTTGCATCACAGGATGATAAGGTAGAAGAAAGGGATTTATATGATGGAAAGATCCTTCCTTCACCTTCTCGTCATGCCCTTGCTAAGAGGCCCATTGCCCCCCCATCCCTGTGTGTATGAAGGAGATGAGCCAGTACTGGGACAAGACAAAGTGTTCCCGGCTTCTCTGACCTGGAGATTGAAAATGGTAGGATCTGTGTTTCAGCCTACTTCAGGGTAAGCCCATTTAATTTAGTGTCATCACAGACCTTGCCACAGATATCACTGTGGCTCAATCTGCCTGCCGGACCAGGACTGGCTGGCAGAACAACATTATCCACTTTAATAAAGTAACTGAAACACAATTTTAATTATTCTCTTCTCTCTTATCAAACAATGTAGCAATGTTTTGCTTTTCCTTTTCTTATCTTATTAGCAAATGCAACAATATTCTCATTTAACTCATTGAGTGCCTTCAGGACAAGTCTCGGACTGTCTTTGAGTGGCCCAGCAAAAGCCCAGGCTTAAACCCCATAGAACATCTGTGAAGAGACCTGAAGATGGCAGTTTACAGACACTCAAGAGTATCTGCCTGGAAGAATGGGATAAGCTGCACAAATCCAGATGTGCAAAGCTTGTAGGGACTTACACAAGAAGACTAAAAGCTTTCAGGCCCTGTAGAAGTTTATATTTTATCCATCACACAATACCATCAGGGAGGCATTTGATTGGTTCCAAATTCATTCTGCAGCATGACAAGGAGCCCAAACATAAAGCCAGAGTCATAAAGAACAAACCTTCAGCTACAAGAAGAACGAGGAGTCCTGCTAATGACAGCATGGCCTCCACAGAGCCCTGATCTCAACATCATGATGTCAGTCTGGGATTACAGGAAGAAACAGAAGACAATGAGGGTGTTTTCCCACTTGGTCCTTTACAGGCCTCAAAACGAATTCAGAAAGCAAAAAGTCCACCTTTTTTTGTGCATATTTGAACACTCCAAATTAACTCAGACAGCTAATTGAAATGAGACCACCCAGTGAACACTAAGTGAACGCCAAGTAGACAAACAAACAAACAAAATAGATAGAACCATGTCTGCTGGTAACAATAGCTAGACCAGTCGACGTGGACTTAAAGAAATATATAAAATAACCACTCTGTGTATAAACACACACACAAATATTGCAGTACAATATTACAAGTCTAACCAAATACCACAGGGATGTGGATAACAAGTATAGCAGCAGCCATCTTGTTTGATTAAAGTAAAGGTCTGAGAGCTCCAGAGGAACTACAGTGTGAACAAAGAGTGGACTGAGGCCCCATCAGAGCCGAAGTGGACTATAAAAGAGTGTACTGTTACACCCAGTGTGACTCCTGTCGTGTACTGGGATTCACAGCCAGCTAAACTCTTTATGGACATCATGACCTCCAAGGAACAGGCAAGCAGTTGTGGTTGGACAGGTTTAATGCCAAAAATTGTGAAACTGAAACACAGAGTACAGAAACATAAATTAACAACCAAGATACATACATTGCAAAAAATAGCGGATCTAACATTTACAGATCTGCGGCGGAAAAGTCCGCGATCAGGTCTCGATCGTTATAATAAATACGTAGTGTCAAATTTAACCAAACACTTTGCACTCTAACAATGATGTGTAGAAATGTACTCACTTATATTGCCAGTACAAGGGCAAAACAAACAGCTGGACGACTGAGTATCTCTCGTTATGAAGCAGAAAATAAAAACTTCCAGGTACCTCACTTCCTGTAAATCACACAGGTAAATAAACGCACTGCGCCCTCTATAGGCGAAAAGGTGCTACTGCAACTGCAGGCACAAACAGTTCCAACACACTCCTCGCCTGGCATTATTTCAAAAATGCCACAATAACAAATTCACATAATCTCAGGAGATAAGAGAAGAATACACTCAGAAATAGGTCTGAAGAAGGTCTTTTTAGTCTTGTTGTGGGTAATCTTGACTTCCACCTTCCTGACAACTCCATCTTTACTTGGAAGAGCCTTCACTATGACTCCTGTTGGCCACTCATTTCTTTTCAGTTGCTTGTCCTTTAAAAGAACAATGTCTCCTTCCTTCATGTTTGGTCTTCTGAGCTGCCACCTTTGACGGCTCTGGAGCATGTTGAGGTATTCTTTCTGCCATCGAGCCCAGAAAGTGTCAGCAAGAACTTGAACCCTCTTCCACTGATGTTTAAACATGTCAGCTTTGGTGAAATCTCCAGGGGAAGGTGAGAGGGCGCCAAACCTCTGAGTGAGTAGAGTTGAAGGGGTTAAGATCAGAGGAGCTTCTGGGTCAGTGGAGACAGGCACTAAAGGCCTTGCATTAATAATAGCTGTAACTTCGGCCATCAGGGTTATCAGAACCTCATGAGTCAGCTTGGAGTGGCTCACTTGTAAGAGCATTGAATCCAGGATACGCCGTGTAATTCTTATCATGCGCTCCCACGCACCACCCATGTGTGATGAGTGGGGCGGATTGAACACCCATGAACATCTCTGATTGAGGAGGTAGTCGTCTACACTCGTCTCACCAGGCTTTGGAGGATCCAGCTTTAGCTCCCTTGCTGCACCGACAAAGTTGGTGCCACAGTCTGACCTCAACTGCTTAGCAGTACCTCTGATCGCGAAGAATCTGCGAAGTGCATTGATGAAACTAGAAGAGCTCATAGTTTCAATGACTTCGATGTGAACAGCTCTCGTGGACATACAGGTAAACAAAACCGCCCATCTCTTACTGTTGGCTTGTCCTCCTTTAGTGCGGCGTGCAATGACCTCCCATGGTCCAAATACATCAAGGCCAACATAAGAAAATGGGGGGTCAGTCTGTAAGCGTTCGGCTGGCAAATCTGCCATGATTTGCTGCTCCTCTCTGCCTCGTAGCTTCCTGCAAGTCACACATCCATAGATAATGCTGCTAATACACCTCTTGGCTCCGACTATCCACAGGCCACTTGCTCTGACTGCTCCCTCAGTAAAGTGCCTTCCTTGATGCTTCACAGCCACATGATGATGACGGATGAGCAGTGTAGCAATGTGGTGTTTGCCTGGGATCAGAAGAGGGTTGGCTTCATGGCTTGACAACTTTGACTCTGCAAGGCGTCCTCCTACCCGCAGTAGGCCATTTTCATCAATGAGTGGATGAAGCTTGTAAAGAGAACTGCTGGAGGACAGATCTCGTTTTGACATGATGCATTTGATTTCTTCTGAATATACTTCATGCTGGACACATCTGATCACCGTGTGTTCTGCTTGACTTAAAGCTTCATCTGTGAGACTTGTCCTGCAGAGGTGCCAGCCTGCACAACTGGTGTCTTCTCTGGATTTGATGAAGCTGTGAGAGATGTGATGAAGGTGAGCTACTGCTTTGATGAGCGATGTCCACTTAGAAAAGCGCTCAAAGCGTGCTGAACCCAAATGACTTGTAGACACTGTGGTGGCAAGCACTGACACTTTAAAGTGAATTTCAACGTCTGACTCTGGGTTAATGAGTTCAAATGGACCCTTTTCAGGTGTTGTGCTCTCAGACTGCAAAAGAAACGCTGGACCACATAACCACGAGGTGCTGGCAAGCTTCCCTGCTGCTACAGACCTAGAGCCATGATCAGCTGGGTTGTGCTCTGTTGAAACATATCTCCACTGGTCTGGTAGAGAAGATTGCTTGATCCTCTGGACACGATTGTTTACATATACGTGAAATCTTCTCCGCTGATTGTTTATGTATCCTAACACCACTTTACTGTCGGTGTAGAATGTAGTTTTGTCAATTTCAATGTCAATTTCTTCTGTGAGGAGCTCTGATAGCTCCACAGCGAGCACCGCGGCGCAGAGCTCCAGTCTGGGGATGGTAGGCTCTGGTACTGGAGCCAGTTTGGCCTTACCCATGATGAAGCCAACTTCAGTGTGTCCATCTCCGTGTGTGACTTTCAGATAAGCTACTGCAGCTATAGCTCTGACTGAGGCATCAGAGAACATGCAAAGCTCAATACACTTAGCTTGTGAAATGGAAAAGGAGACATATGTGCGAGGGATATGCAGTCCCTGAAGATCCTGAAGCGACTCTTGCCAGCTTCTCCAGCCATCATACATGTCAGGGGGTAGGGGGGTATCCCACTCGAGGTCACTGTTGGAGAGCTGTCTGAGAAAAAGTCTTCCTTTGATAGTTACAGGGGCAAGGAAGCCTAGAGGATCAAACACGCTGTTTACAACTGAAAGCACCCCACGACGAGTGAAGGGCTTCTGGCTTTGTGGGACCTTGAAAGTGAATGTATCAGACATGATGTTCCAACTCACCCCCAAGCTGCGCTGGACAGGAGGCTCATCAGTAGAGAGGTCCAGATCTTTGATTTCCTTAGCTCTGTCTTCTGGGGAAAAGGCGTTAATCACCTCCACTCTGTTGGAGGTGATTTTGTGGAGACGCAGATTAGAGAGAGCGAGCATCTTTTGAGCTCTCTGCAGCACATCAACAGCCTCATCTTCAGTTGGAAAGGATTTCAGGGCATCATCAACGTAAAAGTCCTTTTCTATGAAGTGTCGTGCATCACTGCCGTATACCCTTTCTGCCTCTTTTGCTGCCATTCTCAGCCCAAAGATTGCCACAGCTGGAGAGGGACTATTTCCAAAGACATGGACTCTCATGCGGTAGTCTATCACATTCTTGCTGAGATCATTGTCTTCATACCAGAGAAAACGGAGGAAATCTCTGTGATCTTCATGAACAACAAAACAGTAAAACATGTGTTCTATGTCAGCTGTTATGGCAACCGGTTCCTTACGAAACCGGAGAAGCACGCCAAGAAGGGTGTTGTTCAAGTCAGGCCCCTTAAGCAGCACGTCGTTCAGGGACACTCCATCGAACTGTGCACTTGAGTCAAACACCACCCGTATCTTCCCAGGCTTCTGTGGGTGGTAGACGCCAAAGGTGGGCAGGTACCATCTCTCTTTATCCTTATCACAAGGTGGTGCAAGCTCTGCATGTTTGTTATCAATCATTTTCTGCATGAATTCGACAAAATGGGCTCTCATGTCTTCCTTCTTGTCAAGTGTGCGGCGAAGAGACATAAGCCGCTTGTAGGCATAGGGTCTGTTGTCTGGGAGCAGACGCCTGGGGCTCCTAAATGGTAATGGTGCAACCCAGCTGTTACTTTCATCTTTGAAGACTCCTTCCATCTTCTTTAGAAAGACTGTGTCTTCGACAGAAGGTGCGAGCTGGTTGTCGATAACAGTGTGGCAAAAGACAGTCTCTCCTAAATTTTCTGCAGTGGGCTTGGTGTATGGGTTTGGTAGTTGCTGTTGTTGAAGAGTCGTTTTTGTGTGACCGATCAGGCCGAAATTCTCTTTCACTCTGAAACGGTTGTCACACGGGGTGAGAAAGCTGGGGCGCCCATTGTCTAACACATGTGTTTTTAGAGCACTCACTTCGGTTGGCTTGTGAGCGCTGCCGAGGCACACATCGCCGATGATAACCCAGCCCAGGTCAAGCTTCTGTGCGTATGGGTCATTGTGTCTGCCATTCAACTGTTTTCTCACCTTGTGAGCTCTCAGAAGGTTCCGTCCAATGAGCAGGAGGATGTCAACATCTGGGTCGAGGGGCGGTATCTCAGCAGCGATTGACCTCAGATGGTGGTGGTGACGTGCAGCTTCAGGGGTAGGAATTTCTTCCCTGTTATTAGGGATGGCATTGCACTCTATGAGTACAGGGAGAGGAAAGTTCAATTTTCCGTCTGCTGACTCCACTGTATAACCACAAGCTCTTCTACCTGCTGTTTCTGTTATGCCAGCACAGGTCTTCAGGGTGTATGGTTCTACTGTACCTTGGATGTTGAACATATCAAAATACTCAGTCTTTGCAAGGGACAGATTACTTTGATCATCTATGATTGCGTACATCTTCTTCATGTTATGCCGTTGACCTTCTGGAAAGACGTGTACCAGGCAAATCTTGGAGCAGGATTTCCCTGTGATTCCACTTCCACATACCTCTGTGCAGGTGGTCGTAACATCTGGGTTTGATGAGCTCACACTCTCCCCGCCATGCTCTTTAGAGGAAGAGAGGGGCTCAAGTGTCTGTGTTGGTGGGCCAGGGTGGAGAGCTGCCAGGTGCCTCTCACTGCCACACTCCACACACTTAATGGTGACATTACAATCTTTTGCCTGATGACTGGTGGATGCAAGGCAACGATAGCAGATGTTATTGTCTTTGATGAATTTCTTTCTGTCTTCAAATAGCATTGTTCGGAAACCTCTGCATCTTTTCAGTGGGTGTGGTTTGTGATGTATAGGACATTGCCTGCTTAAATCTTCAGCTGCATTTTTAGCTACTGTGATTCCATCTGTAGACACGTCTGTCTTGTGCACTGTGACTGATGGCCTTGTGTTGTAATAACCCGGGAGCCTCTCTTTCTTGGAATTGACAGAGGAGAGATGAGTTGTGGAGAAGCTTGGGTCATTCCTGGCTCTGGCCTCTTTCCTCACAAACTCAGAAAAGAAAGAGAAAGGTGGGAAGGCTACGTTATAGTCTTCTTTGAACCTTGACCCAACTGCTGTCCATTTTTCCTGAAGGTGAAAGGGTAGCTTCTCCACAATTGGACCCACTCCCCTGGCTGTGTCGAAGTATCTTAAACCAGGTAAGAATCCATCTAGCTTTGCAACTTCCAGTTCACAGAGCAGGTCGGATAGCTCGCGGAGCTTGCGAGGTTCTTTGCTGGAGAGCTTAGGAAAGTTTTCTATCCTGGAAAACAGGGCTCTTTCTATTGCTTCTGATGAACCATAGCATTCCTCTAGTCTTGTCCAGATCATACTTAGACCAGCAGATGGGTGACGTATATTGACTGCTTTCATCCTTTTAGCATGTTCAGAGGACTCAGTGCCCAGCCACTTGATGAGCAGGTTTGTTTCTTCACTTGCAGTGAGTCCAAGATCTGCAATGGTACTCTGAAATGTGTTCTTCCAGCTCAAATAGCTTTCTGGTTGGTCATCGAACTTAGTCAGTCCTCCAGTCACGAGCTGACTCTTTGCTAAGAACCTTGCAAGGTCACTGGCTGCAATGTCAGTAGCTGTGTGGTTCGTGTTAAACTTACGCTGTGGCTGTGACACATTGTGGAGAAGACTTTCCTGAACTACATCTCTTTGCAGTGTTGGTTTCCTGTCATCTAGTGATGAGAAGTGGTGTCGATTTGGTTCTTGTTGGAAAGGTGTGAATGTTTTCGAAGTTCTCCCTTGTTTTTGCTGACAGGTGGTATCACCATACTGCTTAAAAACGTCTTTCTGACTTTGAGGAAGTTCAGTGTGATTGTGTTTATTTATATAATCAGTCACTTTCTGTTCTGGGGTTGCCTGGGTAGGCAAGAAGTCAAACTCACCACTTTGCTCTGCAGCGTCGAGCTGAGCAGCAGCAAACTCCATCACCTCTGCTTTGGCCATGGCGGCATCGGCCTCTTTCTGTAGCTCAAGTACATCAAGAGTTGCTTCTAAGCGAGCTTTTTCGACCTTGATGCTCATTTCTTTCTCTGCGTAGGCTAACCTGGCTTTGGCAGCCTGTGCTTCCGCTTGAGCCTTTGCTGCTGCCATACTTGCTCTGCTTGATGTGGCTGACCTTCTTGAAGCTCCTGCTGATGATCTGACAGTCAGCCTTCCTGAAGATTTTGAGGACGTTAAGGAGCGAGCAGAGAGTGATCTGGTCTCCTCAGAATCTTGACCACGAGCCCCTGTTGTCTCCATTATGCTTGGCTGAGAAGTGCTGGTGAAGGAGAGTGTGTGTCTGTCACTGGCTCTCTAGTCAGTGTCCAACAGTTTGTCGTCATCCCTCGTTGAGTGCTATAATTTCACTGTACTGTTACACCCAGTGTGACTCCTGTCGTGTACTGGGATTCACAGCCAGCTAAACTCTTTATGGACATCATGACCTCCAAGGAACAGGCAAGCAGTTGTGGTTGGACAGGTTTAATGCCAAAAATTGTGAAACTGAAACACAGAGTACAGAAACATAAATTAACAACCAAGATACATACATTGCAAAAAATAGCGGATCTAACATTTACAGATCTGCGGCGGAAAAGTCCGCGATCAGGTCTCGATCGTTATAATAAATACGTAGTGTCAAATTTAACCAAACACTTTGCACTCTAACAATGATGTGTAGAAATGTACTCACTTATATTGCCAGTACAAGGGCAAAACAAACAGCTGGACGACTGAGTATCTCTCGTTATGAAGCAGAAAATAAAAACTTCCAGGTACCTCACTTCCTGTAAATCACACAGGTAAATAAACGCACTGCGCCCTCTATAGGCGAAAAGGTGCTACTGCAACTGCAGGCACAAACAGTTCCAACACAAAGAGAACTAAGTCCTCTTTGAAATTAACTCAAAATATGAATGCAGAAAGAACTAAATCCCTTTTCTGTTTCCACTTTTTGTTCAACTTAAAGAGAGGATGGTTTGTTCAAAAAAGACTATTGTGGAAACTCCCCAATACAGCCTAAATCCACAGAAGAGCAGTGGCAATTTTTCCAAAATGCTTAGAACAACCTAGCTGGCAAGTACCTTGAAAAACTGTGTGCAAGTGTACCTAGGAGAACTAAAAGAATTGGTGCCATTTTAAAGGGCAAAGCAATCTCGCACCAAATATTGGACTGATTTAGGTTTTTCTTGTTACTGTCCCTCTTATTTAGTTAAAACTATTCATTGCATTAATTTTCAAAGCAGCATCATTTTACTTTTATTGCTACTTACTTACAATAAATACATATACAATACATTTCAAATGGAAATGACTGTATATGTCCTCACAAGCTATCTCTATTTGCAGAAGGGACCATTCATTTGCCCAATTCACAGACATTTCTCATCACCATCCAGATAATTGCAACACATTACAAAACAAAAATGTCTTTTGAAAACTGGCATGAAAACTGTCCATGAAGACCTTGCACAGATCATAATGAATTAGCTATTTGCTTGGTTATTACCATCTTGCATTTTTTAAACTGAGAGTGCAGAATTCGCCTTACTTTTAAATTAAATTTAAATTTAAAAGTAAGGTGAATTCAGCCTGTCTTACAAGACAGGCACAAATAGGCGGCTTGCAGTTCCAGTGCATCTCCTCTGGACCATTGGCACAGTAGTCAAACGTACCATCCAAGATGCCCAATAGGCTGGCAGAAAAACATTATCCACTTGGATATTTAATAAAGTAACTGAGACACAATTTTAATTATTCTCTTCTCTGTAATCAAACAATGTAGCCATGTTTTGCTTTTCCTTTTCTTATCTTATTAGCAAAGGCAACAATATTCTCATTTAACTTGAACTTTTAGTCCTTTCAGCCACCTAGAAATCTACCATCATCGCTGAATTATATGAGGGAAGAAAATTTCCTATTCGGCCTGTCAGGATATATAGTCTAATTCAAATGGTTAATGCATCCTTCCCTAAAAGGAAGCATATAGTTTTGGGAGTTCATTGTACTTGGAGAGGTGCCCAAAGACTACACGACAATGTAAGGTTTTATCTGCACTGGACTCTAAGACCAGACCATGAAATCAAAAGCCAACACTCAAATACCCATATATCTTCATATTCAATATAAAAACCAAAAAAATAACTACTGTATGAGCAGATATGACTGCCTCACAGGAGACTGTCAAACTGACAATTCTCATAAGTCATTAATATACACACCATCACTTGTTCACTATTCAATATTCAACAAAGACATCTCACATTGATTACAACTGTTTCTCAAGCTGGTGGTTAGAAAAGAATCAGTCATTCAGTCCAGTTGTTTTTTTCATTCAATCACCAACCCCACTGGACTTCCTGTCCCTGATCAGTGGGAACTGGTTTTGAAAAGATGACATTTTTTAAGGAAAAACTCAAACTTATTCTCAAGAGAAACATCTCTGATGAACAGCGAGGAAATAATGAAGCACCAACATTTCCAAAGGGTACTGAATGATTCTTCTTGACCTTGAAAGTCAATGCCAGTCTGATGTCTCTCTGCACTCTTACAAATATACATTGATTGTTTGTCTAGATGAAGTCTTGCACACCTGGATTTGGGAATTTTCTGTCATTCTTCTCTGCATATATCCTCTCCAGCTCTGTCGGGTTGGATGGGGACCGTCAGTGAACAGCCATTTTCAGGTCATTCCATAGATGTTCAACTGGGTTCAAGTCAGGGCTCTGGCTGAGCCACTCAAGGACACTCAGAGTTGGCCCTAAGCCAATCCTGCATTGTCTTTGCTGTGTGCTCAGTGTCATTGTCCTTTTGTAAGGTGAACCTGCAGCCCAGTGTGAGGTCCTGATCACTCTGGACCTGGTTTTCATTAAGGATATCTCTGGGCTTTGCTCCATTCAGCTTTCCCTCAACCATGACCCATTTTCCTGCCCCTGCTACTGAAAAACACCCTCACAGCACGATGCTGCCACCATCATGCTTCTCCTTTGGGATTGTATTGGGCAGCTGATGAGCGTTGCCCGGTGTCCTCCCGACATGATGCTTAGAATTGAAGCCAAACAGTTAAATCTTGGTTTAATCAGATCAGAGAATGTGAAAATGAAGTGTCTAACTGTGCGTGGTTTCTGAAGCAGTCCTCCTTGAAGTGCCCGGCACACACTATAATGTTTGGAGCAGTGGAGAAAACCGTTGAAAGAAATGAAGTAGATTTCTCTAGGCAATTGAGAACACGGTGTCTTTTCGGCAAGGCTACAAAACTAAAGAAAACTCTTCATTAAAAGTAGTTATGTGCTGTGCCTTGTGTAAGGGCTTGCCAAGCTTGCAGGTGGGTAGCACCAAGAGACGTATTGATGTCAATAGGACCAGGAAGTAATGTCTGGACCACCAATGAAGCGTTTCATACAAACGAGAAAATTGGGTTTGGCCCTGACAAAGTTACTCGCTTTGGTGTAAACTTTGATCCTTGTGACTCTGTAGAACATTTACATGCACAAAAACCTATCTATAGCTATAAGAAAAAGCATAATAGGTCCACTATAATCAATGTTTAACCTACTTATTTCCTGTAAGTCAAAACTTAACTTTTTTGAAACTCTATAGCCATATAGAGTCTTTTTTGTACCTGACTAAGGCCTTTACTATGGAGCAAAAATATTTATTATAGACTTTCAAAGCCAATCATTAAGTTTAACCTTATTATTGATGATACATTTTCACAAGCATCTAACGGCATTCTTAAAATCCACTTTGAATTTTACTTGCTCCCCTTAGTACAGTCACTATGTTTGCTGTTGATTTAAAACTCAACTAATTAATTATTCAAGGGTATTATTTTCTACATTGAATCTATTTCCTGCATCAGCGATGCCAGTTATGCCTCCCGGAGGATTCTGGCATACCACGCTTTCACCTTCTCTGCCTGTAACACACTGCCTTCATAACAGCGCTCCAAACAAATTCAACATGCATGCACACAAACACACACACACACACACACACACACACACACACACACACACACACACACACACACACACACACACACACACACACACACACACACACACACACACACACACACACACACACAACCACACAAATCAATGTTTGAAGGGCTTGCAGCGTTTAGTCAAGTACTCTACTAAGTCAATTTCTGTTCTTGGCAAAGTGCAGGGTTTTGTCAGTGTGCTCTGTCCAACTGAAGTCATTTCAAAGGCGTGATGCAGATAGGCCACGTTATGGTTGTACGCACTAGTTGAACTCAAAAATATGTTTTTCCTAATTTTAGGTTTTTGTGATTCATAATCCTATTGCAGAACCACTCACTGAATTCCACAGAAGAGGTCCTATGCCAGTTTTTCTTCTTTCCTCAGAACACTAGGAACTCTGTCTACCTCTTTCAAGACAATAAGAAGTTATACTGTATTTTAACTGTCCTATGGTTACTTTATTCCATTAAAACTGGTAGCTGCAGTTTCACACAATGACAAACTTGGGCAATGAAGATCTGGACAACAAGGGCCATATAACCTGTGGTGGATGGACCAGAATCATTGTAAAGTAGACGAGCTTAGTAAAGATTTCTATGGAAAAAGTGTTTTCAGCAGCAAAACCAAATTGATTTAGCAGGACATATTGCATGAATATAAGCATAGTCACTGAATATCGAAAAAATAAATAAATAAAAAGGTGCCAAGAACACTTCTTTTAAGCAAATGAGGTACTCAGCAGAGATGTTGTTAATACTCACGCTATATTTCTTAGTGACAAACTAAGAGAAATGTTTTGTACCAACAAGGAACAATGTAGCTGAACTATCATCATTTGCAAGCAGTACGACAGTGTATTTAGAAACTTGGTATGTATGAATGCTTTTTACACTGAGTCAGTGGTGCACTAGCGGCCCCATCCCAAATGGTGAAAATGATCTAGCTGACCCACACTGACCAACAATGGCCGTTGTCCATTTTCACTTTAGGGTGAGGAATTACAAACAAATGTATGATTTACAATAGTTGGTTTGCGCAAATAAATATAAGCAAATAAATTAAACAGCATAAAAAAAGATTGACAAGAATGATTTGAAAGCAAAAACTCACAAGCAGTGTATCTTTCTAACAAAGTCTCACTGGACATACTTCACTGTGAACTACTGTCATTAATAATTTTCTACTGAAAGTAAAAAAAAAAAGAAAAAAAGGGGCATAAGTAATAAGAAAATGCAGAACAGAAATGTCAACGATATGTTTGAGGTAGTTTAGAAACTGTCTCTGTCACATAACATAATTTGACCATCAAAGAATGTAGATTGTCCTGCTCAGTTCATTTCTTTATCACATCTTTTTTTAAATAACCATATCTAAGGCATCTTCATCAAAAAATGATTTTGTAAAATACTGAATATCAGCCAATAAATCTTTATCAAATTAGCAATCCTTTGGGTGTACATCAATTTTCCAACATAAATGCAAACCAAGGCAATGGCTTATCTCTTGCAAGTAAAGAAGTAGTGCATCATACAAGCACTTTAAAATAACTAACAACACAAGACAAAGGAAGATAAGATGCTTTAGTGATGTCCCTCACTTGTAAGTGGCTTTGGATAAAAGCGTCTGCCAAATGAGTAAATGTAAATGTAAGATACAAGGCTGCCCCTCAAATTCTCAATGGGAAAGGCATTCATTTCTCCTACATTTGTTCAGTTGTGGCGTACCACATAAGGCTGAATTTTCAGCGCTGCGGAAATGTCTTGTAGATAATATTCTTTTATTTCAGCAGTCATTCTATCACTTAAAACAGTAGCGTCACAGTAGACGATTCTGTTGTTTTCTGTTGTGGTCTGGTCATTTGTCGTGGCTAGCTTGTGTTAATGTGTAAAGCTACTCTTGAAATAACAAAAATAAGTACAGGACTGCATATCAACAGAAAATCAAGCATAAAGGACTGACTGGTGCTATACATGGCTAATATATAGTTATTGGTTATTGTGTCTTCCCTGCGTGTACTACAGGTGCAGCTGAATCAATGAATTCACGGTGGTTCTTGAAGAGACAGATAGACACAACGGCCTTTTTGTTTTGGGAAATTATGTTGAATACTAAAAGTAATGGCTGCCATTAACCGTCACCTGCAACAATGTGTTGGGATGAAATTTATTGAAAATGTTTTCAAGTAAAAGAATGAGTCATCTGATGGCTGACTGGCTCGCAGTCTGAACAGTATTTTATCACAGTCTGCTACATTGCAGTGGTAAATTGTTCGTCATGACCACTAACAGTGCTCAACGTTTCCATGTTCTGTCTTTACACTTGACAACAAGAACTCAGTGTAGTGCTTTTGAGAGGATTTAATACTGCATTCAATGAATAAGTTAAAAAAGAAAAAAGAGGATACCAGTTTTAAGAATATGGGTAATTACAAGCTGCCAGCCTAAGTAATTAGCTTTAAAAAAGATAATTGCATCTCTAGAAATTTCTCTGACACTAGGATTTTTCATGAGTGAATCTTTACGAGCCAGACACACTTGATGGAGGGTGAGCAAAGGCACTCACCGCCCAGGGTTTATTTCCTGATTGTGGTATCTCTGACTTCATTCCAACAAACATATCTGGTCGTATTTGTGGTTGAGAAGCCAGCAAGGGTTAACCTCCTGCGCTAATCAAGCAGCTCCTACTGGTTAGTGGGGGCTCTTGCAAAGTGAGGAAGGATGGAGAGAGAAAACTCTTCTGGTGAAGCTTAATGCAAGTTGAAGACACAAGCAGTGCCATGCGTCACAGAGGTTGCACATAGTTGTCTATATCCTTTTGATGCTAATTAGTAGTGAGTTAGTAGCGGGCACTGCAAATCTGGAGTGGGACGTACAGAACAAATACAGTAGATCAGATCTTAGCACGTATGTTATGCTTAAAGATTTGCCATTGCAACTTCTCTTCTAAAGTCCAATAAGCCTGACCAAAGTGAGGACAGGTCTTGTATGTGTTAATCCTTGTTTGAAAACGTGATTTCAAGCCTAACTACTAACTTTGTTCATGAATAATGATGATTCATTCTGAATCAAAATGGTTCTCAAAATTCATTGCAATTTTTGGTTCACAATTCAATTGCCTTGGTGCAGTTGGGAACAAAACAGATAACATGTATTTTATTTTGAAACATCTACATTAGTGTACGAAGTGGTCCAAGGGCCAAAAGTCTGCTATAAAATGAAGGAACATTTATATAAAAGCAGTATTCTGTAATGTATTCAACCCAGGAAATCCACATACAATATTTAAAATACTTGTATTTGTATAAAGACTAAATAAGTTATATTGATGCCAATTTAAGGAACTCAAAATGAGTGTTATCTTAGTAATATGGCCAAAATAATACAGCCAGCATGATGCATTCATTTCTTGCCATTCATCTGATATCAAGTTTTAAGTGTTTCTCCTATGAGATGCAGAGTAAACACACTTCTGGAGGTAAATATTTTTTTCTCAAGACTTAATTGCAGTAATGAGGACAATTAATAGAAATGTCAGTTTAGCAATAAACAATGTCTCACACAGATAAACCACATTTCATCTAAATGAATGTGCCTTATTATTGCCTGCTGATAATTATGAATGTTTTATAAAAAATGTTTTGTAAAGTCATAAAAGATTCTGCATGACTGTCCCCATCAAAATTACTTTTTTTTTTTAATCATTAGGCCTTGGCAAGAGCATTTAATTTAGGAAGCAAAACTCTATTTCTACAATTATTACAGGATTACATATACAGAGAAAGACAGATGAGGAGACTGGAGGGGACACCAATAATAAAAAAAAAAGTGTGCATGTATTCATGTGCAATGGGAAAAGGGTAAGGGGAGGTAGGGTGAAGAGAAAGAAAAAAAGTGGGTGAAAGAGAAAGATAAATCAGAAATTACTCTGCACAAAGGAACCAAGAGATCCATTAATATAAGTCTGCCCGTTTCTCATTCAAACAGACAGCATTATAGAGACTCTGTGATGAAAGTGTAGTGGAGTGGAGACTCACCTGCAAGATTTGGAATCATTCTTCTCCTCTGATGTATCAATTCTCATTTGCATCACAGTAGTTAGAATTATATTCTTCATTTAAAATTTTATAAAAATGTTCAGAGCGATTTTTTTCACATTTGGTGTATATTATTGTGTGTACCTGTGATTGCATGGTACATAACTGCATATTCTCCGGAAATGCCGTAGCATGAGTCACGAGATATTTAAGTTTACATGTTCGAATCAACATCCAAGTGATAAGACTCTACTCATGAATATATCAAAGCCTAAACAAACATCTGCTTTTAGGCTTAGGCATGCATCTGCATCTAGTGGTGGGATCTCAACTATCTATGCAGCAAAGGTTTGTTAGATCAATAAGAAATGTGATGTATTTTAATTTTATGTGTTTTGCTGTCCATACAGGTGCTGAGGGAACACTAGATGTAAGTAAACAGGAAAAAAACCTCTAATGCTACCCCGCAGCTTATTTACTAAGTGCCACAAAGTCAACCAAATACAACACAGCTTTGCTCAAACACTGTAATCACAGGGGGGGTCACACAGACACACGTCTGGCCTTGATGAATACCCACAGTGCCCTCTACTGGGGACAGACTAATGCACCTTTAAACTTCATCTTTGACAAGGGTAATGCTGAACAGGAGTTCCAGTTTAGGAAACAGGTGTTCACATCAATAAAAAATGAAATTTTGTTCCTACCTGTAATTGCATTCCCCCGAGCCTCAGCCACACTGATATATGGTGTAGAACTTGAATGGATGATAAACCTCCAGAGATCTGTGAAAAGAAAAAAATATAAATAACAAGGAAATTTACATTATTGTATACATTTATTTGATATATTTCTTACATAGAAATCTCAACAGAGCTTAGAAATATTTTTGCAGTAATATTTTAGTGTCATATTTTGATTCTAAACTATACTCAGTTTGTGCACTTAAGACCCAAGTACTATACAGGTACCACAGGATTAAATGGTTAGTGTGGATTTGTGTGATCAGATACAGCAGACAATGTGTGGAAAATGAACTTCAGATGAGCTTAATGTTAACATATTTGGCTAGTGCGGGTAGTGGGGAGCAAACCAACCTTTATCTGGAGGTTCCTCTCTATTACAAAAAATTGTTTCAGTGGCAAAATAAATAAAAGTTAATGTAGTTATAAATAGTTTAAAATAAAAAGAAACTATGGCAAGTATTTGAAAACGCTGCTTTTTACAGATTTCTTATTATTTTGAACACAGTGGCATATCCAATACTGCTACTCATAGGCAACTGCACAGAACATATTATTCTGACTGCACCATGTGCGGTCAGTTCTAGCTGAGTAACCAACTCACTCAGAGGAAGGGAAGCTGATGTGTTAGTGAACATAACTATTCTTTGACAAGACATCAATATACATAAGTCTATTTTAATGCAGGGGCTGTCTGACAGCTGCTGCCAGCACAGCAGAAGCAAACATCCCCCAGGATAGGGTGTTTCTCAGACGCTTTAATCTTAGATGTACAGAATGTGCAAAATTATGATCTTATGGAAATGATGCAAATAATCACACTGCCATCCTCCATTAGTATGTGACAGCCCTGCATTATGCAATGAATAGCATTCTGTCCACCCACCACTATTGCATTCAGAATGCAGAGTGATGGTGTGCATGTCTAATAAATATTTCAGGAGGATACATTTGGACCATCTACCCCACTGCATAAATCAAGAAGCTTTCCAGCCCCACATTATCAAGGCTTCACTTGGCTGCATGGCTGCTTGGCCCTTCTGCTCTCCAGCAACTGTCAGTGGTTACTCATAAGCATCTGTGTGACTATACTTGCATGTCCGTCTGCTCTTTCTATGGACTGGGGTCTAAGCCACACTCTATAAAGTTCAATCTTTAATCTGTTTATTTTCTTATTCACTGAAAGGATAAAATCTGGTTTATTTCAAGCTGGCATATTTTCCATGAATGTGGCTGCTGTGACTCTATGGGTCATGATAACTTTGCACTCCCTTCTACAACTCCTTTGTAGAGGTTCTAGTATGAGGAATCACACAAAACAAGTCTGCCTGCTCTGAAAAGAATCATTTGTTGCAGCCTTACAGTTCTCCTATGATGGATTAATACTACAATTCTGTGTGTGTGTGTGTGTGTGTGTGTGTGTGTGTGTGTGTTATTTACTTGACTCGAATGCAATTTCATTAAACACAACTTCATAACAAATGAGCGCAATATGAACTAAAACAACTGAGGTCTCAAAAGTAGATTTTTGACACACGGTCCCTCTTCAAGACAGGTGGACCCGTTATAGCTTACTTAAGTGGTACAAATTTGCAATTAATCAAATTATGTAGACCCAAATAATATTGAGTAAATCATAGGGGGCACCTGGTGGCCTGAGGTCCCTGGATAGTTGGCAGCCTTACCCAGTTGGTAATTCAGCCATGGGTCAAGAGATCCTCCCCCATAAAGTATGTGTATAGTATGTAACTAATTACATTAATTATGGCTGTCCCTGTAAAGCCAGTGAACCAGTATGGTCAACACCATGACCTAGAACCGACTCACCTACATCAGCCAATTAGTAATTACATTAATTACACTTGCGGCTTTACTGCTGTGGCACCTGTGGTTTAGCAAACCAGAATTACAGTAGGTCTGTTGGGCATTTTTGATCAACAGAAAAAGAATCTTTGAAGTTCAAGTGAAAAAAAGACTCCATAATTTGAGAGAAATATGAAATAAAAATTTGATAAACTTGTTTTAAAACAGGTTTCTAGCTAAATCACCACTGTTGTTACAGAGGACAGTTTTTATAAGTCAGATTCTTGATTTTCCAAACAACGCCCAACTCTGAAAAACAGCACGGACCACACTTACCCTTGCCAGAACATCCTTTATCCCGGTCGGGATGGGAAAATATCCCATGACCACATCAGTGAAAAGGTTTCAGACGTAAATAACATGGTTAGCTAGCTCCATGAGGAAAACAGCCGGCTTGACTGTGTGTTGGCTAATGGGACGTCACATTAAAGCGCCTGTGTCTTCAGGCTACAAACTTTTCACCTTTAATGCAAAATGCGTCTATATGTCTGTTTTATTCCTACAAGGAGCGTTTTTGGTATTCAACATAAAAGTTTACCAAAACTAAAAATACGATTTAAAAAAAAATGTTTATTATCTAATGAGAACTTAACTGTCAGCTTCTTGAAAGGCTTTTCTATTGTGTCAGTTTTATGTCGTATTTATCATTTAATGCTCGGTCTCTGTATTTATTTTTTTATTTATTTTATTTTTTTCTTTATCAAAGGCTGTATTTCTGCGGACATTACCACATATCAGTAGGCTACAATTAGAATAAAATTTAGAAATGCAGGACATGGCAAATCACAGCTAAAAGATACCATAGACTGAATATAAGATACTTGATTTAAGGTTATGAAACCAGGGAAAATTATTACTTGCTTTTTTTATGTTAAAAAAGTGAGCTACATGAGGTGGAACACCTGACATTCTATAACAAAGTCAAATATAACACTACTAACTGCAGCTACTAAACTAATCACAGTTATTAATCAGCTCAATATCCCTGCTTTAGATCACTCTATTGTTTGTGACTTGTATAATTATTATTACTATTAAAAAGAGAAGTGACAAACAATTCATTGTCCTCTCAGTCCTGTTGCCTATACTATGTTTTATTGACTTTTCATTTCCTATATGATCTCAGTTAGCTGAAGTGGATTAAGACTTTGAGGCCACTTGAAAGCTTCATGCTGAGCTGGAGCTCAAGAGATACAAAAAGCAGCTGATGAAATCAGTCAAGTCAAAAGCCGCTATAGAGTTGAAAGTAAAATGTGCCCACAGTCAGGTGGATGTGGATATTAAGAAGCCTACTTCAAAACTGAAACAGTCAACCTATCATGGTAAGGCTGTCGGAGAGCAACAAAGTGGTTTCCACTACATCTCATTGCCTTTAAATCACATTTCTGCTGGGCTAGAATATTGGATTTA
Source organism: Seriola aureovittata (assembly GCF_021018895.1). Lineage (NCBI taxonomy): Eukaryota > Metazoa > Chordata > Actinopteri > Carangiformes > Carangidae > Seriola > Seriola aureovittata. The sequence goes on from NC_079374.1 coordinate 19,271,956, forward strand.
TTATCATTTATTAAAAGGAGAGAAGGATATGAAGTAAAAATCATAAATACAGAAAATAAAACACATTATTTTCTCCAGGGTAAAAAGTCATCAGATGTATATTGTGTCATTTTATCATTTTCAAACCGTATCACAGCTTGATGTTTGCTACTTGCACACTTGCACCATTCAAGCACAAGTGTGTGATTTGAGTATTTTTTTAACCTGAGGGGAGGCTCAGATTTTGGTGCCCTGATGGTTTTCTAGCAGTTGCAATATGCAGCTGGTGTGTGGTTTCTGGTCCATGAGTACAAATACATTGCATATCAGAATGATGACAGAAGTCTCCACTGGCTAATTTGGACCACAGGGGAGCCAATGTCACTCAGCACAAGAGCAGTAAACTGTAATAGATTCAGAGCCCACTTGCAAAAAACAAATATTAAATCTCCTTTGTGATTAATTATTGAAATGCTTATTTCTTTCACTGGTTGTCAGTCATTTATGAGGTTTTTTTTTGCACTCTGGTATCATTGCATGATCATAATACTGAAATATATATTGTTTATATTATTTATCATTGTATTGTATCAAAGGTTTTTTTAGCTAATGTGTCAGCAAAAAATTGCCTACTTACAGTAACAGAACAACATGGGCAGCCCATTGGAGTGGTGATTCTAGCCAACACAATGTATGCAGCTATGCTGTTGTGGATATGCACAAAATGCTGTGGTAAATTCAGGTTGTTGATAACCAGCACTACATTTGATTCAGTTTTAACAAATAAAAAAAAGTGGCTCAGGGGAGCTTTGTAGCCAACGCATCGTCACCAGGTTGAAATATGAAAACTTCTGAATATGTGAAAATACAAATGTTAATTCACTTTTTTTTAGTCCAGTGAAAAATGCTGATATGAGAGATTTGATGATATCTTAATCATCAGAGTATAACACAATCAACAACAGAAAAAATGACCATCACCTTACAAAAACAGACACAGCCACAGCCACAGTCTTTGTCTTCTTTTCTTCACTTTTGGTGGGTGCAATAACTTCTTCTTGTAGTGTGTCATTATTTTTACATATTCTACATTACTTGATTCTCTGATTAACTACAGCTTTTTGGTGGAGGAGATTGTCAAAGCGTAAATTTCTTCTTTTATGAATTCTTTTCAGCAGCAGTTTCAAAATCTGCAGAGATGACAAAATACAGTGAATTGTGCCTTACAATACAAGTTTATCACAACATTGCACTTTGCGAATGAAAAAAAACTTTAGCCAATTTAATGTTCACGCAGGTGCATTGCTCCACATTAAATAACTTTTCTTGGTTTCAGACATTGTTTTTGTTAAATCCTGTGCTAAGAGGTATTTGACCAGAGAGAGAGCTGCCGAGTTTATGAAAGTTCAGTCTGCTGAGAAGTGGAACTAAGACTGTTTTCAATGTGGGGATTCTGACTCGGCTTAGTCCCTCTGTATTAAAATTGGCAAAGCAAACAGAAAGACACAAAAACAAAAATGGAGGTACACAGCATGAAAATTGGGTTTTAATCAAACTGCATGGCAACTTCATGACCTCCTGTTCCTGGAGCTGTTACTAATGCTACATTCAAAGTCAGATGAAAATTGTCAACTGGAAGAGCACTATCACTACAACGCAACAGTGCTGTGACAGTATGAGTCAGCAATACTTGTCAGACTGTCAACATTTGAGCAAAAACATGTCAGTGTTGTTTTTATCTAGCTAAACCTTGACCCAGTGTGCCATACACTGCCTGAAATGAGAGGATGTTGTTTAGCTGTTGATGCAGACTCCTTTAAGGACAGTTATCCTAAGACAAGTCATCTTGTAAATAAAAATAAATGGTGAGTTGATTACTTGACTTGTTCAAGTTGCTTATTGTGTTGCTCTTTGCCAACACAATATGAAGTGCAATGATAAAACATTTTCAGCGACATACATCACAGTTTTTCCCCTTTTTTGCAATCTACTGTGACAAAGATCTCGGCAAGTTCTCCTTCTAAAGCAATGCCCTTCCCACCCCAAACACTTTCAGAGAGAACATATAACTGACACATAAAAGATAAAGAAAAGACAGAAGAAGAAAACGCAGGTTTTTAGATACACAGTATGTCAGGTCATTCAGTAGTAAATGTTACTTTGTATTGTAAGGAGTTAAAATACATATTTCTGCACAGTGTTGACAGGATGAAATGGAACTTAAAATCCTCAGGGTTGAGACAAATTTGTTGTCTCGTTGGCATTTCTGTTTCAGGGGGTATTACATTGCATTTATCAAAGTCAGAAGTCAAAAACTCTTGACTTAACATTTCTGGAACACAGCACATCTGCTGAGTGAGGAACAAAGCCACCTGCTTTACACCCCTTGTGGGATCTGGGGAACTGGCACTCTTTGATGTTTCAGAGCGCAGTTTAGCAAAACATTAGTATTCACCGGTAATGCATGACAGCCAAATGCTATTTTTTTTCTACTATATGAATTTGAGCAGTGTGAGATGTCAGTTTCTATTTGACAGCTCATTTGTCAGTCCTTTAGGCTTCTGTTAGGCATCATCCTTTCAGTGCACAGACATGCAAACCCTCCACCTGTCCTCTCAGGTGGAAACATCCCTGGACCTTTGCCCAAAGTCAGTCTGGCCACCACGGCCAGACCTCCTGCACACATACATACACAAACAAACACACATGCACATGCACACAGTAGCTAGGAGGAAGCAATGACCACTGAGGCTGATTTTATTTTGTTTATTCTTTTATATGAGCAGACACTGGGTTTGGCCACTGAGGCTGCAGCTAATCATTTTAACCTTTCAGTTGGCTGGAAACTTAATTGTAGATGTTAAACCAGCTGTTGCAGTTGTACTGGTGTTCTGGTTGATTTTTTGTGTTTTTGAATGCTTGCAATTTAGTAACTATATTTTTTCTCTGTTGAGTGCAGCCATATTAATTCAGTCTCATCATAAACCAGAGTGTGACAAGGAACTTACAGAGATATATTTGCCTTTTTCTCCAAGAAAAAAAAGAAAAGGATTGAGTATAATCAAACACTATAATAATAGCAACAATAATGATAAAATCATTATCACCAGTTTTTTTTATTTTCTTTCTTTTAAATCTTTATAGAACAGTGGGAATGTCAATTCCTTCCTTCTATAAAAACTGTTAAAGTGTTTTTGGCCCTGTCTTCTTTCCTGCATTTTTGAGAGCAGACGTCACAGAGTGCCTCAGGGGGAGCAGTTGGAGAGGTAAACGTGTATTTTTTATGCTCAGCAAAGTGGACTGTTTTTTGTGGCCTTGACAAAGATTGCTTTAGAGAAACTAAAGGAGCCTCTCACACTTACACTCTAACTCTGCAGCCATTTAATGGAGGCTTTGGGTACTTAGTGTTAGCTTGGAAATTATATGTACATCTCAAGATGTCAAAGCACACACAAAAAGAAAAAAACTTTTTGTTGACATGATTTTTAAAAAATGCTTCAAGACTTTCTAAAAATATCAATTTTACTCACCACCAATCTTCATTCAAGTTTTACCAGTAAATCTTATCAGCGGTTGAAACCAAAGAAAGATAATGTGGGATGAACAAAGATGGGGTGAGCAAGTGTCAACCTGAAGAACTGAATGCTGAGGCTTGGGAGACCAGTCTATCAAGATAAACATGTCATGCTAGCAGTCCTTGTTTTTGAGTAGCAGCCCTGCAAAATCCTCAACCCTCATACTTTCTTTCAGTGGTCACTAGGAAACTGAACATGGCTGAACAAAGATCAGTGGCCAGCAGCTTTCAGCATCTGAGGCACAAGCTGGACCCACATTTACATTGCCTCAAAACACCAGGGGATCTGGATATCAACAGACTGGAAAACTAACCCATACCCATACCACTAACCCTAATTCAAGACTTAATGAAATGCATTAGCATAACTACCACAACTCCAAATGGATGATGTGTAAATTTACAAGCACCTTAGTTAGTTTTGTGCCCTCAATTCTCTGTCTAGTTACGCTATACCCACACTGTCACATATTATTGCCTGGCCTTTGATCAATTCATAACCCCAACACACATGTCCTAACCAGAGATTCCAGTTGAAAACAGAATGCATCCAACCACAGGAGACCTTCCAAAGGCTAATAGAGACACTTTGGCTTTCCTCATGCTTCATTTACAGAGGACCTGTTATATTGTACTGACTGCCCTGTTAAACACAACCCCTGGCACAACAATGACTTGTCTGATTATGGCAGCTGTTAGTGTAAAAGCTTGAAATGAGTTGGAAATGTCAGGGGAATACAGGGGTTGGACACCTACAATATAATGCAGTCTGATACAACAGCTCCTCAACAAATACTGTTGTTGTGAAAAGTTTTATATACATTTTAAGATTGTGAGAGAGGTGTTGATTTAACCAAGTTAATATCAAAGCAGTATCCTGCGGTACTAAAATGTTATAAAAGCCCCCCTGTCTATCTTCAGTGATTAAATGTTGTACTTCAAGGAACACACAGAGCCTCCTTTGTAATTTCTGCTAATTTTCATAGGGTCATCAGGAAGCCACTGTGTCAAATGGGCCAGACTTATTCATCATTTGTTTGCCTGCTATAGTTTCATGTGGGATGTCTAAGACTTCTCTGATTTTCCTTGAGAGACACAAACAATTAATCTTTGAATTATCAATGAGTGAAGACATTTCATCCACAGCTGTGCAGAAAGGCCTCAGTGTCAGTGCAGTACCAGGTCTTTCACTTGTATTGGTAGCAGCAGTGTCATGGCTGCTGTGTTTGCTGGGTGATGACCAGTCCTCTCAATCTTACCTATGAGAGTGCAGTGTGCAGATAAACTCAGTTTGTAATGCAGAGGCAGTAGTTGATCAGTTGTGTTGTGTTTTACAGATTCTTCTTTATTTTATTTTGTTTTTGAGTTTTGTTGAAGTGCAACACCTCCGAAGCATTTTACTGAGCCGATTGTGTCCGTTTGACATGTTGTCCTTCCCTGAGAAGTACTGGCAGTGTTTCCTGTGCAGACGCTTAGCAACTAACACCTAACACATTATGTCAAGATAATAGCAGCAAAAAAATGGGGATTTTGTGGCCCTCTCTGGGTTCAGACATTTCTTTAACATTCTGAACTTCATGACATTTTTTTCACTTACCATCACGTGCAACAATGTTTATTTATGCAGACTGGGAATATCAGCAAAGTATGTCACTTATAATCATAACTTAACCATAGCAGTGGCATTCTTCCCTCTTAGTCGGTGACATTGGCATGCACCAGTGCATTTGAAAGTGTTTTATTAATTAATAATGGCACCTCTAAATGTTGTCAGGTTATAGCACTGAATGAAAGATACAAGGAAACAAGAAGATACAGGAAATTGATGAAAAAAACCCTCTGAAAAACCCAAAAGACAAGAAAAGTTGACACGGACTAGAGAGGCAGAGATGCTTTCAAAAATCCATGTTGACTGAAAGAGGTGGGTACACACATTTTCTGGCAGCTGACATGTCATCTGACTCACCAAGCTAAAATGCCCTTCATGAGTTAGGATGAAAGGATTTGAATCCAGTTTCTGTCACATGTCACTTTTCCTGTCACTCTGTCCTGTGCATTTACTTCTTTTATTACCCACATGCTTGCTCTTGAGCTTCCACTGCTGACCTTCTCAGAGACGAACACTGACCGTGTTTCCCACTTAGTTTCACTAAGATGCCTAGGAGGCAGAAAAAAACCCCTGAACAAGCTTTCAACAACATGTTGTTATTAAGTGTTCAGCAAATACTATTTGAATTTGGATCTACAAACTCTACCCCCACTGTGAGCGCTTTTCTGCATAAATAAATTGTAAGTTTCACTGTTATGAGAGTGGAACGCCTATTTGATCTAATGAATATTAGGATTGCCTTTCATGTGAGGAGCATCGAGGTTTTAGCCCAGTTGATGAACATCCCACCAAGAGGATAAAACCACAGTAATGAGGGGCCCCAGGCAGTTTTTTGAAGCAGTAAGGCACCTGAATGTATCTGAAAAGCACCAACAGCAACATATGAAATCTGAAATAAACTCATCGTGAATAAAAATGTACATTAACTTGTTTTTCCCTTCATTTGAGAGTAGTTTGTGAAGAGATCTGATCAAAAACTTTTATGCCCCACAATTGAGATCACTCCCTAATAGACAAACTCAATGCAATAATTGGAACAAAACTGCTGAAGTGATCCTGAGGGGTCGAAGGCTTAATAAGTAAATGTTAATTTGCTGTATCCATAAATTGGATCAGTTCCCTCAGTGATTGCGAACGCACAATTTAAGTATCTGCTGTTGCTGCTTATTCTCAAGGCCCCCTGCTAAGTCTAAATTTTAAAAGGCAACATTACTTGATTGCAATGTAAATCTCAACCCCGCCTGAGATTGATAGATAGTATTCTTAAGACTAATAATGAAGATGCTAAAAGGTTTTAATCAGAGTGTCACACAAATAATCACCTCAGTATCCATTGATTTTTATTTTCTAATCATTTCCATTCTCATGCTCAACTAACAGTCTCTCGCCAAGGATGTCCTTGAGAAACAGAGCATGTTTGTCTTTAAACTCTTCTTTTAAAATCATATTACAGCCAACCAAATAGTGTCTACAGTAATTTTACAGTTCGGTAAAGTTAATAAAAAGACAATATAAACCTCTGGCATGACAGCACTTTTCAAGGTGAATCAACATGCGTGATTAGCCTCTCTCTAATTTTGCTGACACCCAATTGTGCATAAAGGCTTGAGGACAAATATATAAAAATCTATCTTTCAAAACTATTTAATGAATGTCCCATATCTTCATTTTTGACATCTTATATACAGTAACTCAGAGGCAGTGCCAGCGGTCGTCTAGCTGCATCCTTCATCAGTGACAGTAAGTGGACAGAAGCGCGAGGAAGATTAACTAAAGAATAATTTGGTTTTTGAAGCCGCGGTTGAGGTCTTTATGTGGGAGGACAATCGAGTTGAGTATAATCACCTCGGAGGGGATCGTCACGTTACAACCTGAGGAGACAAAGCACGGCTGTATTTAGTCTGTGCAGTGTAGTGCCAAGACATCACACATTGTAAATCTCACTCCTAACGTAAAGGACGTTTACATTTTTTTATATTATTTTTAATTTCTAGTCTACTTGGAAAAAAAAATAACAGCAATTTCCACCATGGATGAACAGGCAAAGATGAACAAGAAACTCACAGACAATATATCACAAAGACTCTCAACCACTGAGGGCACTGTTTTGACAGGTGATATCTGGGAAATGTTAATGCAAAAACTTAAAAGCAATGAGCACTAAAGATGGACAAAAATGTCAGATGGACAATGCAAATTTTCACTAATGCTTCTTGTACCATACTGGCCACTTTTTGCTAGAAAATTGAAAGGACAAATGCATGCAAAAATGTTAAATTACTACCCAAATACATGCTGTAGATGACTGCTGGGACTAATCCCAGAAAAATGTCAAAATCTGGAAGACGCAAGCATTTCCCTCATTCACCCATTAACAAAAACACTTATTTTGCTACTGAATATAATGAATATCAAACAATTCTTATGAGGAATGCAAGTTTCACTTACCGAGAATAGTAATCGAGGGTGTGAGTTTTCCATCTCTGAAGAGGGTCTCACTGTCAATCTTTGCATAGGGATCATTGGGGTTCGGGTCACTTGGGGTTCCTTCTACTCTTGCCCACTTTCCAATGGTGCTATCCCATCCCACAATGCTGTTCAAAACACAGCAGTGATCCTTCAGGAAAAACAATGAGACAAAAAGCACTTTGAGATAAAGTTTTTAAATATTCAAGAATTCATCTGCATATAATCCTTTGAAGCATCAAAGGGTTTCAGGTCTCCACATATACTGTATAAGACTCTGTGAAATAATTATGGGCATGGTCAAATCAGAGTACTTATAATGCCAGAATAACAACAGGGGATGTTTATTTGGAGGTAGACCTCAGCTGATAAATTGTCCTTGTAGGCAATATGCAGTGAAAGCCAATAAGTCACCTGCAGTCTAAATTCATTTTAGAGGCTCCCAGTCATCACTGGAGACACGAGATGAAATTATGACAGCCTCCAAATCGTTAAAAATGACATCTTTGTGAGAAGCATTGGCAACAATATTTCTGGTGTGACAGAAGAGCTTAAAGATAAATTTCAGAGAAGTCACTGCTGAAGTGTGGATAATGTTAGTAATAAAATGTAAAGATGTCACTGACGGTGAATGAGCAGATAAATTTGCCTTCAACGCGATTAGTTTGAGCTCCAGTTTAATTCCACACTCGATGTTCTGCACTGTGAGAGAAGGTAAAAGTTTCAGAGGTTGCTCATGTTTAATTATGGCCAAAACCATGTTCACCTGTTAATGTGGCAAACAAATGAAAATTACACTGTCACTTTATACACATTTTGGATGCAAGAGCAAAGTGCAACTCGCTCCCACTGCGGTGCGTGGCAAGCCCCCAAAATACCAGGCAAGAACAGATGATTCAAAAGCCCTCATGTGGTGGAAGAAAATGCCCCTTTGGCAGAGCAGAATGGCGATTTGTGTGGAACAAGCTGTGGCTGGTCATGTTTTGCAAGATGGAAAACTTTCCTCTTGTACATCTTGTAAACCAGTGTTTATTTACAGAGGCTCACCTGTAGATTTGCACCATGGAGGATGACGGATTCTCGAACTCTGACCCCAGCACCAATAGTCACTCCAGTGCCAATGGAAACGTTGGGACCCAACTGCACAGAGAAAAGAGAAATTACCTTAATGTTTTCATCTATGCATTTATAGAGTTCAGTGCAAAACAATATGGAAGAGCTATTACCGTGGCAGTGGGGTCAATATTGGCTGTAGGATGAATATAGACATTACCTGAGGAAACAAAAAGTATAAAAAAAAAAACCTTTTAATTTTTAATACATATGGAAGTGTTAGGAAGGAACAAAGCTACAGAAGGTTTATGAACCTTACCACTTATTTTGGGGCCTCCCTCCTTATTTACGGCCAGTCTTTCAGGATGAGTTTTGTGATACTGGTTGAGGTACAATCGACTGGCATATATTGCAGAGCTGAGAGAAAGATTACAAAAAATAACAAAAGAAATTCACATTTTATTGGTATGATTGTGGGGTTAAAAGCACAAAACATGTTTCTGTATTATGGATAAGGCTGCTGTCGCTGTCTCTCTTAGGTTTGCTGTGTCAATGGAATTTACTGTCTATGTGTAAATCATCTTTAAATACCATATTAACTAAGTTTGAAGCCTACATTAATGCTTGACCAGCGTCTCTCCTCTCCTCTGACATTTGGTATGCTATGGCATTGTACGCATTAGAATGCTAACTTTGTGTGCTGTTCAACCAAAGTATTTATGACACATTCACTCACCCTGCAGATTTAATCTGGCTCCAGAAGCTGAGGGTTTTATACACATACAGTTTGCCCTGTCCTGCAAGGGCAGTGAAAATGTCCTGCTCCAGCCTGATGGCTTCTGCTCTGTGCCAGCCGTTGGTTGGCTCCTCTCTGCAAGAGACAGATGATCAGTTTATGGGACTGAGTTACAAACAAGGGCCAGGAGCCTTATTCAAATAAAACCTTGGACTAAAAGTTAAAGGTTAGAATGAAATCCTAGTCAAAGCTGAGAATTGTACATAAAAATATACTATAATGTAAGGATTGCTTTGATTTAGTTCCATTTTTAATGTGACATATATATATATTGACACTAAATCAGCCAATATCAGGTATGGTGGCAATCAAGTGAAACAGTATTTTTTAAAATAACCCCCCTGGTTTCCCATAACCCTTAGCCTTAAGTGGATGTACTGTATAATCACTAAATACTAAGTGAATGATGAAATAGCCAAGGACCCTCCCTTCTCAACAATGAAAACAGGATCTGCAGGCCAAACATACTCATTAAGAAGCTGCATTTTAATGACCAACTTTAACACTCTGTCTGCCCATGTAATTCAAATGAGTAAACTATTTAACTATAAAAGAGTGTGTTCTATTATCATTTTCTTCTACTAGAAATTGTACTTCCCTTAAAAAAAAGGAATTAAAGGAATTAGAAATTAAGAAAAGGTTCCCATGGCTTTCTCTTCACCCCTCTTGTATTTTAATACTTTTAGAGAGTCAAATATTTAGTTGAGTGAAGAAGCCAACCCAGTAGCTCCGTTACCTCCGAAGTCTCTTGAAGCCAAAGAAAAACATGAAATTTATTGCCCTACAATCCAAGCTGCAGAGCGAAATCAGAGCACTGAGTTAAAATGCATCACTGATACCAACTTTGATGGTGTCAGCGCTGGGTTGAAACCAAAGCTGATTACCTAGTAGTGAACCAAAACTCCAGTGAAAGAATCTATGTGTTCCATATTAATCAGGGTTTCTGGCATAGTGTATTGTGAGAGCCCCAAGATGAAACAGAGTGTTAAATATTGATGAAAAGAATATTTTAAAGGATTGCACCCATAATCGAAGTTTTACCAAAAAGGCTGAGATGTGGTTTGAGGCAACTTAGTCCCTCAGAGATTCTGCAGTATAACACTTCTCATTTCTATCAAGTATCTCTGATGTGTTCAACAATTTTGCTGATTCAGTGCCCGGCTTGATTTAAGTGCTATTGATGTTAGTAGGTGAATTATGCAAAGCGTGGTTTGACCTTTTGCAATATATTTCAAGTGTCCTTGGGGTGTCAAATATTAGGTATACTACACCACTGAATGTGAAACATGAGAAGTGAAAACAAACAAACCTATTACCAACTATATGGTCCCCATGTGTTATTTTAGCTTGTGTGAGTGATCAAGATCCAGTCTGTCCAAATGAACATTCAGACTGATCAGACAGGAAGCTTTTTCTAATACTCAGAAGGAAAGCTCAGCTGGGAGTGTAGCAGCTAACAAATAGTGCAAGAATTCATGAGATGCAAGACCAATACAAAATTCTCACTGGCAACTGTGAAACACAAAGTTTCACAAAGTTATTTAGTCTTTGTTATCTAACTTACAGAAACAATAGAGACAACATAAAAGACAAGACAATCAGTAAATGTCCTGGTTGGGCCTCACAAGACGAACAGAATGCAGAATGCAGTGTTAGACAATCGAGACAGCAAACTACAATAGGGTCGATTTTTTTTTAGGACAAAGATGAAACCAGATATTAAAATTGAGGTCTTTTTAATCTACAGATATGGATGTCTCAAGTGAAATTTGTCTGTACTTTGGGACTTCAAGCAAAAGTCCAACATTTTAGGAAATTTGCTTTCTGGCATAGAGTTAGATAAGAAGATCACTACTGATCTCATGTCTGTCATTTAAATATAAAGCTAGTGCCAGCAGCTGGTTACAAAAAAAGTGGAAACAGAGGGGAAAGTTACCCTGGCTTTGTCCAACGCTAACAAAATCTGCTTCCCAGCATCTCTACAGCTCACCAGTTAACCTGTTGTGTCTCATTGTGCTTTGAGTTGGTGTATGTGCCGGACGGTTTCTTAGCTCTCAGCAATTGCAAGGCAACTAAGAAAAAGCACATAATCCACTGTAAAACAGCAAATTGTCATTTTTCCACTTACCAAACAGACATGAGAGTGGTATCAGTCTTCTCATATAACTCTCAGCAAGAAAGCAAAAACGTGTATTTTCCTAACAAGTCAAACCATTAATCTCTGACAGGCAAAGACATTCCCCAGCAGTTCCCCAACAGAGCCCATTTAAAAGGGCAAAATTGGTCAAAAGACACAACTATAATATTTGCTAAAAGACAGAACTATAAATAAATAACAACAAATGAATAAATAAATAAAAATATCTAGCTGCTACTGAAATAGAAGGTGCATAATTTATCAAAAAAGTGCACAAAAAAGGGCACAGGCAACAAAACACAAAGCATCCTATGCAATATCAGCCTTATCATGGTTCGTCTTTCTACAGCTCACACCATACAGTATGTGCTCTATGACCACACGTGCAGCCTAAATGTACCAACTTACCCATCATATGGATATCTGATGAGTGTAAGAGGAAACAGAAATCATGGCAGAGGGGAGAAGGAAAGGAAAAAAACAGACAAATGAAGAGAACCAAAGCAATGGAGTAAATGGTATTTACATGCATTCCCACACACAGACCCCCTGAGAGGGAGTGCTTCAACTCACAACAACATATCCTGCTGATTCTTCTGAAAGACTGTGCCGATATGCTGGAAGATGTCCGGGTTAAAGAGGTATATGCCACAGTTGATGATGTCACTCACAAATGTGCTCGGCTTTTCCACATAATGCAGGACCTGCACAAAAAAGAGGAGTAGTTACGATTCAAAGGTTACACAGTAATAACTAACTATTTAGGGAAATAAGATAGAAATGGTTAAATACCTCATTTGTTTCCTCGTTTTCAACAATACAGCCATAATTCAGAGACTGTGTTCTGTTTGCCTGAAAAGAGAAGAATGGTGGAAAGGGTTAGCACTTATCAAATTCTATGTTTTGACATAAAAGAACCAAGATTTGTTACAATATTTCAATATAGTCCAGATGCTAAAGCTGAACAAAATAAATACTTTTTAGAGTTTAACTTTCACTACATTTTACAAGTTCTTGTACAGACATTACTAACTGCCAATAATAAAATCTCACCGTTGTCCCAAGGATAACAAAGCTGTTTGGTTCTCCGTGTTCTTTCTGGAAGCTGAGCATCTCTGTGAGAGGAAACGCTGAAGAGACATCTGCATTCAGAACAAAGAAAGCCTCTGGACTGCCAGACACAATCTGATCTCTGAAGTGATAGATGCCCCCTCCAGTTCCCAGGGCTGCATACTCCTGCAAATACCTGCGGTGAACAATCAGGAACAACAGCATACCTACAGTCATTGAGCAATCACTGAGTGGTCAACCTGACACCTTAGCAGTATGTTGTTATAACCCCCACAGTCCACCAAATATACAGGAAGTAATAGATGTCATTGTGTAAGGGACAGTGTGAACTAGAGTTATATAATTAATCAAAAATATAATCCAAATCGCAATAAGTGCAATATCCAAATCGCAGGAGCAGCAATCTTTTTGATAAAGGTAAAAGGTGTCACAACAATGTTGTGCATTCTTAGCACCATAAGTGTTGTGGTGCTACAGAGACGCCTCAGCCTACAAATCATATTCTGATACAAGACCCAACAAAAATCACATCATCGTCATTTTTATATTTTTCTGTAAAAATGAAATGCAAATAACCACTCCAACTGAAACATCAGCATCTGCCAAAATATCCACAAAATGATTTTTTTCCTGCATATCAAACAGCCCTCGCATGAACATAACTCTGTTTATCTGTACTTTAGTGAGATAGTGTTTTTCAGCTCTGTTTTTTTACCTGATGGAAATTTTGAACTCCTGCTGTGCATTAACCAGGAATCTGGTTAGTTCTTCATTTGGCTGGTAAAAGCCGATGAGCAAAATCTCCTTCATGTTTGGTACCTGTAACACAAAAAGATGTTAATTATTGGACTGATTTCATAAAAGGCTATTCTCTGCATTACAGAACAATTGTTTACACTAACCAGTACAGACTGCATTATAGTGTACAATAATTGGTGATTCTCACCTTGGCACATGCTTCAATGTGGTGCTGCAGCATGGGCACACCAGCGACCGGAAACAATGGTTTGGGAACTTCAAATGACAGCGGCCTGAATCTTGTGCCTGCAAAGCAATGTAGTTCATTACTTACAAATTAGATGACAGTTCAGATAACTTTTTCTCATGTTTCTAGTGTGCAACAAAACCGAACCAAACTTTTAACTATATTATATGTGACATACTCTACTTTTGTATATGAGAAATCCTGTCAGAAACTTGGCATTTTAAATAGCCAACTTTACCGACAAGAAAGTGTTCAACAAAGCAATAGGAATCAGGTAGTAAATTATAGAGCTGCTAAGATTAGTTGATTGATTGATCAGTCAACAGAAAAATTATTTTGATAATCAATTGATCATTACAGTAGTTTTTTAATATAAAATTAGCAAAACATTTTGTTTTCATCCTCTTTAATATAAAATGTTCTGCTTTTCACGGTTTTCTTCTGTTTCTGAAGATGTCATCGTGGGCTCTGAGAAACCAGAATGGATATTTTTCACTATTTTATGACAATGATTAATGAATCAATCCAGAAAAAATGGACAGATTTAATAAATAGGGAAAATAATTAAGTGTGTCCACAGTAAATTACATACAGAAGAGCTCAGATATGGGGTACTTCACCTCTATTCAGGCTCAGTTTGGTTATGAAAAATTAAAGGCATCTGATACTTTAATATGAACTTTCACAAATGAGTGCATGCTGAACTATAGAGTGTATATATTGTAACTCACATATTCGTTTACTTAGTGCAGTAGCAAACAATTAAAAATGCTGAAACGTATTCTTTAAATACTTAATTCTTAAATAGGATTACATTGACTGATACAGGGGTAAGTTTGATAGTTGAATGAATAAGCCACTATAGGATATAGTTACTCCAACAATGTGCATATATACAACTCGTCAGTTAGTTGCTGTAATAAAACATTATTAGACTGTAAAGCAGTGAATGTTGTGTGTTGTTTGTATGGTGGTATCTCATTATGCCACGTCAGTGATATAAACAAGCTCAGCGTGTCTTAAAAGGTCTTGTTAGCATTAGCAGCCTGGGTTCCATTAACCACACACAGACTGACTGTGAGAACGCGACAATAATGAGACTTTTCTCTCACCTTTCTGAGGGCCTCCAATTAAAATGACCGCCTTCAACATCTTGACTAAGAAGTGGTGATTTGTGACAGAACTGTCTGAAAACAACCTGCAGCTGTTTCGTGAGTATTTCCGCTTCCACTTCCTACTTGTGACGTCGATGATATCACCTTGAAAACATGGAGCGGAGTGACGTTCCAGAAACGGAGTGGAGACTAGAAAGACCTGGGGGTAGTATTCACAAAGGATCGTATCTTGCCAGGAGTGCACCTAAATGCTGTCACACGTTTCCTCTAAAGACTGACTTGTAAGGCTGCTGGATGTAACTTTAGTTAACGAACAGAGTTGACCCCAGTCGCTATGGATGACATCATGTGAACCTTCAGGTTTTGTCTGACTGATTGACAAGTGTCATAGATAGATAGATAGATAGATAGATAGATAGATAGATAGATAGATAGATAGATAGATAGATAGATAGATAGATAGATAGATAGAATAAGATCAATAATATAAAAAAGGCAATAGCTTGTGAAATGTCATGAAAATGCTGAAAAGTGGACAATGTGTGATGTATCATTAAAATATTGCTATTCAATTAAAAGATAACGCATTTAAAAGCATCAATGCATTAAAAATGTATTAATATTGCTTTTTCAAATTTAAGACCTCAACAAAAACATAAAACAATCTCTTGAGTGACTGAAACTGTCACTTATAGTTATGAGTTATCTTGTCAGGTGATAGATTGTCATAACCCCCTCCGCAATTATTCATTATGTAACTTTATTTACAAAAAATGCTTCTGTAATACAGCTTTTTAACAGCAGGCATTTTGACTGACCTAAACCAAAGCACACCAATTAATGGAAGAGGAGGAATAGTAATACCAACTGACCTAGAATACATACAACTTGTACTTGCATCCCACATCGCTTTGTGCGTGAAGTTTTGTTTGTTTTTTAAATTTATTTCAGTTATAGATTGTGTTTGTGTTAGTCAAGGCAGCAGCTTCTGGCTGTGATTTGTTTTTAATAATGTTTTGTTTGTGTTGCAAGTTTCAGGAGAAAGCCTGACTGCATTCACAGATTTACACTTTTCCAGGGAATTATAATGTTGAAATCACATAGTATTATCTTTCTTTTTCCTTTATCTCATATTAAGTCCAATAAACTACTGATTCTACTTTCAGAGTGCACCTCTGATTTATACAGAACACTTGGAATATGGCATCTGAGGTGGACCGAGGACACAACACCTTGTAATTCTACAGCTTGTTGCTCTGTTGTATTAAACTGCTTTATCGACAGCAAGTGCAGCTCACTTTTTTCTGACATAAAGTATCCTTTGAACGTGCTTTAAGTAGGTTATGCTTTTTGAGTTGAAGGAAGTTATAGGAGTGGGAAAAATAACTCAGCTGTCAGTTTTTAACATTCATAAAGACAACAAGTAACATATACACATCTCTAATAGAGAAGTTTACTTTCATATTTCCTCATTAAAACATAACCTGAAGTAAAACAGTCTCCCGTGTGGTGGTGTTCGTAACTCAAACATATGCAAATAAGGTGCAAATCTGCATCAAACAAACAGAATAACATTTTAGTCAACAATCACCAGGGGACAAGGTGCTTTGGTACAAGCTCCTTTGCAGGAGTGATGGAGGAATCTGAAGCACTTTCATATCTCCTCAAAAGTTTCAAGGTTTATTTCTTTGCATTCTGGCCCATCTCGACCTAAACAGAGGCTGCATTACACTTCCTTCATAAAAACACATACAAAAAACAACAAAAAAACACATTGTTACAATGAAAATGATTTTCCTCCTCAGTATTGTCACAGTATAATAAACGCTTCAATATATTAAAAAATATTTATCATTTTGACTTTCAGATTCATTATAAAAACATTCCTTCAATTGAGTGTCAGTCAATGTCAAATTGTACTCTCATATTAGAAACAAAATGAAAAGTTGTCCAATTCCATCAACAACCTAAATATTACACATTTTAAACATCAATTAAAACTTATTGCAAAGCAGTGTATGTCTACAGATAGCTTGATTCAGTTTAATTGGCAGACATGAGTAATTAATTTAAAATTAGCTAAAAAACTAATCTTTTTAATAGCGATTTAGTCATATTTCATATATTACAATGCAGTGTCTGTTAAATCTTTCACACATGCTGCTGTTCATGTAGTGACATGTAGTAAAAAATACAGTTCTAAATGCCAAACAATTACTTGAGCAAAAACCATTTTCTGAGAGGCACAAAAAATGTCTCTACTACAAAATGTGTTTCATCTTTGGCCCACAAGCAGATAAATCCTTACCGTTTTTATTTTAAAGTAAAATTCCTACAGGAAAAAACTGAGTTAGTAGCCAAACATCGTGCACCGTAAAGAACTAATGCTAGTAACATCTTTTTTAAAGTGAAAACACACTCTTGGATTCAGCAAACAGCATTTGTGCGATTAGTTAAATTAAGGGTACCATTATTGTTATAACAGTTGTAGTAACAATTCAAAATCAGTCAATCAAAATACTCAAGTCCATGTCACATATTCCATGGAGAAAATAATTACTCTTCAGCAGCATGTAAATGTTAAATGTGCAGACCTGTTCTCACCCTGTGTTTCACACACCAGAATGAGAAATCTGATTATACCAGGAAGGTACTCATGCAAATCTACATTGTTGTTATGACTCTGTGTTAAAGAGGCAATAAATGAGCACTACTCTGTCTATAAACACAAAATTACCACAACATACAGCATGTGGAGAGGTAATACGATTATTAGTACTTGGATTATGTAATAATGAAATTGTGACTTTGTTCCTAGTGGTCATTAACACAGGTTGATAAAGGTCAAAAATGATTTAATGCCCCTTTAAATGTACAAAACCGGTCAGGCTTTTATACAGTACCTCAGAGCTCAGTAGCAGATTGCCGCTTTCGTACCACTGTCCTTTACAGGTGAGCTCACTGCTCTGTTCCCTGCTGTTTATCAGACTTGTCGCTAGTACTATCTCCTGTTGTAGAGGTCTTTGCGTTTCCGCAGCTCCTCCAGCACGCGAGCCCTGAATTGAGTCCAGTCTTCATCCTGAAACTGCTGGAGGCCTAGAGCCAGATGGAGCTCAGCAGAGTGGCTGCGCAGGAAAGGGTTGTACTGCTTCTCTTCTCCAATAGTGGAGGGACTCTGAAAATTAAGTGCATGTCAAAATGCAGCCCTTTTTAGAATCTCTTTAGTAGCCACAATGAGTCATATGCCATTCATTAATTTGCATAACAGAATTATGGGTAACAAGGGATTCCTGCCAACTTAACCCAGCACAGCATTGCCTTTCTTCATCTCTGTCCCAGTTCAACTGCTGCAACACATTTCCTGATCAACAATATATCACCTCTTACCTTTCCATGTCATGCAATTAGCAGGGCATAATCTGCTAATCCAGATGATACCTGGATCACAGAAGTTAAAGGTGACTAAAACAATGAGTTCATGTGTTAATGAGCTTTTCTGCTGTTACATTGTTTAATGTAAAGCTCTCTGAGCAAACCCTCCTTCCCTACCACATTGCAAATTCAAATATGTAGGTAATGAATACCCAGCAAAAGTAGAACTTTAAAAGACCTACCCAAGACTGAGCTACTAAAGCAAGCCATATAAACCATATTAGTCATTTGAATTCATCAAATTTTATAGTAATAATCAGGCCTTAGTGACTGTGACGTGTGGCTTAGCAGACACACATCACAGTAGTAAAAGCACAGGTATAAATGATAACATTGTTAATGGCTAAATTCCATTTAGCTGCTTCAGTTTCCTGGTGTTGTTCATGCTGGCTCGCTGTCATGGCGTACTGGGACACTAGGACAAAGTCGTTGTTAATGTTATAAGTAACACCTGTGTTTTCCTACAATGACAAGTCAAAATGTCTGTCTGACAAGACAGATTTTCTTTCATTATACAGTGACATTCATATAACATCAGCTAGTAATATCTGGCATGATCTGTGTTTGTCTATGGATTATATATATATGTTTGTTTATGCATTTAAAGCCCATATTTTAGGATTTTAAAATCATACCTAGTATGGTAGTACAAAAAGACAGGTATTGTTTGTATGCATGGTTTTTTTCCTTTACCATAAAAAACCAAAAAGATCAACATTTGTCAAAACTATTTCTAAAGAGTAAAACTTGCCACATTTCATGTTGCAATCATCCACATGATGCAGAGGAAACAAGATAGTCAATCATTTAATAAGTTTTGGGTTTGGAAGTTGGCAAAATTCAGTGAGGTGCAAACTTGTGAAACTGCCATGCTGTATTGATGGTAGATAAAAACCCCATCTAAATTCTGGATAGGTGCTTCACTCAACAGTATACCTTTGCTCTGCTGCAGACGCTATCATAGAAGAGACTCAAATGTGAGAGCCTGAAAGAGGAGGAAGTGAGAAAAGAGCAAGCTCTCTGGGCACTGACAACATGAACACTGTACACAGGTGATAAGCCCTCCTTCCCAGGTGCTAAACAACATGAATCCTTTCTGGGACGATGTGCTTGAGAAGCATAACAATGGCAATACATCATTCTCACCGTGCACATCTTCTGGCCTCGCTGCTGCAGCACCCACTGATATTTGTTTTCCCTGGCAGCATTGCGTGGCTCAACCTCAGCAGCAAACAGCAGGTTGTCTTCTGCATACTCATGACCTGAGGGATAACCACACAGAAATGAAAAAAACTAAATAATGCCCTTGCGCATATCCACATTGAAAAGCTTCCACTCCATAGAAGTCCCTGTGTAATCCCTTTCAAGAATGTGACTGTAAATAAGTGCATTGGTGCAACAGTATCAGGGTTTTTCTTCGCTCAAAATGAGGTGGAGGTGGTACCATCTTGATCATGTGCACACACATGACGTACATGCGTACCTCACAAACTGGCTCAAGCAAACACTTCTTACAATCAACATATTTTAGGAGTTCTAGTGAATCCTGAGGAATTTCCAATAATAAGCTGTAACAATTTAGGAGATGTCACCTTGTGCATTTTACATTTTACAATTTCATGACATTTTAAAGGCTAAATAAATAATATCTGAAATATACAAACTGTAATTATTCTGTCTATGTCTCAGGATGTAGTTTAAAATCAGGTAGTTTAAAATGTCTTTGGGGAAGATAAATAAAGTGACTTAATTAAAATCGCGTAAGCATGAGCTTTGCGTTAATACACTCCAAAGCACTTGGCAACTCAATGCCCTCACCATGGCTGGATCCTGTCCATCACTGGTCCCTTCCACTTCTTGTGGTTGTACGTTACTTTCAGGCCCAACAAATTTACAGCACCTCGTCAGTAACATGAACTACTACTTTTTAACTGCCAGTAATAACCAGGTGACGTCTGCACTGTTTAAACTGCCCTTGTGATTCTCTTCCTTGCGAACTCCCCTTAAAAGACTCGCTGATTGGCATGCAATGTTAATTTAGGAAACCTTTTTAAGAAATGGGACGCGCTTGGATGCAAAAGTAACAATATTCACCAGTTTGAACAACAACCAAATATCAGGCCAGCGCTGCCTGACACATTCCTGCTGTAGGGAATAAACAGACGCTCTTTGGAGGAAATTCCTTGAGGAAAATTGCAGCTCTGTTCTTCTACAGCAGTTTTGGCAGCCGCTTTCCCAGTGCACTGCATCAGCGTAATGCCATAACTGCATTTCAGAGTGAAAAGCTTGTTAGAAAATAACCTTAGAGTTTGTCGAAAGCTGAAAGCGGCAATGAGGTTTGATGGAGACACCTCATACTTTTTTACACAGGAAAACCATAAGAATGTCTCTCAAAATACAAAAATCAAACCACTGCACATTCAAACCACCAACACATCATACAAACACTTACACTGAGTCTCTGACAAGTGAGAACATTTTCCTACCAGGCCACAATAGAGTATCATCACTTAAGGAGCTGACTGTGTCCAGAGATGACAGCATTGTTGTTGCACTGCCTTCAAACATTCTCCCTGAAAACAAAAAGAACAGGTTTTATTGTCATTTGATTTCCAGTTCAAAACAGGGCATCTGTAAATCTTAAACGGTGTGTCTGCATTTAGCAGGCCAAACTTCATCTTTTTAGGATCTTTTCATTGCTACTTGGGATTGAATTTAAAACTTAAAATAAAGTTTTGGGTTTTAAATGGTCTAGTTTCTGAGAAAAGCAACCCAGAGTGCAAATGGGAAGTTAAAAAAGGGTCAGATAACAATTTCATTTTGAGAAGGATATAAGCTGTTTAGTAAAGCTGGTATATACTACTGCTATTCTGCAGTGCACCAAAGAGCACAAAAGATGTTTGCTTTGCATACTGAACAAAATAAGCTTCAATTACTGTATTTAAGATTTTTAATTTTGATAAATTTGTACTTTTTATGATTTCTTGGGGAGCTGTCGATCTAATGTTAATTATTTTTAATGTGATTATATTCCTTATAGCCACTAATGGACCAGGCAGTAAAAATAATAACCATATTACAGGGACATTAAAAAGAATGAACTTGCACATAGTAGCAGTGTCCAGTAAAGATGACAGTGATGCGCATTCATTGTTTACTAGATATCTCGAACTTGAGTGCATGTGGAGGGGCCAGAGGCCTGTACTATGAAGCAAGTTCAACATACCCCGGATACTTTTAGTTATCTGGCTTGACTGAACCTAACATTGACCGTCCTGATGACCTGTACTCCGAAGCAGGTTATCAACTGGCTCAGTTAACCCTGGGTTTACTCATCCGCCTACGAGCGCGTTCATGTGAAAGAGGCAGAGTTGTTAATTATAAGCAACATCGTCTGAACCATGAATGAAATACTTAATATGATATGAGAAGAAACGCTGATACTTGACGGTAAGTTTGCTTATGACCATGTCCAAAAGTGATGCTCAACAAGGTGAAATGTAAACATTATGATCACATGACTACAATAAAAAGAAATATTTCTAAATTGAATTACTATTAAAGTCAGATTAAAGATATATATATATATGTATATATATATATATATATATATATATATTATTAAGTTTCATTCTCAGTATTTTCACTCTTCAGTCTGATGAACAAACTAGTGAACATGTGCTATATGAACATGAGATGCAGATAAAAGTTCAAATTTTAAAAACATTTTTTTTAAATAAACATTTACTGTGATAAACTCTCCTCTGTTTGTTAGAAGCTCTGTTTTAAAACTAGAGTGGACACATGCAATGTCTGGAACAGCAACTGATTTATATAAACATCTACTGCTCATTATTATTTATCACTTAATTGTAAAGTCTAGTTTCCTCCATAACATCAAATCCTGCTTTGTGGTACAGGCCTCAGGTGGTCAGTGTGTGTGTGTGTGTGTGTGTGTGTGTGTGTGTGTGTGTGTGTGTGTGTGTGTGAATAAAGTAAAAAACTAAAGCATCAAAAGTAGGGATATAAACCAGAGACATGAACTGAAAATATATTGCCTCCACAAACCAGACAAGAGCTGGTCAACAGCTGGTCCTGAGGTTTCAGCCTGAGGTAAGCAACCAGATAAATAAAATTGTACAGATAGGTCATTAACCCTTGTGTTTCCAGCAACCCAATTTTCTTGTTGACCTGAGGGGTCTGTTGCTGTGGACATCATTAAACACCATTATCCGAGGCGTCGTGTAGCGTAGTGGTCTAAGCAGGTGCCCCATGTGTAGAGGCTACAGTCCTCGCTGCAGTCGGCCCCGGTTCGAATCCCGCATTGGACGGCCTTTCGCTGCATGTCATTCCTCCTCTCCCTGTTTCCTGTCACTCTCCACTATACTGTCCATTAAAGGCATAAAAAGCCCAAAAATATACTTAAAAAAAAAAAAAACACCATTATCCATTTTATGCCAGTTAATTGAATATTCCAGTTAAACCTACATGCACATGTCTGTGCGGATGACTGCATGAGGAGAAGTTAATGCATTTACTTACACCGTCTGTATTCAGAACATGATGCTTATTTAGCTTAGCCCCAGACAGCTCATTACCACCTTAGTCATTCAATGGCCCATTAGTGAGTACAAGGACCTGCTTTATGTGTCGAATCATTCCAGGTAAAACAAACACATCACAGAGGTCAATGTTGCTTTGTATTTTTCTGTGTTCCTTCTTTATTTTCCATAAACTGTGAACCAGGACACAGCTTTATACGATTACTTCTATGAATCCCATTCTCTGGGAAACTCACCACAACCTGAGAGGAAAACCAGGTCACCAGAGAAGAGGCTGGAGGGAGCGCCGATCGCTTGGCCATCCAGGAGGTAGATCATGTGGCCCACTGTGTGTCCAGGAGTGAAGAGGGCCTTAAAGTGCATACGACCAACTGTTACAGAATCCTTGTGCGTGAGAGGGCTGGAAACACAGAAAAAATACACAGCACTGATGTCAGCACAGCACCACTGTTTCGCTACACCCTTCTGCCATTTTCAACTTCTTACAGAATGACTGAGAACAACAAACACACTCTTGCACACGCCATTCTGACATGGTTTCAATATCTATGTAGACTGGGTCTTCGGCTGGGGATTGGAGTCACATCCAGCTTTCATATCAACTAGATGCAGTCCACGGATGTCATCTGTCATTTATATCAAAACTGTGTACATGTGGATTCAGGTATTCAGATGAGAAGAAATGAGTACACAAAGGTATAGAGCTTTTGATGTAATGTCTTGCACAATTAAATTAAGGGAAACCAGATACCTAGTAAGAGGGGAGAGAAACTGGGAAGTAAATTGCTAAATTAATAGCTAATTGATTTATTCTGGACCAAAAACAATTAAGTAAGTGAAAATATAATCTTGAAATATAAAAAAGCCTTTTAAATAATTCTGTTAAAATGTACTTGCCAAACTAAAATATGGGGCAACAACTAGTTGTGGTATATGTAATGAGATAAGTCATAATCATTTTGGAAAATACACTTTGGCCCACTGGTTGTTTACACCATTGAGCCTCATATGACCCCTATTCTTAGGCCACAACCCCCCAGGCATAATGGATCAGTTTATTCATACCATGATAAGTTACTGTGAAGTCAGCTGCTGCAAGTGTTGACAGTGAGAACAAGACAGGAAGAACTGTGCTATACTGTGCGAACAAGGACTTACTGCGTAAGGCCAGGAATGTTATCAGCTGCATTTCCATACACTCGGCATGAGCTGTGAAGCCTTTTCAACCCTTTGTTTCCCCCGCTGTGATCCCTGTTAACAGAACAAAGTATAGATGCTTAAAAGTTCTGAAATATGAGACAATATCTGACGCATAAATGTCATTTTCAAATGTATTCAGATTAGTGTTTCCTTTAGTATAAATTTTAAATGTGTTGAAATTTGAACAGCAGCAATTCCGTGCATGAGAACGCCATGTTTACCCATATTCCCTTCACACACTATACAGTTTTTGCAAAGTGTCATACTTGGTTAGGGCTATATTTAGCCCCATCTCCTAATGTTTTATACATACAAACCAAAAAAACAAACCACACATTAAAATAACTAAAACCCATAAAACTCACCAATGCTTGTGTGTGCAGAGTATTGCTTCTAACATCACTCCCTCTTCCTTAAGGACTGCCTGAAAAGTTACAAGTGCTGTTAAAACCATCAATCACCATGTTAAATCAACACTTCATCAGCAGTTTATTCAAAAGCTAATTACGCTCTTAATACTTCAGACTGCTGACACACTATGGCGTGCACTTTCAAATATAACATTGGCTATTGACAATCAATACCTGTAGTTGTAGTAAAAGACAGATGATTGTAAGATTACAAAAAATTTAATTGCACTGAAAGTGATGCTCAGAAATCCACCGAGTCATTTCACAGTAACTGACTAAGTCAGAGAAAGGCATAACTATCACAAAGCCAATTTGAGTCTGTGGGCTTCATTAAACTGGTTTGTGTTAAAGACTCATGTCACTATAACTACAATCAAACAAACACACAAGTTTCATTTTTGATACCTGAGTCCATTTACAGTTACCATTGACAGTATTTCAGCAGTGTGGTAAACCTACAAAACGGAGGCAAGGCAACCATTTTTTTTTTTTTTTTTTTTTAAATATAAATGGCACTGTAATGAGATCTGAAAAAGATTTGACCTGTCTCAACTCAAGCCATTGCACAAGAAAATGTCAGTTGTTTTCTGCATATTAGTACCAATCTCAAAGCCCCTTACAAACAACAAAAAGCTTTTAATTGACAGACATAAAACACACAACTGACAGCAGAGGCATTCACCTGGACTGTTTGAGGGTCTGCAGGGTCTACAACAACGGCAACACTGGAGGCTGTGTCTATTACAAGATAGCTGTAGTTGTCAGACAGTACCGAGATGGGAATTACTTTTATATCTGTGGGCAGACAAAGAAATGACAAATGACAAATGGAGTACAATATTGGTAGAAGTTGTAGTATTAAAAGAAATACATTTATAATGTAAAATGTGTCCAGGTGTACTGCTCATAGTGTATCTTGGTAAAATAGCAGAACCTTTGTATTAATGTTAATGACAATTCTCGAGCCTGGACATCATATGACAGCATGTCCTATGTTCGACACACTCAACAGGGTCTGTTCTGTTTTGATGATGGTATCTCCCCACAAACAACAAAAGAAAAGACACTAACACAGATTAAATAGTCAAATCCATGCTGTAACATACCATTAAACTCCATGGGGTGGACTGTGGAATGTCCAGCAGGGTAATGTTCCCTGGCTTTTTTCATTTGCCTCTTGTAGTACATGTAGCCAAGTCTGGTCCTGGTGTAGAGTGTGTACCTAGGAAACAGTTCAAAAGGCTAGTGAATATTGTGTCTGATAGTGTGGCACATAAGATATTTATTTAATTGCCCGATCATTAATGTGTGTTGTTGTTGTTGTTGTTGTTGTATATCTATATATGTTTTTGGAATTTTTCAAGACCCCCCCTCCCCCCTTCTAACTTAATAGTCAACGGTTTATAACAGCTACAGCATAGTGCAGTTTACCATTGCTAAGTAACCAGAGAGCGAACAGGCGGTGCTGCAGGAAATAGGAAGAGGGAGATTTTCTTGTTGATACGTTGTAAATATGATTGTTTTGTGATTTAATATATAAAGGGGGATAAGATAATTATTCATATAGGGAAAGATTATAATTGTAAATAGTAAAATTATATAGAATTAACATTGTAAATATCTGGTGAATAATTTTATTGTATTTTTGAAATAGTGTCATTTTGATATTGTATTGTTGTTTTATATTGTGATTATTGTGATCGTTTTATTGGAGTTAGTTGAGGCAGTTAACGTTTTTTTTTTTTTATATAATAAAGCCACGGAAGACCAGCTCACCCACAGCGCCTTTGTTGTTTATCCTCACGGACACTCATTTGTAAAGTATGTCACCCCTGGAGTACTCAACTTTATGGGCCTAACAGTAGCAGGAGTTGACCATACTAACCCCACCATGTGGTTACCATGGTTCAAAGGGGAGGGGTTACGCCTACTCAAGTATCAGCAAAGGTAGAGGGTGCAAGCACTAACAGCTTACATTTGTTCAAAGGGCACGAAAAATCTGATCAAGTGGAGCCATTCTTCGAATCGGCAAAAATGCGTTTCACCAAACAGCAGTAAATTAGTTTTGCATAGTTTCAACAACTACAATAAGTTGGATAGCATGCTATTATAAACCACGTCTCCTAAAGGACACCGCTATTTGTGGCTCATATGTATGCTGTATAAAACAATGGCTACACTCGGTTTAGAAAATGCCTTAGACCATAATGTTGGGGTAGTACTTTTATCGACCGGTAACGCAACTTTAAATCGGAACGTATTTGAATACAGCTTGGTGGGACGGCCCTCCATGATGAGAATGGCTAGATGTTGCTAAGCTACGCTAATAGTAATCACCTCGATGACAACAAAATGTTATTTTATTAAGTATGGTCGTGTTATACTCACGCGATTCTGAACAGCGGCTTCTCCGTGCGGGCCATTATCTTGCTTAACAGTTTTCTCCAAAACACTTGTCCTGAGCGTCTGTAGCGAACACATAAACATAAGAAACAGAGGAAGGATGCAGCGGCAATTAGCGTTACAATCCAGTCGGGAAGCGCCATAGTATCTCAGCGGAACGTAATGACGTGTCATGTGACCACTACCCCGGAAAGCCCCGGAAGCGAGGACTTAAAATCGCCGTACAATTAGCGTTAATTGTAAAACATATCTTCTTTTTCTTCTGTGTATCACATCCGATCCCACTGTGGCTCAAGTCATGTTCAATGTGTGAAAAATAATTTCATTATCATAAAGTTAACGTTGTTTTTTGTTTTTTCTTCCAGAAATCTAACATTAACCCGTGAATCTGTGTCAAGAAAATTTGTCTATGACCAAATCTATGACTAAGTAACTCAATTTTACAGGAGGCCGACCTTTTTTTAAACGGAACTAGTTTCCATTCAAAATTAATAATTGATTTATCGTATATGGCGTTAGGAATTGATCGACGTCTAAATAATTTAGCGAATATAGCTCAAAATGAGACTCAGTAGGCTTTTTATTATTGAATAACATTTAAGTAAACTTAAGGATAATATAATAGGCCTATAAATATGTTTTCAGGTTGACAGCTTTATTAAAGCAACTCAGAGTTAACATCAGCGTTACCTAACATCTAAATGTTGTAAGAGAGGATACAGACAACAGTCTGGGGTTTTTTTTTTTTTTTACGTAGCATTTTTATTATTCTGAACAGGAGCTTGAGCAACCAGAGTCTCCACTTTTGGAGACACACCAGTAACAGTGTGAGTTTCAGTGAGCATATCCTATTACCGAGATGACATCCCCCTGTGGTGCAAGTCTGCAAACCACCAAGGAGAGAAAAGACTGAAGGGCACAGTGTTCATATCTTAGGCTAAAACCACCAGGTAAGTAAAATTATTCTTTTTCTTTTTTTCTTTCTTTCTTTCTTTCTTTCTTTCTTTCTTTCTTTCTTTCTTTCTTTCTTCCCCTTGTTGAAATACTTATTCACATCAGAATCATCATGAGCATTCAGTCTCATCTTTGTTTCCTTAGACTTTTCTAATATGACTACATTGTTTTCTATTGTTTATTTATTTGTTACAACTGCACAGACATAGCTTCTTTCCAGCAGATACTAATACAGAACTCTGGGTTGTTACAATGTGGTGTTAAGTCTGTAATAGTTTTTCCACAATAATATAATAACAAGACTTTATTTAGTTATTGTGACAATGAAAAGTACATAATTCACTGGATAACTGAGACAGAGACATACAGACCAGGCATGAGTAGTTGTGGGTTTTGTGTACCGTATATATATATGTACAGTATGAGTCTGATCTAGCTGATCACCACTTACCCTTTCTTCCAGGTGATCCGGCAAAAATCATGACGACTAAAATAGATAGTCCTCCACCTTATGAGGAAGCAGTACACCATCCTAAGTATGGAAACTACCCCCACCAGCCACAACATGGCTCCTCTCTTCCACCACCTCCATCTTACAGCCCCAGTCCAGGCATGTGCCCTGGCCCGCCTGGCTACTGGGGCCGTGAGGGCGTCTACCCGCAGGCCGGCATGTGGTCAGCCCCTGGCTTCTCTCCATCTGGGATGCCCACCACAATACCGACTCTGTCTGCTGGAGTGCCTCCATCCAACTCAGGTTCTGAGGAAATGACACAGGACTTCAGTTAATCACGTCCTGCATTATATTTAGATGAGCTCCCGAGAGTAATAAGTACAAATTACCACTTCGCTATTCCCAACTCTGCAGGAGACATGGAGGATCTTCTGAGCACCCAGTGGGAAAGCACGTCTATTCGGCATGCCTTCATCAGAAAGGTAAGGATTTTCATCATTTACCATGCTACACACACAGACAGTCATGTTAACCTCAACTACATCTACTGATATGTTTCCTTGTGTGCTCAACAGAACTTCTTGGTTTTGTGTTTATGGACAGGTTTACCTCATTTTAGCAGCACAGCTTGTCGTCACCTTTTCAGTTGTTGCTGTCTTTACATTTGTGTAAGTGTCCCTATTCACCCCAGTACAATATCCCATCTCATCTATTGGAATGACCAGCAGTCTACTCCTGAGTGATCCTTTATATCTGTGCTTTCATAGTGACCCAGTGAGGCTGTTTGTCATCAGATACCCTGGCATCTACTGGGCATCTTTGTGAGTTACACTATGAAATAAACAAAAACATACTTCAAGTACAACTAAGAGAGAAACTCCCCAGAAACAACAATATTCTCGGTGCTATTATTCTCATGACACGATGATACATACAGCAACAATCATGTCACTTATCTCTCCATAGTGTGGTTTATTTTTTGGTCTACTGCATTCTCATCTGCTGCAAAGGGCCGAGGTAAGCGTGGCCCTGGCCTGACTATATAAGTTAGAAAATAGTTGTACAACTATGTTATGTGTTATTCACGTATTCATAGCCAGTAATGATTCTATTTGTATACTGCTTCACGTTTTTTGTTTAGGAGACGTTTCCCATGGAATCTTGTGCTGCTGGGAGTATTTGTAAGTATTGTTTTTTAGATTATGAGTCAGGAGCCAATACAGGCTGGCGTCTAGCGGATCCACATGGCAAAACTAAGGAACATGACATGAGGAGTTAGATAGTATTTGGGTTGAAGGCTGGAAAAGTAGAGTAAAACAAAACAAAGGCGGCACATAAAAAAAGAGAGATGCCAGAAAAAGGCTTGAACCCACTCTGTCCTCCATGACACATTGTTTTCATGTTTTATCTTGCAGACTCTCGCCTTGTCTTACATGTCTGGAACAATTTCAAGGTTTGTTTTCGGCAATACGCCACAATACATATAGAGAACATTCTCAGAGTGATGTATCATTATTTAGTATTATATTATTTTATGTTTTTGTTTTAATCATGAAATCCGTCTTTTACAGCTATTATGAAACAAAAGCAGTGTTTCTCGCCATGGGAATAACAGCAGTAGTTTGTATAGCTGTCACAATCTTCTGCTTCCAAACCAAGGTAGATGGAGATGTAAACTGTGTCTCTCTGTAGCTCAGTAGCCCATGGCTTGTCAGAGGATGTCTTTGTTGTCAGTGTAAAAGAACGCCTTTGTCTCGCATTACAATGGGGCACTGAGTTCCTTTAAATATTTATAACATTTTGGGATGAGATGTGAATCCAACTTCTCTGTCTGATGCAACTCAAGATGAATAAGTTACATTTTTGGCTGATGCATGACACATCCACCCCCCTTTATTATTATTATTTCTTTTTCCTTATTCTGCTCCTCTTTCAAATTATCTCGACTGCTTTTTCATGTGGCTTGAAGCGTATTAACTTCGCTTTCATCCTGCCAATGACTTGTTTCTCATCACAGGTGGACTTCACCTCCTGTGGGGGACTTCTCTGCATTGCTGCCGTTTTGCTCATGATCATTGGGATTGTTACAGCCATCGTCCTTTCCTTCCAATATGTGAGGACTCTTTGGTCAAATCCTTTAATTTATCCTCACTTCTCGTGTTTCTCAGTGTGAGGAGTAGCAGCTCAGTAGGGTGTATCTGTGGGACTGATTTAGCATTCAAAGGCCTTTCTTATGTCACTCAACAGGTCCCTTGGCTGCATATGCTCTATGCTGCAATTGGAGCCATCGTTTACACTCTGGTGAGTCTGCGCTCACATGAATTTAAGGACAACTTGTGAGCTTGGCTGTGCAAGGTCATTGTTGAATAACAAGAGTCCCTGAATGTTTTGGTCTGAGAGTGGACAAAAGGACATGCAGGTGGACCAATGGAAAGAGTCAATTTTTTGGGGATATTGAACATGATTCTTGAACTTCATATTTTTAGTCGCACTAGCTCATGGAAAGCAAATGTTGGTCTGTCGGTTGGTCCACCACTTTGGTACTAAGTATGTCAACAGCTATTGGATGGATTGCCATGACTCGAGTGCTCTGCTGACTTTTCTCTCGTGCTTCCAGGAGGTTTCACAATTTTGATTTTGAGTGAAATTTGTTGGCTATTCTTGGATGGATTGCCATAAAATTGGATACATACCTAAATTTATGGCATCTTCCCCTCAGATGAATTGTACTTAACTTTTCATCTGTCACCATAATCAGGTCAAAATTTCAATGTCCAATCCTATGTTTGACCAAATACCTGCAAAACTAATGAAGTTCCCACTAGCAAATATTAGTATGCTAATGTGCTAAACTAATGGTGAACATGGTAAACATTATGCCCGCTAAACATCAGCATATTAACATTGTTGTTGTGAGTATGTCAGCATGCTGAAGTTAGCTCAAAACACTGTGGTACCTAAGTACAATTTTACAGACCTGCTAGCGCAGCTGTAGACTTTTAGTCTTGTTTGTGCAATGGGGGAAATTTCTGCCCGGATATTAGAATTTATGGAAACGCCAAGGGTTACAAAAAGATTATGATTCATTCAGATGGGGAACATGAAAATTGCTATCAATACTGTGGTATTCTAGCAGGTTGTTGACATATCTTGTTCAAATGTGTGTGACAGACACACTAACAGTGCTAAAATGAATACAGTATCAACTTTCTTCATCCATGAATATATTTGGAATTAACAAGATAAAAAGGCATATAACATTTTTACAGCTAAATATTTGATGGTTTGCTGCTCCCCACTAAACTCAAAGACATCTTAAGCAAACCCATGTTTCTTTTTGTTTGACAAACTAAACTTTCCTTTGTTCCTCTCTTTCTCTGTTTTCCCAGTTTTTGGTATACAACACCCAGCTTCTTATTGGAAACCGAGAATTGGCCATCAGCCCAGAGGAATACATCTATGGAGCACTCTCTCTCTACGTTGACATTGTTCACATTTTTCTCTTCATCCTTCAAATCAGCGGAGCTGCGACTGAATAAGGCCATGGTTAGAGCACATACAGAGTTTGTACTTATAGTATATTGTGTTTGTCATTAAACACAATGCTACATGAACACAAGTGTTTAAATTAGGACGCACCATTACAGACTATGTTAAACTTCTTAACTATCAATTTAATTATACTGTATATATTTTCTTGTCAATAACACTTGAGCACTTTTATTTATTCTTGTACTTTATAAAGCTGTAAAGTGGGTTTAAGTCTTTCATTTACCCAGGTGTGAATGAAGAGACTTTGTATTTCTGTATAGTTGTAATTTAATGTTGCCTTTTTTGTTTTAGCAAGCTGTGTTTTAGTAGATCATTCATGCAAAACATACACGTTTAACTGGTGTAGTAGTCTGTGAACAATTACTTTGGTGAAACTTAATCATTATTGAATTAATAAGTAACACACAGTGTGATCCTTATTAAGAGGTACAACAACAAAAACAACAATGGAGACATAACAATTGATGGTCTGAGAGGTTTTTTTTTTATTGTTTGAGTTTGGTTCTGTTAATTACTTACAAAACACCTGGAGTTACAGGCATACAGCTGGAGACCACAATCATTAGTCCTAAGTCTGTGCTGGTAGAGGGAGGGACTCAGATCTGTATTAAAGTAGTTTTAACATCTCCATAGAAAAGGACTTAGACAAACACTGACTCATTGATTAAAAGATGGATTAAGTGTGTGCAGATTTCCAGAAGCTTCCTTAAGTCATGGGCCAACTCCTCTCTCTCTTTAATCTATCGATTATTCGTTGTTGTTGTTAGACAACGATGCACACCAATCAATAAAGTACACCCTACTGTTGCAACTGTTTTTTTCTTTCATCTTAATGGTTAATCATAGTGGCACGTTAGAGTCATAGGGTGGCACTAGCTCCTATACCCTCTCCTTTTCTGTCACCAGCATCTGTGTGTTAGTCCAGTGATGATTGGGTATGTCCACATGGTGGCAGGTTCAAGGCGTCAGGCGCTTGGGGTCACGTGGGAACATGGAGGTCTGACGTACGTTGTGGAGACCAAGGTACAGCATGCAGACTCTCTCCAGGCCTGGGAAGGATGACAGTTGAGTCACTCAACAAATCTTTATTCTTGCCATTAAAAACCTCCAAGACGCCTGGAGTCATATTCACAGACAGTATATTCTGATGATACTTTTAATACTAATAATTATAAATAATACTAAAAACATCTTCAGTAAAGCAGGAGATCTGTCTTCTGTACGTACCAATGCCTCCACCACCATGTGGGGGAGCTCCATACCGGAAGGAGTCAATGTATGCCTTGATCTTCTCCAGATCTGTAGTAGCATAAAAAGAAATAGGTTTAATTGTAAAAAAAAAAAAAAAAAAAAAATGAAATTGAAATTGAAATTGAAATTACTTTGCATTTTTAAAACGACAATCTAACCAATTTCCCAGAGTTGTAATTCCCACTGGTCACCAACAGAGGGAGACAAATCATATGTAAATCACTACCTGTACCTTAACAGAGCCATCTCTACACTTGCTCTTACCAATCTGGTGATGGATGGCCCTTTCAGTCAGCAGCTGAGCGTCGTGGATTCTCTGAGCTCCAGAGAGGATCTCCTCACCCCTCATGAACATGTCATAGGAGTTGGAGTATTTCTGATGAAAACAAGAAGAGACATCACCTGTGATATCAAGAATCAAGCTATCCACACACCTGTTAATGAAAGGAGGGGGAAAAAGACACTGACACACGAAACATAAAGACAGACTTGGACAGTTAAAAGGAGGGTTGCAAGTTGACGATGCTGCAGTGCGGATCGAGAGTAGACCAAATTGCTACAAAGTTCACAAACGAGTCGAGTTCCTCCACAGAGATTCTACAAAAACAACATATGCAACTAAAAAAGTATATAAGCAATTAAATAAGTAAACAAAAGTGTAATAAGCAAGTATACCCAGCAATCATAGGAGGCTGAAGAGTCTTTGGCAAGTCTAAAGCAGCTCTCTGACTATAATGCACAATGCACTAATTTACAAAACCTTACACACTTAACATAACATTTGTTGCTGCACATTTCTTATTATGTAGCCAACTGTGTGTATGAGTGGGTGAGAGACTTACAGGGTTGTTTGGATCAGGCATTGTGTAGAAGGGTCGAACAGCCAGTGGGTACTTATCCAGCACATAGAAGTCGGTATCATACTGAGAAAAATCAGTGTAGATTCAAACATTAGTCACATAACTGAGGATTAATAAATACATTCATGTTTCCCCTTTTGTTAATGAAGCAAAAAGCCTGTGTGATTAATTACTTAAACTTATCCCTTAGGGTTTCCGGTTGCTGTGGCGTTCTGCACTAAAAATGAAACTTCCACCATACTGCAGGATATGGAACATTTGATGCTACTGTCACTTTTGAAAGTTCTGTAAAATATGTCTATTTTTGCCAACACTGCCAAGGCAACATGAAATTGGCAATCCTAAATATTATGTTAAACTCCACCACATGCAGAATTCACTGTGACTCAGGTGTCATGAACTGTAAATTAGATCGCCATGATTTTTTAGAGAACTCTGATGAAGTCAAACAGCTGATTGCAAACGTGGTGATTTTAATGTGTAACCCATCAAAGAATGATTTTTTACTACCAAACAAGTTTTATTTAACCTGCTTTTTCAGTCAGTGTCCAGTCAAGCAATATTCATATTTTTACACTCTGACATTAAATTAATGGAACACAACGGAACATACCTTTTCCTTGACAAGACGGCCGAGCAGCTTTTCATTGGGCGTGCTACAGAATAACAGAAAAAGGCATTCACTTGTATCCTTTAAATATGTCTTAATGTGTCACAGTGTTTACTTGTAACTTGTTTGCAACTGAATATGATAGTTATCTAGTGCTCTACAGGTCTATTTACACCAACAGAATCTATGTCTGTCCTAACTGTAGCATAAATAGTTCAACAGAACAAGAATGACTTGAATATTAAAATATTGCTGAATTATTGGTCTGATGTTTCACTTCCTCTCTTTAAACTCTAAATGTTAAAATGTGTTTCTGCTTTTATCACATCAAATCCTCTGACAAGATGAGGTGGAAGTGGGGGCACACGGCTTCTGATGTATTCTGACCTGAGGTCATCCTCATCACCCATCTCCACCCCAGCCGCACGCAGCATGGCCACGGCCTCGATGTATTCCAGCCTCAGAGTGGGCTCCAGGAATTTGAAAGGCTCACTGGGGAACTGCTTATTCACTGTCTGGATCTCGGTCTGGAAGCTAATGCAGACAGGCACAGGCACAGACACACAGACACAGACACACACACACACACATTAAAATCTACTAACAAATATTCAGAATTCCTACCCACACAGGGTACATATTTGCCTTTGGTTGTTAACCTAACCAGGATCAAAGCCCACGCAGGTCAGTCATTTTGTAAAATAACAATTCAATATTTTAAAGGCCTTACAGGTTTGTACAGTGTTTAAATCTCAACTAAACATGCTCTCTAAACAGAGCAAAGCTAGTGAGCTAGTGGAGTTGGTAAAAATACTTAAATGCCCCTGAATCACAATATTACAATGTGACATGATACATGAACAGCATTTTTTTTTTTTTTTTTTACCAACATCTAACAATCAGTATTTTGATTTGTTTTGGTAACAACATGAGACAACTAACAGAGACCAAGTCATCTGTTGCTGAAACGTCAGTCAAATGCATATGCAAATTCAGTAAATACGTCAAGGAGAACTAGTCTGGAAAATAATAAGAACAAAGCCAAACAGTCCAACTGTCCTGAGAAAGAGGAACAATAGTCATAACTTGAAACTAATGACTGTAGTTTGGTGTGTGACCTAAGTTGACCCATTTCTGGAGCAGTGTTTCACACACTTAGTTGATCTGGTTTTCACAAGGGGTTTTTTTTTTTCTGAGGTGGTAACAAAACTAAGGAGCATCTGTCTGTCCTTTGTGAAACATCTTATTGTTTTCTTCATAAATTATGTGGCATTTTAGCGTCACATCATGACATCAGCCAAATCTCCCTAAGTTTCATCTTCCATTCACACCAGCTGCTTACAAGACAAAAATCCAACAATACAAGTACAGTTACTGAATCCACAGCATGTGAGCAAAGTAAGAATCAAATGAGGGAGAGAACAGAAGATTAACTTTTACGCCTTGTCCATGTTTTTTATTGAAGTGGTGTGGGTGCTATTTGAATGTGTATAATGGAGAGCAGAATTCTGTGCCATATATATATATATATATATATATATATATATATATATAAAATCAATGATTTAATTGCTAAGACTTTTTTTTGGAGGTCAGCTTTGACAACTCAGGACTTTACTGTAAGGGGAGCAGACCTCATCCTTGTGCTGCCTACAGTCAGCAATCACACAGTAGGTATAAAAAGGACATTAAAAAAACACAATAAGATTTAGGCAGCCTGTGTGAGAACTATTCTTCTGGATGTCATTATTTTCCAGTCAGTGCTACCATGATGATGAGAACAAAAAAATCTATATAATACCCAAGTCTAAAACTACTGCCGTTTGCAGACATCTGAAGCCAGAAAAGCTGCAGGTTCCACACATAAGAAGAGTTACACCTACTCATGTTTTTATCCAGTCCAGTTTTAACAGCTCATTACAGGTGCTGCACTGATTCACACCACTAGGAGGCAATAAAGCCCCATCATTACATTTTCTTGTTGGCAGTTCACTAGTCAGACTGAGTGGAACTCACTGACTTTTTAACAGAGCACACAACAGTGTGTGACCACACTTAACCTCCTAAGACCCGAACTCTTGCATGGCGTGCATTTTTAATTTCTCTTTGCTATTTAGGCTGATTGGGAACTGAGAAAAATGATGTCCACATATGAGGACATTAGTTTTACATTTCTATTACTGAGTGGCAGTATAATATCCTCATATGTGGTCACCAGGCCCTTGTTGATAAAAAGTTAGTATTGTGGTCTAGAGAACCCAAAATGTGAGGTCCACATATGTGGACGCCAGGTCCTAGGAGGTTAAAATGGATTCAAGAGCTGAAAAATTTTATTAAGACATAAAACATTCCAGCTTTTTGCCATCCATGAAATTTCCACATCAGGAGCTAATCCTGAGAAAATTCAGATCTTCTGTTGAGGAGGAGAACATACTTGGGACTCTATGGCATCTCACTTGCATCATGTTTTGGTGCAATCATCACCTGAGCCAAAAGATGTTTGAGTATAAGTTAAAACAAAAATGTCAGCCTATTAGTTTCGACCTTTAGCATATAAATCCTAATCTTACTTGTCTCTCAGACCCTTGAAGATCTGGACCATAGTCTCAGTGATGGAGTCAATCACTTCGTGGTAATGGTAGTTGAAGGCCAGTTCAATATCCAGACCCACAAACTCAGTCAAGTGACGGTGGGTGTTGGAATCCTCCGCCCTGAAAACTGAAATGATGTTGCAGATTTAGACATCAATGTCTAAAGAGAGTAAACGGAAGTCGAGGAGAAATGGCAGGTTTCAACACATCTTTTAATTAAATGGTCTTAAATTCAGTGTCATTGTATGATGAGCACACTGAATCCCTAAATCCAGGTCACAAAGCTGGAGTACACTATGAAGGGTCTTTTCCAACGCTCCTTCATGAAGGTGATGTGTCACCATGCTAATTTGTGCTTAATTCACAAGTATTTTGTCTACAAGAAACACTTTTCTAGTAATGCTGTTGTGATTATCTTACTGCAACGACTTTCATCTTCTCTTTCACTCCTTTGTATCATTGATTGTAAATCATAACTCTCTGTGATGAGTCCTATAAACTAAATCAGTACTGATTACCTTTCTGAGGATGATTAAGATATCACAACTGATGATGGTTTGCAGGTACTTGTCTGGTGTATTAATGTCATGACTGCTACATATAATTACCCAGAGCCATGTGTAACAGTGGTGCATAAGGATGTTTCCCCTGTCGATGTTGGAGAGCCTTACTAATGTCAAACTGTGCAGCTTTCTGTTTTTTACCATTTACAGGAGCACGGACTGTGGGCTGGGGCATGCAATTGGTTGATTAAATGTGTGTCCACATGTAGCTGAATGGAGTGGAAATCAGGCACATGCACACAATTTCACAATGACTCAGATTTATAGAACAGATCCATACATATGTGTGGCTTTATAAATATGATATTTCTGCTTCTGTAATCACACAGAATTTTATGCATCCGACTCCTGCATACATTTACTAAATCAACCAATAAAAAAGAAAACAGTACCAAACATAGTGAACATAACATCCGCTCCTCAGTGCTGAAGACAAGCCTTTTGTTTACATCTGCTTGTTGCCTGGTGAACCTCTTTAGCCGTTCTTAGATAGTGGCACTATATTATATATATTTATGCATATTGTTATGTCAGATATTGTGTTTATTCAATCAAATGGTGGCAGTGTTTTCCCACCAAAACAGCTGCAGATTCTGTTAAATCCAGAACAGCATCATAAAGTCTTTTACAAGTCCCAGTGTGTCACTAACACACTAATCCCACAGTAGCTCTGACCACAGTGAAAGCAACACGGGGAGGTCTGTTAAAGTTTAATAATCTAAATGCATTTAGCCATTTGCCATAAGTGAATGAAAACATGGTTGGAGACATGAAATATGTGATGGACATTCTTACCTGGTCCCACACAGAAGACTTTGTCAAAGTCAGCACAGATGCACATCTGCTTGTAGAGCTGAGGAGACTGCGCCAGGTAGGCGCTGGTTTTAAAGTAAGACACTGTGAAGACATTTGCTCCCCCTTCACTGGCAGCTAGAAGTGGAAAAAGGCAACTTTTAGATATGAAATGAGATTCTTACTGCCCCACAGCACAAAATGACCATTAACTGCTGGGGCTGATAGAGTTTCTGATAAGTACACTGGACACAGTAGTGACCGCTTCAAAAGGAAAGTCAGGTTTCTCACTTCAAACTTATACCACCCCACTCATGATGATAATATCGGCTTTTCACTAAAAGTTTAATCTTACAATAATTTCTCTCTCTTTTACAAAATGAGGATGTCTCAGGTCAGCAGCTTTGAGCAAACAGAAATTGTGACACACTTTGTGAATCCAAACTATTGGATGCTGAAAAACGTCATAAAAAAAAAAACCTCAATCAATAAGAACATCACATACAGTTGCCTGGCATGTGTTCCAAAACAAACAAACACAGGTTTCAGAATTATATAACATAAGCTAGACTTACATAACACATTTACTGTTCCCTTTTTTTCACAGACGTCAGAGGGCACTATCTAATATTCTCATGTCGTCAAAAATAGGGTGGGGGTTTGCACGGCACAAACTGTATTTGCTATGGGTGTTGACAGGCAGGAAGATGTGGTTTTTGCAAAAGTACACCAAGTTGACTTACAGGTGCCGCCAAATAAAAGAGCGGCAGTTTTGAATTTAGATCTGCCAGGATTGGTTAATATCATTGGCTCTTTAAGAAAAGAGGAAGTGAAAGTTTCCACAGGTTTCGCCACATTTCAAATCTGAGAAGCACGTGGGAGGCTTGAGGGCTGGGGATCAGTGTACTATAGTAATTTGTTGTGAGACAAACAGAATCTTTATCCATTATGACTCCAGATTACATTAAAGTTCTCTTCCCATTTACTAATGTCCAGCAGTCATTATCAACAATATGCACTTCTACGGGCATTCTCTCTAGATTTTAGACAAGAAATTAATTTCATCTGAGGAATAGAAAAGTTGAACTGGTCCATGCAGAATCCAAAGTCTCCTCTCACACCTGATGTTGAGAAAAGGGTTCAAGGATGAGAGAGCTGCCACGCAGCGAAATCTTCTGAATGTTGGTGAGAAGATTTTTGTTTAAATCCCAAGTTTTTTTTTTTTTCCATTCCTTCCATTCTTTCAGTGATGTGGGATAAAGCCTTTTGGGACCAAGCTTAAGGAAGGCCTCCCCTGTCAAATTAGAAGGGCATTGTGTGGAAATGTGAGAGTTGATCGATGTATCAAAATTCCCCATGGGCTGGATTACAATCCTGATTGGTCTGAAACAATAAAACTCTGTCTAATACCTTCTTGTCTGTTATTTTACTTGAACAAAAATATTTTAGACCGTGTTGTGGTTCGGAAACTTTTTGTGAGCTTCAGCTGAACTCTGAGTTTGGTTCCTAATTTTAATTGCTGTCTTAAAAAAAAAAAAGTGGACAACCCAAAGAGGAAGTTAACCTTACAACTGTCACACGATGACTCAGGAGACACCTGTGGGTGGTAATATTGAAACAAGTGTGAATCAA
This sequence comes from Seriola aureovittata, assembly GCF_021018895.1. Classification (NCBI taxonomy): domain Eukaryota; kingdom Metazoa; phylum Chordata; class Actinopteri; order Carangiformes; family Carangidae; genus Seriola; species Seriola aureovittata. The sequence continues at coordinate 19,312,004 of NC_079374.1, forward strand.
CATACATCTAATTGAAAATGATTCAGGGTGTTAGTCTTAGTTTTCCCATGAGGCAGGATGTGTGACAGAGAGTGTGTTCGCACCTGATATGATTTTAGGGGTCTGAATCTCCACAAAGCCCTTTTTGGTGAGGGTGTCTCTGAAGAGCTGGCACACTCCTGACTGCAGCCGGAAGATGGCCTGGCTGGTGGTCGTCTGGAACAAAAAAAAACAGCCACAAACACAGGAGGCATGACCACACTTAGAATGATTCGTTTGATTTATTACACAATCGTAACAGATGTGTGAAAAACAAGACTGCCAAATTCTGCTACTTCTCTCAACATGAAGGGTGACACATTTATTTGCGGGCAAGGGCAAGACATGCATTCAAACCCAGCAAGAGCCCCAGGAACTTTAAACCATTATTACAAATGTAAATACTGAAATCAAGGTGGGGAGTAGAACTGGTCTTAGTAAACCAGAAGTTAACTGTAAAACCTAAGCCCCAAAATCCCCCAAAGCTGCATCAGTTAGGCGATAGAGCATGAGAAAATGTGAGAGAACACTCCCTTAAAATCCACTGACTCATCTCAAATGACCACAAGATTTCTATAAATGATCTTTACTGGCTCTCAACTCCTGTTATTATACATCTTCATGAAGACAGGCCCCTGTCCTTTCAGGATGCTCAGGTCTGTGTTAATTAAAAGGTTTCATTTCTTCTTCTTTCCCCATCTCTTATGCCTGTCCAGTCCTGAATATGCTTTGTGTGACTGACAGTTGGCAGAATGGAAAGGTGATAATGTCTAAATACCAGCAAGCTCATTAATCTGTAGACAATGCCTCAGGGCTGTCTGGCAGAACCTTTCCCTCATTTCCAATCTGAACACTTCGGTACTTCATAATGCAAAATGAAGAAGTGAAGAAAAACACTAAACTTTCCAGATACAAAGCACGTTTATCAAAACCTTTAAAAGGGTAGTGAACCAAATAAACAACTCAACCCCCACACCACCTATGACTCACACATGTCATGTGTCATATATTGGGCTGTACCACATGTTACACCTGGGAAAACTGACCTAAAACAAGACTGAACAAGAACACATTCAAAATTTAGTAAGCATTTCCTGTTTACAGCAAGTCTGTAGTGAGTAGGTGCAAAGGAGGGAGGGTAGTCATTAGGATCTCCTGAAACTGACAGTTTTTTTCTTATGGTGACCTCATGGTGTGAAGCCTCAAAAAAAAAAGAAAATATCAACCTGAATCTGATGTACCTTTCAGTGGCAAACAGTCCTGGTTTGAAACCCAACTGCGGTGACGATTCACCACAGGCAGGTTTCAAAGCATAATTTTAAGTAACTCCAGCAAGATTTGTGATTAGATCCTCTGTCCTTGGCAAGGCTTCTCTGCATTTGTTTAATGTATTATAAGCCAGTAACATATGGGTACATACAGGTAACATGGCGGCATTATGGCAGAACTTCAGACAAGTGTCAAATTTCTCCTTTTCACGAGAGTAAGTGAAACACAACAAAATTAATTAGAGCTGAAATGATATAATAAGTTGAAAATGAATTAGAAAGTATTTTAATAATAAATAACTGTTTCAGTTGAACTAATTACTTATTGGCAAAATTCCAAATATTCACTTGTTCAAGCTTATAGAGTGTGAAGATTTTTTGCTTTTTTCCTTACATGATAGTAAACTGAACTCTTTATGTTCTGGACAAGTCACTTGAAGACGTCACACCTTGGGCTGCAGAGAATTGTGATGAGCATTTTTCACAGTTCTCTGGTGTTTAAGGGACCAAACAATTAAATAGCTAATCAAGAAAATAAACAGCAGATTGATCAATACAAGTAACGACAAGTAACACAAATGAACGTTAGTTCAGCCCTAAAATGAACATATGGTAAACAAACTGATGGTACTGATTGTCATATGCAACACCACGTAGCCAGGCAGGATTACCGTCCAAAGATTGTCTGACTGTGAGTCCAGCTGTCTTATGCAAACTAAATTAAAATGAACACAAGTAAACGTTTCCACTGTAATTTAGTGTGAATCCCTTTATGTTTAAGGATGGTCAAGTTCCAGGGGGAGTTCCATAGGAACTACATTGTTATTGGTTAGTTTTATGGTTCCCTTTTGGAGTGTCTCTTTGCCAGTGTGGGAACCACTTTATAGCTTCACTGAGCTCTCAAGTGTAAAACTGATGACAGACTCGAGTCCGTGAGCTCAAAGTGCACAGTGTTACAAAAACAGGTGTTGTTGCGAGGCTCGTGAGCTACACAGCTCTGTGCTGTGGTGGTAGTGCCTTCCTGCCTGTCGCATCAGCCACGCAGGAGGCACAGATCAAAACAACAAGACACTCGTGCAGCTCGTGTCTTCTGTTGCTCGTATAGTCTTCGCATGTCTCCCACACAGCACAAGACAGATAGCATCGGTACATTCACTCACAGACTATCTCTTCTCACTTTAGAGGTTTAGTGATTTCATTGCATTCAAAGTGCTTTTAGTATCTTATGTTGTCTGCTTTCTTTTAATGTAAAAAATATTACATTTGTCCTCTAATTATTTGACCTTTTTTGTTTTCACTGTAAATACAATTCAAACTGTATTGTATAGAAGGTGCAACTTAAGTCTCCTATATTACTAGATAAAATGTAAGAGACTCAGTTGTTACTCTGACATTTCTAAAATGTTAAACAGATTAATAAAACTAACCACTGTAATAGATTGAATAGTGATTGAAAGGCTAACTTAAACAGGTGCTGCTTCAAATATCTAAACTAATAGCTTTTGTCATCTCACCAGAAAACTTCACAAGCCTCTAATGTGAAGACGCCACTTGTGAGATCAAGGAAAATACTCTGCAGGCCTTGTCACATTTTCAGGGTTTTTTTCCCCTTGTTTTTCCTCAGCTCTGTTAACAACTTACCCTGAGATCAATCACCCGGTTGTCCAGCTTGGTGTCCTGGTTGACTGTGGCTCTGCCTTCCTGAGGGCAAACAGAAACATTATCACATCACCAAAAACCATCCAAATATGAAATATTCAGCAGTGCAACTGCTCTGTGCTGTTGTGGTCAGTGATGTGTAAACACTTTTTTAGAGGATTTTCAAACCTCATACTGAATAAGATTTGGGTAAACATGCGGTACGATATGAAATTTTTAGCATAAAAATCTCAGTTCAAGTATCAGCTAAACACAAGGCTATCATCTGACAAAACCAAAAACCAAAACCAAATCCACATATTTTTTTCCTAATCCTATTAAAAACACTGAGCACTGTGCAGCTACCAAGCTCTATCAGCGTAAACACCTGCAAAAAACATACAGTTGCTTTGTTACATGCATCAGATATTACAGGGTCAACTCCAAAAAAAAGACATCTGCAATCCGGGACAAAAATGCAATAATAGAGAAAAGGACAAAAAAAAACAACAACAACAAATGAAAAAGTAAATGTTTCATCACAGGAGGAACCACTGCTTCCAGGGTCATGGATGTCAGGCTTCCTCATAGGACCCACTGGGGTTTGAGCTAATAGCTTGTGTAGCCACATCCTGCTCCACACAGCAGCCACCCAGAGTGACAAAAGGTTAGACAGGCGGACAGACAGACAGGGCTGTTAAGGCCTGTGTCTCTTGGGAAGACAGGTGCTGTAACAAGTGTGTGACTGGTATGTTGATTCCCTGCAGAAAACACCTGGGATAATGATACAGCTGCATATATTGACTTACTGGATAAACAGACGGTCTCTTGTATGGCGACACCCATATATTGATTTTGTCATTATAATAAAAACACTGGGCAGTCTACAGCTACAGAATAACAACAGCTGTTGGTGTGTGGCATTTATTGCATCCATTAAAATAATGCAGATTCCAAATATAATCAATGTAATCGCTATAAAACATTGTTCAATTATCACTGAACAAATGATAATTGCAGCTTAATAACTCCAAAATACCAGCTATCACCATTACAGATGCAGTATTTCACAAATGAGCATGGCAGACGCTGGCAGCAACATTTTTAATGCTTCCTTGATCATAATTTAGAGGCATGGCAACATTTCAGAACCCCTCCCAAAAATGTTCAGAAACTTCTGCACTATGTATTTCAGCAGGACAGTGCTGCAGGAACAGAACTAAATAAATCATCCAAGTAAATTAATCTATTTAGTGTGAGCACTGCAGTGGCTATTTGTGCTGCCTAATGATTATTTAATGGTTATGCAGTTTTGGTGAAAATATGCTGTGTATCTTTTAGGCAAAACAGTTACGATAGTGAAATTTTAAAAAACTGAACTAAAAAAAAAAACAACAATAATCTTTCTTGAATTGATAACCAATCAAACTGACCTGCTGTTGAGCCAGTGACTGACACCCCAAGACTTCAGCTCCAGAGCTTAATAATCACTAATAACCTCCTAAATTGTAGGCGGGAAAATAATGGCTTCTTAAATGCATCACGATTCTCTCAAATGATTCAGCGTCGATGCACAAATCTCTTTAATTGGAATTGAGAGGGCTCCCTAAACCCTGGCTGCCAGCTCTTATAAACACTGTGTGATGAATTCACATTTTCAGGCAGAGGGTCGAGTAAAACGAGGTTATTTTACTCTCTCAATGTGATGTTAATCAGTGCGAGCCATTCTGCTCTTGATCTTGTTTAATTTATCCAGGTTTAATTATCCTTGACTGTGCCAAAACACGGTTACCTATTTTCGTTACCGACAACATCTTCCGTCTGTAAAGTTAATTCACTGCTTGGCTATGCTATATTTTTGCTTTTGATATAAAGTAATCAAATATATTGGCGCTTGATAGTTAATTATGCTGTTGCCATTGTATAGTCAGACCAAACCTTTCCATGCACGTCATGAGAGTAAACTGTCACTGACAGTCAGTTCCTCTTTCTCACACTGAGAATTTTCTAAATTAAAGCAGTGTCTGGAGCAGAGTATACAGCTGTGTTTTTTTTCCTGGCTGAGACAGAGCTGTCTTATTGGCATTACAAGCGGATTCTTTTCATCTGACGGTAAAAAGTTTCACATTATGAATGTACTGCACACGGAGGTTCATGGTATTCCAGTTGCCTAAATTGTTGGTGGGTGGATGTTCTCTTTTTCAGCTAAAACACAAAACTTAGAGAACATGAGGCAACATTTTTAATGAAATGTTGCCATGTCATGGTGGATCCTTAAGAGGATTTCAATCACCTACGCAATGCCACTGAAGTGTCCTACTGTGAACTGTAGTGTGTTGCTTCATTGAAACAAATGAAGATTAGCCTTGGGTTTCGAAAATATTTCACACTAGTAGGCACAGTGGAAAAAATATGGCACTGGGGTGTCTCCACCAGTGAGGATCATGGGTGAAGTATGCTCTCCATGCCCCCTTCTCCATCCCTACATTCATCCTCACCTCTTCCCCTTCTCCATCAGGCCTGACAGCATCCTCCAGCTGCAAGGGGAGACGAGGCTCTGCCTGGCTGATGACGAAAATCTGCGAAGAAGAAAAAGACAGAGTTCTAAAACACAGATGACGAAAGACCAATAACGTTTTCTGACAATGGAAAGTACCCACACTCCACATACTGACTAAAAGTGAAAAAAGTGACAGCCTCATCTGTTAAAACCTCATCTGTGTGAAAGTGACTCACTGTGTGTTAAAACTACTGTGTTTCTGTCCTGCGAACAATCATGTACAGGTTTCGAGCGCAGACCTGAAAACCGACAGAACTTAACTGAAACCACTGAGCATCGAAATAAATCTCAACAGTTAAGTCTGTGACCTTTTTCTCTCCTTCGCGACCACGTTACACTTTTTGAATTCAGTACATCAAGCGCAACTATTATGGTGCATCAATCACAAAATAAACCCACATGTACGGCTGTGATGATATCAGATTTTCACTACATGATTATCGTGGCCAAAATTATTATTGTGATATCTAGAGAAAATTTTAAATACTAATAATAATAATAATAACAATAATAGTGTCAGTCAAATTAATCTTGAATTTATTTAATTAATGTTGTGAGTTCTGTCTCTTTATTGGCAAACGAGTGTAGGAGCTGAAGAGAATCTGTAACCATAACTGTGCAAATGTGTATAAAAAGAACAATTACACTTCATGGATGGTGAAAATACAACCAGATGAACTGATGGACAAAAAATCCACAAGGCCTAACATCTGCCATCATAATGTTATATGTGTATTAAGATAAGAGTTTTGCAGCAGCAGAGTGGACAGTACAAAGAAAAGAAGAACTGCAAAATGTCAATATAAAATACTTAAAAACAAGATAAATAGTACATAATAACGCAGTATCTACATTTAGATATTTAAATATTGTTGTGTTTATTATTGCAGATGAGTTGTCAGTCTTGTGTCTTGGTGTCTGTGTTCTACTGAGTGCAGTGTTTGTTATTCAGTCGGACAGCAGCAGGAATTATTAATGCAATATCAATTATGAATTCTTTTAATATCACGGTTATCGTCAATGCGTCAACATCAGTATATTGCAACTCCCTCATACATATGTAATGTTTTGTAGTAAAAATACTGATGATCATACACTGTGTCGAGTGAAAAAGAGTTAAATGCTGAGTGCATTAACGTGTGTTGGTGTTTACATGACGCCTGTGGAGTTCCTATATGAAGAGATGTGAACAGATACCTGCTGCCTGAAGGATGTGATCGCTTGCAGGCAGAATGTCTAGATTTGAGTTTTTATTTAGATGTAGAGGAGTACTGCGCTGCATAAAAACAGACTGTATCATCCGCTCTGTGTTCACATGCATTGATGACTGCAGTGAAACCTGCCCACCCTCTCAATGTGGAGCTCCACGTCCTGCTGGGAGCAGCTCTCGATCTTCTGCTCCACTTTCCTCACCGACGCCTCCACGTCCACGATGCTTTCCTTGGTAATGCTGGTGGAGACAGTTGGGAGGATGGAGGGTAAACAACAGATAGCACTTAGAAAACAAACTCCTCTGTGTGGGAGGCGAACTGCATGAGAACAATATTTCCATTAAACTGTAACGGATGCTTGTAGACATGCATTTCTATTCTTCATGGTTGTGATATATGTGGTGCAGCGTGGGACATGGGTGAGTGATTTTTTTTTTTCCACTTTTTACGACTGCAAATATACGACTGCTGCTCTGACATTTACTAACTCGGGGAGAGAGGGGCAAGTTGAGATACCACAAGAGTGTCATAACAAAACCCTTCATAACAAAACCTCTTACCCCCCCCCCCCCCCTTCTCTGCTCAACAGTGTCAACAATGTTTTGCTTTCACAAAAATCACTGCATCTGGTACAGAGATTGATCAGGTGGAATCACGCTGCTTCTGAGGAGTATGTAGGCCCAACCTGACCCAACCATCTATCATACCTGCAGGAATTATAGCAGATGATAGGATACATTATGGTACACTACATAATCACACAGTTCAAGCACAGTTTTTTTTTTACAACTTTCAATTACTTTCAATAATTTCCCTTAATAATTGTACATTAGTCACCCAGGAGAAGTAGTAGATAAACAGAAGCAGGTGATTAAGAGAAAGGTAGTGAAGTTTTGACACGACTGATTAGCATCTTGTTGCAAAAGGGTTGCAGCTTATACCGTAGTGTGAACTCATGGGAAGTACCCAGCTCTGCCACAATAACAGTTTGATATTGAAAGCAGGGCTACAAATTCCCCTATCAACTCAAAGTAAACTACAGCATGTAAGGAGAACCTTTTTTTAATTTTGTTACTATGGGGTTTCAAAAAAAGACACAATCTCCCTACGCAGGCTCCTCACTGAAACTCCTAGTATCATAAGAGACGTGTGGAACAGCACTGATCATCATGCAGCGCAAGGCCAGATGGGAAACCCGCTGAAATCCTTCATTCCTCCTCATTAAAAAGTAGTAATGAGGGACTGAACACTAGGGTACTGCTATCCCTTCAGCCCCACGACAGCTGCCGCCATAGTCCTTCCCCTCTAGTAGGAGATCAGTTAGACAAATAAATCCCCACATTAATAACTTCCGCTGCAGGACCCAGAGGCTGGTGACAACACATTCAGCACACACACGGAGGGAAACAGACTGATTAACTCAAGACTGAGATTTGACAATATCATGTGGAGATGAAAAATTCATCTCAGATAGAAAAATGGAGAGAGAATCTGTGTTTTTAATTTGGGTCCAGTACTGCCTGGATTTGGTACAAAAAGGAGAAAAGATGTGAATTAAGTAATGGCAGGATTTCTAGAGATACTATTGTAACTTTGGTTATCATACTTTGGGTTCAACAAAACACATGGACGCTACCTTCCAGCTGCTGATGTATCACAAAAGCTGACTGGTATGTATGCAGTGGTAGAACTGTTACTCTCACTGACTCGTGAGGGTCTCACAAACACCACCCTGACTGAATCAGGCTACTCAAAACTGAAGTGAACCTACAAGCGTCACAGTATACACATTATTATTGTTATACACAGTTCTCTTCCTCTCAACTCTCAGCATACCTAAGGTACTTGAGTCTGAAGATCACTTAATTAAATTGTGCGAGTGAGAGGAGGACGTCTTGGACATTCAATATGCGAAAGGAGACTTCCTCAGCAATGTCATCACTGCCCTCCACATGATTATGAGAGGATTTACTTGTAATCCAGGGTCTTACTCAGCTTGTCAATCATCACACCCAAGCGTGTGAAATTAGACCAAGGCTAGAAAGCCACAGAAACTCATAGTGTAACCTGTTATTAGATATTTCAATATAAAGAAAATGACATTTTGATCCCAAGAGCAATCTTCAGAAAGTCACCTGATGATTACGCTGCAGTGTGACTATGCTATTTTTGACTTTTGACACAAGACCATGTTGTCGTGGAAAACCATGTCATCACTTTCACTTGCTCCGCTGTCAGGTGGAAACGTATGGCACAACCATCTAACTGCCCAACCACAATATTGCAGAACCAAATTGAGGAACTACTGCACATAAAAGAAATCATCTGACCGTTACAAAAACATATTGAAACGTAACTGTTGTCCAAAACGTGGAAAAACTTTCTCCTCTGTGACATAAAGTCAACTTTTTTACAATATCAAACAAAAGAATTTGAAAGCACTGTTCCTTTATCGCCTGTGTTCAGTGCCTTTTCTGAAGCTACAAAGCGCTGCAGGAAAAGAGTAAATGAATCTTAATGACAGCTGGGAGCCGGTCAGCTGAGTGGCTGAGAGGAACTAGGGCACGGTCAGGGGATTTTGACACTACTGACAAAGTGGGGTCAGTGTGGTCAGCCAGCAGAGGTCAAGACTCAAGTCGGAGCGGCAGTGACCTTGCCCTCATTAGAAAAACAAACTTATGTCTGAGTTAAGTTTCCTGTAAAGCTGAATATACCACAACAACCTGCCAAGAGGATCCTAGGGTCTCATTTATGAAACACACGTACAATGAATGGAAGTGAAATGGTAATTTATGCACATTTGGACGTTCATCAAACATTTAGTAGCTCCGACTGTTTACATACGGCTCAGGCAGGTGTGTACATAAACGGTCATTCGTTATTTACTTCTCTCATTAAGTCTGTACTGTCTGTACTGAATGGTTGCTTATATTTACTCAAAGTACAACATGAAATAAATATTTACTCTGATACTTATTGTAGATGCTATCTAATATAATAACTGTTTTTAAATTCTGTAAAGCAGACTGTTCTGCAGATAGTATTCTGCTGGTCCTAATTGATCCGAGGGAGTGAGAAGCCAGAGAGAGACACTCGCCCTCTGGTCTACGTCTTCAGTGATGTGTTCTTTAGTTAAGAGTTTTAATTAAACTGATTTCTTTCAAATCTTGTAAGCTTATATGGGAGGCTGAAAGAGCAGACACTAGTTCTGTCTTCAGTCTTGACGGCAGCTTTTCGTGAGCCTGTAAATCTATAATCGCTGCTTCTTAATACTGGGCTTGCTTTAAACAGTATTAAGTAACACTACGGTCTCTGCATTGCTTTAGTTCTGTATAATCCAGCGTAATAACTGCCATTTAGGTTTGCCAGATTGCAGTTATGGGTGTTGCTCTTTGTCTAATTTAGCAATAACTGAGGAGGAGCCAGTTAAGTAATTCATGATCACCTTCCCCATTTACAAATATTCTGAATTTATCAAATAATGGGAGTAGTGGAAAACAGTAATTTACTACAACACTGTATACTCTAGTAAATCACTGGAATTACACTGTGAATGTGTCATGTGGGTTTAAAGTTCAAATTTTGAATTATTACACAAATTAGCTCCCTTGTGAACCACGCCAACCTAAGGCAGTGTTATTATCACCCTTTAGGTGGTAGCCCTTTTCAGTAAAGTGCATATCCGCTGATAATTGTGTTCGCTCATACACTACCAGTAATGAGCTACAATTTAGCTGCTGAGATGACTAATGGTGCTTGGCTCTTAAGCATTTCTTCCTCGTCTGATCCAAGCTGCTGTATCTGCCATCTCGACAGGAACCGCTCCATTAAAACACTGCTGTATCCCGCCCTGTTAACAGCCAGCTTTTGTTGTCAAGTGAAAAATGATTGATTTCCCCCCCCCCATCCACCTCACTCAGAATGTGTGAAAATGGATCGGCGGACGATTAGCGTCCAGGAGTTTCCCACCATTGTTTTTTGCCCCCTCTGACAGGAAGAGCAGTCTTGGTACTCACTTTGCAGCAAACTTGACCATCTGCTTGCTGGCACGATCTCCCACCGCAACTAGTGCCTGCACGTTGAACTGCTGTTGACGCAGGACCAAGAAGCATTGCTTCCCTGAAAACAAAAACAACAAAAGTAGATAGTGCCGGGGTGTTAAGACCTCATTCAAGCAAGCTTAACAGTCTTGTCACGATAAAAGTTTGGGTGCTTACTCTGAAGCAATGTAAGTTTGTGCAGTCAAAAGGGATAAGTGTTAGTCAGGATGTAGAGGGTATCCCTCAGCTGTAAGGATTCTTGTCATCTACAGGTAAAGTGTCAAACATTTGTGAACGGAGTGCTGTCTTTGATGATCACCATGTGGAGAAAAGATGATTGCTACCTTCCTAACAAACTCTCTCACACACTCTCTCACACACACACACACACACACACACACACACACACACACACACACACACACACACACACACACACACACACACACACACACACACACACACACACACACACACACACACACACACACACACACACACACACACACACACACACACACACACACACACACACACACACACACACACACACACACACACACACACACACACACACACACACACACACACACACACACACACACACACACACACACACACACACACACACACACACACACACACACACACACACACACGAACAGTGCAAATACGTTAGCTAACTAGTAGACAATCAGACCACCCAGGTACTTTGATGTTTGCTGCTTGAGAAAAGGGGTGGGGGGGTGGTGGGGATAACAGTGGTGCCAGAATCCCACCAACAGATGCACCTCATCTCAGACAAAATCAGGATGTTATTCTGCTCACACGGACATCCTTACAGCGAGCAGAGAGAATGAAGACATGAGTGGAGGGGAAGTGACTCTTAACTGTGGAAGTTATCGTGAAAGGAAATGGCTTAAAGATCATCATTGAGACCTTAGTTTATTTGTAATCAAAGATTTAGCACGCCAGGGAAAAGGCTTGATCTTTCATACAGAGATGTAATAACCTGGCAGAGCTCAGTGGGTTCATTGTATTTAAATAGAGCAGCTATATGGCTGCCAGTAGCTGCAATGCTGCAAACAGAGGTTATCTGATCTTCCTGTTGGCAGTGACATACTAATCTGACAATGATATCAAACAGCCTCGGGTTGTCAAACTCTACCTAACCTGGAAGGAAGTAAAAAAAAAAAAATCCCAGAAAGAAATCTATTGTAGAAAAATTCTCATTCACACTGAGGTAAGGTTTGGGATGTATCTTCACAAACTGACAAACTGAAGCTGCTTGAAAAGCTGGACGTTTCTTTTTTAGTTTCTGATCTTTGGCCCAGATCAGTCTGAAGAGAGCGATACAAGTCATCTAGGTCATGGGATCACTCACAATGGTCAAGTCAAAGCCAACTGGTATGGCCATTTGGTTTTGAGGAAAAGGTAGTGATGTTGATAACTGACTCAGGGGAAGAAGTTTTACACATTTCAGTATAGTATAGTGAGGATTAGCACAGAGGCCATCCAATCTTAGCTGTTCATCATTTTTCATCTTAGAGCAACTTTCTTTTGTGTGGAGAAAAAAAAAAACATATGGGGGGGTGGGGGTGATCTCACCTTTGGCTCTGCTGGTGTGGACTCGGGCACGCAGCCAGATCAGCTGGTCAGCTTTCTCAGGAGTAAGGTCTTGGACCCGGACCAATGCCCTGTCTGGCTCACACACATACACACAAAAATTGTATTACTTCAAAAGAACTTTTCTGCCTCCCAACCTCTGCATAAGGAATCTCACACCCCCTCCCCTCCTCTCTGCACACTCCCAAAGGCAGAAAGAAATGTGAATAAGCATCCATGTGCGGACGTACACACAATAAAATGCTCAAATTACAGACACGTCTAATAAATAAGACACACTAGGAGGCCTACTGAAAGCTGTCTAACCCACCTACTCTCTGTGGTCTTTATGACAAATTGACTCTAGTTTCACCTGTGTCACTCAGAGGCATGCCTTCTCCTCATTATCAGCGAGCAGAAGAGGCAGACACCGAGGCTACACCAGAGAAAACAGAGCCGCCCTTTTGGCTGGGAACTCTGCGTCAACCCACATAAAAGCCCTCATCCCCGTTCCTCCCCCTCTGTCCCTATGTGCTGAGCTTAGCATGCAGGTGAGGGAGGCCCCACTTTGTTTGCTGCCACTGAAGCTGAAAGAGCATCCAGACAGATGGATGACCTCGACAGGGTCGCCTGCTGCCTCGTTCATCTGGGAGTTATCACGCACTATTAGTTACTGCAATTATCACTGACACTGCTGCAATTGTGATGAGAGAAGGGACCAAAAGAATTTTTCATGATGCTTATCAGTTGTAATCGTGATACATCAGTAACGTTTGACAGCCAGACAAACGTAACCTGACGCACTTTGGATCAGGACGTCATCTTGTACCAAAACATGAAATTTGAAGGAACAGCATGTTCTCCATTTCATCATGTTATTGTAATTTCCTCGCTTCTTCGTTGGCTGTTCAGGTGAAATATCCCATCTAACTTCTACTGAAGAATCCATGTCCAACCTCTGTTTCTCAACACAGGGCTGACTCATGTGTGACTTTATATCAATGACTTGCGTCTTTCACACGAGATGGGAAGAAGGAGAAGGCAAGGGTCACGTCAGCTGACCATGATCTTGAACCCACTTTGTTAATCGAGCTTAGTTCACATTTGCGCCAATCATTTTTCTAAAAGATTAACCTAATTTCAGATTTAAAAAAAAAATATTGTCAGTCTCACCTTAACATCAGCTACTATGTAAGACAAATGCATAAAAATAAAAGGGCACAGTAAATTGTAAAGCAGGAAGCTTTTAAGAGATTCATTTCTGGGTGAGGCTTCCACTTCTACTGTCAGATGACTGATGTGAAACTCAGTATAATACAGTGAACAAGAAAAAAAAAAAAAAACTCTGATACCTTAAAATAATATTAAAATAAGACATTCGTTCCAACCAAAGGAAGTCATTGTGTTTACTGTGTGTACTGTATTCTGTGAATATTTTGTTCACACTATGTGGGTGTGAATAAGTAAATTCTTTTGAGATGCATTTCTTTTTTCCCACTGTGCTGACATTATGCAGACACATTTGGAAAAGAGAGTGGCAACACAGACAGCAGGCACACAATGGAATATACTCAACAACATCTAAAGGGAGTGATCAGTCCAATGTGATGCATTGAGAACAGGAACATGGCAAAATCTTCATGCTACCAAATTTAACTATATTCATGTAACCTGGTAACCATGTAACCGCGACGGCCATGGGTTTGAAACCAACCTGCGGCCCTTTGCCTCTTGTCACCCCCTCTCTCTCTCTCCCCCCAAACTTTCTGTATCTCTCTCACTGCCTCTATCACAATAAAGGTAAAAATGCCCAAAAAATAACATCTAACCTGAAAATACCAAATATCAGCTCACAGGGAAATGGGTATATACTGTATGAAGTTTTCAAGAGCGCAAATAAATCTAATTAATCTTCGCCATCTTTCAATTATTCTTCCGTGTTTTCAATTGCGTGTTTGGTTGGCTGTTAGGTTGCCTGTGACAAAAGTGACTAACCCAGTTTTTGTTGGGACTGGACCATAGCTGACACACCGTATCGATCCTTGGCAAAGTCCTGAGAAAATAAAACACAACATCTTAATCAAAGTCGAGATCAGTCATTTCATTAAACAGCTAAATAACACATCACGCTGCTTTTCGCGTATGCATATCAACTATTTATTGTTCTTAAACAGCCACTCTTCAGAAGCGTCAGTCTGTCTACTACATGTCAGATAACAGACAGACAGAACAGATAATGGGGCTTATCATGATCTTATAAGAAAATGGTAGAACAGACAACAGAAACTCCAGCTTTCAGCGTGCTGGTATTTGCATACAAACTGTTGCAAAGGTGTGAAAGCAGTGGTAGAATCAAAGTCAGACAGAAAGGCAGGAAACTGGTCTGAGGGGAAGCATACTGTGATCTGTATGGGATACTTACATCTTCCTCTGTGCTTTGTTGTTCGGCAGCCTGAAACACAAAGAAGCGACGGGGTTTAAAGGGCATTGCCAACAGCCAGGAAATAACAACAAGAGGACTATCTATTAAATTCAAGCATGAAAAATGTTCAAAAACATTCAACTTCAAATGGAACAACTTAAAACGTTTTGCTACAACAGTCATGTAAATTGTGTTTTCATCTTGTGCTATCAGGGATTTGAATGAAATTAATAAATCATAGCTCAGTCCTGGAGCCAAGCCTTAGATCCCTGGAATGCACAGCTCTTCCACGCATTAGTCCAACACATCATAGACAATGAGCAATGGCAGCAGGAGATATTGCTTTGTAATAGAAACAGAATAAGTGGACAGATATTCTTTATCTCTGCACTGACGTATAGGCAAATGACTCCCAGAGTGCAATGAGATCGAGTCTTGGCAAAGTTACAATTCCATTTTCTATGCAAATTGATATTGGAGTAGGAAATGGCTGGTGGCAGTGGAGTGAATTGGAATCGCCCATCCTTGATATGACAATCCAGTCACATGATGGATGATATTGCAGCTTACTATCAACTGAATATAGACCTGCTACAGCCATGAAGCAACCGCCTCACACTGGAGTGACTCAAGTCACGAGTGTCAGCAGAGAAAGTAGACAACATGAAATAACACTGACTCAATAAATATTCAACTCGGCTTTCAGGTCTTCTCCTAGGTAATGCTTACTACACCATTTTACTATAGGCAGCAATAGCTAGTGCATTAAACAGTGACAACACCTGCTTCTTCCATGAAGCATGCTGATAGCTTTTATCCAGGAGGAAAGGAAACCCTGATGCTTTTGCCTATAAGAGCCACTTGATACACGACTCTCAAACGCACAGGGTGTCTAATCAGTCAAGGATAAGTTCAATTCCAGCTAGATGACATGTTCTCTAACAATGGATACAGATTACCTCATTTATATCCTAAAGATCTTGCTTTAAGGGAAAAGTCTAGGGGAAGAATTTAGGGATGCACCAATATGAGTCTGGATACTGACATTATTAAGTGCATCGGGTATCAGTCAAAAAGTCACGTACTTACTTTACATACATGATATTTTCTGCTCTGCTCCATGTATTTGCTGCAGTGAGCCAATTGTGATGCGTTAAGCTACTTCTGTTAACCATCACCTCCTGCATGCGCTTCACAAAACATGCATTTTAATACGAAGGCCAGATGTGTTGGTCGTTCCATATGTGATTAGATAATGTCACCAAGTACACTACAAGTACATTTTCTGCACTTTTTGTCTGGATGTCATTTGGAAACACTGCATTGAAGAAGTAATTTGAATTAATACAGACATTTTTGTAAATTACACGTTTAATAAAGCAGGAGAGCAGCTCATGGAACAAGGACTGATGTAACATCTTATTAACAGCAAATGTAGGTAGCTAATGTAGGTTTAGCAGGCCGCTTTTGGTTTGTAAGGGGAAAAAAGAGAAAAAACTAATCACCGCACACGTGATGTGGTTAGATGATCTGCATTTCTATAAACTGGCACCCAAGTTTTTTCCTGTCTGTGTTCTGAGCAGTTGAGAGAAAAAGGCGCCAGTTTATAGAAATGCAGGTCATCATTTCTATTTCTTTTTTTTTTTTAAAACATAAATGACAAAAACATAGATAGGTAGGGATGCAGGGTGGGGGGTGTGATCTGGGACAATGATACTGGCCTGAGGTCCAGAGTCCAGCACCACTAACCCTAAAACATCCCAGGGCAGAGTGTGCAGAGACAACCAATGTGCTACTAACTTCTTAGCTCATTACCAACTGTCAGACAGTTGTAACAACAGAAATCCATATCATTTCGACATAAACAACATTTCTGTGGTGTCACATCTCAACTTTAAATTTAAACAAAGCTGAAATTAGCAAAACTATATTAACATAAATCCTCTAAAATATGTGATTAAATGATATGTGGTGTGTTCAGCAGTGAATGGATTGAAGTGAAAAGCGATAAAATGCAGTTTTGAATCTGATCATCGTTTATCACAGCAGCTCAGCCTGTTTGTCAGGTGCGTATCTGTACACAACACTAGTTGTCCTGGTTGTGAATGTCTCTTTGCATAGTAAGATGTAATCTTTTATAGTCACAGCGTCATGTTAACTTGCATATTAACGACCACAGTGAGTTTCATACAGAGAGGAAGTGCTATACAGATTTGTGCTGTACTGGATTGGTACTGAGCATCAGAGGAGAGCCTGAGTTTGAGTGTTGGCATTTGTATTGTCACAAAAAAAATTTGGATCGGTGCTGGGTAAGTACCCAAAACCACTTGCATCTGTGACAGTGAAATGCTCATGGTTGCAGTGCAGTCACTTCAGAAAAAAAAATGTGGAACTCAATTTTTTCTGTGGAAGTACAGGAGTACTTTGGCACTGGCAACTGCTCCACATGCTTTGTTGGATTTATAGGAACATATGTCATCAGTTTCTCTAGTTGGTGGCAACTGCGTCAAACCTGTTAAAGATGGGGCCATGAAGGATTTTTCTGGATCTTTATTTGAGTGAAAAACACAAAAATCTTGCTCAATGTCAATCATTCACTATATTAGCGATGACAATAAATCAGGTAAAATTAAAGCTCTGAGGAGTGAAATGTTAAATAGTTGACAGTGTGCAGGATTTCTTGTTTTTTTTAGCAGTCAGAGTTTATTTTCCAACAGGAGAGCAAGAGCTTTGTAAAAGTATGTCTGACCTTCTTTGTGCAGAATGGTTGCAACTGCATGTTAAAACGGAGCTAATATGTCGTGCATTCAATGTAGAAGAAAATAGCACTTTGTTTGGGTGGACATAAACAAGTCAAAATGACAGGAATACCTAAACAATAGCTACTCATGCCCCCCTGCCGGCTAATCTACCCTCCTGGACCCACAATACCCAGCACGCCTGCACGTCACAGTCTTACCAGCTGTAAGAGGGGGTGACGGATGTCAAACAACAAACCAAAAAAAAAAAAAAAAAAGGAAAAGAAAACTTAAAAAAAAAAAACACTGACCAGCTTGGCTTGTTTCTCAGCCTTCTTTGCAGCTTTCTCTGCTTCCTTCTGCTGTTTCTTCAGGGCTTTCTTTGACTGAGCCTGCTGCTCCTCCTCCACCCTGAGACAGGAAGAAACACACAACATAAACATTTAAGTCAATTTCCACCTCCTATTTTGCCTTCATCCCATGAGGAAGTTTTTGACTGCCTGGGAAAATTAATTCTGAACCATGG
Source organism: Seriola aureovittata (assembly GCF_021018895.1). Taxonomy (NCBI): domain Eukaryota; kingdom Metazoa; phylum Chordata; class Actinopteri; order Carangiformes; family Carangidae; genus Seriola; species Seriola aureovittata. The sequence continues at coordinate 19,330,030 of NC_079374.1, forward strand.
CCACCTCCAGCTTTTAAGTCTGTCATACCTTTAATCCCATTGTTTTTTCACACAATACAATGAATGGAGAGACGGGAGTGTGGAGAGCAGCTAAAAGCAGAGATGTCAGAAAGTAAAACTGTCTGGATAAACACTGTGGCTTTAAGAAGACAGTAGTCTCACTAACACTCTTCTAATCCGTTATAGAATTTGTGAAGAATGTAGATTATCGGATTATGATAACATTTTGTCTTATCTGAAAGTAAAGGTGTCTTTATTTGCTAAATGTCATTGCCACACAGCACAACACAATGTCAAGCCTGATAAGCATGTGAGCAACAGGACAGTAGATAAATACAACACTCTTCACTCCTATCTAGGGAGAGCAATTAGGTCCCAATAGAACATACAGGACAGCAGAAATGAACAGCAGTGTCAGTTATGAGTTGTAAACCTTTGTAAACAGTTTGCTAACAGCTAGACACTTGGATGTGAGTTCAGTTTGTATTTGACTTTAATAACAGTATTTAAGAACACTACTTTCATATTTCGTAACTTAAAAATACTGCCTTTGAATCTGAAAGTAATATACAAATGCAGGTGATTTATGCTGGCCTACCTCAGCAACATTTTAGTATTATCAGCTGCTTGCTGGAAGACAGATGAGCTCATATTTTAGGTCAAAGACTAAAGAGTTGTAAAAGATAAAGCTGCAATTAACCTGAGTATCACAGACTTTATATTATAAACAGTCTGAACTTCGCACATCTTCAAATCAAACTTGCATCCAATGTTAAAAAGTGTGCAACAATTGAAGATGAGTGAATGAATGAATGAATGAATGAATGAATGAATTAGGGCTGTTTGGTCTGCCCAATGACCAGGTGTGTAGGTCCAAAGGAAACCAATGAGTAATATGGGAGCTGCTTCTATTTAGTTACAGGAAACAACAAGGACCAAAGGACTACTATGAATAGCACTAAAACCTAAACAAGAAACAAAAATCACAACAGATGATGACTTCCAAGGGAGGACTTCAGACCAGGTTTTACACTTCCCCTTCAGCCAAATTTGAAATGAACACCGCTGTGTTGATTGCCTTTTACGATGAAGAAAGAAATTAAGATTTTAAATAAAATATTCCAAATATGTGAAAAGGTCCCATATTTCTTATTGAAGTCTCTGCATCTATTGAACAACCAGCCTAATACATACACATGAATAACCTAGTGCTATCTTTTCCTACAGCCGTGTTATGAAACTGGAGTGCGAGGTAGATCGATAAAAATGCAGCTGGTTTATTCATATGTTCCACCAGCCAGTTGAATCTGTTAAACTGGATCAACAATCTTTGTTTCCCTCAGGCAAGTGAGGTCAGCCTTACTGTCTGGAGCAGCTGTCTACAAACCACTGCAGTCTGCTGCCAAACCCGTACATAACATTTGTGGCTCTCAGTTCTTTACACAGCTAATTGACACACAGACAAATGATTATATGTTGTGCAGTTAAAAATGATCAGCATATGCCATTTGGCCACTGTCAGCAGTCAGTTAACATAAGTAGCACATGTTGTGACGGCCTATAGTATGTCCATCAGGTGTGTTACAGAACAAGCCATGGTACAGCTCAGTTGTTACATCTCCACACATATTTTTACATCATAAAAGGACAATAAATGAATAGGAGCAGTTGAACATAAAACAAAACGTTATCAGTCCTCATATGAGATTTAGCAATCCAAAGGACAGTAAGTCACCAGAACAATCAAAATCCTTGTAAATGTGATGTACACAATATTACAAACATATTTTAATATAACACAGTTTGGTCTGTAAAACTGAGATAACATGAACAACCATGTTGGCAGTCTCAGCACATACATGAGACAGCACAGTGTATTGTGTTAACCCATATAAGTTTTCTTTTCTTCTCTCAGTCACTCAATGTATTGCAAGCAATAAATTAAATTAACTTAAGGAAGACTAATTTGTTTGACACCCCAAACAGTCCTTCCTCTCTGTATCTCCAGCTTTAACAGAAAGCGAAGTGGCCCATGGATGGAGGGGAAACCGGAAGAGCACATCAGTGGAATGTGGATGAGCATGACCTGACAGGTAGAAATCTGCAAACTCATTTTAAACAACTAAAAGGTTAAGTATTGTTTTGTATGCAGCAAAAAAGTAAATGTGTTGAAAAATATGACTCAGGATATAATGTGACTCATAAGAAAACAGATTTCGATCCGGGATCCATGCAAAACCCAATGCAGTGTTTCATTCACATTCCAGCTTTGAGTCTTTTACTGAGAACTAAATATACAGATTGACACTTTATATTAACCAAGTTGTAATATGCTGAATTCACCAGGAAACTCTAAAGGTTTGTGAGAGATCTTTTCACATATTTTTAACAGTGTAACTCCCATATTATGCAAGATCAAAATAAACTGACAAACTTTTTCGATGTAATTTGGTGCTCAAACAACAACTCCCCACGGGTAAGGTATCGTTGGTTACCCAGCATCGCTTGTGCTCATCCGGTGTTTATTTTTATATGCCTGATATTTTAAACATTTTGCTCGTATGGGCAAACGTTGTGACTCCTTTACTTAAACTGTCAGATGATGCAATCTGCTGCATGTTAAGGCAACGCTAGCTAGCTGCTATCCATGCTAACCCTGTCTTACGGTGGTAAAAAGCGTAGCGTGCTGGTGACGGTGTGGGACGTGAGTTAAGCCACGAACAACTCTCACGCCATTCTTACCCCTGGACTTCCTCTTTAGTCATGTCGAGCTATATTCTTAAAGAATGAAGAGAAAATGTTTCACGGCTGTCTGACAGAAAGGAACCACATCAGCTGTTCAGAGCATGGACGGACGCAGGAAGGAAGGACCTGTTTTGACGGAGCACCAAATACCGGATGCTAAGGGTTCCGGCTAGAAACGAATGATTGGAGTGTGGTTCCAACTAATGTTTTTTGTCATGCCTGTACAGGGGGTACACAAAATAATGTAAACACGTAATGGAAAATGACTCATAAGTACATTGATCAAAACTATACATATTGCTATTTAGCATCTGCTAAATTAGCAGAATTCAGGCTAGGCTAGGCTACTTTGATAACTGAATTTATTAAGTGACAATGCATTGCTCAAATTATTTTTTTCAGACTGCATGTGAACTGCACGTGGAGTGTAAAACTGATTATAATAAATGATGACAGTGTATAGGTATTTTGTGGGTATTTCTATGTTTATAATAACAAAATACAGAGATGCATGCAAAAAATATCAGGACGTAATTGACCAATTATAGTCTGTAGTTTAAAGAGACCTGAATTGATGGTCCCTTTGTGCTGAAAACCCTTTTTTTCTCAGTGAAAACAAAAATCAGGAAAAATTACATTTTTATAAACATGAACTAAATAAACATAGAGCACCTACAACAAAATGCACACACACACACACACACACACACACACACACACACACACACACACACACACACACATGGTAATAACAGTACTAACAAATGACCACCATGTGTGGGCTTTATTTTTACAATCACCATGAAATTACTTTCACGCCTTTGGTAGAGTGCACTAAGTACATCCAGGTATCCAGTGACCTTTGCAGGAATGGCCATGCACAGCGAGTGATGGTGGTTTGAATAGAGTGGGGGTGTCATCAAAGCCTTTCTCAGGCTGTTGGCCACAGGAGCTCCCGATGCAGGAAACAGCCTTCCTGCTGCTCACTTTTCCAGCCAAAACAATGTCACCATTAGTGGAGCAGGTCACTGTGATATTTCTATTCCTTTCATCCTTAGTTTGCAAAATCCCTTTGAAATAATCTCTGCACATTAGCAGTGCTTATACTGTCACTCACAATTTTAGTACATTTCAACAGCAAAACCCAAATGAGGTCCTTTGCAGGCTGGACAATGGTTTCCAGTACACCGGTAATGAATCACCAGAATAAACTATTTCCTGTCCATTTCAACAGCTTTGGCCTTTAACCCAATAAAGGAAATAAGAAACCCCCTCACTACCACAACATACACGCATACATTTGTTGAAACTAACATAAGATGTCAGAAATATGTGATTTTTGCAACATTGGACAGGAAGATGATGTTGTTGTTTTGCAAGAGATGATGGCTACAGGATCATGAGATTCCCATGCTCAGGATTAGTATATCTACAATAAACATCCCTGGAAGGCAGTATTAGAGATGTGTGTGACTGAGTAATATATTTGCTCCTCACACAAAGAGAACATGAGCTTTGAGAATGATTGAAAGACGATCTTCTTGAATTACCACAGGTGTTTTGTGCACTTCTCTGTGAGAATTTGGAGAAAAATTATATATATATGGCATAATCATCTCTTTGCGTGTTTATGAACTGTCATCTTGACTATTGCATTCATCCTTTTCTGAGGTTTTGACCACTTACAGTGCACTATAAGTAATATTTGATTTAGGTCAATTACATTCCCATATATCAGTTTACTGTGTAGCCCTACAATGTGAAATCCAATCCTTCTCCAGCAACACAGCTTTCTTGATGAGAATTGAAGAAGCATATGAAGAGGATTCATTTGAGCAGAGTGAAGTGTTAATCACAAATCTCTCCTTGCATCGGGAGGCAGCATGGCTCTTATGCTAATTCTGACTCATTTGGGAACATTTCCAACTGAAAAAGCACCTCTTGTTTTATCCTGTTTCACTGCAAGAGACCAAAGCCTCAAAATAACCATTAACCTTGTGGCTTGATGGGGGCACTTTACACATGTTTTACATGTAAAGAAATGGAAATTTATCTCCATTGGAGTCTTGAATGGATGCCAACACTGCACTGCACAGCGGCCATTTGACGACTTCATTCTCCTTGACATCTATTGTTGCGAGCTTCCTTTGGTCTCCAACTTGAACTTAAATTCCCAGCATGTAAAGCAGTGTCCAAAGAGAGACTGAGAGGACTGTGTGTTCACACTTGTCATTTTTATGTCTTTCACTGTCACTATATAGTTCCAACACATTTATTACCAGTGATATATTTGCATGAATCCTCAGACTATGTGTGCCTATTTGCACTTGCAACCTGCGCTCTGAATAGTATTGTGTCTGTGTCTGAGTCAGGGAATGTCTGGGTTGACCCATTGCCCTATTCTGGGAAGAGAATGAGGATAGAACTTTATTGCCAAAAATAATGGAAGCAGTATTTCTTACAAATTGAAAAAAGAAGTCAAAGGGGAACTTAACATGGTATTTTCTTTGTTAAGCAGCCATATGGGTGCTAATTATAACAGAAGATTTTAGCCTTTGTGTAATGGGTGCTTAAGATGTAAAAGTGCACAGATGTTCTTGCAATTACAGGGTCTGTCTACTCAGTCCTCCCTCTGCTTTGCTTTACAGCCCGATCAGGTGGAGACATTTGTGTTAGGAGAACCCTACTCCCCCACCGATCCCCTCCCAACACACACACACACCCACACACACACATACACACCTCATCCCCCAACCCCTGAGGGGAGGAGGAGCTGGTTTTAGGTGAAAATGCACACCACACTGTCATTATGTTAAGCACTGAATCTTTTATTTTTACACACAAAAACAACACAAAAAATTCAAATGGTAAAAAAAGCAGCATGCAGTTTCTTTCTTTTACAAAACTTCCAGTGATAAGACAGCAATAAATAATAGCTTTCAGATAATCACACAACTTAAGTGCGAACACACAAATGCTACAGAACTATGTACAGGTTTCCAAAAGCAGCGACCATCCCTGAAAACAGACACGGGCACTTGTACGCCTGAGCTTTGATACAGCAATACTTGTGGTAAAGATGAAAACAGGGAAAATGGACTTTGATTGTAAAGCTGAATGGATGGAAATGAGGCACTGCCTGAGGATACAATCGGCTTTGTGGAACATAAAACGTACAATTTACAACTTGCAATTAAAACCCTCACAATACACACACTTGCAGAACACAAGGCAAACAAATCAAAAAGTATAAAAAAAAAAAAAAAAAAAATCTGTTTTTACATCTGTACAAAATGTAGTAAGTTCTTTAAAATTAAAGCTTAGTTATTTTCTCTCCTGAGAGTATCAAGTCACAGACTCTTGTGTTTGTTAACTCGACAAAACACTTGATGACTCAGACTCAGTTGACACGGATGAGATCGGCCCTCGTTTTTTAGTCATAAGAGTCACTTTCTGACTGGATCTGCTGCTGGCTGTCAGTGCACTCCTGGCTGTTTTCTTAAACTTAACTCCCAGGAAGGCATACAGGATGGGGTTTAGGCAGCAGTGAAAATAGGCCAGCGCCTCAGTGATAGCAATCCACTTCTCCACCGCTTGTTGCAATTGACAAGAGGAAGGGACCACGTTCAGCATTATGAGAGTGTCCAAAAAGAGGCCGATACAGTAGGGCAGCCAGCAGGAGAAAAAACACAGGATGAGGATGACCGTGGTCTTCAGCGCTTTCTTCTTCAGCGCCTGACCCTTGGCGCCTTGCGACAGCTTGGCGATGATGATGCAGTAGCAGATGAGGATGACCAGGCCGGGCAGTATGAAGCCTACCAGGATGTGCTGGAAGCGGAAAACCACTGTCCATATGAGACTGGTTTTCTGTGGATAGATGCGCTGGCAGATGGTCCTGGACTCTGTAGTCTCCATGCTTTCATCTAGGAAGAGCATGTTTGAAGACCCTCCTTTTTGCTCCCTGGCAAACACCATGTCAGGTACAGTCAGTATGACTGCAGGCAGCCACACACCCACATAGATCACTTTGCTCGCAAGCAGCTTCCTTGTGGCATTGCTGTTAGTGGCCCGCACGACTGCCAAGTACCTGTCTAGACTGATGAAGGCCAGGATCAACACGCTGCTGTACAGGTTGACTGTGTAGATCATGTGCACAGACACACAGAGGAAACTTCCGAAGTACCAGGTTTTGGCCGCATCCACGGCCCAGAAGGGCAGCGTGAGGACAAACAGGAGGTCAGCCACAGAGAGATGGAGCCGGTACTTGTCTGTCATAGTTTTGACCTTTTTCTGGTAGCCCATGACAACAACGACTAATCCATTGCCAATGATTCCCAGAATAAATATTATTCCGTAAACTGTAGGTAGGAAGATCTTGTTGAATTCGCTGCTCAGAGCAGTGTCACATGGCTCCTGCAAATCCATATCGAAGTCTCCAGACTCCTCTGAGATGTTGTCTGTATTGTTCTCAAACATGTCGAAGTTCAGGTCAAATTCATACTGAAAGGAGAAGAAATAAGAGCAAAGTTAGAAAACTCTTCGGCTCTAGGTAGTTGTTCACTTTACTTGACATAAAAAAAGAAAAAAAAAAGTTCGGGGTTGTCAAAAGTTTGATTTATTTCCACTAATTTTTACCATTGGAGACATTTATTTAAAAGTAGACACTAAGTAAGATTATGGTGAATTAAAACACGGGTGAACGATGATAAACTATATCTACATAAATTACAATTAAACAGCCTCACGCAAAAACACACAGAAATGTCAGATAATAGCTTAGAAAAGTAACAAGAAAGAAAGACTCACCTGCATGTTGACCACTCTTTGAAAAAGCAACGCTATGACCGGTGTGCGTCTGTGTGTGTGCGTGTGTGTGTCTGTCTCCGCGTGTGAAGCTGGGTGATCAGTTAGTCTCTGAAATAAACTACTACTGCAAACTACTCAAACATAAATACCGCCTGAGCCCAGACCCCTCCCCGGGGAGGAGGAGCATCACTACGAGCTCTTTCCCAAAACGGGTTGAGTATAAAGCCAAGTGCTCTGCCTGTGTGGTTGAATCAGTTTGTGAAAGTTCTTGTCTTTAAAAAACAAAACAAACTGTCCGTTATCTCCTCACCACAAAAAAAAAAAAAACGTGCGAGGCTGAAGCAAACGTCTGGGGACAGAGTGGAGGAGGACGGCTGTGTGAGAGTATTTCATTATTAATTGGCCACTGTAACAAACAATTTAATAACAAACGGCTTACTATTTTAAATGTTGAGCAAAATAAGTTTTGCTCTCCTTTAAAAATCTAAATTTCTTCATGTTGTGTTTTTGGTACAACAGGAAGTTAAGACCTTTTCAAACTGTTCTAATCCCATGACACATTCAGGGAGGAACAGCCTGATATACAAACATCCTGAAAAACACCAGATCACAGAACACCCTGAATTAATACAACACTGTTGCTAGTGAAGTTAAAGTATTAAAACAACACATTTAAACTGTATGCTGAGTGGAGTATGATCATATTATTAACTCATTATGAAGTGCGCTGAAGATCCCTGAATGCAGGTGTTACCACAGCTGACTACTATACTATATACTATATTAAGTCCTCACACATGTCCCCCCCTGTAAAATTAGAGAAATTGTAGGTTTACACATGCTTTCCTGGTTATATATCAACTCAGCTGCCTCACATTTTGCACCTCCCTCCTCATTCTACATGAAGCGAGCACTGACATTTAGATCGGTCGTTCAGGGTCTTCTCCCATATTCCTCTGTACAAATCACTTTATTACTCAGTCTGATGACAGTTTTCATCAGCTGATGTCTCAGTCTGTCCTCACCTTTGCACACACCCTGTCACTTCTCAAGTGCTGTTATGTCTGTGCTCTCAAGTGCCAAATGACCCCCAGTGGGTTTGAAAAGAACCACAAGCCCTGTAATGTGGTGGGATTTCTGTAAAACAGATCTCGAGCCTCAGTGTGTTGAACACTCATTCTCATACAGATTTTACTGGCCCTTTCTGATTTCAGTTAAGGTTGAGAGCGAAACTCCACGCCCTCCTATCAGACACCGCTGGCGGTTGTCTGAAACTGAATATCCTCGATGTGGCATGCAAATACTACTTCGTGTCTTTGATATATGAGAGAAGTGATAGATTCAATGAGATGATCTGCACCACTGATTCAATTGATGTCGACCTCCTTGTCCGAAAGCTGCATGACAACATAATATTTGGAAAGCAGCAAGACATCACCACATTTTATTGCATTAGCAATTACATCTTGAGGTGCATTTTTTGTTGCCTTTTGTTTGACAATATATTTGCAACATTTCAAGCACTGAAAACTGTTTTCATCTGAATATTCTTACAATGTCTGAGGACAGTTAAAGTTTAGCAACTGAAGGCACTCTGTCAAAGGTACAGTGCACTTTATGACTTCCTATGGCCTGAAAACCCCTCAAACTCAGCACAGCTCACAACTGAGTTTAAAAACATCGGCACTCAACTGTCATAAAAGCAATGAAGACTATAGGGCGCTTATCAGAACCACTGCCATTCGTGTTGTGGTTACGTGTCTTTTCTGAGTAGCGCTGAACAGTAGTGACTGGCTTTATGTTCTCACGGAATATAATGTCCCATGCAGAGTATTTGCATATGATCGCAGTAGTTTTGGCATTCACTTTGTAGCCACTTCATGATGCTTTTCAATATTGTTTTGCACACAAATGACACCTGGTGCGACTAAAATTCCCTGGTGAGAGGGAAACTATGTATTTTTTCATTCATTTTCATTTTCTTTAGAATGAGGGTAGTCAGCATGTGAGGCATCCGCAGAAACACTCACACAGGTTCATTTATAGGTAATCTGCTGAAACTGCAGTACTGAAACACCACATCAAAAAAAAAACAAACAAAAGAAATGAAGGGCTCATTGATTACATTATCTAATACAATAACACAACATTCATGAATTAATAATCTAATTGTAAGCAATAATTCAGCTTTCACAGACATGTTAATAACACGTCACTGGATTTAAATGAATGTAATAATCCTGCAGTTGGCCTTATCAAAGTGATGGTAGACTAATCCTGTGTGTTTGGTGTCCTCAGATCCGCCTGCAGTCAGACTCCTGAGGAGAGGAAGAGGGGGAATCTGCAGCTCAGAGAAAGGCTACTGTATTGGTATGATGCTCTTATCAATGGCATTCAGACACAGACAGTTGCTCTGTTATCTGTCTGAGAGCAGAACTCCTGGATTTCATCTGAATTACATACATTTTATATTTCACATTCTGCAAATCACTTTCACTACACAGGGGAATTCCACTGATGCAGGTTTTTTTCTGACGCTGTCAAAAGTATTTCTTCAGAAGCCTTGGCATGTTTTTAAAAACTACAGTATTTTCTCCTATTTCCCAAGGCTGTTTTTAAATCTAGTGTAATGTATCTTTGAAATGATTCAGTTGTGAGGCGTTGCATCAATTTATTTTTTATTTGTGTACAACATTCTTTGACAATTTCACAACACAATTCAACTAAACTAAACAAACAAAGCAATAACCACCAACCATGCAGTGATCATGGACGTATGAATTTATTTGTTCTTTTACAAGAAAACACAACCAATTCCAGCATATTGTTATTTATTCTTATATATTGTGTTATTTAAAGAAGATCCTGCATCAATCGAACATCAGGCAGTATTGAGAGATTTTTGGTTAAATGTTGAAATGATGTTGTAACTTGGAACAAATGTATTGAGACAAAAAGGACAAAAAAAAAAAAAGTTCAATGCACTACAATCAATCCCCTTTTTCAGCTGACCTTTCATCTCCTGTGTGTGGAGTGTGTTTGCACATGGAGCTTTTCGTTTGGTAAAATTTCCACAAAAGAGATTTCACTCCTCATAATAAATAGGAGCATTTTTTGTTTTGTTTTGTTTTGTTTTGTGTTGTTTTTTTTTTTTTGCTTCAGCAGGATATCTGCAGCCTTCACCGTCAGCGTGAGGATTCAGATTGCTATCGGCCCGGAATACAAAAGATCTGTGAGCCACTTAGAATACAAATCACAAAAAGTGTGAACGACAGCGAAGGAGGCTCTTCGCTGAAGAATGGCTATTGAAATGAAGCAGAAGAATGCCAGTGAGATAAAGAGAAGAATGAGCAGTGCTGTTCAGTCAACACCAGCCCTCCAGTTCCAACTCATCCTGGCCCCCCTCAGCAACTTGGCACGGGATCATTTTTCATAATGATACCTCTGCTCAAATATCACCTTCACTTTTTCTTTTTTTTTTTTTTTAAATCACCACATAGAAAAATAAAATCCAGCCTTTGTTGTTGAAACTGACTCTGGGTGTCAGCCATATATGCACAAAAGGTTTTGGGCAAATCAAATACCTTTAATCTTGTCCGAGCACTGAATAGTGGTTCACGTGTATTTCAACTCAGTGTGTGCACAACTGTGCGTGCTTGTCAGTGCATTGTAGACTGCATTGTGTAACAGTGAGAGGAGGTTTTAAGTCTGTTGCGATAGTTGTGGCGCTTCTTTTCACTAACACTTTGATTCGGTTCAACAAAAACATCCTCTACTTATGAGAGTAGTTTGTTCCATCAGACACTGCTCCCCTCACATCATTATCCTCACTGTCATGTACAGAGTCATATAAAGAACCTGTACATGGCAGTGAGGATAATGATGCAATATTTAATCTGTTCTGTATCTTGTATTTTTGCCTCTTCATTAAGTACAATGACTTCTGTAATATTCCTGGGGGGGGGGTGAAGTGTGGAATCTGCTGTTTTTGAAGATGACTTCAGATGATCTGAATGTTCCTGCATGTTTGTACGCAGTTATGTTCATTATTCACCCTGGAATGCATAACTGCTCTGTCTATCTATCTATCAGTCAAGGCTCTCTCAGGGTGCCTTTGTTTTTCTACCTCTCCATGGTTGATGTGTACAACTCTGTGTAGGGGAGAAGGTTGGTTGACGGTGGTGGGGGTGGGGGGTGGGGGGATGGTCTGCGGTCCTCAGCCAAGATGAGAGACTTATCCTTCATTCCCTCTGAGCTTTTGTTTGGGTTTTGTCTTGTGTCGAGACAAGACAAATCAAGCCCTAGTGAGTAAAACATGACACCACAAAATGATACTCTGATACACAACTTATCACAGAGGTTTAACCATTAATGCAGATATTGTGCAGTATAGGGACCGTAATCTCACAAAGAATCTTTGCTTGATTTGAGTGACATGTAGGAGCTGTCAGCACCAGTGGAAATGATTTTTCCTTTTTTTTTTTTTTACAAAGTTGGCACAGATAAATATTGATGATTATATTTACACACAGAGAAAATATTTGTAAAGGCATCCGGTTTGCTGGCTCGCTTAAATGTTTGTGTTTGAAGAAAGAGCTTACATTTAAACAATAGAGCCACTTTAAGGACAAAGCTCGCTCCTTATCTTTGAATGGCACCCTCTTAAACTTCCTACTTTGCTGCAGGGCTGCAAGTGTTTCTGGCCCTTTTAAAAACTCCTTCCTTGACCTCAGTCAAGGTCACAATACCCCTGTGATTTCATTATGAATTACACGGGGTGTGCAGAAACTCTGCCTGCAGCTCAATGGAAATGACATTCCTTCTCTCAGTACCCTGTGTTTTAATGTTTTACAATCTAGAGTGAAGCGATGTCAGTCCATTCAGGGATATTCTGTATGAAAAATTTCTGTCTTCAGAAGCGGATGGATGCAGGTTCACTCCCGGGTTTCAGTTTTAACTTGTGTATAAAATGTCATAATTAACCACTGTTTTTTTTCAACAGCCTTTTTGTGCACCAAGGAATGATAATCACACTCTTATTGGAGTCCGATTAAAAAGAATTAAGTGGATATCCATAGTTAGATTATGCTGTATTCAGCTTTCTGACTTACTTTAGTGTCAAAGTTATTTTGGAGTCACAGCAAGATGTAAATACAGAAAGAGTCTTGCCTTAAAAATGAGGCCAAAGAGATTTATTTTCAGTTTTTCTTACTTACTAACAAGCATAGCCTACTCCTCAGCCACTAGTCTGACAACGTTGGTGGGCAAAAACTGGAAGCAGGCGTTTTTTTTTTGTTTTTTTTTTTAATTCCAGAACATATTCACACTGATTACCCAGAATCCTGCTGCTGCCTGTCCCGACATAGACTCCCTGCAGAATTAGACAACAGGGCATGAACCAATAAAAACCGATATGGGTGACACTGCCCTCGAGCAGTGAGTGGAGAAATATATATCCTCATGTGGCACAGATCCAAAGCAAGCCACAAGGCTGGTTGAGAAACGCAGCTAGTTGTTGCATAGGAAGGGTGTTTTCTATGAGTCCATGATAAATGCAAGCGGGGTTCCCTTTCCTTTTGCACCAACGTCTCCACTGTGGTTTTTGCCTTGCAACAGTATTAAACAGTATTTAAAAAAAAAAAAAAAAAAAAAAAAACGCCTCCACTTTTCTGTCATGTATATTCATTACACAAACGCAACGCAAACTTGCTCAGATGATTTGAGCGTATTAATTTGCATGACGGTTCAGATCAACAACCTTTTCCTTTCAGGTTTCCTTAAACAAACAAGGTCATATAACTGTCACAGCCTGAGCGCATCAGAGACCTGCCATAATAGGAATTACAATCACGTTCTTAATGAGTTCCTCCGGTTTTCTCAAGACACTGGCAGATCCCTCTGCTGCATTTCTATGCGACAGAAGATCACAGCGAGTGTTCTTTCAGGCTCTCTGCAGGTGGAGGTCCTCCATCTGGCCTGTGTGGACAGTGAAGGAGACTCAAATGCGAACAGAGTCTGATCACTTCAGATAATGGGGACAATAGGCCAGATGACAGCAGATAAGCTTTCCAGAGTCGAATGACCAGAGGAGGGAAAGAGGGAATAAACCTGCTGTCAAGGCAGACTGCCTCATTACTTCTAACATCAAGAGTCTTGAAGGAGAACGTTTTCAAATGACACGTCAACAACAGATTTTTATTTTGCACAAATGGACAAAAGTTTCATTTTTTAGTCTGTTCCACTTTTATTGATCATCACGGATTAAATTGAATTATTTGAAATAAGGCGCAGATATTATTAGTTGCACTGAATTTCAAATTTTTAACAACAATGAATAATTTAATTTACTTTCAACTTGGATTTGTTTTGCAAAAGTGGTGGTTATTCTTTAAAAGGCAGAAATCAACCGGTGCTATCAGGTTTGACTTTGAGAGAAAATGGTACAAAAGCTCATATTATTCTGTCACTCAGCATCTTTTTCTGAGGAGCGCCAGATTAAGCATTACCTTGCAGGATCAGATTATTGAAGTAAACCACTTTAACCTTTCCAGAGAGGCTGAGTGCGTAAAAACCTATGGCCTTTGGCACTCTGCTTTTTGTGCTGATTTATTGCACCGCTCAGTACAAGAAGACAGGCGTCATTTATTATTCAAACAATGTGATGGATAAATGACGAGCTGGATTTGTGTATATGGGCATCCTTGTCGACGGACAGAGCTTCCTGTGATGAGCGACATAAGGCTGTGGTCTGGAGTGAGGGGGACAAGTGTCCAGCACCGGACCAGAACAAAGCACCAGTGTAGAAACATCTATCAGCCCTGGCCAGAGGGATGCTTTAACGCCCCTGTGGTGCCTCCCTGTCTGAAAGATGACACCGTCTACATTGGATGCCTCAAGCTAACAGAAAACCAATAGTTGTTTTATTTTCTTCTTCCTACAGTTTCCAGGAAAGGACAGCGGGTAGTAAAAACCATCACTGTCTATCAACAAAGAAAAAGAAAAAAAGTTGTTTTCCTGCACTCGTGTCATTCTCGTCGTTCTGCGTTTTGTTTTTCTGCACTCTGTCTCATTCTCAGTTGATGAGTCACATGAATTAATCATAGTCTACTGATCATGCTGGAGCCTATTGTGAGGCAATTCAAATTACGTGCCAACTTTCTCGCTTACCTGGAGTAAATGCAGGTACACGCATTGTTTTGCTGAGTGTTTTCTTCAGTGCCGCTGATGTCGGAGCTTTTCAGCTAATACTGTGAATGTGAAAACAAAAGAAGCTCTTAGTCTAAAATGTGTATTATTTCAAAAGAGAAGAGCACCACAATGCTACTGAAAGGAGTCTTGGATTGTTTCTCTTCATGTTTGTATTGAAGTAGACAGGAGTGCCTCTCGTGAATTAAAAATACCAGTATTTATAGATAAACACACCAACCCTCTGTGCTCCCTCAGCCCCAACGATAGAGTTTCCTCGTAGAGCCCACTCTGCAGTCGAATCCTAAAGGCGCTGGCTTGGGGCCCTTTGTACTCGCTTGCCTTTGGGTTTATTTTCTCAGCACAATTGAATTCTTCTCTTTTCTAAAGACTGCAAAGACTGTAGATCCCTCTGCTGATACAGAGAGTTGCCTCTGCTACCCCCCCCCCCCCCCCCCCCCCCCCCCCCCCATTGCCCCAAATCTGTGAGGATTTTTGTGTTTTTGTGTAAACAAAGATGTGGAGTAAACAATACATCTGGATTTGCTCTGCCTAGACCAGCATCTGGGCTTCTGACTTTTTGATTATCTCGCAGGCTTATTATTGTTTATGACAGGAAATAGGATGAGTGCTGGTCACTTTGTCAGCACACAAACAGCACTGTATTCCCACAGGGAAGCTATTGATCAGGATATGACAGGTGCTGTTTGTTTTGGAGTTTGTTTGGAGTCTTGCTCCTCATTTTCCTTCTGGAAAAGATGGCGGGGTCTCCCCCTCTGACTCAGCAGGCCTAGTTGGTAAAAACACACTCTTCTGAACAACAGCGTAGCAGGAACCATTAATTAATTACTAGCAGCACGTGACTTTTCAAAGCCGAGCTTGAAGAGCAGGATGTGATGAAGTGCTGCCTTTCTGGGGACAGACAGAAGTTTTTCAGACCTCAGGTGGGACTGAGCTCCTACGAACTCATATTGTTTGGACTGATTCTTATCTGTCAAGCAGCGAGACACTTGGATATTTGCTTTGAGCAGTGGTAGCCAGAGAGGACAGCCATGAGGCAGCTGGCAGAATGTGTCATTATCAGGAGTGTCAACAAAGCTTCTGGGTTATCATCCATAACATCTGTATGTCAGGGAGAGCAGTGTGTGTGTGTGTGTTGCAGTTAGCTCCCTGCCCTGCTGTGATTCACTGTTTACTTTTGTCTTGTACCCAGATAAACCTTGTGTATTTTGTGAGTGTTTATTGCACACCAACTGGTGACCTCCACACCTTGCTTCTTCCATGCGCTAGTCCTTGTAATCTTTACTTGTTTTCCAAGCACCGTGTGGTGTTTCTGCTCAGTTCTAGAAACCACCTGTAAATCAAACTGTGCGGAGAGTACCGGGGAGTTTTACTTTTCGTTTCTGTTCTTTTCTGTTTATTTCTGACAAAATTCAGAAGCCAAACAAATTACTTCCTGTGCATTACAGGGGTTTTCCTGAAATATTTCAAACTATAAATGGAAAAGCTTTTGTGCGCTGGTTTCAGGCAGAATCATTGTGGCAAATGAGAATAACAGTAATTTATTTACAGAAGAGTAGCTAACCCACTTTAAAAACAGTCAGTAAATGTCTATAAGATGCGCTCATCATCAGTAAACTACATAGTGCCAGGGGTGGAATGTAACCTGGTGCATTTACTCAATTACTCCCTAAGAGGGACTTCTGCTGCTTCCTGCTTTACTGTATATCTCTACTGAACATTGAGATTTTACACTGAAAAATCTGATGTTCACATTGAAACTGATTTTTTTTTCATAGAAATACAACAGTGTGTTAGCTCAGCTTCCTCCAGCTCCAGTACAACATTAAAGTTCTGCTTTGAAGGCAAAGCATCAATAGTAATGATCCAATTATATACTGTAATGAAACACTGACGGGGGCCATTCTGCAAAATGGGTACTTTTAGTTTTGATACTTTTATCCATTTTGCCGATAACCTTCTTATTCTTCCACCACTGCATACAGCACGTCACCAAATCATATTTGTCTGTGATGCTTTTATCTGAAAAGATGGCAAAGCGAGAAGAGAGGCAGCAGTTTTAACTGTGGTGGGTAAAGTTTTTTTTTTAAACTGCTCGCTGCTGTTTTGGAGACAGATTTGGATTTTTAGTTGTGATTCATCACTTTGCGTAGGTGCAGAGGATTTCAGATAAGTAACCCAGCTGGCACCAGAATTTTATTACGAGTAAACCGGAGAATTGCAGGTAGAGGCTGGGGCACGTTTCCCTCATGTGAACCAGCTCTAAAACAATGGTATATTTGATGACTGCTGTGAAAAAGTTGTAAAACTATTTCTTTTACATATATTGTGTGTTGTCGATTTGTGTGTACAAGAAGCAACAGCTTGGAAATGGAGGGGGTGAAATAGATGGCAGCTGGGACTGACTTTTTGTTTTCTACTCTGTGAATCAACAATTCATTTCCAGGCGATTTGTACAAAAGGTGATTGTTAGCAGCAGGTCCGGCCTGTCCACTTACAGTTTCCTAAGTGAACCCTCCAGACAGCCATTGCTCAATCATGGTTCACCTCTCTGGCAGAGGGCATGAACGGCGGCTTTCACACTCACTTCAAATCAAATCAGTGTCTGATCCATCATGGGTCTCCTGCCTTCAGGGCAGCTTTGGATCCGTTAGAACTATCTGCCGCAGTATCCTCTAGCTGCTTATGTCTTGGAGGGATGTGTGTGTTTGTGTGTGTGTGTGCACACAATAATTGAATTAAAGGGGGGCCCTGTCCGTCTTGGGAGCTTTCCATCTGGTCTCATATATACATAGACAGACACACACACACACACACACACACACACACACACACATGTATAAGAAAAATTAGAGAAGTAACTTCTAAGATGAGGCTCATGCCCTGTGACTGTGGGTCTTCTGCTGTTATTTGCTGATTGTGTTGTTGAAAAAACTGTGGACATGGCAGTTCAAACAGATCATTAGTTCCTGTTCCCTTTCTCACACATTTCCACGTCTTCAAATGGAGAATGTCACGAGATGAGATGCCATGTAACAGATTTTCTTTTTAATGTAACATAACAAAGACATTTTAAAGCTCAGGGATTATGAGAATATAGACTCAGGTTAGGTGTTTAGTTTTGATAAATGTGAGGTATTCCATCCAAAGTTTTATACACAAGTAACAGAAAATGCAGGTGCCTTTCACTCAATTCACAGGAGCACCTGCTTTATGGGTTGTTTGTTTATGGAGTTTGGGGCGGCCGTATCTCTCCTATTCCCTCTGATAAGGAGGCTTATGTGTTCTTAGCTGCAGAAAATAGGAAGGGAGGACCTGAACCTCATGTCTTTGTAATTTCTGGATTTGAATACTCAGTTAAGAAACATTCATCCAAAAAAGATTTAAACATTATGGTGATCAAACATCTCTATTTACTTCTACTCCTTTAAGTGTGACATTCTGGAAAATGAGCTTATTCACTTTCCTCCCAGGAGTTAGATGAGAGGATTAGTACCACCCTCATGTTTATGTGCTAAATATGATGATACAGCTGGCAGACAGTCGGCTTATCTTAGAATAAAGAGTGGAAGCTGTTAGCTTATGGGGACCATAGATTGTAAATAAGGATGGACATAGCCTCTGTGATGTCACCCAACGTTTTCTGAAGAGTGGTTATGAAGGTCAAAGTGGGCTGCGCTGCCGTTGCCATCTAGTGCTTGACTCCGCCTAACTCCCAGCTAATCCAAAAATGGGCAAAGAGGAGGTGTGTGTGTGTGGACTTTGGTGCATGTTGATTTGATAACTGTGGCAGGCATGTGCACTCCTGTTAGCATCGTTATCACAGCTGGGTGTCTGAGCCTCTCGCTCGAAGGTTAACCTAAGGCTAATTCATTTGCTGTCTACTTTCGTAGTTAACGAGCTATCAAGCCGGGTATGGTGAGTGCAGACACCAATACCTCCTGATTAGTGCTTACATATAAATAAAATAATGCTAATTTATCTCTCCTCAAAAAAAAAAACTGGAGCACAGACTTCCTCACGCTCACACACTGTTAGTCAATTACCCGCACAGCAAGTATCACCATGAATATGGCCAAGAGGTGACTTGAATTTGCTCAGCAGACACCAAGCAGACTATGACAGCACCCACCTGTTACTCCACTTGGTGGTTGACTCAAGGAAATTACTGTGACTGGCCAAGAAATAGTTACAGCGCATAAACCCTGTAAAACAGTTCTTACAGTTAAAGTTTTGCATGGATTAAACAAACCCGATATGACATGTTTATCAACTAGCAACTTGTTTCCCCTGATTTCAGTCTCAATGTTAAGAAGATAATTGCCTCCAGATTCCAGCCCCAAAGTTAAAGGAATAGTTTGACAAATAGCTATCCGGGCTCTGTCCGACGGTAACAAAGTCCACCTACCAGAAAAACAACAATTTGAGGTTATACCGTGGGGCATGTGCCGGTCTATTTCTCTATAACTTCACATGATGTGTTTCAACATGAAGTGAGCCTAAACAAATGACAATTTGCTGTTTCATTGTGGGCAAGCAGTAATTTCTGTCATGCCTGGCAGCCACGAGATAGGCACATAACCCACCCAATTGTCGTTTTTACACTTCAGTTGTAGTACAGATTAAACATATAATCTGCAGGCTACTATTCAGTGTTAATTAGTGAGCTTTCAAGGAATTGGTAGTGGCATTTTGTTTTCTTTGGACCAAGCCAGGCTAGCTGGGGAAACCTGTTTCCAGTCTTTGTATTAAGCTAAAATAAATAGCTGCTGGTTGTTGCTTCACATTTGATGTAAAGACATGACAGGGGACTCAAGCCTCTCATCTCACTCTCCACCAGAAAGTGAATATGCACATTTCCCAAAAATGTCAGACGATTCCTTTAAAATACAGTCTTGGTTTATTTGCTAATCATTTATTATTAATAGAAGTGCGGTTTCTTTGTTATACATGAGCTGGCAGAAAGGAATATCAATGTTATTATTTACGTTAACATGGAAATGTTGTCACACTTTATCATGTGAGTAGTTCACCTTAAACGGGATCTTACCCAATACAGGTAATCACAGGCACTGATGGTGTAATTGCCATGGTAAACATAAAGCAGACTTTCTCCTGCACCTGTAACCTGACCTCAATCACCTTTCTGTTATTCAGACTTATTATTAGTATTACTCACCTAACATTGTCTGTAGTCTCTGACAAGGCTCCAGTAATGGTGACTCATGCAACACCCACTGCATTTTACCTTTTTCCCTTCCCGGCATCATGCACAGCTACTTTTTGTTATCGGCTCTCCTTTTCTCATCCCCCATGATTCATTACATTTATGGTGTTTGAATGCCCAGCGGCTGGCTGCCATCATAATAGGCTGAGACGGATTGTTTCTTCGATCATCAAGCTTCTAGATCTGCAGGGCTTTTCTATTTCTCCTGCATTGATAATGATAGCACAGCAGCTTTGTAATACAGAGGCAGCATGATATCATAAATCAAGCTCTTAAAAGAATCCATTTTAGATACGGTTATATAATGCATATCTCTGACAAGTGCTCCGATCTATCTCCAAGCTGTCTGTCCTTTAATAATGTGATATGGTTTTGTATTAGATGCTTTCATTCTAACCTCTCAAATCACATCTCTAAAGCTAACCCAAACTTGTGCACAGCAAAGAGAAAAATTATTCAATCTATATTATGTGACGTTACAACATTTTCCTTTTTAGATAATCAGTTAATCTCTTTTACCTCAGACAATGTCTGGACAAAATCTTTTTACAAATATACACACATGTTGCCAGCGGCTTGGCTGCATCTCAAAAGAATGTCAAGCATCAACCCAGTATTACATTTTGTTGGCACCATTTATGATTTTTGGCAAGCACATTTTCCACTGCCTTGATAATTAAATGATAGCTGCAGACGCACTGCATCTCTTTTACTGCTGCTTTTTTTTTCATATACTCCAATGAATCCCGTTAACTCCTCAAGTGCAAGTAAACACTTAAACTCTCTCATGCGCATGCTGAGGCAGTGTTCAGCATGGAGTCTGGGAGACAGAGAAAGAGAAATAAACAGCAATAGGACAGAGAGAAACAAAAACACGTTGCTTCTGTTGGACTGGTAGCAGAACAGGGTGAACTCTTAGTGAACCTGTTTGTCTTGCTGTTGCTGGCTGCCTGCACCATCGCACGTAAGCATGAAAAAACCACTACACTCTGCCCTCACTTCCCCTCCCCGATGACTGACAACGCACCCTAATAGATGCCACAGATGTCCATAGTTAGATCAATAGCCTCCCGAACCTCCACCCCCACTCTGCCACGACCACGAGACACTACGGAAGCCACCCTCTACCCAAGTCACACTTCCCTCATCTCAGATTGCGTGAGAGGTTTGGAAAGATGAACTGCTCGATGGCTACAGAGAGAACCTTGTTTTTGTCTCATCACGCTACCGCGCTGGCGTCAGACTGTGTCAAAACACCAGCTCTTTTTTTTTTTTTTTTTTTTTTTTTTGTTGACATGGCTACAAAGCGTTTTGCCTTCAATCCTTACGCAACAAACAGTTTCATGTCTTAGCCGGCACAGAACTGACCTTTGTGATGCATTGCTTAAAAAAAGCCACAGGTGATTAAGTCATTCACACTAAAGCAGTTGAGCCAGTGCTTTGGAAACACACAGCCCAGCTTTCATAGATGAACCCTGCTTCGCTGTCACGGCTGTGATGCGGCTGCAGAGATTGCAGGTCTTTTGACAGCGAGAGGCGGTGAATGAATTTTTAACAGCAGAAAAGTCTTGCTCATTAGTCGACTTGTCTGATCTGGTCATTGTGTCTCTGCTTCTGAGGGCAGATGGGCGCCCCTCCACCAGTAACGGGGGAGGGTGCGTGTGTGTGTGTGAGTATTTATGTTTCTTTGTGTGTCTGTGATTCTTTGGGTGTGCCATGTCTGTGTGGATATGGTGTGTTCACTTTTGTCTGTGTATATGTTTGTGTGTATGTCTCAATTCCTTCTCATTATGTGTATGTGTATGTGTTCGCTGTCTGTTCAGTTCACTGCGAAATCAAATCTCCATCTAAGTCATTTGCTCAATTATTGTGGCCTAAGATCTTTTTTCTTGTTAGAACAGGTGAAAAGACTCTGACAATTTCACCTGTTTTCAACACAAACCGACGTCTTTGAGAAATTCCTCAAATTAAGTGTTATTTTCTTGATACTTGATACCGACCTGCCATATTTTGTCAAGACTGTTACACTCACTCCTTGTAAATTTCTCAAATGAGATAAACTGGTCCAGGAAGATGTGGAATCATGTCACTCCACTGGCAGAATTTTTTTTTTCTGTTTCGAGAAAAATAAGTTTTAAATGCTGATATGAGAATAAACGGCAGTTTTATAGTGCTCGGTGTAGGCGGGCGGGTGCGAGCAGTGGAATCGTTAATGGCAGTGTTTCTCATTCTGAATGTGAATACCCTACGAGCGTTGAACCTTGTGTGTGTGCTTTGTTGCTGCCAACAATACAGAGTTGACAGCACATCTGGCATCATAGCAGGGCCACAGTGCTTTTCTCCCCCACCAGGATTTGCTATCTGCACCATTAGCTGCTCACTAGGCAGGAAAAGACCAGCTACAGCGGTCCCACTGCCAGTCATTCATGATGCATCACTTAACACACTCAGCCCATGTCCACAACCAATGCAGATGAAAGAGCCGTGTCCGTGTGTCCACAACCATTTATCCACAGTTAAGCATTTCGCTCTCGGGAAGTTCATCTGTGATCATCATTAAAAAAAAAATGCAGAATTTAATTCCTCCACTGCCACCTGAAGCAGCAGCCATTTCCACCACGCGGGATCCTCTGTTCTCCGAGTGGAGTTCATGTTTAGTTCAGCTTTATTTATTCAGAAAGACTCATTTAGAAAAGGTCTTTTGCAAAAGAAGAGCAAATGACAAGGTGAGCCAGTCACATGGAACAACCATCACACAAGCAGACACAGCAATTAATCACAACCACAAACCAACTCTGGATGACTGTGACAAATGAGTCAAAATTCTTAAAACAGACTCTTGGTCCACCACAATTTTAATCACCTAATTCACAGGCTCTTAAAAATGTTGCATTTGGGGGATGAAATTTGCTTGCATTCAATCTAGCTGCACTAGCCAAGAAAAGACAAACGTGTTTCCTCAACAAAATGGACAATGCACATTAGTATTGCCTTTTGTGATGCTGCTTGCCACTTTATTTAAAAACCTCAGTGTTGAAGAGTCTTTGAATGGTGCTACATCAAAAACAAAGAAGAGTTTCCTCACGACAAGATGACACAACTTCTGTTCATCTTAAAACACAGGTGAACGCTCACTGACTAAGACATCCAAAGCTGAATGAATTGCCTTATTCTAAGCGCCATCTGGCTACTTACATCTAACAGTTTTTCACAATGAGCAAATACAGCAATGCTGATGGAATTATACCACAGTTTCACTTTTCCCTTAAAGTATTGTTTTGGGGTCATTTTGGGAGGTTGATGTGTTTCTGTGTCAAATTGGTAAAGAACCCTTCAAACAAACAAACAAAACCAACCCCACAGTGAAAGAGTGAAAGGGGAGCTGCATGTGACCTCTTCCCTGACTGTGTTTGTTCAGGGAATTTCAAGTCATTAAAGCACAGAGCCATGAAAGGTCTGATAGTGAGCAGTTAAAGTGACCCACAACTAATGGCTGAAAGGGGGTGACATTTGTACAATGACTTTGTTTGGTCCTGAGTCTTTTACACAATCATTGCAACAAAGCTATTCCAGATCGTTAGTTGGCTTAGAGCTGAAGTCTATCAGATGATTAGGATTCGGCGCACAGGCCTATTGAGTGCAGTTATGTCTCTGTAATTTAGAAGTGATGCATAACACCTCACAGCAGTCACACTGAGAAAACACAAAGCAATTTGGAAAGGTGGTACGAACGGCATTCAGCAGCTGCAACACTATTTAAATTATTAAGGCGTCTTGAGGTTAATATGCCACATTATTAGTGAAATAGCTGGGAAAAGGCCGTCATATCAGATGTGAAACATCATGAAATATGTTTGTATGGTAGCAACTGCGGTGCCTTTGCTACGGTTTTACTCCCCCGGCGCACAGACTTTACAGCATAAAACCCAACATTGTGCTGTCACTATACCTGCCAAAGCATTTGAAATTACTGCCTAGTAAATTTTGTTATATGCCTCTCTCCAGAAGCTTCCTGGTCTCAACATGTGACATCAGCGACATGACTAAGTGCTGCTGTGACCCCTGTCAGACTATTATATCTTTTATTGCTTAACTAAGACAGATCAGGGTCAGGGATGCTTGTTTGGACCGCCAGTGATAAAATTATAGCCCTGTAAAGGTTGGTGCCACACTTTTCCCTCATAGGGTCACATGAACGCACATGCAAAGGCATACACATCAACAAACAACATTTGCCCTCGCCAGCTGGAGAAAACTGTAAGATGTATAGTGTTGTTGTTTGCTTATCCATCCATGTATTTCTCTTTTTCTATAAATAGAGCACAAACAGCCCTGAAGATGTAAAACTGACTGGGTGGTATTTTATGGCTAAACATCATGTTGTAAAAGGGAATCCTGTCTGAGCTGATAGTGACCTCCTCTCACTGACTTTCCACTGTTGCATCGAGCCTGATAACAAACAGAAAACTTGTGGAGTTTTTCCTCATCACACACAGAGTGAATAAAAGGCAGTTAAGACACCCCCCAAAAAAAAAATCCACCAGATGGTGCTCATCACTTCCTCATTTGACCCATTCTTAGTTTTCATATAATCTTTTATTAATTTCAGGGCTCACCTTCAATCCCCCTCCATGCCCTCATGTGAGCTCACACTTGGAGCAGAGCGACTGTGATTGTCAGCGTTCTTGTTTCTGGGTTTACATGTCTGCTTTAATGACTTATTGATGGACGACTGCCTTTCATCTGAGTGGGGCTTTCTTACCCACTGGAGTGTCCAGCCGTTCCCATGTCTAAGGTTTCGCTCCGGACTTTCTCCTTTTTGATCATCCCTCAGCCTTTTTCAATCTATTTCAAGTCGAGTAGGCCCACAGACCACCTCTCTGCCGCAGTGCCTCTTTGAATTCTCTGTGAGGATAAATGTGTTGAAAAGAAAGGGGCTAGAGGAGGGCTGACAAGCTTGTGTTACCGGAGAGAGATTTACATGGGGCCATAAAAGCCAGGGTGAAAGAAGAGGAGGTATAGCCCATATTAAAAGGTCAGTATGTGGGGACAGAGAGGTAAACTGACCCAGTCAGGATGAAGGCTGGACAGCCCACACACCACCTGCACACACTCCCATTCACGCCCTGCCCTGCAGTCGATGACTTTTCGGCTTTGGACAAAACACCCCCACTCAAATATCCTCCCTCTCTCACTCACTGAGCTGTCTACTGTTTCCTTTAGAAGAATATCCAGGCCTCCACGATATTTTATCATAGTCTCCAGCCAATAAATCATCAAGAGGAATGGTACCAGCTCTACCAGTACAGCTCAGCTTGTGCCTTAAAGCCACGTCAAGGCTGAGCAGTCCTCTGACACCCAGTATCCCCATGTGGGGCAGTGTAGATGGATCCCTGGGTACCATGCTGCCAGAAGAAACAAAAGAAACCTTGTAATATTTTGAGAGAGAGCCCACAGGCTGACTTGTGGGGGGGGGGGGGGGCATTCAGCTCTGAGATGTTTATGAGAGGCCTTGGGAGGGAAATCCATCATTACGGAGGGAGCAATTTATGTCTAACACAAGATAGTGACTGACATCTCCCATCCTACAAAGAGACTTTCTTGGCTTTAGTGCAATGCATTTGTCAACCCGACCATTGTTCATTTGGGCAGACATCTGCAGTTGGTTATTTGTCTACTCAGGAGTGGCTGATCACAAATTGCTCAGTGAAATGATTTCAATATCAGGCGTTAAATGAGGATCGCGTGTGACATAGTCTAGTGAGCAAACCACTTCCTCAAATGGGTAGAACATATTGTACTCTCCACAACACTGGTGTTGTTTTTTTTGAAGGAGTCTATTTCTGACTTACTACGTAGTTTGTAATGCTTTTGCATCTCTATACACAAAGGTTTTACATAATTATATATAGATTAGAACATTTTATAGATACTTTGAATATACTGTAGATAGGGAACTAATGGTACAGTCCAGAGTCAAGAGTCAAGATTCAAGAGTAGCTCTACTATAAAATAAATAAATGAAATGAATAAAAACAATTATGGACTCTAGGGTCACTTACAATAAAAGTTATATGTTATTGTTGTGATGAGCAAGAATTAAGCAGCAGTTAGACCAAGTGCTAATCAAACATGACTCCTCAAGAGGCAGCACAGCTGGGTGCAAGGGCCATCTAGTGGAAACATGTGCGTCATTACACACACACGGATTCTCCTAAAGATTACAGATTCATAGTGTTCACTATATAAATACAGCTCCATGTGGGTGGCCAGTCAAATGCAAAATGAATAAGTTTATATCAGATTAACCCCTTTCCCCTAAGTCAATGATATCCACTCGAAAAAAACAGGGGAAATATTCCATGCTGAGAAAATAGTCCACTGTTGCTGTCACAGAGTCATTGTTGTCCACTGTGTCCAACAATTTCCACTCACAGCTAAAAGGGGATAATGGTTTTTATGTGATTGTTGGAAATAATCAAGGGTTTAAAATGAGTGTAGAGTGATTGATTTGGATGGCTGCCATGGATAGTCTAATCGCTACTCTCTCCTGAGCACAATCTCAAAAGAAAACAAGTGATATGTGTGTGAATCAAGTCAGGAGTCACATACCTAATGAAGAGTCTTTCAAACACACTCAAAGTCTTCCCACACATTTTTGAAAATTGTTGTTGGCGTAAAGGAGGAAGTGTGATTGTGTGCTTGGATCGACCGATCTGATTACAATACACTGATTTGACACATAAATTGGGATCCGTCCAGAGTGACAATATAAAAAACACTGGATAGAATAACACTTGGACTTATCTGCCAATTTCTTTGTGTCAGATATTGTTTAAGAAACTATTGTTAGTTGTTAGTCTATCAGTCTTGTTAGACTGATAGACTAACAAGTCTAAAGCTCAGTAAAAATAACATTAAAATTATTTGTGTGCACTATGCAGTCCACTGTCCAGTGCATGGAGAACCTGCCTTTGAATAACACAAATCTGTTCATTGTTTGAATTACATTGTCTGTGGATGCATGAATTTTAAAATAATACGAATTCACTATTAAAAATGCTATACAAGTTTATTTTTGGAACTACTTTAGCAGATGAGTCAATCCGCCACAGCACAGTGATTTTTAGCGGTAGGTTTCCATCCCACTACATTTTCAGTGGAAAATCCCTCCTTGCTGGTTGATTAAACATCATTTTTTTCACCATTATTTGAAGTTTAATGTCAGTCTCACTGTATGAATACAATTGAATTGAACTGAAATAGGCCTATTCTTTCTTCACGACCAGAAGAAACAACCAAACCGAAAATTGACAAATAATTGGACTATAAAGCATTTTCTAACATTTTACTCTGGATTATTCAGAGAACAATTTCCTCTGAAGAACAGACCCTTTGACAACTGTTGAGTGTATGCTCTATGAATTATCCAGGACACGAAGAGAAGTTGGTTTTGAATCATTAAAGTTTTTTTTTGCCACGGTGAGCATCACAAATTAAATTTAGTTGTCCTCCCATTCTCCAATTTCACAGACAGATTTAAACCTGAAAAACTATTGCATGGCAACATGGGAAGTTAAGATTTTTTAATTTTAATTTGGGTGAAATGACCCTTTAAAATTAAAGATAGTCATAGTATAAGTTGGGTTTTAATGATGCCTGGCTAGATGCTGCACATCGCTGAAGTAGTCATTTTTCTTTCTCTCTCAGTTTAAAGTTGAAATCTGTAATGCCCTGCACATTGTAACCCCCTTCAGTGGTGTGAGGTCTACAGCAAAGGTGGTAAAGTAAGTGGAGAAAGTTGCAAAACTGAAAAGACACCCCAGTCACCTGCGTGATATCCATTAATAATGAGGTGTACAGTGTATGCATTCTGTTTGTTAGCCTCTTTAGAAGTTCCTTCCTCAGTGCAGCACCTACTATAGACTTCACCTGTTTTCGTGTCTTATTTTTCTAAAACTTGCAGTGGGAAACCATCAGCGCTAACATTAGCAAGCTTGGTCATGTTATTGACCAACTTATCATCTTATTATACTTTCCAAGTGGAATAGCAGCACAATGTGTCTACTCACATGCTGAATTTTTAAGTGAGAAATATCAGGTAACATTTGGGATAACATATTGTATATGTTTGAGAGTGTAGTACTGTTAATGTGTAGTGTTTTATGAGCAAGCATGTGACCAACACTATCATTCTACTTCCATTGTATTCTATTCCATTCTACCGTTCTAGTAGGCCTATGGTGGCAGTCGAGGTTAGAAAAAATGGTGGTCATAGTTACAGTAAAAGGTCCACACTGACTATTAGTATGACACAGGACACAAGCTCCGGTGGTGGATATTGGTGATGAACAATTTGACCATACACTGCCCCAACCTCCACATTGTGCTGCACTATAGTAACTAACATCACGCTCCTTTCTGCATTACCACTGACTAGCATTTGCTAAAGCAGAGTAGCTACATATTGTGTAAGTTGTGACATTCTGGTTTTGTTCCTGTTTTGTCTTTGTAATCACTCACTCTAGGTATATGTTTAGTCTACTGAAACTGTAACCCACAGTTTTCTTTTGCTCAGATTTACAGTATAGTCATTTTAGCAAGTACACTGTTGCCCATAAAGTTGGAATAATTTTGTTTTCAGACGCAATCCTCTGTTTATCCCTATTTAAATGCATCAGTAATCACTTTTGACCAGGTGCAATGATTAAATTATGTGTCCGAATTACCCAGGTGAAATGAATTCATGCATAACATTTGTTTGGCTCTAAAAAAATATTTTAAAAAATATTTTATTCCAACTTTATGAGCAACAGTGTAGATATGAGAGAATATAAATGTGTAGTGCATTATGACAGAGCATATGACTAAATTAAAATGACAGTGAATAAACAACTGTGACCAGAAATTTTGTCTTTCAAGATATTCATGCTATGGCAAAACTAAAACCATACACGGGTTGTCAAAATGAACAGTACTTGCTGTTCTCCGTCATCGTCCTCCTTGTGTTCTCTCCCCTCTCTGATCTTTCTGCTGGTTTGGCAGTTTGCATCAGTACATTTGGAGATTCCCAGCCTTAGTAAACTGGAACAAACAAGAACTGTCTGTTCTTCCCATCCCCTCCTACACAGTGTGATTGACAAACCTGTTTTAAAAATGACAATGCAAAAGAAGAATTTCATTTGTAGTTGAATTATGACAGGGTAGATAAAAAGCCATGCAAAAATAATAATGGTGCAGATTTAAAGTTTTGACAATCTTGTAAAAAAAATATGAAAATGAGATGTCAGGTGGTTATTTGAATTCCTACATGCTTTTCATCACAGAATCATATGATTATCATAATAAAAATTCCTAGCGTATTTTGTTGACAGGGTTGAATTAAATCTGAAATTGAAATTTTAGTATTGGCAGCTTTTATGCATATATTTTCCATTCAGCTTTGAATTTCATCTTGATATATTACTTTTTATATTTTTTGTTAGTCATCCATTTATTTTGAGGTCCATGTGAACTTTCTGCTTCACACAGAGCTCTGAAGACTGCAGATGTCACCGGGACAGTGGTGCAGTGGGAGAATTTCATCTTAAGACAAAGAAGCAGAAAAGAAGTTTACAGCACATTATGATGGAGTATAACCCAGCTCCATCTGAAACAGTGACAAACTGTGAGTGTTTGTTGTAAGTGGGCTTCTGATAAACTGTAATCCAAATGTCTTCTCTGCCCTGATTCATTGAGGCATCTTTCCTTGTTTCTACAAACGGTTTTGTGTTTATCAGCCACAATTGAGATAAAGTTCTCTCATTTTATTCAGCATCCAGAAGAACTAAAGACCTTAAGTACATAATGACACCCACATCCATGATTATTTACTTCCTTTATTCACGAGAGGACAAGACAACAGCTTGGATTAACTCATTAATCTCATGGTACAGGCAGTTTGTCCACGGAAATGGGTTTACACAAATCAAGGTAAATGTAGATTGTTTTTCCTAATGTCAGCAAAGCTATTTGGGGACCAGTTGGCTTACCAAACTGCTTTGTCAAAGGTTACACAAGCCTTTAAATTACGTTGTCAGCATTTATATCAGTTGTTGTTGGTGAAATGGCAGTCATTTCTCCTGCTTTAAACCCTGTCTGGGTGCTGCCTCCATTTGCTAAACTTCCATAAAGTCTCCAAAAGGAGAGTAAAGTGATGAAGACAGGGTGTTGGAGGAGCTGCCAGAGCATTTATCTGAATGAAATGGAGAGGTGACAGGTATATGCCAAAGTGACTGCGTAATAAACCACGCATCAGAGTTTGCTGCATAATAAAGTCATCCCCTTGCATCTAATAAATGACTCTCACCTGACATCACTGGCACAGGATATAAGGGTTTTAATTCTAATATACTAATAATTAAAGCTGAACGTCTTGACATGACTTTGCTTTAATAGCTCCACTCCTTTCTGCATGGATTGAGATGCTCTTAATAATGTGGAGGATTGAAGTGGGCAGGTCGGGGAGCACCGTGAGCCAGGATATTGGCAACAAATTGACAAGGCCGACTCGTCTGTCTCACTCTTCATTTAGACCAGAATGATCCGATCCAGCTGGCTGGCAGCCAATTTATCTTGGACAAGATGAGAATACGAGGGAAGTTCCTGTTGAAAAGATTCCAGAGGACATCCTAAAATGTGACGAGGCTCACTGGGGGGAAAACTAAACTTTTTCTTCAGCCTGGTATCACCAAATTGCCTATGACTAACATGAAGTCATTTCAACTGTTATGACTACGCACTTTCGACTGACTTACTGACTAACCCCTAACCCCAATTAAAACAGCATTAAATGACATGTGGGACACCAGAAAAGCTTAAAATGTGTAAACATCACACGTGAAATTAAAAGTGGCATGTTATTTATATTCCATCCAATGATATCACATATGTTTTCCTCAAAGCTTGCTACCTTTACTGTTGCCTGTCTGTCCATCCATCAATTAGCTAATTCACCTAATTGGCATCGGCTAAGATGTTTTGTAATGTAATGCTGGTTAGGATAAATGCTGAATTATGATTTCTTTTTTCGTTTTTAATTACAATATTCTGGCAACTATAGCATGATTAAGGTTTTTATAGTTTTGTGCTTAAGCAACGCAAAGCACTTGGTGATGGTTTGGGAACATGTTGGAAATTGGCATAGGCTAATGGTTATGTAACCCAGGAAACACAATTGAACAAAGCTGATGTATCTCCAGCATTATTCTACTCTATGTCGTGTCAAGCACTGAAAGACAAGCACTGAGGGGAAAATCGCACAGCTTAAATGTTTATACTGCTTACTGCTAAGGAAAATATTGTTCAGATTGATTTAGACTACAGTGAATCACTCGTGTAATGGCAGTGTGTTTTTATGTAATTTACAGGAGCCATTTATATCTGCGCTACACAGAGAGAGCTGAGCTTGCTCATGTGAGTAGGAGGAAGGTAACTAGCTGAAAAGAGCTGCTGCTGCTGCTGCTGCTGCTGCTGGACTCAGAATAGGAGCTTCAGCTTACTGGAGGCAGAATGGAGCACTACAGACCCGCTGATGAATGGTTTTTAAAAATGATTCTTTTGTTTTGTTTCTATTTTTTTTCTCCCTGCACTAATAGGTATCTGGCAACTGGGGACTCCTTAGGGTCCACCTACCTCTTCAGCCACATCTAAAATTCATGTAGAATACTGCCGCCTCAAGTGTTCGGTTCATTAATGAAGGTAAATGAACTCAAACATGGCCTGCCTCAACACCCTTTCCAAATGGCACTACATATACACCTCCTCTCTAAGTGAGACAAATGCAGCATGTTTAAGCGCTTCCCCCAGCAGGTCAACAAATGCAGACAGGCAGTTCCATCAGCGCAGCTTTCTCTTTATTTGCATATTAAATGGTGCAATATCATAGACACAAGGCATTCTGGAGAGGTCAGCGCACACCCTCCATGCCATGTCATCTACTTAACTCAGACATCTGTTGACACTCACTAGCTGAAGATGTGCAGTAAATTTCATTAATTTGCTTATTAGATATTGAGAGGTGTGTAAGCGGAACATTTGGCCTGAGGGTGAGAAAAAGTCAGCACGTCACTATAATCATTTAAAAATATCCTGTGTGGACAGTTTACGTCTTCCTCTAAACCACACTACAGGATGAGCTCGTCAAATGGAGCTGAAATGAAATGATGAATGAGTTAATATCGACAGCCTCGCATCTGAGAGATAAAAAAATACAAAAACAAATCAGCATTCTCTCAGAAGATTGTTTTTCTAATTCTAATATAAATAGTTTTCTCATCTCACTATAACAACTTAAAATAATAACAGAAAGAAACTGGTTCAATTTTGCAGTGTTTCTTTCAAATATATTTGTCCAATTTTGCTCAGCACTGTACAGCAAAAGGGGAAAATAACAGCAGCAGTTTGTGGCACCATCATTTTAAAAAAGATTTCCAACATTTCTATTCAATCTTAGTAAATTGATTTACATCACAAACCAATTATTTTGGAAAGAAATAATGTTTAGTACTACCAAACATGTTGCTATGGTGACAAACAACCACAGTTCCCCTCAGCTACGGAGCATTTTAGCGACAACTCATTTGTTTTGGTTTTATGGGCCACAGCTTTATTGTTTTGTACCTTGTCTTCAGTTGCAGGCGCCTGTTTTCAACAGAAAAGCTCCGAGCACTGTAAGCGAAAGTTAGCGACTAGCTGGTGAAAGATGGTGGAAAACCTCAAGGTTGATTGAGATCGAAACAGAGTTAAAGAGAGAGGGAAAATTCGACTTATATTCACCATGGACCATAGACTGTAAATAAAGATGGACATAGCCAGAGGTGTCATCCAAAGGTTTCTGAGAGTTCAGAGTGGCGTCCTCCACTGTGACTTTCTTGCTGAGACTTCAGTACATGCCGGTTTGTGGCAAGCATACGCTCACCCACCTGTCACTCAAAGTGGCACGCCCTCAATTATACATAACTTTAAGCCTTAATAAACATTTAAGGCCCCATAAATAAAGAGATGAAGACTGTTTTTTTTTTTTTTTACCAGACTGTAAACATCTTTATTTCTGCTGTAAAGTTGGGCATTTTAAGATGGGAGTCCATCTGGATTGACTCTATTTTGGAGCCAGCCTCAAGTGGCCATTTGAAGAACTACAGTTTTTGGCTCTTCTGTGTTGGCTTCATTTTTCATCCACAGAGGTTGCCGCTTGCTCCAGATGAATCCAGATATTATTGTCCTGTGAGAGCGTGATGTTTAAGAGGGGAACTGCATAGTAACGTGTTATATCAACTTTCTAGATGACAGTGTCAGTGTTGTATTTACAGCCTGTTGCGCTGCCCCCAAGGAGGGGCTGACGTTATAGGAAAGAAGCTTTTGTTTTACAACCCGGATAAAATATAATGGAGCTACATACAAGTTAAACAAAGCAAGTGGGGAGTTTATACATCATAAATTAATTCTCCTACATCATCTTTGACCCACTTACAAGATCACAAGCTGCATGTAAATATTATATACACTGTATTAAACTCTAAGAACACAGAGCCATCTGTGATCCACACTAAAATTTTATATAATCCGTTTCGGTTTCTAATTAGCATTTAAAAGCATTTCCATTATCAGAATAATCTTAAACCTGTTGCCCATCGCTTAGTTATTTCTTATATCACTGATCCCTGGTGATTTCCGGCGAGGCTCTTTATGCAGGAGTTGTTTGTTTTCTGAGTGTTAACAATGACCTGCCAGTCATCACTGCTGATCACGGTACTGAATGAGCTTTTCCTTCTTGTTTTAACCTCGGGGCTGATTTCCAGCTCCTCAGGCAATTACAGTTCATTTGGTTGGATACATGGGAAACAGCACTGCCCTACTTCTCCATCTCTGTTGCTCTAAAGGTTAAGGACACATTGTAAGCCTGCTTAAAAACAGCCCTCACTTTTCCACTTTATTTTATTCTGTTGTATTCCATATGTCTGTGGCTTAAACCTGGTCACATTCCCCGAAGAATGCATTCCTTCAGCAAATGATCTCTCTCTCGCAGAAAAGAGACACCCAAAATATCAGCCTTTGTATCTTTGCAGACGGTGTTATGAGTTTGCTGCTTCAACACTACGCAGTATTAAAGTGCCACATTCAGAGATTAAGGGGTTGATATGCAGAGAAGAGAATTCAGCAAAATCGCAGTGGGCTAGATGCTTGTCATGGAGCTGGTGCTGTAACACAAAGACTGGAGCACTTTCTGTTTAATCACAAAAGGTTTATGTGCTGTCTTTGTCCCAGCGGCTGCGGTTTGTTCCAGTATGTCTTTTTCAGCACTGTTTTTTTCGGTCTCTATTGTAAGGTTCTTTGTTGTTCATCTAAGTGCTGTTGGTCCTCTTGATGCATGGGAAATCAATGCTGGTGTTCAGAATCTGTTCAGAGTTTATCTCCAGGCCATGATCCATATTAACAACCCTCCTGCCCCTCAACCTTTATTGTAACGATCTGTCATTTTTAGAAACTGCAGCCATTTGTAAAAGCAACGCCAGATTGATCTATGTTGTTTACAAATTCAGCAGGTAGGCTGCAAAATTATCCCTGATAAATCATGCAGCCTTCCTGCTCCCCAAGATCCCAGAATAGATACCCACTCTTGATGGCTTTAATGTCAGACGAAGGGGGAAGAGAAGCTGCCGGAGTCAGCTGCTTGTATTCCCAGATGTCTTCTAATTAATCTGGACAGTTTCCAGCAATGTGAGAGGCCCACTCTGGTCCATCTCTCACCTCATGCGAGGGACAGTGATTCTTGGCCAAACTGTCACTTCTAAACACTGTTCTGCGTGAAGACAGTCACACTCTTTAACTTCACCCATGTCAACCTGGCTCACTGCCAAATTCTCTGAGCTGGCGTTTAGTGGCAAACCTAATACCGACTGAAAGTGACAGGGACGTCAGTGACGAGGGTAAAAATCTAAATGATATAAAAGCTTCTTTTTGAGTCTTTATATTGGCAGAAAGAGATGGAGATGTTTTGAACTTTACGTTCTACTTGAGAGATTTCCACATGGTTTTATTGACCTGTACTTTTTCTGTCATGATTTCATAACCTATTTCCTTTGTCCTGTACATATCCAATTATAAAGAGAAAGCAGAAGATACTTTCCATTAGAGAATCACGGGGAATCCTTCTCAGTCATGCACCTCTGGTGTCAGCAGAACATTTCACAGCTGAATTCTAATTTTGAAGATTGTCTTTGTTGAGGTCAAAAGACAGGGATGTCAGTGTATATTTCAGATATGAATTGTCAAAGCCTGAAGGGAAAACTCTATAACTAGAATGCCATAAAGTACCTCAGGTTCATGTTGCTTGGCAACAAAGAGTCTCTGAGAAGATTTGAATGCAACTCAGACATGGCTAAATGAAAAGCTGCTTGAGGTAAATATCTGCCTTAGCTGCGTCTTCTCTCTGATGTTCTCTAATTATAAGGCAGCCAGGATGCTGAGGAATATGCATGCTGCATCAAACCAGAAAAATTGGCTAATCTTTCCACCTCAGCTCAGCTGCTCATGATGAAGCAATTTTGCTTCATTCACAGAAGCTAGATTTAAGGTAATTAGCTGTTTGTTTAGGAATGCACAATTAGTATTGTTTAATTACCTTCATTAGATCTAACACTCCACTTACACCGACAGATTTGGTGCACTCACTTTGCACTTTATCGCAGTCAAATGAAACAAAAAAAGTTTTTATCTGTGAACTCAAACAGGGAACTCATTAGCCTATTTGAGGTCACAGTGCCAACATCTGGATCACAACAGAACAAACATTGCACTTAGAGTCTCACAGTCATTCAGAGTTTATAAAATTGGCTATGATGAGTGACTGAATCGATGCTCTGAAGACACCTTACTTTGGAAGCTAAGCATTCACACCACACACCTTCATCAGCCTACAATAAAACATTTTTTTTTAAAAATCAATGTTTTGCTTACAAGCAACAGCAACAAAAAGAAAGAAAAGAAACATAATGGATAATTTGAGGTGACGAAATACAGAGAAAACCATCTTCACGCACAGACACACACAGAGACTGATCCGCCCACACACTTATATTTCCACATTCTCTACCATACTGACAAATCACCTACGGCTGCATGCAGAGTGAACCTTCGCCTCCCCTACCCCCTTCCTCCCACTGAGTCGCCTGGAGCTTTATTACACTCAGAGAATTGGTCTCAGCGATCTACTCTGCTGAGCAGGACGTTGCATGTCTTAAGTCCTGCCCTGTAGTCAGACCAGCCACTACAAGCCACATGCAATTCTCCATTCAGTGCTCATTGATGCAATTAGAGAGGAATTAACATGAAATATGCATGCTGCCCTGAGACACAACAGACAAGGCAGAAAGTATGGTCTCCACTTGAGTGCCGAAGCGGCTTCAGTTCAGACATTGTAATGGAAAAGAGTTGGCCCCCTCTCCAAATTTTTTATTCTTTTGTGAAGGAAAAGGGAGAGCAAATGTTAATAGATTCCCCACTGCCAGGGTTTTATTTGACTCAACCAAATTGGAAGCCATACAAAGCAAGTGGTGTGCTGACAAACGCTATCTGCGGTTCTCTGAACTGGTGCCAGAGTAATTCATTATTATATGACACAATTATCTCTCTTTCTTCTTACTCTTTGGGTGAAGGCTGCTGTTAATGCTTGGTCAGCAGAAGCAAGGCCGACCAGCATGTGTGTCAGATAGCATCTTAAAGCTCCTGGTCTCCATCTGCCAGACCCTTATTATATCCTACCTCCAATTTGTCCATTGGATCTTATCTACATTTCCATTAGCCTCGGGCTGAGGCTTTGCCATGATTGCTAATTGGATGCACCAACCAGGCTAGGTCCACTGTCTATTTCTGTGGCCCAGGTCTGTCTGCTGCTTCCCATTAATGTCTCATGGAATGAAATCCATTGTGGATGTGTATAGAGTGTACTATTATAGTTCTTTTGCTATTATATATCTCCTAGTGCTTTACTAGTGGATCTACTGTTTCTGCACTCCTGCAACTCTACAAACAGTATTGCATTAAGTAATAGAGAATATGCCCCACTGCAGCACTGGCATGATATGTAATTTCACTCTCTGAACTAGCTTGGTAATGGACTAAATGAATTGCCTCAACAACCTTTGAGTGGAGGAATTCTGTCAATGTCCTGTCGTATACGTCTGAGTAAAATCTCATGTCTTTTTGTTCTAAATAGAGAGAAAAAAAAAGTGCAGTTAGTTCCTTCACCCACTCCTGTAAACTCAGTCAAGCCTGTATGAGTTCTGTGGTTAAGAAGGTCATGTGACAGTGTTGGATCAAGGTTGTGCACTATTGGTAACCAATATGTATTTCTCTGTGATGAATGGAAACCTATTCATCTGCCTTCCTCTTCAGCTTGGCACAGACAGGTGCAAGTAAATACTAAAAAAATTCAATGATTACTAATTTTCAAAATCTGATGAGTAGATGGGGGCAATATCACGCTCTGATTAAGCTCTGCATTCCTGTCCTCTGTCCCTGCCTCATTACACCAGTCAGCTGGTGTAATTTATTTAGTCTTGTTTGGAGAGACAGATTTGTTTTTTAGAAGTGCCTGGTAAATAAATGCAAAGCTTGGATGCACACAGCTACTTGTTTACCCCATTACTGGCATTTGAAAGCATCATGATGGTGTTGTTCCACAGCTGTCCACTAGATGGCACAGTATCTTCTCATTATACAGCAGCAACTGAGGAGGGGCTGCTCTCAATTCAGTGACAGGAGCCTATATCCACATGAGGCACTGAAATCCAATTCTAAACCTTTTGTGTACAGCTAACTTTGTTGCTTTAGTCTTACTCGCGGATGAATAATCATTCTGTCACCGTGTGGACTCTATCATAACCAGATCTCACTTCAAAAAAGAAAAATCTTAGCAACCTTTATTGCAATGGACAACTGGCAAGTCAGTGTTTTCAAGGGATTGAGATGCTTTGCTTTGGTGCCTCTTGTGTTGAAGATTTAGTGTGTGTAGTAGCGAGGGGAAAGAGCCCGTCTCAGCTGTTGCTTAGTGAGGCAAGGGCAGGGGTCATGAAGGTAAAATCAGACATTTCATATAGAAAGGGATTCTTTCTGTTAGGTGCATTTACACAAACAACATCTGGAGCAAACTGCCAGGGCCTTGTTTTTTCTTCAGACTTTTAACTACAATGAAAGATATTATCCTTGTCACAGTGTCAGCCGTTGAAAGCTTGGAGCTGGCCCCGCTGTATGAATTTGGTAAAGGAAAAAGAAGTTTTCATTCTACCTTCACATGGATTGCTTGAAAAGAATCTTTCCTCGATAACAATGCAGCATGTCATCTAGTCAAGCCGTAATGGTTGACTGTGTATCCCGTGGTAAGCTGTGTCACACTTTCTCAGAGATCATGACGATAGAGCAGATGCTTCATGGTCATGATTGCAGTGGCTGAAACAGTTGGGTTTTGGCTGAGGGGAATAGTACAAAAAAAAAAAAAGCAGACACGTTTATTCAGTTAGTGAATGGACTGGCTGAATGTACTTCCCCGGTCCTTCACCACCTTCCCACTTCTATTCTAGTTTTTACCTTCTCATTTATTTGTCTCCAAAGGTTCCTGGCAAAATCATACGCTGTAATCCTTTGGTTAGTATGCAGCATTTTTACAGGCTTGGCGCTGGAATCTGGGGAGACGCACTCGAGTCTGCAGATGTTTTCCTGCTCTAGCTCAGTAAGCCTCTGCTCAATCTCGTGTAATTAGGAGATAATGAACCCCCGCCCCCTCAACTCTGCTGTATCATCTGCCAGTGTTGGACTGTCAAATTTACATGGGTGACTCCGTTAGATCTTCCATGCCGCTTTGCTCAGCTCTGACTTCAAACTTGTCAAAATGTCGTCTTCTCAGCATTTGCTTTAAGGAGAAAATGCTAAATTTATTTGCTCTCACCATGCAGAATCAAACCTTACAGAGAAGTGTTGGCAAACAATCACTATAAAGAGATAGTAATATTTTTCTATTATATCTAAATATTCTATTAATTTTGTTATTATATTTTTAAATGTTTCTTTCTAGCAATACACTAGTAGTGTTCTTATCAATTAAGCCATGTTTCTCTCTGCTGGTTTAAGGTCTTTGAAGCTGTGAAGTCAAGACTGTGGGCTGAAGTGGAGGGCTCAGGAAAGAGCTTGATGCCTCGTGGAAATACTGGGACCTGCAACAAGTACAACAGCTGTCACAGAATCCATCTGCCTGGTAAAGACAGTGCTGGACCAATTTGGACACAGTCAGTGCTCAATTTACCAAGACTCAGCTTCCAAAACTGCCATCAGCAAATCTTCCACTGAGATGTTGACGAGCAATACAACAATATAAGTAAAGGTAGGGACTGTTCTAAAAGGCACTCTATTTTCTTGGTGTTTTTTATTCTGCTTCAAACTCTGTTACTTTACTCATCCTGATGATTTAAACACACTGTGAAGATTAAATTTTTTATCATGAGAATACTTTGAACCCTGTCTGTCTTTCCAAGAATCTCTTCCTCGACGTGGGAGGTTTTTATTGGGTTGCAAATGTGGCTAGAGATTGAATGCATAGTACAGATTGTTTTAGCTGTGCTTTTTAGGATGTTCTTTTGCCAACTCGTCAGAGACAGTTGGGAAAAATGGAAGTTGTCATAACCCTCATTAAACCCTCAATAACCCCTTTTAGCTTTATGTATTGTTTGACGATCTTGAAAATCTGGATACTCGACACCACTGCCTCACTGCTCTCAAAGACTAGATGTGAGAAAACCTTTTACAGCTGCTTTTGGACAAAACAGAAATTTTGATCGTTGGCCCACTTTCAAAGTTTCATAGAACATTAGTCCATACCTCATACAGGGAATATAAAACTTTCTGCTAAAGAGTTGTATTTCATGAAAACCTGACCTTTGACCATTACACTAAGAAACTGGTTCACTCATGTTTCTTGCAACTCAGAAATATCGCTGAAATCACTCTGACATTATCTGAGAACATGATAGAACAGATCATCTATACCTAAGTTTAGTATACCTATATAACGATCTCCATCCAGATGAAGCCGGATTAGAAACGGTTAGAAATTATCTCCATCCATGCTAACACACTTGAAAACGCGACTATTCACAAACACTGCGCATGCGCGTGCCGGTGTCAACAAATAGATTGTCTACTTTGCAGTTAGTTTGTTGCAGTAAAAAAATATGAAGAGCAAAGGTAGTTGTAGCATTAAAATGCAGAATATAAATGCACTACTGCTGCTCATAAAAACAACATGGTCAGCAACACACACATCAATTCGTTCTCCATGTTCTCCAGCCCTGGTAGTCTAAGCGAACGTGCACGTCTGCGTTAACGTTTCCAAAAGTCTCTGTTTTTGCCCGTCCAGAATAAAACACAACCCCGGAGTTTTTGAACTAAAACAGGTCAGCAGTGTTTCCAAAGGTCTTTGCTTGAAATGCCTGGAGTAGTGTGGCCGCCAGGCTTAAATGTAGCAAAAGTGATTTTAAAACTAAAGAGTGTATGTGTCGATGTAGCCAGGCTTTTAACCAACACTAAACAAACAGAGCTTATCACTCTCATCTGTGGCCCAATTACTTTGGCTTCCTGTACGCTTCAGAATTCAGTTGAAGATCCTTCTCATCACATTCAGGAGGCACCTTCTTATATTTATGACCTTATAACGCTGTACTCTTCACCAAGATTGATTGTCTGACCATTTGCTCTTAAATGTCCCGCGGTCCAGGCTGAAAACAAAAGGGGACTATGCTCAGTGTTCTGCATGAACATACTAAATGAGCGCCATTCATTGAACACGCTTGAACGCGATTTTTTTGATCAACGATGAACTGAATGTATCTGTTTGCAACTAATGGATGTGAAAGTGGCGGTTGTGAACCAAAAAGCTGTTTGTAAAACAGCTGAAAAAACACCAGAAGAAGAGGAACTGTGTTTGGGTTTTACAGCAGCACGCGGGGGTTTACGGCACCCAGCATATGCCAGGTGTCAGTCTTTTATAATATCTGTGAGTGAATGATGATTTCAAGAACTCATTAAAAAGGAGAAAGGCCATGAAGTAGTTTGAGAAGTGGCAGTGATTGGTGGGTAGGAGGAGCTTATAGTGAAATAGAATTTTTTAAAATACAAAGAAATTAATGGGAAGTAGTTCATTTGTGATTTTTGAACTTTGAGCTGGCTCTTGTGAAGTGTGAACTTGCACAACACTGACCATGCTTTTGTTGTTTTAGCTCCAACTTTACAGAATGGCTTCCTCCTCGCTGTCAGGTCGGCCAAGTCTGTGTAACTCTTTTAACAAACCCAGTTGTTTAGGCTGGCATTTTTATAAGAGCTTTTATAAGACTGTTACTTATTCCAAGTTTATTATTATTATTTCTATTATTAATAATTATTAAACAGCCTGTTCAAGGAATGAGAATAGTTTGCCATTGCTCCACCTTGCTGCTCTGTATAAAAGGTATGAACATGGAATGGAGGGGCATTGTTGTTCTGGCATTAAGCCAGCAGCTGAGGTAGTCACAGAGTCGGATCGATGTCTTGAGTAAAAGGAATGGGCACGGCGGGAGAGACGCTGATGCTGTTGTCTTACACGTCACACCCCTTTTGTTTGTTATGTAATACTAATGGACAGACACCAGCAATTAATCAGTGGATTAAAGAATGACTCTTCTCTTAGAAATAATAACAGAAACCATTAACATGTTAGTAATCTTGCAGTCTGTACCAAAATAGATGCTGATGTAAAATAGGAAAGTCCTGCTAAAATGGGGCTGACTGGAAGCTGAGTATGTGTAAAAAATACATCTTGAATTTTGAGCCTTCAGTTACCATGTCTGAAATACAGTGTAATAAGGCACTGGCTTTCCAGATTCCTTTGAAAATTCAGTACAACTACACTTCAGCAGAGACCAGAGTGCAGTTGGGCTTTTGATAGACCAAGAGCAGGTTTGGACACAGAGACCGCCACATGACTTTGTAAGTGGGTTGAAAATTGCGACCTTCCTGCCACGGGAAGGTTTGTCTAACCACTGGGTAAAGCTGCATATTGATTTCACTGACTGCTTGTGCACTATACTGTGTTAACAGGGTCAGGAGATTTGTTTTGAGTGTGATTTAGATCTGCTTTTATCAATTTTGTGATTTTGTTCAATCAGAGGTTTGTCTTTTCTGTTTCCTTAGTTACTCCAGAGGCCAAAGCAGTTGTGTCAACCATTCTGCTGAAACACTTTTGCCAGCTCAAGTGTCTTTTATTCAGCTGCACACTGTACACAGGCTTGCTATTGCAGCTCTCTCTATAGCGTTTACCCCCTGATGTTTAAATATACAGTAGATATGTCAAAATGACCTGCGAATAGGAAGATACTATTTAAAATGAGTCACAACATCCTATTCCTGTCATAAAGAGTCTTCCACTGTAGAGAGTTTCCTCTCCTTTGTCTTGATTATAGTCTCTGTCAATCATACAGAAGAAGCTCTTCATTGTTTGAGAATGAAAAGGAATAGAATAAAGGAGCAGAAAAATCTCAGTTGGGATTCAACATGCCATGAAAGGCTGAACATGAACTTTTGCCACCCAGACTAAAACATAGGAGCTATGCCATTATTTTACAATGTCATTAGATTTATCAGTAAAATGAGTTTTAATGGCAGTGAAATCTACTCTGTCTCTCTCTCTCTCTCTCTCTCTATTTTCAAGAAAAACATAATATATTTTATGAAAACAAAAGGCTCCAACTAGTTTCTTAAAAAGCCTTTAAGCCGTGCTCTGATTCATCCTAACATTGCTTTGGTTGAACACGTACTGTTTGCATGGTCAGCACTGAAAAGTCAGCTTTCTTTAAAGTCTGTATAAGCAGGTTTTTTTAAACGCGGGTTGACCCGCTAAAAAAGGCGAGTGACTTCTCTCTCACAGCCAGACAAGCTTGCCTTTCTGTTCGCACTGAGAGGACACACACAACTGCAGGGAGCAATGTCATCACATGCAGTTACAGAGCACACACACACGCGCGGATTCAAAGAGTAAGCTGTTAGCTGCTGTGCAGACCGGTGAAATTAATTCCGTGGCATCTCATCCTGGGATGGTGCTCCTGTAAGTGTCAGAGCCTCCATGTGAGACGCTTCGGTCAGTGGTGATTGTGTGTTTTTAAAACCTATTGAGCGCAGAGGAGTGCAGCTCACTCCCAGAGGAAGGTGTTTGTGCTGGACAGGTGACAGGTCTGTTTGCAGTGTTCGTGTGTCTAAAAGACGTCACAACACGGAAAAGGAAAATTTTCACCCAGGTGATATAATTACATCACTGCCGACCGAAGCTGGAGCTGATAAATACCCGCCTCTGCTGCAGAGTGATGCCAACAAAAACAAGATGTCAGCGAATGTTAGCAGGCTTTTTGACCGGTGTAAAAGCAGGTCACATAAGAGTATTGTTGAGAGAATGTTGTGTGTTGGATTGAAGTTCATATTTTCAGTGTTTGTCGGGGGCGACAAAAAAAAAAAAAAAACATTAGTAGAACTTGGCTAGCAGGCAATCTCCATTTTGCTAGCTGTTTTCCTGAGGTGTCTCTCTTTGGGTCACATGCTTCATTAAAACTAATATTTGTGATCCGTGATAATCGGTATCATGAAGCTGGATATCACCTGTCTCTGTTGACACTGCCCTCCAGGTTCGCTGCTGGACACCAACGTCGTGGCTGAATGTAGGTTGTGACTGTCACAAGGCAGAGTGTTCTTGATTTGATTTGTTTGTTTTGCATCTGTATTTATCAGTTGCTGTCCTTTAATTATTCCAGATTTATTGTTAGTTTTGCATGCTTACTTATTAGATGCTTTTGGGGTTGTTTTGAAGTGTCTTTGGACTGGACAGGAAGTGGAGCTGCAGGTGGAGCTGCAGGTGGGAAATAGTGCCATATTCCCCGTATATTCAAGTATAAACAAGTGACTTAGCTCTTTCTGACATAAACAGCTGATCTGGGGTATATTACAGTTTGTGCTGTAGGTGCGCGTAGTAATATTATAGTTCAGTGGTTGAGAAAATGTAGTTCCAAATGAAAAGGCTGTTTGATGGCAGGATAAAGAGGTGAAAATATATAAAATAAAGCATATACCTCAACTGGTATTGGCTTTTTTCGATGGGAATTTTTTAAAAGTGGCCAAAACCCATTTTTTCAGCTGGCCCCATCCATAGCAATACACCGGCTCCCGGCTGCTTCTCTAAACTGAAGGGCCGCCAGTCTGAATCTACTGCAGGTAATACACTGACTATAAATAAGTACTTCATCAAAGCGCCACATCAAATAACCCAGATTAT
Organism: Seriola aureovittata; assembly: GCF_021018895.1. Lineage (NCBI taxonomy): Eukaryota > Metazoa > Chordata > Actinopteri > Carangiformes > Carangidae > Seriola > Seriola aureovittata. Next base: position 19,374,393 of record NC_079374.1, read on the forward strand.
CCCCTTAAGTAATCAAAATTCAACATCTTCCAAATGTCTCATGTCAACACCATCACATTAAATACTGACATTCTAGTTGTGAGCAAAATGCAACGTTTCCTAAAGGTGACAATGTCAATTAGCCCATGTTAGGTTTTGACATGAACCCGATGTTATTTCCAACCAAAATTCAACGTCTGTCCAATGTTAGAGTCGTTAGGGTCCAACGTGTTTTTGATGTTACGTTGATGTCCAGTGCCCGCTGCGTGGGGTTTCCAGCTACGATTGGAAGAGGCGGGTTGTTAACCACTACATTACAAGCCACTGTGGTATTTACATTTCAGCGACATGTATTCAGTAATGATTAAACGTCAAAATCTGGTATTCATTTGCTGCTATGTTTCCAATTATTATAACTATAATAACAATGACTTGCATCCATATATAAACGGATGCATTATCCTCACCACCAGCCCTACACACACACACACACACACACACACACACACACACACACACACACACACACCCCAGGTGAGGATTTCGCCCTTGCCCCAAGGAGCTTTGACTTAACAGAGTACTTAATTTTCATTCAGAGATGCTAAGAGAGACCTATCACATCAGTTGTTATCTCTCCTCAAAGTTAGACTTGCCTTGACTTTGGGGCTGTAAACAAAGAAAGAAAAACACCACATCTATCAGCAAATATTTAAATTTAGTTAGAAAAAAAACTGCAGGCATGAAAGAGAGGAACAAAAAAAAGTAAATCTTGAATAAAACCTCTTTGGTCTTGGTCTTTTGTAGTAATGGTAATTCCTACAGGTTATGATAACTGAGTTCTGCTCTGACTTTCAAATGCTTTAGTTTAAATATATATATTCTTATTATACAAACTTAAGTAGGAATTTGCCTGATTATCTGACCATTTACTGTTCCTGTACTCTTTTATAGTGTGTTAGTGTGTGTCCAGGAGCAAGAAGCAGGTTTCTGGATGAAAATGTATTTTAAAGGTCAGCGAAGTTATACTTATATACTGTACTGTAACCAACCAATTTGTTTCATGGAACAAGAACCCTCATCTCAGCAATTTAAGCTTGTTTCCTAAAGCTTTCGCCCATATTCAACTACAGTAGATTGCTGAAAACGAAGCCCAGATTATGTTTTTTTAATCAATATAATGATGGAATATTTGTAAATATCCGCAAAATGCTCACTCTCAATGTGTTTCTGTCACACACCCCTGACCGGAGGAGAACGATATCTAGCCCCCTGGTGTGCCAATGTATATTATGGAAATTACAAAAAAAATTTGATTCTGATTTGATTCTGCTGTTTCCTTCATTTTCCTTATTGTATTTTTAAATGTTTAACCAAAGCCACACTCTTTCCATCCCTTTCCATCTTAGTAGTTTAACTTGAACCATACCTGGAACACAGGACATAAAACCTGGTTTCCAAGTGTCTTGTACTTCACTCGCCCATCTGTCATCTTGTGCCCGTTAACACTGCAGATGAGAACATAACACTTAACTCATTGCAACAGAACATTACCTGTGAACAGAAATAATTACTAGGAGCCAGGATTGCAGACCCGTTAGTGAGTAAAAATGAATTATAACTGATAGGAATAATGCTCAACACCAACGCACCAGAAACCAGAGTTTTCCTCTTTGTTTTTGTCAAAACAAATAGTATAAACACAGTTGAAACAGAAATAACCGGAGTGCCAATTCCACCCACACAAAATGCATACCAATGCACATTATAGTTGCAAGTGAATGGCTTACTTTTGTATTATCATTTGGGTATTTTAGAAAATAAGTGCATCAGTATTAAGGGAATCCACCTTTTAAAGGTTGTGGTAAAGGGCAGCAGCCACAGGGGTGGGCAGGGCCCCAGCTGATATTGGCAGCATCTCTAAGTGATGTCTCCAGATCTTTCATACATTATTCAAGCTTCGACTGGGGTGGGGGTTGGGGGGGGGGGGGGGGGTGGGGGGTGGGGTGGCGGGGTGGCGGGGGGTGTGACGCTCCCCAACTATACTTTCCTCAGAGATTTCACACCGGCCTGTGTCTGTGTCAGCTTTGTTTAGGCTAAAGAGCATACCTGGAGGGAAAACACGCCATATTTATCTTTTACATATTTATTGGACGTTAGCATTCAGAATAAACCAGGCATCTCTTTTTTGGAGCAAAACTGAATAATCATTTAAAAAAAGAAGCCTGGTATAAAAGCAAACTGTCATAAAGTATTGAACAATGTTTTTAGATTCTTCTCAGTAGTCTACAGATGTATTTCCAATATAAATACATAGGTCACCTTTGTGCTAATTATTGTAGATAAACAAATGAATAATCTGCCCTTATCTTAGACACCTGGTAATTATGTATAATAGTTCAGAATTGCATTCATTTAACATGCTAATTAAAGGCTTAGCATTTATGGATGTGCCTCATCGGCTGATTTTGTTCAAAACACACAGCCTCACTCCTTTTTTAGGCACTTAGGTTCCTTTGTGTTTTTCTTTAGATCAATGTTAGTCTTTCATCAACTGATAATCTTTTGGTTGCCACACAATTGTTCATTTATCTCAACAAGGGTGATTGATACAATTGACCTTCTCCTCCTAATGAAATGGCATTTGTACTGCCAGGCTGTGCACAAAACATCTTGCTCCTCTCAAAACAGTGCTGTAATTTTCCTCTTCTATCAATCTTGCTACCAAAGGCTGAGGAGAAAAAAAATATGGATACCTCTACAATAAGTGGCAGTGAAACAGACAGTCAAGATGTGGGACAATAGATTGGCATGTGGCAGCAGATTTTTCAGCTACAAGCTAAAAATATTTATATAATTGCAGAACTCAATTTCCTTCTCAACACACTAGATTGGGATATTAAATACAGATGATCATAAGTGACTTTTTAGATCTTGTTCTTGATTAAGTATAAATTGGACATTTGTAATCCCCAATGACTGATGATTTCTAAAAATGCTGTAAATTTTTTGTTAATAAACAGAAAAAAAACACTATTTGATATATTGTGCATGATATATTCATTTACTGTTTCTCCTTTATAGATACTATGTTGAATGTGAAATATAATTCTGTTTAAACCTGTGTTCAGTGTGGAGTTTGCATGTATCCCCCCACTGTCCAAAGACATTGAGGTTAGATTAGCTGTAAATGGCTGTCTCTCCTCTGACCCTATGTATATTGAGATTAGCTCTGGCACTATGCACAAGATAAGCAGGTGTAGAATGGATGGATGGATGGCGGCTAAGTGTCAAAATGAGCTCTATTATATTTCAAACAGATTTTCAATCACTTGAATCCCTTTTGCTCCTGCACTTAGGAGGAGGATGTCAAGTGAAACAGGTGTGTACTGGTGCACTTAAAAATAAAGACGAATAGAAGAAAATTTAGTATGATGCAGTCCTCTGGCAGCCAGAGCTTCAGCACTCTTCTTACTACTAAGAATCTTAGTATGAATTTATTTATTTATTTATTTATTTTTCTCCAATGTACGCTACAGATATGATTGGAATATTTGTTTCAGGATGACTGGACCCAAATGCAGACAATCCAAGGCAGGAAGGTGCAATGTAATCTTATTTTAATAAAACAAAATTCAATCCAACTCAGAAAAAAAAAAAGAAACGCATATAAACACAAAATTTGAATGCGGAAAACACTAGGGTAACAGAGCACAGAACAGAAAACCTAAAACAGATGAACTGACAAAGACAAAGGGGAACACAGAGACTTAAACACACAAGGGAGGCAAGAGTAGTAGAACACAGGTGAAACACATCAGGGCGGGGCAGACAATCAACAAGGAGGGAAATAGGACAAAGACAGGAAGTAAAATAACCGCAAGAGACACACGGAAAGTAATTACAAAATAAATTAGGAAATGAACAAATGTCGAAACACCATGACAATATTCTTCTAAACATCATGGAATTATTCTGTATACTGTTATATACTGTTCAGAGAAAAATCAGAGGAAATCCATGATTGCATAGACAACTGCAAAGGCTAAAGGTACGGTGCTACAGAGGTCGATGAGCCGGTGCCCTCCTAATGTGGAGAAAGAAAGGATAGAGAGATTGCTCCCGACTGTTTTCATGTCAAACATGCGCTCTCTCTGCAATAAAAGAGATGAATTCAACCTACTCTTATAGATCGATAAAGACTTTTGAAAGAACTCTGCCTTATTCTTCTGCAAAATCTGGCTACATGGTATCACTAACACCGCTGTGGATTTACCTGGATATCAACGTATCAGAGCTGACCAGGTCACAGCGGCATGCTTTTACATCAATTACAACTAGTGCTCGCATACAGTAAAAACATACCAACACTGCTCCAGTCACCTGGAATCAGTTTTTGACAGTGCAAACCATACTACTCCCCGAGAGAATTCCTCGTGGGTATTTACATCCGCACACAAGCCCCTCACCCGAAAAGCACAACACTTGTTGGCTGACCATTGACCCCACAGCTGTGTGGAACGCTCTCATGGCAATCACAAATTACAATAAGAAAAGCCTTGCAATCAACCCATCCCCTGGACTGGCTGACAAACTCAACAACTTATACACTAGTTTTTAGAGGTCTGCACTGATCGCCCATTATCTGGGCCACCTCCATCACCTCAAGACCATCAGCCCACCCCCACCCCATCTCAGGAATCCAGTCCAAAGAAGCTGTGGATTGCTTTCCCTAAATAAATGAATGACAGTCTGGTTAAGACTGAGTTCAATTATTTGCATGTAAGAAATTACATTAACTAGTAGAACTTGCTATCAGGCATCGTCTGAATATTTGTTGTTATATTACAAATAAAAAAAAAGTCAAACAGGTACATGCTACGAGTCAAACCTGGGATTGGATCTAAGGATGTCCTGATGATGATGATTGGAGGGAGAATCTTTTAAACGTAATAATGATTAATTGCGACTCGCTCTTGTTGTGCCAGGAGTAGATGGTTAAGCTTCAGTCAAGCTTTGAGTCAGCTGTCAGGAGAGGCTACAAAGGCTCCGCCAGACCTTAAACCACAGGTGACTGCCTGATAAATGAAAGATATCCTGGGTTTAAAATTCTATGTGCCAGTCCCGATAATGTGTTAAATGGACCGTCTGCCACCAGTGAGGGTGGTGACACTGGTTCCTGCTCAGGGCTTCATAATAACTGGTTGAGATTGAAGGCTGAGACTTAATTACTGCATGCTATTCAATGGAGCCTTTCTACCCCTGTGATTATTCCAGTGGTTTATGTTGCTCATATGCTCAACATTTTAGGGGTTGGCTTGTCTGTCTTACCAAGAGTTTGGTGAAAAGGTTGAAACACATTTCGTTTCTGTGCCTCATGTGGACAGATGAGTCCGGCACATGTTAGCATGGAGAGAAATGGAGAGAAATGGAGAGAAATGTAAAAGTTCCCATATTAATTCCATGTTGTGGCTTTTTAGCTGCCTTGCCACCAGCCACTGGTAAACCAACGTTCAGGAATCAATTCAGGAATTTTTGTTCTTTTTCTGGTGTGAAATTACAAACAAGCTTAATAAATCGATGAAAAGAAGGAGTAGTAAAGGGAATCTAGTGAAATCATCTGTTGATGCACTTGAAATAAGAATGTGTTTTTGAACAACTTCACAATAATTATGCATTTTGCAGATATTTGTCTAAGTCGTCTATTCCTGCTTGGCTGAGCAAAGCTTCTTTCATTGTGATGGTGGACACTGTTCCTTTGCCAGACTGATGGGGTGCAGGGCCGACATTAAATCAGTCCTTTTCTGTCCTGGGGGAACTGCTGGTGTTTCTGTGCATCAGATTTTCTCTGTTTTTTCCTTCATCTCTCTGTGAGACCTGCACTTATCTGTGCTGTTGATGGAAGGAAAGGGCCTCAGACTGAGACAGGATGGAGCTCTCGCTGCATTAAAGGTTGGGAACAAAAGGCCTGCCATTGTCACAGTCCCCTTGTATCTTGCCGCAGCTCTTAAATAGCTCTTCTGGTGGCTGTAGGCTGTTATCTCCCATTCACTCATGTACCCCCTTTAGCAGCTGTACAGGCCATTATCTGATCCAGATTCAGCTGTTTTCATTCCCCTTTATTGTAAAAACATGAGCGAAGTTACTGCTGAAATGCTTACCACGCACAATCACAAATGGCTGCTAATGCTGCGTGGTGCCATAAGGTTGCAGTGAAATTGACGAAAGGCTCATTGTTTCCACACCATTTAAAAGGACCAGAAGTGGTGAAATTAAAACATAATTGAAGGCGTGTCTCTTTGTGGACTGATGGTTGAGAGGTGCTGTTACATGTATATGGGCCCCTGGTCTACAGTTTGACATGCCTTGCGCCTAGTTAGATAACATTTTATCCACTTATCCACTTAGCAAAGAAATACAATAACAAGGTCTTTCAAAACTGAAGGTGAGTTTGGCACATGGTGTTATTGTAGTGTCTCTACAATCTGTAATTTCTTTCTGCACTTTTAAAGACAGGAAGAAACCTTGAATATGTACGCTATTTTGAGTTTGTGGTCAATGCAGGAAGGATCGTTGTTATTGAAAGATATCCAAAATATTCCACACACAATACCCAAGCTTTGCATGTTTTAATGAAGTGAAGGTGAAATGCCTTGTTGTTCCACTCCTGTCACTGCACAGCTTTCAACATTTTGCACATTCCTGTCAAAAAAAAAAAGAAAAGAAATTGCACTGATTTCCTTCTATTAGGGAGGAACTGTTTAAAACTGAACAGTGCCTTTCATGATGAAACGGAGTGAAATGACAATAATTTAATGGCCTTTCTGAATCTACATTAGCCATATGCCAGCTTGCACTTCCTTAGTTTGATGAGTCTTTAATACAATGTCTCAAAAATTTAAATTGCATCATCTTTAAGCTTCAGTAGGCTGTAATTTGTAGCAACTACACTCTTTCCAGTGACTTGTTTATGAATAATGAATAGCTGGCCAAGATGAGAACTCAGAACACAGTTGGAGAAGACTTATGATTGTGCAGGACGTGTGACCTATGTCAAACACCATCTGTCTCTTGTCACTGAGATGCATGGTACCCGGCTACAGAGAACGCATCTGACCAGACGCTGAGTAAGTGTTGTGTCACACTGTGCACAGCTAGGTTTAGCTTAGCCTTTGCCCTGTTACAGTCTTGTTATATACCCTTATTGAAGCTCCATCACAGATTCATAAGTGTCAAATAAGCTGTCAAATTACCACAAGAACTTACATTAACTGCACCGCTGTGCCGATTTAAAGGTCTATAGTAATAGTCACCAAACCCTAGCACAAAATAGCCTCAGCCAGCTCAAAAGGGATTTCCAGTTTTGGTGATGAGTGACAGTCAGTCCTCACAGACATCGTTTTTAATAGAATTAGGTAACTAGGTGTCTGATGTTGGAAATCTTAAAGAGATTCAACGCCAGGTCTGCATGACTTAAATGTAGGTCTTTTAGGATGCAATTCATCTCTCCTAAAACTGTTGTGTAATTCACCTCAAATGTTACATATGGATGGCATGGTTTCCTTTTAAGCAGAGCTGGAGTTAATGGAAGCGGTTGTACTTAACTGTTCCATAGCAGAGAGACGAGTGAGGATTCAGGTTGGTACGATTTTTATTGAAGAGCAGCAGGGAGCCTCGCTCTTACACCCTTTTCAGACAGCTGAAAGTTAATATGCTTAGGTTCTTTTGGATGGATGGATGGTAATAAAAGAAACTGCTGATCACAAAGTTAATGGTAGAATTTCCATAGTGATGTCTTTCATCCAGTCACCATGAAACAAAAATTCTGTGCTTTAGACAGGAGGGTAAGTCAGACTGTAGATTATTAGGGTGAATTGAGAGTTGTCCTCTCAGTATGGTGATAATAGATGGGTGGTCTGAGGTTTCACGCCCTCATTGTTGGAATCCCCAGTCATAAGAAGTTGGCTTGTTTCCACCTTCAAACTAAGTAGTGCTCGGTAGCATCATAAGATGCCTGGAAAGATATTCCCTGGATGAAACAGCTCAGAATGCTCAGTTCTTGTGGTGTCACCACCTCCAGCCACATGAATTGATGATGAATGAAGCTTGGGAGTCAAGAAGGGGAGAAACCTTACAGAACCATGTGTGAGATATTGCTAGTCAGCCTGTGAAGTGTCAATGAAACCAGATATAATCTAAGTGTTTTTTTAAAATAATCTCTAGCTTTTATCTTTATGACTATTGCCGGGGCAATAAAATCTAGCCTTGTTGCTACAATCAAATCAAGGTAAGCTAGTGGCTATGCTGACAGCAAAAACTGGCAGCAGTGCACATCTGGGCTAAAAGAAACAGCAGTAGCAAGGAACAAGGCAGAGTCAGTACAAATGATTCAATAAGTGGAAAATTAAATGCTATGCTAAAAATCACACTGGCACACTTAGAAATTGGGGGCTAAACCTTGTGGAAGCGACATTAGTAAATGAAATAAAAATTTGAGTATTTATTGTTAATGTCCTTGAAAAGTAGAAAACAGTTGATGGCTGGCAGGAGACTGTAAGCATCGGTGCTAAATCTGACTGGACTTGTTTGCATCTTGTGGAAAGTTAGGTAAGATCACACACATTTCTGTGATTACACTTGAGCTACAAATTAGTTGATGGGTGTTTCAGGTGCTTTTCTGATTCTAGCCTCCTACTTCTGTATGAGGCTTTGACTGAGGGTATCTATGTTAGCCATGCAGGACTTTGTTTCAGTCATCTCAGCTGGAATGTATAACAGTTTCTCTGGTTGGTATTATGCTACTGAGTAGCCTGTGAAAGTTCATTCCAACTATTTATATAATCAAAACGTGTCAGTTATCTCGGTTATGTAATATTTAGAAGTATAAAGAAGTATAAAGATAAAGACATCTGTGAGTCCAGTTGTCTTTGAATTAGGGCTTTATTAAGTTTTATTGCAGGGCAAAGTTTTTAATCACTTATGCTGGTAAAAAATTCAAACAATATAGTGAATGTTGAATATTCATGTTTTGTGTGACCATGTATCAAAAAGCACAGTCTCTGGCTCTCAACCCCTATGATTTGTCACACTGCTGGAAACAGCACTTTAAATGATGACAAACAGGCTTACAGGCAGACAGGTGAGCAAGTTGGGAGGCAGGCAGAGAGGCAGGCAGGCAGGTACAAAACGCAGGTAATAGGCACAAAGGAAAACACAAGAAGCATGAACAGTTGAACTGTCATGGAGCTGGTAACAAAGGCAGGTGATTGCTAATGAGAAACAGGTGAGCAAGTGCAACAGACGACAGGAAACAAGTCCAGGGATCTCCAGTGGGTGGATGAAAAATGGCAGGTCTGAAGGTGAGAACACTGGAAGAAGTGAGCAGGAGCTGGAGAAAGGGGCAGAGGGCAACTGGGAAGCAGATCACAACGACATTATCCCCTCATTAAATGGCATGTTAAAGCTCTCACACCTTAACCCATTAAGACCCACGCGCCCTTTAAGATCGGTTGAGATGTACACTCACAGTATATGATACTGTAGTTTTTAAGACATGTGACAGATGAATTGCATTGTGAGCCACCAACATCCATGTCAGGAATTCAAAATCCATCATGGGAAATGTATTTTGTTTGTTTTTTTGTTTTGTTTATTTGGTGGTTTTGCTGCTAAAAAAAAAAAGTTGCAGTTCAGGGCTGGCAACCGGAGCAATATTAAAGAAGAGTACAAAAGTTACATGGATGAAAACAACAATTACAACGACTTCAGATACAGCCTTCGACCTGCTAAGCTGCTAACCAACTAGTCAAGGCTCAGGGTGAGAGATGTGTCGGGGGAGGAAGGGGAGGAGTGAGAGGGTAGAGGATGTAAAGGTTCACCTGATGCAATGCTGCCAATGGAACCTCTATTTCTCAGCCGAGGCAGATAGAAATAAGAAATAAAAACAATTTGAGACCTTAAATCATTGTCATTTATTGTAAACATTAACAAAAAAACATATCTAGTTTCCAAGGCAACATCAAAGATTTAGAATAAAAGTCAAAGGTTTAAACTCTCAAATCATTTTATCGCATTTTAGCTTCAGAGGCTGAGTAATAAAGGTTTGAGTGAATGTCAAGGTTTTCAGAAAACTCTGAAAACAACGCTTAGATCCCAGAATGCTTTTTTAGAGTTTGCCTTAGGTCTTAATGGATTGAAAGCCAAATTCACCAAGGTGGCAATGGAATTCAGCTTAATTACCCAATTGCAATCTCAAACTCAAATGTGTTGCCTACAAAGCTACCAGCTCTCCCTCCACAGAAAATAGCACTTGACAACATTGGATCTCTACCTTCCCTGGTCTCTCTGGCCTTTTCGGAGCACCACAAACCAGCGGAGTTAGACAGCATTACCTTCCCTGCTGGTTGCCTCTGTAGAGCGCCATCACAACAATAACAAGTACTTCAACACATTTTCGCTAATTTGAAACAAGGCAGGGAAAACTCTTTTCTGCCTTGTCTCATTTTGAATATTTGATGTATTTTTTTACATGGAGACTCAATGCTTGCTCTCTTGGTGGTCCTTTCTTGGTTAATCCTATCCAAGCCTAATTTATGGTTCAGGATTTCACATCCCAATTGTGAAAAGAATCACTCCAATATCTCATGTCTTGTTTTAACAGCATGTTGGTGTAACATTGCCGCCTCAGCACATTAGCTATATTTACTACCACCCTTTTCTGCAGGAAATTGCCTTGGCAGGGTGAAGAAGCACTAGGGGGGGCATTTCCTAAATTGCAGTCCCTCTTCGTTTTATAAATGGGCATTTCCAAAATTGCATGTCACATTTGTAATTCCAGCTCTGTGTTGCCTTGCTCTGGCTGTAGACTATAGATGCAGATGAGACTCTTTCCATTGTGATCTGTAAATGCTAATAGTGAACGATGTCAGGGGCAAAATAGGAGGTGTCACACACACTCTGCAAAATAGCATCTATCCCGGAGGGGTTAGAGGGAGACAGAGCGACATTGCATTTGCTAATTTCATAGTATGTTGCACGGTAATGGGTTCACATAGAGTGATCGTATGTATGGAAACAAAGAGGCTATAAAAATATCCATATGTGTTTTTTCTTCTGTTCTTCTCAGAGAGCTGTCATAGCTAATTCCATCAGCGACATTTTTTTTTCAAGTTCCATGTGAGTTTAAACACGGTTTGTCAGATGCTACTACTCCCCAGTGTGTGTTTTTACAGGATGCTTGTTCGATACTCACTTCTTGTCATGTTATCACACCTTGTGACCTGACCTCCAATTATTTCTCCTCCACCTATCCATCTCTCTCTTCACATGCATTCACAAACTAGTCCCAGTTTGCTCAGTGCAGCATCGTGACAAAGGCGAGAATGACTGCAGTGTGAATTTTGTGGTGCCCCAACCTAACATGAGAGGAGGTGTCAGAGATGAAATAATGGGACAAACAGTTGCCTAGAAACTGTCAGGGGAGATGAGGGGCAGCTGGATCTGCTGATATCACCAAAGTTCGTTCGGGACATTGATTAAACAATATTTTTTCAGAAAGAGCATAGTGCAAGGAGCAAGATAGTCTGTGCACCACAAGATGGAGAGTCTTTGTGGGTTTGTGGAGGGTGTGGAAGAGAAAAACTCTTACTTTGGTTTTCTTGACTTTCTGCATGTGTTCTCTTCTTAGCATGTTCTAACTGTTGATGCAGGCTTTGCATTGCAGATGCTGCAGGCAGCCACCCACACCGACTGAAAATTAGACTATCTGAATAATTTCAATCAGATTTCATCCCTCTGTGTGATGGTCTCCCCCTCACCGATCATTCCACCATCATACCAGGAAAGAAATCTCAGTGCTCCTGCTGTGGGAGAAAGCTGATGGCCCTCTTTCTCATTTTTCTGTTAAGAGTATAACACAGGAGACATCACCTTGAATGCACTCTTAACCCGAATTAGTTGACTTTACTCGCAAATCGCGTGGAAACCCGTTGCCCTATACCACTTTAGTTTTTACACAAGCTGAAACTAATTATGTTGAGTTGTATTAACATGGGATGTTTAGTTTTTACACAAGCTGAAACTAAATATGTTGAGTTGTATTAACATGGGATGTTTAGTTTTTACACAAGCTGAAACTAAATATGTTGAGTTTTACTAACATGGGATGTTTAGTTTTTACACAAGCTGAAACTAATTATGTTGAGTTGTATTAACATGGGATGTTTAGTTTTTACACAAGCTGAAACTAATTATGTTGAGTTGTATTAACATGGGATGTTTAGTTTTTACACAAGCTGAAACTAAATATGTTGAGTTGTATTAACATGGGATGTTTAGTTTTTACACAAGCTGAAACTAAATATGTTGAGTTTTACTAACAGAACCTGAAGTTTAGTATTTATATTTGTTAGTAGTGTGTACTCAAAATTATTAAATATAACTAGCTATTATTTTCCTCTCATTAAATTACCTTTTCTTTACACACCTTTAAATGCTTCAATGCACTTTATTTTCAAGAAAAATGGCAAAACACAGCCAATCTTATTATTACAAACTTATCATCAGGTCAACATCAACGCATCCAACCTAAAATTATTAATCTGAAAAAGGTCATTTCAAATCATTGAAACAATTATGTGTGTGGCTGGTGAATGTGTCTGTGTGTTGTCTGTGTCTGTGCTGTTTGTGTGGTTGTTGGTGTTGTCCATGCTGGTTGTATGTGGGGGTGTTGAATGCATCACAAATTTACAAGAAAAACATGGATGTGCCCTGAGATTATAGTGGTAAATCCATAAAAAAAAAACAGAATTCACAAGAAACCTCTGCTCAAATGTACAAGAAATTACAAACAAACAGAATCTGTTTGATCTGCCTAAATGAAGGGAGGCCAGCACATGAACCAACAGAGACTATCATATCAGAACAATATCTAACTCCATCTACAAAGACTGATGATGCAACAATAACTGAACAATGTCTTATGTCTTTCTGCTACAACTCCTCTCAATTTTCACAGAAGTCACATCCTTCAGCCCGCTTCCTACAACATTTAAGTGTGTGTAGGTGTGTATGTGTCAGTGTTTTTTGTGTGTAGGACTGTGTAGTGATTGGGTGTTTATGTGTCTGTTGTTTGTGTGTCTGTCTGCGTTTTACGTGTGCCTGTTTGTCGGCCTGTTTTACAGAAAATAAAAAAGGTTCACCCCACTGGTCAGAAAGTGTTTTTACCGGTGTGGCAAAAAAAAAAAAAGTAGTTAACAGCTTATTACAGTACTGCTGACATCTCTTTACATTGCGAGCTGATTTTTCAAAGTCTGTAGCTTCGGTTTTAGGTCAGTGTGGCCTAACGAGAGCAGTACCTGTTGGATGAACTGAAATGTGAGCTTCATAGTCTTGGGATAGTTAAGATGGAGTGCATATGTGAGTCCAAACAGAATGCACATTGCTTTTGGCAGATCTTGAATGTTTCCCATCACGACCTCTCCCTCAATGATGATTTTCAACGAAGCTGGACTGAGATGCTGGGAAGATGTGGGCACAGCACCTTCACGCTCAATGAGAAGTATCCCGATGTCAAGGTCACGGAAAGAATCATCATCATCAGATTCCTTGATGAAGAATAACAGAAGAGCACAATCATTACATTAGACTTCTCATTTGAAAAAAAAAAACTTTAATCAATATACTGTTAGAGTATCATGGTGAAAATTAAAAGAAAGCAAGAGCTTACTTACAAAGCCTGCTTTGAAGAAGTTTGTGGGGTTGTCCCCCAGGATGATTGGAAGCCCTCTGAGCACCTGTGTCCGGATCGCAGTTGGCTCTGTAGTCTTTTGGGAATTAAACAGAATAACAAGTTAGATAGCTAAAATGAAAAACAAATAATGATCTATAAGAAAGTCAATGATCTATAAGAAACTGAATTACACAACTAATACAGTGGCACTATGATGTTTTTACAAAACCTGTAAAGAACAATGCCAAGCACATAATGTGTATGGACCTACATTGGTCTGTTGTGAAATCTGTGTCAACAACTGTCCAACATTCCCCCTCTTGGAACGAAATAACTCAAGGAGACGAGGACTGTGCCGATCGATGCTCTCATAGAATTCCTGCTTGAGGTTCTTGCCCACAATCCTGCTGAACTCCATAAACACCTGAAAAATAGAGAGGGAAAAAAAAAAAAACAACAACCTAAGAACCTAGATCAACTGAGCTATACAAGGCAAGCCATCTGCAAAGTAGATCTTGAAAAACACCAATGAATGTCCTTTTTGTATGATTTGAAACGTTGATGTTTAAATGTGTAAACAGCATGCCTCAAATCAAAAATATCAATGTTTTCCTTAAAGAGGATAAGAGAGGGGGCGTCGTGTGGTGTAGTGGTCTAAGCAGGCACTCCATGTAAAGAGGCTACAGTCCTCGTTGCAGTCGGCCCCGATTCGAGTCCTGCATCGGACGGCCCTTTACTGCATGTCATTCCCCCTCTCTGCCTCCCCATTTCCTGTCTCTCTACTGTGTGCTATCAAATAAAGGCATAAAAGCCCAAAAAATATACTTAAAAAAAAAAGAGAAATATATATCTAGACACATTATATAATAGAAAGATAGTCATTAGTTATCTTCTCTTTCGTGAACATACCTGATCTTCAGTGAAAAGGGCAGGCCAGCGTTTCACCATCGTGCTTATGGCGGGTTCCGACTCCACTACCTCTTTTCTTCTCAGAGCAAACGTCTGATCCATCTTCTGTTTCACAAGAGGTCCATTTGGTGATCTCTTCTGCATTTCATCAACCAAGTCTTTGCAGGCCCCCTCCAGGGCTGCTTGATCAAATCCATCCGGAAAGTTGGGCAAGTAGTTGATTTCACCTTTCTTTGCCTTTTTGATGCGCTTGTTAGCTGGTTGTCCTTCTGCTGAATGCCTTCCCCGCTTACCGGCATTTACTGCAACATCAAGGCATCCTGATTGCCTGCGCTTTGTTCTATAATTAGCCATTTTATGCTTTAGACTATTTTTCCAACCACAACAGCGAGTGGTTGAGCCTTGCTCCTGTAGACAAGGGTGTTTGCTTATCAGTGCCGCTGCAACACTTTTGAACTGAGCTGGAGATGGGTATGCTGTGTAGCTATACATGCTCTCTGCTAATCTCTCAAGTATCTCGTGTTTTAGTTCTTTTGATACTTTAAGGTGTGTTCCCTCACTCATAAACAGCAGATCTGCTTGCCTCAGTCTATACTGCACATCAACAGAAAATGTTGGGATGTCAAAAAATTCTGGCCACTTTTCCTTTTGCTCCTGAGATGAGTGTGAGAGAATCTCTGTATCTGCTGTACTCGTGTCACTGAAGACTTCATCAGGTGAGACAGGTACCAGCTCAAGGACAGGCAAGACTTTAACTGTTGGTTTTTCTGGAAGTTCTTCAGTATCTGTCAGATTACATAGTTCATTATTGAATTCAGGGTCTTGGTATTGGAGACTGAAGTTGTATTGAAGTCCCAGTGACTCTTTAAGCTTGCTTATCAAATCTTCGAGTGTAGAGGGCCTTGTATTTAGGATAACTTTTCTTATATCTGCCTGTGTTAGAATGACCCTCAAGGTCATCTTCCGGTTTGCAGTCATCTTGGGAATAGAAACAATAATTAGATTAGAAATTTACATATCGAATAGGTCATTCAATTGCTGAGCCATTGCTATGTGCATCACAAAAACAGTTGATTAATAAGTTAGTTGCTTAAGTTCAGTGCACTTTCTTTTTCCTCCAGAAGAAACATTACTGTAAAGATAAGTTAAATCATATGAGTGTTTATGTAGATGTACAATGTACCATTAGAAATAGTTTTGCACATCTATGGAATAAAAGAGCTGTAACAATGAATAGATCACATGTCCGTTACTGTAATAATCTCCAACTATTTTCACATTTGAGTGATGATTTCAAGTCAGAATATTTGAGAATGTCACACTGGGCTTTGGAAAACACTGATCAAGCTGAACCAACACCAACATTGAACCAAGCTATGATTAGTATTCTGAGAAAAAAAAAATTAATAAATTGTGTCTGTGTTTGTATGTGTGTTGCATGTGTCTGTGTTGATTGTGTGTGTGTTGCATGTGTCTGTGTTTGTGTGGGAGTTGCATGTGTCTGTGTTGTTTGTGTGTGTGGGCATTCTATGTGAGATTTACAAGAGAAAAATGTGATGTCCCCTGAGATTAAAGTGGTAAATCCATTTTAAAAAGTCTAATTCACAAGAAACCCCCTTCTCAAATGTACAAGAAAAACATTTACAAAAAAGTCACACATTTAGGAAAAAAGAAAAAAAAACTTCTCAGACTGTATCATTATAAATTTCAACATGAGCTCTAAAATAAGCTACAAAATCTTCCATTACAGTCTAGACTGATTGCAGAAATCACATTGTGGCCTCTTAACACAGGATATGACGCCTGAGGGTCACTACTAAATTTTCACCATATCTGTACGCTGACAGAGGGAAAACATCATTGAGCTCTTTCAGCTGCACCACACACAGAGAGGGGTTACTGTTGTCACAGATGAGTTCGAAAGATCTCAAATGCTCGTGGTACCAAGCAGTCATCTCACTGCAAACAAACAGGATCTCGGTGTTGAGTGCCACTATCTGTTTGATCTGCCTAAATGAAGGGAGGCCAGCGCATGACCCAACAGAGACTATCATATCAGAACAATATCTAACTCCATCTACATACACTGATGATGCAACAAGAACTGATGTAAGCTGAGGAACTCTCTGGCAGAAAACCTGTTGGACATTCTCAGGATAAGATGTGATTGATGCTGTACTGACCTTGTCCATTTCAACTGATGGCTTGAAAAATGAGCTTGTGTCCAAATAGTAAGCCATCATTTTCTGATGCTTAACAGCCAATGTAAGAGCTACATTTTTGAAGTTGTGGGCATTACGAATGACCCGTTTGAAGAATTTGTGTTTCCCCTCGAATCGCATTGTCCAAACATCTGAAAGGGGACCAAATGCTTTGATCATCTCGGGGTAATGCTCGAGGTAGTGATGTTTCGGCCGTAATCTAAAATCTGGGAATGTTGTTTGCAACAAATCTCTGTGTTCTGAAACTTTGCAGTCAAGGAAATGTACCGACTCTTCTGTGTGCTTAGTTGCGACAGCCAACTCAACAATGTCTTTTAGGAGCAGCAGAATGTTCCACGCATTGTCTCCCTCGGGGACTTTATGGCCAATGATAAGTGGGAGTAGCCTGAGTAGGGTCCAGTTCTCATGGCCATTGCCACCTATGGTCCCTTTGGTAGAAAAGCCGTGGGCAATTGGCTGAGGCTGGTCAGTTTTGTCATGAAAAGCATATTCAAAAGTTTTCATGGCATGGTTCAGTGTTTCTATGGTGAAATATTTCTTAGAAATCATGTCTGAAATGCAGAGCGATAGCTCAACAGGAATAATCCCTTCCAAAAGGTCATGGAGGATGTCAGGGGGGTAACCACGGACAACATGAAAGTGCTCCAGACCATCAGTCAATACACACTCTCCTTTAACACCATACCGTTTTGCCATAGCGGGATCCTGCTTTACCTCCTGCACCTGCTGGTTGTGAGTGTTTATAGTGCGGGGTTCAAAAGCACCTGAATGTACCTCCTTGGCTTGCATCTCGCCTCTGGTTGCCATGCAGAACCTGCAGAATCTGTCCACCGTAAAGCTTTCGAAGAATCCTGCCAGAGAATGAGCAGCCAGGTTATCTGCGGCCACATATAAAACCGTACCTTTGACACATTCTCCCAACTTCTCAACATACACACCATGTTGCTCCAAAGAAGCTAGATCCTGAATGAGAGGGCGGAGAATTTTGGCGTAGCCAAATTCTTTTACATGAGAGGCTTTACACAAAACGGCAAGCTGAATGGAGTGGAGTGTGGATCTGTATTTTGATGGCACATTAGCTATCACCCAATACACTGCACTCATTTTATGTTTCTTTCTAGATGTTCCTAAGGGGTTGGACACTTCAAAATCATCTGTATAAAGTCCAACAGCGATTTTGAATTCCTCCCCTTTAAGGAGGTCATTGTCATTACAGTACATACCATCTCTGTATGAACTGTACTCATGTTGCACATGCTTTTGGATGGGAAGAGCTTTATCCAAAATGTCTGCCCTATTCAACATCTTCTGAAGCATTGGATGCAAAGGTACATATACAGCACTACATTTTTTCCCTCTTTCAATAAGGTACTCCACTGGTTTAACCTCTGTGAAGTTTTTATTCACATATGCTGCTCTCCTTTTTGATGTTGATAAAGGGCCATCCTTGCCACAGAATCTCATGATCACATTGCTCTTTGCGGCAGCCCTGACTAACTCTTCCACAACTGAATCGTCTACATATGCATGTTGTATGAGAATGTCCTTGACTGCATTATGCAGCAGTGGCTGGGCTAGTTCACAAATCTGTAACAGCTGTTGTATTACTTCTTGTACCGTATTTTCTGGAATGTGTAGCACTGTTTGCATCTTTAAAAAAAGAGCTGCAAGATTGTGCTCCAGCTGTTTCTCTAGATCATGAAGATCTTCATTGGTAGAATCCTCGCTTTCTTCTGATTCAGAGGTGTCATTTGGAGGCTCATGTTCTTCTTGTGCCATTTCATTAGTTACACTACCAGAGACAATTTCTGGCCTGAACATCCTCCAGTTGTGTGTTCTGTGCTCCTTACTTCTGTGTGCATTAAATGTAGAATACACATTGGTGTGAAAGTTACAGCCATTAAATGGACACTGGACTCTGTGATTTACCTTCAAATGTGTACTGCGCAGGTGAGTGAGAAAGACTGCTTCTGTGCAGGGTGCAGAAAAATCACATGACTGACACTGAAAGTTTACTTGTGCAGTGTCTCTTGGTTGTGCACCCTGGGTTTTCTGGTGAATCTTTGCTAAATGGACCTTAAGTGCATTAATGGAGTTGAATGTGCACACACATTCTTGGTGTAAGCAGGGAAATGGGACAGTTCTACCATAGTTGCCGTGTTTTAACCGATAATGTTTTAAAAGGTAACCCCTTTTCTCACACATAAACTCACAATACTTACACTTCCACAGCATCCTCACAACACAAGGATCTGTAAAAATAGAAAACAAGAAAACTTTTAGTTCAACAACTCAGCTCAACAATATCGCTGTTAAATAACAAAATGGTAATAGAACCGAAACGACGTCTGTGTTACACATAAAACCGGCATGTAAACCACCCTGAGAGAGTGAGAGGAGGAAACAGAGTGGACACGGAGCGGTCGAGTGGATCAATGCTTGGCGCGCAGCTCACGGCGTCCACAACATTAACACCTCCACAACGGCAGCGCCTGCTACACTCTTTTGCCTCCGACAGCGGTTGAACCGCTTTTCTACCGCATGAAATGGCGGAAATATAAATTATAGTCGCGCAAACTCGCCGGTATTTGAGCTGTCCTAAGACTGTTAACACTTGCTAATTTTAAGCTTTAACATTCAGCTGACACTATTTTGAGTGGACATTAGCTAGCATAAGCATGCATGCACAGGTTCAAACAGTACATTAACATGTAACAGAGAAAAAACAGACAACAAATTCAACAAATTATCTCCAAGCTTTTGGGTGTTAAAATTTCCCACAAAGATAACTAGGCTACTTATTTTACATACTAACCGTTCAAGGCGTTCAGTAAAGCTGTGAAGGAGCCGACAGACCGTCTGCTGCAGCTGCCTGTGTTCGTCCCGCCGAGTCAGTGTCGACCTCCGTGCAATTACCGTTGCGCTGGCCTTGTCATGTGACCATGGACGTTTTTGAATTAGGCCCCTCCCCTTTCTTGCAAAACTTAACATACCAAGTTATCTCTACTAAACCCGATTAGTACAATCAATCTTTCAGCTAAATAGTACAATCAACTAATGCTGTTTAGTAATGATAGCAGGTTTTTACAAAACATAAAAGTTTAAGTCATGATCACTCGGAAGGTTAAGTAGAAACAAAATCTGGGTTTACAGTGTGTGCATTCAATGTTCTAATGTTTTCAATCATAATATGCATCACACAGTCGTCGTATAGACTTTCCTTGCAGAGAGGTATTTGAACTAGTCAAACTTCATCCATTGTAAAGCCTTTCTTTTAGCTTCATTTCAGTCTACAGCCTGTGTTTTTGTTTCATAAGTTTTCTCACAGCATTACCATAGTATTACAATGTGTTCACTGAGCCTCTTTGACAGCTATCTTTAGTAGCCACAAAACACACTTTGCAGCCACACTGCACAATCACAAAAGCTATCCAGTAGCACGTTCATTGTTGCTGCAGAATAAAGATGAGATTGTCTTTAATTTCTAAAAAGTTTCTTTTTACACAATTGTCAGTATGTTGGGTTTTTTGTGTTTGTTTTGGACACATGTAGTTTGAAAGAAGCACAGAAGCAAGAGATTCATCTCATCTAACCCACTCGAAATAAAAACACAGTATCACTAGTGCTGTGTCAGTCTACATGACTGGTGTTTTATATTTTTTCTTTGACAGCTTTGTCTTTGGTTGTTTCAGTGTGAAATAGAGTTTCAAATGCTACTTGTGTAGCTTGTAATTTTAAAGCATAATAGAAGGGAATCCCTTCCCTCAGTTCATGGTTTTCTGCTATTTGAGAAAGTTGTTTGGGCAAGGTCATAACTATGGAATCTTTTCTTGCATTTAGTGAGTTGATATAAGGTCTCCAAAAATCTTTTTGCAATGTACCTCCATATATTTGAGAGCTGTGTGGTGTCTTTTACAGATAGGCAAGCAGTAACTACACGCTCTGCTTGACTTGGCCACATCTACGAAAATAACAGAAACGATAGATGCAATGGCTGGAAGTCGAGCTAGTGTCCAGAGACATGTGGCCACAAGAGGGCAGTAAATTACAAGATTCTCAAACAGGCAATGTCAAATCCTTTATGTGACAGAACGCTGTTCTGAGATGTAAGGAGAGATATCGTTTCCACTTCAGCATTGCACGCAAGTTGATGTGTATTTTCAGCTTCACGCACTGGTTTCCTTGCTTGTCCTGAAGGCACACCACTGGCATATTTGCACATGGACATGTAGCTATAATAGGTTTTATCCAAATTAAATATTCAATAATGCTCCACAGATACTAAGATTACATGGACTTGTTGATTTGTTTTTGTTCCTCGATGATTCCTTAAGATGGAGCACTTTAATCATCTCACCCATGGCCTCTGAGGGCTTCATACCTCATACTTCACTGTGTCTCTTATGTGTCCCAAAGGAATACCAATTCTCCACGAACAAAAGGGATGAATTTCTGATTCCAAGGCACCCATGCAGGTAAGACAGAGGACTTATTTAATACAAGTTATTTTATGGTACATTGGATTAATTGGAATGGCTACAGTACTTTCCCTGTAAACACATTTGTAATTGTGCTCACTCAGAAAAAGGATGTCTGTGTTTTATGAATTATAGCTCACTCATGGTGAATTTAAACACAGCACCCAGCTGTTCTCCAATGTCCAACTGCAGAGGTACGATGCTGCAAGGATGCTCTAGTGTTCAGTAAGATCTTAATCACGATCTGAATCTTCAAAAACAAAGCTGTGTGTGCAGCTCAGTGTACAGCATTTGCATCACCAAGTATGTGTATCCTGGGGTGCACAGATGTTATGTATGCCAAATGTGGAAGTCTGTGAGTAAATGTACCATTATAGAAAGGTGGAAGTGGAAGTAGAAAGTATTAGAGCTCTCTTCTCACATAGCACGCCTGTCAATGTACTTAAGCCTGAGACTTGACATGGTGCAATCACAGCAAATGACTTTCCTGAAAAAGAATAGCACGCATGCACAAGGATTCCTAATTCATTTTGTGAATACTACTCTTAAACTTAATTAAGAAGAAAAAATGCAGCTGGTAGTTTCTGTCTTTTAAACAGCACATCCTAGCTGTGTAAATGTGTATACTACAACAGCCTAATTGCTTTATTGTAATGATATGTAAGAGTCATGACTGACCTAAATCCTTTTATGGATTCCAAAGAAAACACAACACTGATGTAAGGCTTTCTCCACAGGCTTTATTGGATTAAAAGTCCAAACCTACTACTACTTTTGGATAAAAATGGACTAAGAAGTGTTCACAACAGGCCAACATTGTTCCCTAGCTTTACTACACAGGAAAGGGATATTAAGGACAAGTACATTATGGGAGGCGATCATGTTCTTATGATAAGTGGATTTGTTAGATCATTAGTTAGAGAACAGGACAATAGAAAAATAATTATTAAGTGAAAGAAGGGAGGAGTTTCAATTTTGGGAGGACTCAGGTAGCGAAATAGTGGAAAAGACCATTATGTGTGCTGTACATCAATACCCTCAATAGAGCTCATAGACGATTGAGTAAAAGCCTGCTCAACAGTCATGAAGTGAAGAAGACCAAAGAGCAAACGTAAGAAAAGTTATACGAGATGTAAAGAAGGAAAGCTGGCATAAATGTTGGTGTACTGCCAGAAAGAGCCATTCGCGTAATACTTAGCTTTAAGTCGCCAGTTTTTCAGGTCAAAGAGATTATTTCTTTCAGGATTCATCCAGAAAGGGACATTTTGGGAGGGTGTTAGTGAAGTGGCTTCTTGTCATCTGTTCCTCTCACATCACCGTAAACCAGTGAGTCAGCTGTGATTTTAGTTAGAAGTCACTTGTTCATTTATCATTTTGATTGTTTTCAAAGTCTGTGTTATCAGGGATAAAGGTTTTTATCATGATCTGCCCCTGTCTCTAGCCTCAGCTCACTGTGCGTAGTCAGTCTTTGTCCCCTCTTCTCCCCAGACCTACCTTCCTCTTTCTATCCACCAGATCTCCTCAGGATTTTCCAAACCATCCTCATTCACCTGCCCCACCAAGTCACACACCAGATACTTTTACTTTGAAACAGGTTCAACCCTGAGTTTTCAGGGTTAAAACTGTGGTTCACTTCTTACCGGAGTATATCACCATGGTAATCTTTGCTGCACACCTATCCTGCTCCAGAGTAGGTTATATTCTTTGATTTTTCCTGACGATTTATTACCCTCATTATTGCAGAAGGCCTGTTCCTTAGCAGGACTGTACTCCAGTAAAAAAATAAGGCTAAAATTGTAACACATGCCATGAGAATACATCTAATGAACACATTAATTTAACGGACCACACAAATGTAATCATAGTCAGATCTACTTGTCCCTTATAATGGGGCATGAGCCCATTACACAACGTGCTAGCTGTCCTTTCTGCATTTGGCAACTACAATTGTTGCTTTAGCTTGTGTTTAACTTCTGTGTATTTGAGTAATATTAATAGTATAATAGTTTGCTCTTCATTTGTAAAACCTGCAAACACTGATTGACACTGAGGCGATTGACCCCTTTCACACTGCCAGATGAGTTTCCCTTTCTATAAGGACTGATAGATACGCAACTGCAGGGAGCAACGTCATCACATGCAGTTACAGAGCACACACACAGACAGGGAATACATCCTCACAGATTCAAAGAGTGAGCTGCTAGCTGCCATGCAGACTGGACAAAACAGATCTGTCAC
Organism: Seriola aureovittata; assembly: GCF_021018895.1. Taxonomy (NCBI): domain Eukaryota; kingdom Metazoa; phylum Chordata; class Actinopteri; order Carangiformes; family Carangidae; genus Seriola; species Seriola aureovittata. The sequence continues at coordinate 19,397,945 of NC_079374.1, forward strand.
ATCTCATTTCCAGATTGGTGCTCCTTCAAGTGTCTGAGCCTTCATGTGAGACGCTTCGGTCAGTGATGGTGTGTTTTTAAAACTTATTTTGGGGCTGCAGCTTACTGCATCCCTGAACACAACACACTCTTAGCGGAACATGTAGCTGTTGTTTTTACAGTGTTTGTGTGCTCTGAAAGACGTTACAGCACGGAAAGGGGCGGAAATTAGCATTTACCCAGGTAGCATGTTTGCAGCCCTATTGATCAGAGCTGGAACTGATACATATGTGACTACTGCAGAGTTATTTGACCTGAGAGTGAATGCCAATTGTACCCTTTTCACACTGATGATAAAAAGCCTGATGTTAGTGGGTGTGTGTGGGTTTTTTCACCAGTTTAAAAGGGGCTTTAGTGAAGCCAGATAACAAAAAGATATCCTGAGCATGTTGAACTTTCTTCATAGTACAGGCCCCTGGTCGCACTTATCATCAACCCTGCAATCACCTAAGCTTCCCTACCCCATGTCTGTTCCCAGTTTCTCATTTTCTCTGCCAGTACTTATACCAGCCCTCGGTCCCGACTCAGCGACAGATCGTCTGCTTTAGTTACTATTTTCATTCCCTAGTGTTTCTGTGTATTGACCTTGCTTCTTGTTTCCTGCGATTGGATTACCTGTTTTTTGGATTCCTGTTTCTGCTTGCCTGCTCATCCACCCAACTGCTTCTAAGCCATTTTTTTCATTTATTAAAGCTCCTTCACCACATCAATCTGTCTTTTGTGTTCCTTTGGGTCCAGAACAAACCAAATATTGTGACACTTTTAAGATTTTGATTGTGTTCACATGCTGCTTACTGTTATACAATATGTCTGATTATTCTCAGCCCATTCAACTTATTTAGCTTTGATACAGGACCAAAACATCTTGTATATTGGTCTTGCTCAATGCATTTTTCGATTTATTTGTTTACCAAGCTTGCATGTTACCAAACATTCATATTTTGGTAAAAATATGACTCACTTTTGTTGCAAATAACTACTGTGTATTTGCTTACATTGTTTGTGCAATACAAAAACAAAAAAGCCAATCGCGCGGCCAACAAACTAAAACTGTGCCACATTTCGGCGTACATTAAATGCTAATGCACTGTGCTAATAAATGGCACCCATTAACATTGTGCTTCAATTTCTTTTTAAATGTTATTCTTCTAAATGTGATTTGAATTTCACACTAAAGGGTATTATATAGGCTATTGAGACTTGAAACAGTCTTTTTAACTAGACAGCGATGTTAAACCACTGGAAGTTGCAAGAATTTGCAAAAAGCTGTAAGATGATGGACTTGATGACAGACTCAGTGATGCAGGGAAGAGTCATATCAAAACTTAAGGCACATCTGGCAGAGTGGATTTAATTTTGATGTGACTGCAACTGCAGTGATTATGAATGACCTTATAAATCGTACTTGGAAAAATGTAATGATGGATTGCATTCATCAGCCTAGCAGTATGACTCTGCAGGCTCATTTTAATATGTTTGTGAAAATAATACGAGCCTGGGACTCCAGTTAGTGAGGGAAACCTACATTTTACAGGTATTATCCTTCATTTCTTTCACCAACACCACTGCCACCATGTAGACTGTCCTGAACCTTAGCTTATCAGTCACATGACTTTGCCTGTCAAAAGCAGATTAAAAGACTGTTAACCCTGTAGTGAGGGAGTGGGTTTTGGCATAGGAGAGAGGCTTGTCTAAATGTAAATAGGAAGAACATTTCTGGGTGAGCTTTCCCTCCTCCCTGTAGTCTCAGCTGTAATGGATAACACTGCCAAGCCTGCAATTACTCACTGTCTCACGCCTGCACTGTTTTCATTACACCCTTTAGAAAGAAGAAGAAGAAAAAAAAATTAAAATTAACACTGTTGTTGATGTTTTGATGAAGAAAGATCAAACCTCTTTAGGCACATCTTAGGCTTCCACATTTCTCCTTGATGGATACTGTTGCTGGACCTGTGGACAGTTTTTAAAGTAATTGATACATTAAAAACAAAGTGATTCAATTTGCTTTTAGAAATTCAAGATACAATTAAAAATAACAAAAAATGTGCTAATTCTTTAAAGTGTGACATCGAATAAAAATGCAAAGCATCTTAAAGAATGGGAAAAAAAACCAATAAACGTGCGCTTGAAAATCACATACTAATCCAGTCACAGCAGACACCCTGATGTTTCTGAGCAGATGAAGACACACCAGTTTGATAGTGAACCAGCATTCACAAGAGACCTATACCTTTTTCTCAAGAAACATTCTGGCTTGTAAGTGTAAAAGCACAGCTCTTGGTATTTGATAACGTGAAAAACAACATTTAGTTGTGGTAGTTCCAGGGTCCTGGTATTGTGCATGCTGGATTACTGATATGGTTCACATTTGATGGAACTGAGCCATCATTATAAGAATTTTTTCTCACTTGTGTTTTTCTGGCTATGACAAATCAAAATGTCTGCCATAAAAAAATGTATATGCCAGGACCCTGGAACTGAAACAGCCAAATTCAATTTGATCATTTACACCTGCTTTTTCCACCATCAGAGCGTCTTCCCAGCAAAAGTGCCACTGGTCTCAGGTAACATGAGTGGTGAATATAGACCACAGTAATCGAAAGGTGTCTGCCAGCTAGCTGGCAGCCTTCCCAGCTAGCTACCGTATTTTCTGGCTGCTTGTCTCTTCACCACCCACCTGAACCATCTAACAGCATTCAGGTTTGGTTTATCGTCTCACTTATTCTAAAGACATGTTGTCCTCACATTGGAAATCAAAAGTGTTTATAGTCATTGTGAACAGCCAAACTGGAAGCTGGAGTGATAAGCCAAGCTGTGATAGAGAGGGAGGGAGACTCAGACGTTCTCTGCAGTTTTTTGTCACGTTAGAAGGGCCACAAATTAAAAAAAGAGAATGAGAGTGTTAAACTGAATGCTTGGCTCCTCTTTCACCTCTGCACAGCTTGCAGTTACAGAAAATGCTTGATGCAGACAATCCGTGGTTTCTGAAGCTATCTGACCATCCAATATGCATTTGGACAGCATATAAATCGGACATGATGTTAATTAGCTACAATTTACCAAATGTGCCGGCGACAGTTTTCTTTATAGCCAGAGACGTTGCAGGTTGTTCACTAAACTGTCGAAAAATATTTTTAACAACGTGCATTACAACATATAATTAAAACAGCATATTCTGCATTTATCAAAATGTGATTTAAAAAAAAATAATAAGATTTAATAAAAGAATTGATCAGACTCAAAAACTGTGTGAAAACTGTTAGGGCAACTAATGAAAAACAAAGGACTTATTGTACCAGTCTCCAAACAAGTGAGTGACTAAATTATTTCAGCTATTGAGTGAACTTTACAGATGCCATAGGAAGCATTTCATCTTCAGTCTTTCATTTTCTATATAATTGTCAGTGTTTAGTGCATGTTTATTATGCGGTATGTATAATGACAGTCATTACTGACTGTAAGTGTTGTTCCTTTTCAGCAGTAATTTGCTTTATGAACCAGAGGGGCAACTATACTCACTATTCTGGTCCCTAGGGAATCCAGAACTAAATACTGCCTACTAACATAACGAGAGCATGCTGCTATGCTGTTCCTGGTTGAGATGCAATATGCGTCTTAGACCATTTTTCGGCATACCATTGGTGTGTCCTAGGCTATGCCTTTTCCAACTGGTCAAACAAGAGATCAATGGGCAGGCAAGGGTGTCTGTCATACAGCAGATAATAGGGCGAGTATCCTGTGGACTAATGGTGAGTGCAATTACTGTATGTGCATGGATGACCTGCGGAAGATGTTCTCTCCACCTTTCTTTCTCCTTGTATGTCAGGGTCCGCAACATCTGCGACAATGTACCATTGAACTGCTCAGCTGGTTACTTTGACAGTGGTATGGAGATGTTCGTGAGTGACCAAGCCCTGGCTGACTGAGTGTGCGGAAGAAATCATTCTCAAACTCCTGCCCATAGTCGTGGTGGAGTTTGTTTGGATAGCCATAGCTGGGTAGTTCATCCAGATTTGAATTTTGTGGGATAAGGTCGAGCAAATCTGGTGAAGTTCTCAATAACTACTAAGATGTACTCCTAGCCTTCTTTACTCTAAGTACAAAAAGCCTATGCAGACTAGTTCCAGGGGTATTCCTCCATGTACCTTTTCATGGGGGGCCTGTAAAATCTTTTCTTTGCTAGGTGCAGGACCCTCTGCATCCATGGGGCCCATGTGGTCATACAGGTCCTTCAGAGCGAACTGGAACTTGGTTTGGATGAACAATTGTCTTCTCTCTGATGTCCATTGATATAAAATCCCATCTTCCAAGTGTAACTGAGTCCATGCCTGAAGGGGGTTTTCTTGTGGTCCAGCCCCCCACTGCTTGAGCCTAATGACCTCTCTATGATGGTGTGGTCTTTATTTTGGGCTTTAATGTGCTCATCATGGCTGATCTCAGGCAGGAGTGTAGAAAGCTGTGGGTTTATATTAGGACCGGAGAGCTGCAACCCAAGCGACATCTTTCCTTTGGGCTGCTCAACTCTCCTCCCAGGTTACATTAATGGCTTCCTCAAATTTTTTGAGTAGCACACAACATCATCCAGACAGGGAGTGCAACACCCATCCCCCATGAAGCTCAACATCTCCTCAATGCTTCACTGAAATGCTACAGGGGCGTTGGACAATCCAAATTGAATTCTTACCCCTTCATAGAGTCCCCAGGGTGTGACAAAAGCAATAAATGTTTTAAATCTTCTGGCATGAAACCCTGGTGGTTCCAGGCACGGCCTAGAATGCTAACTTGTGTGCCAGTATCTAGTAAACCAGTTACAGCACGACCATTTAGATTGTACTGCATACCAACTAATTCAGCTAAAGCTCTCTTCCTTGGAAGAGGAAACTCAGTGGATTGGTGGGTGAAGGTGTGCTCTCAGTTTCAAGCTTTCTGTGATTCAATCACTTCCTTAGGAGTTGTTGGATCAGGTCTGTCTCACTACTAGGCTTTGGGACTGATTCTTAACCTTGTCACTGGATGCCCCCTTGCAACGACCAATTCCAGTATCCCTGAGTTTTTTGTCTTTAGCAGCCCATTGTCCTGTGTCCATCCTCACCACATCAGAAGCAATGGCTCCAATTAGGAATAATCTGCTCTTCACATTTTGGACAACACCCAGCTTTAATTCAATCTCAATGACATTTTGTCACACCGTGGTGGGGTTGTCTTGTCTTGGGTCTTTTTTGTCTTGTCATTTCCTGTTTTATTTTGAAAGAAGTAACTCTCCTCTCGTTTCAGGTCACTTGCCCTTCCTCATGTGTCACCGGTCTGATTGTCTTCCCTGATTCCCGATTGTGTTCACCTGCTCCTCATTACCCTCATGTGTTCAAATAGTCTGCGTCTCCCCTTGTCTTGTGCCAGTGTGTTCGTCTTGGTTCATGTGCGTTCACCCCAGCCGTCTTCACAGTTTTGGATCACAGTCATTGCCACAGTTCTTGTCGGTTTCCTCCAAGTGAGAGATTTTTTGTTGGAAATTTTATAATTTCCTAGCTAATGTTTGCATAGCCTTTTGTTTCCTCCGTGTGGAGTGATTTTTATTTACTTACTTTTTTATATCATAGTACCTCCAGTTTTAAGGAGAGTTTTTGTTGTTTCTATTTCTTTTTTTTGTTCCTTTTTCCTCTGAAGCTAGAGTGATTTTCTGTTTATGTTCCCTGTAGTCTTTTTCCTCCCTTATTGGAGTGATTTTTATTTTCGGTATTGATCAACCCTGCTTCTTCGTGAAGAAGCACGTCATAGATTATATTTCATAGCCTGTTTTTTTCTCTGCCTTGGAATTAAACCGGAATTACTAATAAAGACTCTGATACCCTGCATCTGCGTCCTGTGTATAAGTCTGGTTGTGACACATTTCTGGTTTAGTAGTTTCATTGACTCTACTATTCTGGTGAATTCATCTACTTTAGCTGCAAGCACTTTAACCTGGTCCATTGTAGCTTTTTGCTCATGGCTTTCTCGCATACTCCTGGAAAGATGGGCTTATTTATGCTCTTGCCGTGCACTGTGTGCACTTGTTAGTTTGGTGTTGGAAAGAGCCTAGCCTCTGCTGGCTCTCACTTTCCTCCTTGGTATACAGTGTGAAAGAAACATCATAAACAGTCACAGCAGTGTGTTTAATGCCTGTGTCTGCCTGCTTGGATGTGAACAGGATTTGCTGTTTCAAACCTTTTACCCAATAGAGAAATTGCTGTGGTGTCTCACTCTCTTCCTGTTTGGCACGCAGTCCTTGGAACAACTCTGTGTCGTTCGTTTCTCTTAAGTGGGCCTGAAGGAACCCTCTTAGCTCTGTTACTGTTATGTCTTCCTTGTTAATTAACATATCCGTAAAACTTCCAGGTTTTATTATTCCAAGGACACCCCAGATTATTTCTGCATCACTGAAGCCTTCCTGTATCCCTTCCTCTACCTACTTGCTGATGTTGTTGTAACTGATGTCTGAGAAATTATCACTGATTTGCCCCCCCTGTATTTCCCTGTTGGAGATGGGAGAGGTCTCTTGAGGGGACCATCCCATCCGAAGCTGGTTGGGTGCGGGGTTCCTAGTGCTGATTACTGCCTGATGTATCACTAATGCTTACTTGATAGTGATGGAGACAGAAAATCTGGTGACTGTGTGTTTGGTTATGTATCAATACACTGTCTGAGTTTTTTGTTAACCTCCTCATAGCTCAACATTTGATGTGTTAGCAGTGTCCATTGCAGTAGTATTAATAAAGGCTCTGGCTGGTGTAGTGTGTAGAGAGTGGGCTTTGTGTCATTACTACCAGACACTGAGGAACTGTTTGAGACACTTGAGTTTACTAGCTTCATCAACCACTGAGCAAGGTCTCCTCCCATAGTGTAAGCTATAAGAGCTGGCTGTGTGTCTGTCTGTGTAGCACTCCTACCAGAACCAGCCCTCACATTTAGCAGGGACAATTCCTCTCTGTTCACTACAAAAGAGTCAGTGGTGTCTTTTAACACTGGCAGTTCTGCCATACTCGAGTAATAAACTACTCTAGCTTGCTGTACATGAATGCGCTGATATAATCAAAGCAAGCCTTGTGATTTCCAGCTGTGACTGGTCCTTGCCCGCCACTGGACCCTATGGTGGCACTTTCTGTTTAATAAAGGATAAAGTCAACACTTGCCTTTCTGTAAGTTTAATTCCACGTCTGCAGACAGACTCACTACTGTCAAGCATATGAGATGCACGAGTGAGCCCAGAGCTCAGTGTGTGTTGGTCTTTTATACCAGTTTGTGAGTTACATTATCAGCAAATTCCATATTGTCATGTCTTTTGTACACAAACCAACATTACAGAGGATAATACAGAGTTTATCTCGTCTTTAAACATTCTTGGGAACATTGATTAAACGTCTCGTAAGTAATAAGTTGCAGAAGAGACCAGAAGAAAACACAGTGTTTTCTGTGACAAATGAATGACAAGTGAATTACTAATCAAACACTAAATCAGGTTGTGGCATCTTGAAAGATTACACAAGATTATGGAGACTACATAAGCAAAAAGGAAATTTCCATTGCACCCAACCACCCAAACAAGCCACCCACCCCCGCCTTTGTTTGCTCAAAGCAAATTAATACATTTCCATTTATTAAACAAATTATATAAATGAAATGAAACCAATTATTATCATGAATGAATCATGCTTACTGGAATAAGGAGCATATAAGTAATCAATATGACATGATCCCATGTGCATATATCACTAGATTCTAATGAGTATATAAGAAAAAGATAAATGAATCAAACATCATCCTCATTGTTGTATGGTGGAGTCCACTCAGGGGGTGGAAAGATCTGGTACATCTCTTTTTTTTAGTAATTGCACATTTTATCAGCCTTGGCAATTTGATAGATCTTGTCAAGATGAGCAGGCCCTTCCTTATGTCCCACACTCTTCCCCTCACTGTCACTGAGCCACATCGCAGCTCCCTCAACCCAGAATATGTTATGCATCCCTGGTGTGGTCCCTGTGTGGCAGATTATGTTGGAAAAATTTAAAGGAGCAGCAAGTGCATGCCATATTGTTGTTCCTTTGCCGCAGTAATTTGCTTATTAATAAATTATTATTTGTGATTACTAATTAGCATTTTGAAGGACAGAAATACAAACAACCAGTTAATATGTACACAGGCAATTTCATTTCACAGAAACCTGTTTTTTGTGAGCATACCTGAGGGTAAGTGTATAGACCTGCTATTTCATACACAATTATACAGAAAGTGTCCTGAGCAGGCCTAAAAAGTATGATATTGTATGAATGATACACTCATTTGGAATTTATGCACAACAGTTGTGAAAATGGAAGAGAAAAACAACTAAATATTGCACATTTTCCATCCTTGGCTGAGGTGAATGTGTGCTGAAAGATAATAGAAACTTTGCCTGGTATATGCCTCTGCCCTATTAAAAATATAATATACACATGCAGACAAATTGTAATAGTTAATTATGTAAGTAGCACAAATGTAATAATGAAGCAACAATAAAACCCAAAATACTAAGTAACCGTGCTGCATTCTACTCGGTATACTCAATATTGGAAACACACAAATTTGTAAATTTGTAAATAAAGATTTTTCAGAAAGTAGTGTGAAATATATGCCACATTTGGATGGAAACATACTGTAACTTCTCACATTTAGTAGAAATTAAACTCCTTTCCCTTGATTCAGTACTTTGCAAATGGCTACTGCCCCTATAGTACATCGTTAAGAGGACATGGTTAACGATGTCATCATCATCATCTCAAGTTTTGAGAATTATTCATTTTCAGAATCTTGGAGTGGTGGACATCACCAAACCAAAAGCACCGTTCAGAGTATGTTCTGAGTATGAATGGCCCCTGAAGAAGCTTGACCTCTCGGGCTAGCATTGGTTCAGTTTTCCACAGCCATAAAAGAATGAATCATCTTCTTCGCCATAACTGTCTAGTTCAAGGACAAAATGCAGCGCATCATCCAGCATGGTGCAGTTTATCTACTGTCAGTTCCACCCTATAACATCACTGAGCCAAAAATCTTCAACCGCCATTTGTTGTTGAAACACGTTGGTGGTCTCGCTCAATCACAGCCAAATCACACCATCGTGACAGCACACACTAACTGGCCACATCCCATTACACACAGTTCAAAGGCACAATAAAGACTATCCCCCCACCCCATCAATCATGTCAGAATTTCCTTTACACCTAAAGTTTGCTATAAATATTTAGTGGCATTAAAAAAACAAACAGATTAGTTATAATGATGATAATATTCCAGTAAATCCATCCTTCTTTGTCCGGCTTGAAGATTCATTCTCTACATTGTAAATAGCAAATTCCATACATTGGTCATGTGATAACAGCTGGCCATCTTCATAACAACACAGCACTGAGCTCTGTAAAAACCAAACACAGAAGTAAACCTTTTGATAAGATGATTTTCGTTAAACGTGTCATGTGGAGTAGAGATACAGCAGTAAAAAACAAACAAACAGACGAACAAGAAAACCCTTTTTCCTTAGTGAATTATGTTTTTATTTTTGACCAAGTTAATGGAGAACATACTTTTTGAACGAATGAAATGCAACATTTGTTAACATCAGCAGAGTCACCGGGAGGTGGTTGGGCTGGATGGCAGTCGTACAAAGTGCACAGCTGTCACACCAGTCCAGGGCTTGTTTCCAGAGTCTGGTCTGTGGTTAGGTTTAGGCAACAAAAGCACTATTTCATAGTCCATTGCATGAAAAGGCCGATAGCATTGAGTTCTGATAGCACTTAATGTGATAGGTGAAGTTAACCACAACCATTTTAAGATATGTCTCCAAGAGCTTGCTTCTGGCTGACACTGACATGTGAGGTTAAATGCTTCAAAGGCAAACAGACAGGCAACCCGATGGAAAGCCTGATTGGTACTTGGAAAGAACAGCTTTAAATACAACGCATAATCAGATAGCAAACTGCAGGCAGCCAGCCATAGTACTGTGTGATTCCATGGATGGAAAAGAGCATCCAGAGGCTGAGATGCCGCTGAGAGTCAGCTATCAGCTGCAGCAGCGTAGAGTGATTTGAATTTTCTGTCAGGATTAATGCCATACACAGATTTTTATTTGGTCTGTGGGTTTTCACTTTGTGACTGATTATTCAGAGTGTTTTCCAGTGTGTGTAGCTAGGGAGAGTACTAATGGAGTTCTCTCTGTGAGCCCTTTTGTGGGGGGAAACCTCAAGACAGTGATGCCTTGCACTTGCACTACAGAATACATCCTAGTCCCATGTGAATGTTGAAATGAAATAATGATAGAGTACAACACTGGAAATCAACTCTGATTCTTTATTCATTGCTTGAGGTTGAAAGCTTTGTCTGACTATACTTTGCACTTCATAAATTAGCAAACTTGCCCCTTTAGGAAATGATAAAATAAATCTTTTGGCCCTCTACACCTGAAGAAAGGAAAGGCTCATTTGCTGTCAGATTAATTAGCATTGTCCTGTTTTTAATCATGCTGTTAGATACTGTGCAGTGATGGGTCAGCTGTTTTGTGGCTCTTGTCAAAGGGAAGTTTCTTGTTTCTGAAGAGCAAGGAAAGCAAATTGACAGATACTGAAGAAAGAGAAAAATTCCAATTATCCTAGGTTATATTTCTCTTTGGATAAAAGTATGAGGGATGTCAGGGCGGAATGACAGGAACTCAAGGGGGTTATCACTAGCGCAGCCAATTATCCCTCAATGGGTCAGAGAGAAAAGTATGGGTCAAACAAAAGGAGTCCATCAAAAATGCAATAATGGAGTACACGAAACCACCAACAGAGAAGCTTGTGTCCCAATGGTAAAATATTCCAATAATACAATTAATAGCGACAGAGGACAGTGCTGACACCTCAACCCATTTGGTCATTAATAAGCTTAGTGAATCGTAAAATATTGAATGAAGATAGAACAGATGTGGAGAATGAAAATACACTAATTACCTCCACTAAGGAGGTTAGATTTCCACCTGTGTCTGTTTGTTTGTCAGCAGGATTACACAAAAAAATGCTGAAATGATTTGCACCAAACTCGGCAGAGGGACAGAACATGGACATTTTCATTGATTTCTCAGGAAATAACGTATGGACAGACATATTCATGATGTTGACATGTTTGACGTTTTACAATTTAGTGCAGATCCAGATGATAAGTGCATCCAGGTAAGAATCTGAATCTGGTGGAAGAAAATGCTGAATCCGCATTACACACAGCAATGTACTTACTGTTACTTATTATTAATAGTAAAGCAGGTGTAAGCATTGGGAATGCTTACATCAGTATTTCACTCAATATGCAACAAATGAAATTAGGCTACACAATAACAATTATGGTTGTGACATAGTAATGACACAATCGATACAGCTGTAGAGCTGTATTGAGAACAAGAGACGTGTAGGATTGTTTGGCCTTGACGAATTTATGCATGTTATCTAGTGCCATTCTAGTGATAAATGCAACACAGGCTAATGTGTGATTTGTATGGCTAATGGCAAATCAAACAATGGTTTATTTTGCTAAAAAGCAATTGCACTGAATTTATATATTAAGATCAGTTTACTTGTCTTCGGGACTACTATTCAGCGGGTGAAAAAAGTTGTTTAATATGAGAAAATAACCCTCGATGATGTCTAGTGATGTCATTGTGGTTATCTTGACCTGGGCCTGGAGATATTTTAACTGAGAGCCTGGATCTGGGGTGTGAGAGACATGGGCATTTGCAATTGGCATACTTCACCCTTTCAAATAACAATTTTGATTTAAAGATAAAAAAAATGTTCAATGTTATTTCAGTTTTTTGAGAAGTATAATCATGTGTCATCCACATAACAACTGATATTGTATTTGTGGATGACATGTCAGATTGATGGAAAATTGTGCCAAAACTAATACTAGCACTGGTGTGGTAACTCAGAAAGACCTGTCCTGCAGACTGTAGATAAAAAGCAATTCAATGTTTGAGACATTCAAGGACGGTAAAATGCAGTACAGTCTGTTACTGAGACTTTTCCTGCATCAGCAGTTAAAAGCAAATCATTCATCACTCTGGAATTGACTCAGTGTTGTGTCCAGCTCTAAAATCAGAGCGAAATTTGTTAAATGAGCAACAAGCTTGCCTGCAACTATTTTCTCAAACCTTTGGTCAACAAGAAGAGTTTTACTGTAAGTCTTTGGGTGGCATCTTGAGTAATGGTTGATGCTTGAAATGGATGGAAACAGTGCCAGTTGATAAAACTCTCGCATACTCACAGATTTTTTTAATTTTCTGGTTAGACCTCTAATCAGGTAGATATTGGGTGGAACTATGCTGAAAATAACATGATATCACAGACAAACTGTGTCGAGTGCATACATGCAAAAAATGCCTCAAAAATCTGCATGTTAAACTGAGTGGTCTCATTAAATTTACAACAAACAACAACAGAGATCTAACAGAGATAGTCATCCGGTATTGTCATATTTTCTTTCTTTTTTCTTGTTTTGAAAATGCCTAATGTCAATCAACCCCAATATGAACCTGCCTGTAGCCTCAAAATGAGGTCTAATGATGCAACTTAGGTGAATAAACATGTGGGTGAAGCAAGGGTATGCAGGAGCTGTGAAGATGATTGATAAAATATGTTGAAGTAAGATGTGGTCAAATAGAATCCCATATATCACCATCACTGAGAACCAACACCTTCATCATATGTTGAAAGATAAGAAATGAACCTGACAATGACCTGGACACCAGAAACCAGAGTTTAGGTTCCAGCAATCAGGGTTGCCTCTTTCAACCATATAGACAGTCTTTCAGTAACACTAACACTGAGAATGTTTTTAACCTTTTGAGTAAACAATAAATCTTGTTGTTTATCAGTGCTGTTTATTTTATTCAAATAGTGATTGTTTTTATGACTGCGATCCTCTGATGTGAAAACAGTGCAGTGACTGTGGGCAAGATAATTACTGAAAATGATCATTAGCAGTGTTGCCACAGACATTGGGGTTACAGGTGCGCCTGGGATGTTTTCCGTTTAGAGAAACATTTTTTTAACTACAAAAAAAGTAATTACAAATATTTACCCCCAAGTATGTCAATCCAAAAACAGTTATATTTACATCTAGTACCAAATTGAAATTGATTATTGGTGTGATTGGTCTATTTTCAGTGCGCTTAGTTTGGTTGTGGGTTTTGTTTGTTGAAAATCTGTAGGTTAAGTTTATAAATACGACTAAATACTGTTTCATTCATACATGACAAACTCTGCTTGCTGCAACATACAAAAAGTCAAAAGTTTGGACACAATTTTGCTGAATGGAGAAGTGTGTGTTTAAGTTGTTAATGCTCAATATGCTGATTATTTTCTCCTGCTCTTTCCAGCTTCATCATTCATTTGCAAAGTCAGTGCTGCTTATTTAGCCCCTACTTCACTCTAACTCTCTAATAACAGTACAGTAGCAATCTACTTTGCATTCTGTGGCTGGACTATGTCTTGGTGTTTATGTCTTGAATTTGTTTAGTAGCTATAATGGGGCATCATCATCATTAAATATGTGAACACCTTGAGGGAAAAGTGTTTGCACCATATGGTGATCTCATATTGCTTGCCTCTTATATGACAGTTAGATGATGTAATGTTATGGCAATATGTATCCCTAGTGCTCTGTTTGTCCTTTTCCTCTGTAGCTCTGCTGAGGTGCTACCTGATCACTCATCAATGAGATGCACCTGGCCTGGGAAAGGAAGAGCTCCTTTGCCAGCATCAGAAGGGGGAAAGCTCCTCCATTGGCACTGCTGGTTTTGCTGCCTCTCAGCCTGGGATATTGTATTGCTGTTGTGTTCTGACTTTGTGTCTTCTGTGGTCTTGATTTAGTGTCCTAGATGTTTTGTATTATTTATGCTAAGAAACTCCACAGACTTGCTTGTTATCAAGGTTCTGTAAATGAGATTTAAACAGTAATTTAGCAGCAAACAACTCTTTTCTATGTTATGATATATTGTAGTAATGATGTCCTGAACAGAGAGCAAAGTCATACCCCCTCTGTTCGTGTTTTAGTCTAGTTTCTCTGTTATTTATTTTGGTATCTGCTGTAGTGCATTTGAGTCCCCCCTGTTAAACAGTTGGTCCGCCCCACATTCGTAAACACAGGGGAACCGCCCACAGGTGAGATGGCACGTGGCAGCGTGTAGAATTATGAACACAGATGGACTGGCAATGGGGGACTACTGGCCCAAATCCCACGCAGCTGGTGGTCAAAACAACAACAAAGTTTTTAAAGTTATTACGGGCTCCGTCAGTGTTAATTGTGCCGTAGATCCCAACGGATAAGTCCAACGTTGAATTTCTATCCCAGATGGACGGTGGAGCTAAGACTGGTCTGGATTGACAGAGATGGAGAACTCCACTAGCTGCAAATGGGCTCCAGCTCGACTCAGAACTGGCTTTTCTTCTCATCCATGTGTAAGTAGCTTGATATTGTTACATGTCTGTTTTCATTAGTGACCAGCTACATAAGGCATGACAACTTTAGCTGATTTGCTGTTAGCAATATTATAAATTTGTTCAGCAAATGTTGCTATTGCTAGCTGGCTTACTGACAACAATGCTACGTGGGCTAATGGTTGTGGCTATATTGCTTTTTGTTGGCTCTAGTGTAGGCAGTGTAACTTCATTCAGCTGTGCTTCTTGTTGTGGCCTTCTTCTTGTTGTTGGTTAGTGGCCGCTTTTACCATACTTCATAAACGTATGTACTTTGCTACCATACCTCAATGTCACTGCCATTTTGGATCCGGCATGACCCTGTAAACAAATAGGAATAAATGGAAGAGCTAAGAAAACACAGTAACATTTACATTGCTCAACTGATTTCAATGAGTCATTTTTATATTCAAGGGTTTATGATCTATGTGGAAACATAAAAGTTTGTACATGATGGTTTAGGTTGTAATCATTGTTTCCCATAAGGAGTGTGTATCAACATTCGGTTTACATGAACTGAATTACTTCATTGACTAATTAATTCATTGACATAAAGAATTGTTAAAACTTGTGAGTAAAATAAATAAAATAAGTAAGATAGTAAGACACTATGGCAGTCAGTTTGCTTTGTATATTTTTACAGCAGTGGATAAGATGAGATACACCTTTTAATGATCCAAAAGGGGAAATTCAGGTGTTAAAGCAGTATTTACATAAAAGGCTATGGTATAAAAAAAATAAAGATATAGTACACTATAATATGGAATAAGTGTTATGATACAATATAATGTTTGATGTAGCAGTAGTGCAACAATATATAAAAGTACAGGGTGTAACATGAATATAATTTACGGTAGCCTCATGATTTTTAGATTAGTAATAGTAAATAGTATATGTAGTAGTAGTAGTAATAGTTCTTTAATTTAGATACAGTAATGTAAGTTTTTACAATTCCTTACGACAATGAACTATTTTCCACCACATAAGTAATTCAGTTCAGTTCAAACGGAGATGGGAGGTGTGGCAAACTAAGCATTTGCATTGGTCTCAGATGCTGGTGGTCTGGTGCCATATCTAGTGGCAGTGACGATTGTTTACAACCTTTTACAGCCATTTTCTGTGGTTAATTTGGGTAATTTGTGGAGTGTTGCTGCCCACAACATTACAGATCCCCCACATCCCCGCATCCAGGCCATATTATCTTGTCCATTGCTTTGGAGTGATTCTTCGAGCGGGGTCGTCAACCGTGTGATGATGTTAAGGCTGTGGAAAGTAGGTTGGTTAGTGCTGGCCCATTGTTGAAGAAAATTCACTCAAGACCTTAGTTCCAAGTTTGTTGTAGTGATGTGAGTTTATTGGTATTACACAATACGGTGAGCCTACTGACACAGAGCGGACCTGAGGCAATAGACTGACCCAGAGTGAAGGGCAGGGGGACAGTTATACAGTTGAGGAAAAGGGACATGGACTGATAGCTGCTAATTGCACTCCACATTACAGGGCTTGCCTTTGCAACTGCATTTGTGAAAGTGTTTTAATCAGTATTGTTATTTTCCCCATCGCTTGTTTATACAAAGAAAGACATACAATTTCTTGGGATGCTGGAAGACAAAAAAATAGGAGAAAAGAGGAGTTACAACAGTTACAAATACAGATTTGAGTGTGAAGTATAACGCACCTACCTCACTTAAATCTGCATTATTTGATGAAACAAACTGTGGACACTGACATATCACCTTACGCTATGGCTAACATGTGACCTTACGCTATGGCTAACATGTCAGAAAAAGTTCCCTAATTTGCACTTCTAGCAAACACAGAGGCACATTAACAGTCATGTTTCTGGCCACCTGGCAAATGTAAGTCCAGTATTAACGCTACTGTTTGCTCGGTTTTGTTCTCCACTAACTGATTAGTTGATAAATGTTCAACTATATTCACTTTATCTGTTGTTTTGTGCTAGGCAGATAATAGAAATAGCTGCCTGCTGTGGCTGAAGAGAGCGCTGAACCATAACAGTTCCAGCTATAAAACCATTCAGTGAGTTCTTTTTGTTTTCAACTATGAAAATAATTAACAATGATAATGGAAATTAGTTTAAAATATGAAAATAGTTTACAGAAATACCGAAACACATAGAGAATATTAAAAATTGAAGAATTGATAGCCTATGTACAATAGTTATTTATATTAGGAACAGGATTAAATAAGGAAATGCAGAGGAAATGTTTTATCTACATTTATTCAGGTTATGTTTGAAACACCACATAACTAAAGGCTAAGAGTTTTCTTTATAAAAAAGGACCTTAAAACATATTTTTCCCCAGATCTTTCAAAAACAGTTGCCGTGTGAGTAGGTGATAACAGCTTCTGTATAATTACTCATTATGATCACTGACACCACTTGAAAACTTTAATTGATTTGTGCGTTCATATCTAGCGTTCCATTAGATTTTACCTCCCACACATGTAAAATTGTAATAATAGACTGGTGGTAATAGAGAAGCGAGAGTGCTTCAGTGTGTAGTTGGTGGTTAGATACAACCAAATAATTAATAGTTGCATGGTTTGTTGACCAATTCCTGACCACCTTGACAATCTGCTTCATTTAACTTAATGAAAAAACAAACAAAATCAAAAAAAAGGGAGACTGGAAACACAAACAATTTCTTCCACCTAAGAACGTGTTGAAGGGAATTGAAGGCAATGAGTGCCTTCACTTCAAAACGGTTGCTTGGTGTGATCATGGTCATTATGTACCAAGAGTGGTTCTGTTTGCAATAGCTGAAAAATTATGTACTTTAAAGGGTAGGTCTATACATGACATAGAAGATGAAAAGATACCCATTGTTTTTCAGTTTTGAAAGCTATTTGAAAAGGCTGGAAATATCCTTTTTTAAAAAAGGCACAATTGAAAGCTGAAGCAATTTTGCAATTTCTTCCTGCAACAATTGTGAAAAAGGACAAAGCGCATATAGGGTAGGACCTGAGAGAATGAAGAGATGTGAAAGTGGTTTGGCAGAGAGTAGGAAGAGGAGACAGAGGACAAAAGGGGTGACAAAGACAATCTGAACAAAAAAAGAATATATGTGCATGTGTGTATAAGTGTGTGTGCATGCATCTGCTTATGTATGTGCGGCGGAAAAGAAGGAGGGGGTGTGTTCACTTGGAGACAGCAGGGATGGCTTATTAGGAAATCATCTCTCTTAGCCAATGGTTTTTAAGAGAGAGGCAGATGTCATTTGACTGAGAAGTACCACCTCCCAAAGCCAGCTTATCCCCTTCAGTGTATCGGAGCGCTGTGTGAGCACCACTGTCACTGCTCTCTCTCTCTCTCTCTGTCTGTGTTTCTCCCTCATTGTCCACAGACACTCTCTCTCTTTCTCTGCGCTCGTCTGCGCTTCCTCGCCTGCCTCTCTCTTTCCCTTCTCCTCCTCTTCCTTTTTCTCTCTGACTGTGTCCCATAAGCAGAGATAGGATCTGTTACAAACAACAGCAGCTTCACCAAGAGCCCAGGTAAGAGCTTTTTTTGTGATTTATTCACTTTGCACTGAGGGGCTATAACAGTAAAACCAGAAAACCTCATTGCTCGCTGTCCAATGTGCACAAATTGATTTCTCTAGATTTCTAGTTTCTCCTTGCTCTGTTTTGCTGTGATGAATATGAAGTGGAGGTCTGATCGTCTTTAGAGAAACAGTAGGTGCTAAGTTGTTTCATACATTTGCGAGGGACTCAAAGGTGTGTTTTTATTGCTAGGAAACTGTGACAATGACAACTTTGGGAATTTGACTTCAGTCAGAAGAGTGTACGTGAGCGGAGCATGTAGGATAGTGTATATCTGAAGATAAAAGATACACATCATACAGAAACAGAGGCAGAGATCGAAAGAGGCAGAGGGAATGAGGAAACACAACTGCCGAACAAGATAGATTGGGAAATGGGCTTTCGCTGATCAAAGCTCGTGGTAGGAAGTGAGTTAAGAGTTGCAGGAGCATGAGCTCAGGTGTACATTCACAGATCGGCAGGTGACGAGTGGACTCTTTATTGATCTGAAGCTAGCGTCCTCTCAGAGCTAAGCTGGGGCTAAATCCAGAGAAGCTGATGTGAGAGATTGTCTCTTTGGTATATTTATGGAGTGTTCAGGTGGGACTTCATATACAGCAAAGAGAACTGGCTGGGGAGTCGCTCTGTCTGTGTGGTGCAAGAATGTAGGATGCAGGACAGTTGCTCTCATCCCCAGACGCTCCCTGTGTCTGAACATGGGTGGCTGTATTTTTGAATGGATTTTCTGCTGCTGACTAATTGACACAAACTGTAAATTTGTGTGCACGGAACATTAACTCTAATGTGTTGGAAACTGCGAGAAAGGAGAGGATAATTAGATTCAGCCCACTACTGTGCGATACAGGGAAAGCTTAGGTCATAGTGGAGGTTATGTAGTAATTGTTATTCATTGATATTTATAGCACTGGTGAAAATAGTTCCCTTTCACACTATGAGCTTTGAAATGACTGAAGTAGCCCTTTCTTCTTGTCTCAGTCATTTAGCCGATGTAAAAGATGAGTGGAAGATTGCCCATGAGCAATGTGTAGTCTTTGAAGTTTAAATAAACAATAGGACAATGCAATTTTACATCTGAAATTCAACAGTGAAGCACATTAGTGTCACTTGAATTATGTCTCATTGTGAGCTTGATGCCTGTTTACACTGCCGTAGAATTACTTGGAGGAGCCTTGCAGGAAGGTTTTTACTATAATCATTGATGTCGACATTGGCGTTTAGTTGAAAGGTGGTCTTTCCTGATAAGTAATCTCTGAAGTTCATCTTTACCTAATATTTTCTTGTGGACTGATGGCCCACTGCCTGCGTCTGAATACTATAAGAATAATCATCATACTGACGAATTTAAATGAAATCTGAAAATAGCTTGGAGCAAAGTTGTGTTAGGTCTCATAAGTAATACAGCGGTGTGCTTATATTTCATTCATGACATAGTTTGCAGTGCTCTGGTGGACTGTGCAGAGAAAAGAGAGAAATAGCTTTGTGATGTGAAAAGACATTGGTTGTTGAGGTAAGAGAACATCCAGACATGCTGCAGTGGAAACATTAACAGCAGGAGCTGAACCATCAGCTGTGCTTTAATCGTAAGGACCCTCACTGAAACCTGCTCATTTTAACCCTACTGGCTTGAGTCCGCATTGCCAGTTTTGTAGCACTGGTTCCATATGGTGGCACATAATGCACACAGTACTGAAGAAGTACGCCTTGTATGGGCTTTCACACGACCACTAATAACACATTCTTCACTTTCAGCTGCACAGCCACCAGCCTACAGATATAATACTATTATAGTGTTGACTATATTGAGCATCTCGTTTGCCATACCCAGATATAAAACAATGTTTTAATGTGATCTGGAGCAAAAAGAAGCTGCCTCAGCTACTTGCCTGGCACAGCCTCTGTCATTAACCCAGCACTCAGCCAGAGACCCAGAAAAATATCCGCGTTCTTGAGGAAATTAGAGTCAGAGAAATGGGGGAAGCTGGTGCCTTTTCAGTCCGCTGAGGGTTTCTCTGCTGACAGCTACACTCCGTCTTTTTTTTTTCTGGTTGGTTGTGAGCTGCCCCAGGTGTGACAGGCAGCCGGAGTAATGGGGGATGTTTGACAGATGCATATTTCCAGCCTTGAATGCTTCATATAAAGAAGATAGACGGCATGGATTCAGGCTGAGCGGGGGACAAACTGTTGGGCTGTGAATCACCCCAATGAGTGTGCCACCTCTCTGCTTGATTGATCTTTCACGTGACTCTTACAACCCTTCCAAGTTACTAATTGCATCCCACCCTGATTATTGATTGAAATATGAGGGTGGTATATTGGTATTCTGGAGGCAGGCAGGCAGTTGCACCCACTGAGGCTGGTGGTCAAGTTACAGGCAGCGTGACCCTACAAGTATAAGGAATTGATATCAGAAAACAAATAAAAAGCATGACTTCTACATGGATGGAGTGTGTGAGTGTGTGAGTGTGTGAGTGTGTGTGTGTGTGTGTTTGTGTTTGTGTTTCTGTGTGAGCTGATTTCATTCCTCCAGCATCATAGGGGATTTGTACTAATATTGGAGACTTTATGTGATAATTAATCTTTTATAAGCCTATCAGGGCACATAACCAGGAGCCAAGAGATTACATTACAGTTTGTACAGTAGAGCGCAGTGTTTCTTGGCAAACAGACTTCATCTGGCAGCCAGTTTATTCAGAGAAGAGCCAATGGAGGGTTCAGCTCTCCCGGTTACTATGTATTTGTCCCTTGTGGGCCCCTATATGATTTGAAAAACCACTACAATTTCACTTTACAGATCCTTGTGGAACTGCCCACATCCGCTCTGTCACATAATATAATGAGCATTTAAATCATTTGATCTTGTTGTCAGTCATCATTTTCATGAATTTTGTCGATGCAGTGTGTCAAATACAGCACAATATAATCATGGTATTCATCCTAATTAAGGTTAACATGAAAACTAAAATTTAAAACACGAATAGTCATGCAAACATGCTAGCGGCTCTGTGTGGCTGTAGTTATACACAGCTGTGCTTTGAGCTGATGCTGATGTCAACATTGTTAACATTCTCACAATGCTGACAATGCTAACATATTCAGTATTGTAATGTTAACGGGTGAGGCTGAGGCTAGAGTTCACTTCTTAAACTGCTTACCTAGTTCAGAAAGGAACAGCTCTGCAGATTAGACTTTCAGCAACTGTGCACAGAGCTCATCGCCAAGCACCAGCACACATTCTGGCTGGCTTACCATGCCATTCTGATGATTAGCAGCGAGATGGGAGACTATAGTCTGACTCCGCTAATATGGAACTCAAACTGTACGGGGTCGCCCTTAGTATGTATGATGTTTGCTGTTTTCACCATTATATTTTAGCATGCTAGCATTTGCTAATTAAAGTACAGCTAAGGCTGGTGGTTTGGGAATGTCATTACTTTTGCTTGTTCTTGGCGATAAACTAACCTATTGGACAAATTACAATTTCTACCCGATGATAATGATCAAAATACACTATCTGGGTGCCATGAATTTGTTTTCAAAATTTTGTGCCAACCCATCTGGTAGATGTAGAATTACATTACTGGATAAGTGATAATTTGGAGATGCTGATGACACTGAAAGGAAAGTCATAGGATCAATAAAGTCTTTATGATTCATCCTCTTGGAACCATGAATGTCTGCACAAAACTCCATGGCAATCCACTTAAAAGTTATTGAGATATTTTGGTCTAGACCAAAGTGATTGACAGGCCAAACAAAAATCAGATGCTGCCATCCCTAGAGCCACGTCACTGGCATGGCTAAAAAAAAAGATTTTCAGTTAGCTGGCAATTGCCATAGGATGAGAATGATGGCACATGTTCTATTCATGTAAGTGACAAAAAATATTTTAGATTACAATATTAGATTATAATATACAACAGATTTGACAATAACAAATTATAAGATACACATTGTAGCATAACACAAAAGACAACAAAAAAGCCTAAAACAACACTCTGAAATGATCATAAATAATGGTTTAGATAAAAATGAAATAAAAAACAACACAAAAAAATGAGTGAAAACATCAGCAGTCCTGTCTTATTCCAAGCAACATACAGTATAATTACGTCAATCAGGAAGTACCCTCAGTGATGGAAACTTACCCAAGTGCGAAATCTGTAAGTAATCTTTGAACGCTCTCATGGTATTTCAGTTAAATGCAGCTAATGAAAGTAATTTTTCTAAACTGCACATTACAATATTTCTTCAAACTTTTACCATCATTGAACCAGTTTATTTGATCAAGCACAATTAGAAACTTTGAAAGGCAAAGGATTTCAGTTGCATTGAGTTATGAACAATAAGTTATCTGTGTACAGTACAATGATTGACAGTCATGGGTGTTTTTTTTGTTTTGTTTTGTTTTTTTAAATCAATTTTTTATAAAACAACACACACAAACAAACACACAACAATATACTCCCACCCCCAAAATAATCGTATTACAATTGGCCTTAGATCAATATGTGAAAGAAAATAAAGAAATTACAAATGAAAAACCAAACAAAAACAATTAAATGACAGTTATGTTGAGATGCAAGTGTGGCTGCCCGATATTACCCACATAACAATAGTCTTATAGGGTCTATGGACACAGAAGATCTTTCAGTAAAGGATGCCCAGGCACTTATAGTTGATTGTTTGGCATTATGCCTTCTTGCTACTGATAACTCCATAAATGCTATGTCCAAAAGAGACTGTAGCCAGTGATTCTGGGACAGAGAATGAGGAGGTCTCCAACGGAGGGCTAACATTTCCTTTGCCGCTGTCAAACCAGCCAAAAGTCCAAGCCTCAGACGAGATGAGAGACTTAAAGAGGAGGTGTCGTTCAATAAGAGCAGCTTAGGACAACATGAAATTTTAATATCAAGTAGGTCAGATCCATCCTCCAGAAATTTACTACACCTGGGCATTTCCAATACATGTGCAGAAAAGATCCTAGGTGTTCTGTGTTGTAAATGAAATGTTATACAACTTTTTTCTTTATGTGAGAGCTTTGCTTGTTAAAAGAAACATGAACGGGCGAAAAAATGTTTATTTCACACATATTTACTATTCAGGGCATTCTGTAATATAGTAGGTTACATATCTGCCCTGATATGATGCAATGAAAGGGCAGAGAAAGTAGGAGGCTATTTGTCAATGACATCCTTCAGTTAATAGGATGACATGCATCTGAAAAGGACACAAAAAGGCTGTATGCAGTGACTGTGCATTTTATTACAATGATACCTAATAACAGATAGCTCATACAGACTTTGGACTAATATATTGTGAAATCATATTTTTCTCTAGGAAAATTGATTATTGGCTATACTATTGTGTAAGGCTTAATATCAGTCAACGGACTGTGAATACAAAACGTAAATGTATGTGTCAATCTATATGCCAGCTTTCTTAAAGCAACAGTATGTAACTTTTATTCTAATATTTTTAATTGAAAATTTGCAAAACATATCTTTGTGTGGAGACAAAGGCTTCTGTCGACACAGTCTCACTGAACAGCCTGGAAAACAGTGCAGAGATATTCCCTTAAGTTTTTTTTTTTAAGTGAGCCCCGCTCCTCTAACCAATAATAATAATAATAATAATAATAATAATAATAATAATAATAATACATTTTATTTAAAGGCGCCTTTCTTGGCACTGCTTTCCAGGCTGTTCAGTGAGACTGGGTCGACAGAAGCGTTTGACAGTACATCTCCACACAAAGATATGTTGAGAGAAGTCAAGGGGTGGGAGCTCATGGCTGTCAGTCAGTTGTCCACCTGTGGTAAATTCAATTGATTAGACATGATAGGGAAAGGCACAAACCTGTCTATACAGTATAAAGTCTCACAGCTGACATATCGGAGCAAAAACCGAACATGAGATTGAAGGAGAGAAAGGAATGTGTCAAGGCACACATCTGGGGAAGGCTACAAAAAATTCTGGTGCATTGAAGGTTTCCAAGAGCACGGTGGCCTCCATAATTCTTAAATGTAAGAGGTTTGGAACAATTAGGACTCTACCTAGGGCTGCCCAGCCAAACTGAGCAATTGGGGAGAAGGACCTTGGTAAGAGAGGCGACCAAGAACTTAATGGTCACACTGGCTGAGCTCCAGAGGTCGTGTGTGATGGGAGAAATTTCCAGAAAGACTTAAATTTTGTGAAACAACTACATAATATGATCATAGTATTATAATATGATTCCTTTCCTCCGTTTTGTGTTTCTTACTTGCACGTTGTAACTACTGAACAAATTCACATTAGCTAGCAGCCAAAGGTCTCTCCTCGCCCTTGCTCTCTATCATCATCATCATCCTCGGATCAGTCTGAGCTCAGTTCACCGATTCTCTCATCTGTCATAACGAAACCAGACATAGGAAATTGACTAGGACCATAGCAATAGAAACACAGAAATTGCACATCTGTCAGAAAGGCAGTGATCAGTGACACTAAATTTGCCTCTTTTAAAATAAGCTCACCAGTTTTGTGGGAAGTGAGATGCCTCAATCACATTTTTTCCCCTGATCCAAACACAAGTCCAAATCTGATACATTTTAAATGCATCAGACAATGTTTAAATTAGATTTAGTTTATGTTTCCCTTGTGTCTGCACTGTGATCCAAAGTAAGGAAGCATATCTTAAGATTTTTAAAACTACGCTAGGTTTGACAGTTCTGCATTAAGAAAATATAACCTGCGTCACAGATTTCCCTTTGATGGTTTGCTTTAATACTGTGTGCAGAGAAATGTCAGTGTGGATTTGTTCTGACAACCTCCTCAGCTCTGCACTAAACAAATCCTGAAGTCTAAATGCAGTTTTAAACCAACAGGAGCACTTGAGAGGCGTGGCGCAAAGTGTTGCTTAACAGTGATCCTTTTTTTTCCTTTTTACTCACACAGCTTTACTTGCATAGCTTGCTGAGGCTGCAGTGATATTGTTAAACTGCTGGCTGCCACTTGTTTATTTCGAGGCTGTGTGGGGTAATTATGGGAAAACTCAAATTCAACCTCTTCACAGCTGTACACCTGTGGCTGTCATCTAGGTCACATTTTAATACCAAGTGGGGGAGCATGGTGTTTATAGCAATTTGCTACTTAAAAAGTTTTTTCCAGTATCAATAATTTACTTCCTGCAGACTTAAGAGGTGGGTTTGTAGGGTGTCATCTAATCCTCTTTCACTGAGATCTAAAGCTGTGGTCAGCTGGAATTCTTGCTGATTATAATGGATTGTTATAATGACAACACAAAATTCAATATTTCTATCTGAATGTGAAGTACCCTCCCTCCTGCTCAGCTGTATAATTAGCTTGTGATCTCAGTTTAAAGCCTGAAACCTAATCTTCTGAAATGTCCATAAAGAAAATGAAACATATTCATGGCAACAGACCCAGTGGAGGAAGAGATAGGCAGTATTCAGCTCCAGAGAGAATATCATCACACCACATGTGGATCTTCTTGTATACAATTTGCAAAGAAAATGAATAATTATCGCAGATTTTATTATGCACCACATTCATCCTAAGCTACATGCATATAGATTTTAATGAGTGAGGGGCTTCACTCAGCCTTCCTCGTTGCTGTGATGGTTGGCACCGAAAAAACAGTAGCACGTTTGTGTGGAGTGTGATTTATTTCAGGGCGAATGGCTGTGCATGTACATGTGGGCTTTTGTGCGTGTGTGTGCGTGCGGGTGCGTGTGTGCACATCAAGTGATTAACCATGCCAGGAGCATCCAGGGAATCCTTGATCTCATTACCTCTGCTGACACAGGTCAGTAAAGCATCATATCGACATCAAATGAAGGTCAAATCACTCATGGTGATTGACCTTTAGTGAGGCTCACTCACTATTTTTTTTTATCTGTTCTGTGTTTCCTTCATTTTTTAATTTTTTTGTTGAATTCGCTTTTGTTTAGTCAGCCAAAAAGTGTTTTACTTATCAAACCTCTTAAAATAATTTTGTACAGTTTGTCGGTCTGCGACTCACTGCTGCAGTTTCACAGAAATATTGGAAAAGAATTCTCAACCTTTTTTCACTGTGGCTTCAAAATATCTGAATCCACTTAAATAAAGGAATCCTTCTTGGAGGAAACCTCTTTTTAAGCGAGCGTTACCCTTGACATAATTAGTGATGATGATTTCATGCTCACATTCCTATTCACATCAGTCTGATCTGGAAGGTATTATTTGGGCAGAAGAGTCATTATGCTTGGCGGAGCTATTGCTCCTTCACATTGCTACTCAGACCACAAACACTTTTTTTTTTGTTCTTGAGTATATTGAATTTGCTGACCCCCCCAACACCCCAACAGTTTTCAATTACATTAGCCCCCCACAGCCATCCCCACCCCCACTTGGAATACAAATGCAGGAGCTCAAGCCAGTCTTATCTCAAGGGTCTTTGTCAAGTAGCCGGCTTATTTGTCTGCTGCTCTTTCCATTTGGCCACGCAGGTTATTCTTTGGGTGTTGCAGTTGTCAGGCAGCTGAAGGAAGCTGTCACAAAACATGGTCACTCTCCTCACGGCCCATTGGCCTTTAGCTTGGATCTCCTGCTTCAATCACCCCTATTAACTTTGGATCACTGGCTATATTCAGTAAATCTTTCTTGCACGTAATAGAATTAGTGCAGCAATACGCTTCCCTCATAATGGTCAGATGTATCTTTTTTTCCGCCTCCTGTATGGACCTTCTGTCTTAATTGACATTCTCTTTTTTTGTGAGTCTCCTGCTGTCTTTGAGGTGTCAGCAGTAATTATGTCTAATGAGAAAGGAAAGGATTTGTTCACCTGAAGAGAACGCATGACCTTTGGTGAAAACATGCTGTTCCTGCCATCGCTTTAATGGAAATGTGCAGCTGCAGTCATTCGAATTTGATGTGATTCCACTTTGATATTCAGGGGCTAGCACCGGTTTTTCAATTCACACAGCCCTTTGTGTCCTATGGATTTAGAAAGAGATGATATTTTACATGAGTGGATGACACAAGTAATGACTGACAAGTGGAAGATGCATACCCCTCCACTTAGTAATGCAGACTCAGGCAGAGGAGGTGAGAGCCCAGTGATCCCATTGCAGCTGCTTAAGAGGAGAGGTCTTTTATTTCATTGAGCCTCTTTTTAATGCCACTGTTGCGTCTTGTCTGATTTTCCATAAGTGGCTGTCTCCAAATGGAAATTACAAATAAGATGAGAACATATAATATATGAATCTTGAGGGCTCCAATATGCGCACTTGTTACAAGGGCCAAAGATGATTCCCTCTGGAAGGCACGTCACTGCCTATCTTATCCAGTGTCTTGACATTAACAGACATCCCTACTAGTAGTGAGTGAAAACAACATCTAACATGAAATGAGAAGAGACATATATATATATATATATATATATATATTATATAATATTTATGATAGATTCCTAAGTTTTATGTTTTACATTTTAGATATTTAATGCTGACTGGACATGTTGGTTTAGCAGAGGTGGCACATACTGATGTTGCTCACAGACGAGAGATGGCTTCACTATAGTACAGAGCTACTATAAAACTATGAGAAACACCGTCATCAAGGCACTGAACACAGTGTTGATTATGTCAGTATGATAGGGGATCAGTAGGTGTATCTGTATGTTTTACAGCATTTAGATAAAACACGTTTTTATTACACAAGCCATCCACAGCAAAAGCTCAAGTTCAGATATATTGTTATACAGGCAATGCATGTACAGTAACATGCCACTTTCATTGATGAATGTCAACTCTAAAGTTTTCTCAGTATTTCTTTTAGTTTTTTGAGAGTTCACAGTGATAACAGGAACATGGGTTCTTGCAGGACATTGTATAACACTGTGCTGTTGTTATTCACTATTTTCCTTGTTGTCAACAAATGCCATGAAAAGACCAAAGAATGCATTGTCATTGTGGCACTCAGCCCAAAACCCACTCATTCCTACTGATTATGTAACTTGATGGTCTCCAAATGGCCAAGTAGTTTCCTAGTGGGACATTACTAAAATAACAATGTTCAGCTGCTGATTGATACGTACTGTATTTAGTGCAGTGTTTATGGCGCAGGACGGTGTAAAAGGAACTAACCCAAAATAAAAACCAGTGTCCGCATTCATTGAGAAGATGGGATGATGTTACTGAGAGCAAGGGTGTGTTCTCATTTCTTAGCCAACAAGAGAATACATTATATCATGCATGTCTTCTTAATATAAAAAAATATAAAGTATGGCCTTTAGAGCTAATGGTGCATATTGCCATGATATCAATGAATTATATTAAAAAGCCCTTTACTCTCCTGCCATTTATAAAATCACTTCAATCATTCTCAAAAATCAAAACAGCTCTGCTGTAGTGTATTGATGCTATGATTTTGAAACTGACATTTCATTGAGTTTCATGTATGAATGGTTGAATCTTGTCATGACAATGTGATGCTGAGGATCCTCTTCTTCCTCTTTTCTCCAACATGAGGTTGTTTATCTGTTTCCTGGTTTGTACTATAGCTGCATGCCAGTCCTTCATGCAAGCTGGGATGTGCATGGTTATATTTCTCCACTGTGGAGCAATCATTCTATTTATTCATTTACACTTAATTACCATCCACATTTCTGGCACTGCAACATTATGTGTAAACAGACAAACACACCCACGCACAGATGTACACTTAATCCCTTTTAACAACCCTCACATTTTCTGACTTTGGAAAGAACATTTTATATAACGTGATTGTATTGGCAATGAGACTTCACCTTTAGTTTTAACAGTTTTAAGATATCTATCAGTGTGTTAAAAAGGCATATGTGTGTGTGCGCGAGCATTGGTGTGACGGTTTCAGTAGCCCAGGGCCCTGCTCTTTAGAAGCTGATATTTTACCGATGGTACTGTTCCCCCCCCCATCTTTCTCTCTCTCTCTCTCTCCATCCCTGAGCATTCACCTGCTGTCACTCTGTCACTCGGCCTTCTGCATGTGATGAACGGCAGACTAGCATTAATTCTAAAAACTCCAGAATGTCACATTCGTAATAATATACTGTAGGAGAGATTTCGTGGACCATTTATGAGTATTTCCATCAAATCCAGTCCCATCTTCACACTTTCAGATTTGTAGCTTTAAAATGCTCGCTGCTCTTTAAAGGTGGAAATATGAGTACATTTAACCGGGCAATGAAAAGCTTTAATCAGCTGTCCACATTGACAAGTAGATGTAGAATCTCTTTTACAGGTTAAATTTAGCAGCACAAAAAATACTGATAATAATAAACAGACTGTCATAACAAAACTTGGCAGCCTGCCTAAATGGCAAGCAGAGCTGACAGACACAACCTAGTTACAATTTCAAACTGTGCTTAACTTGTTTAAATGTTTCGTATGCAATGAAATATTCGACCACTCCTTAAAAAAAAAAAAAAAAATGGATGTCAGATCGGGGATCATTGCCATTAATGTGATATGCAGTGAAGGAACAAGAGACACATGAAGTTGCAGCAAAGACAATGAATGTATGGCTCCTCTGATGCCAAGTCCTGTGAGGAATCCAGCCAACATCACATAAACAACTTTGCTGTCTGTCCACGGAGCCTGATGCTTTCATCTACAGCTGTTTTTAATTTATTGCTGTTTTGGTCTTTTCCAGATGTGTGGATGAGCTGCTATCAGGATCAGTTTTTATCCATCACATCTCACCCCTGTGCCCCGACACCCAGGGTGCAGGGATCAGTGTTGCAGGTCTTTTTTTATGATGGTCCTTAGCTCTCTACAGCAGTTGCCTATTTCAAAAGACCGCCTGTTGATGCACTTTGCTGTCCTTAGGAGAAGATCCCATGGTAGTTAATTATTTCATTACACTTCAACCTGCAGCAGCGTGCCTTGTGACGTGTTTCTCTATCCTCATTTGCAGTGCCACTAGATACAGTTTCTCTACTCTTTTGCATCTAATTAGGACAGGCTGTGTGCCTCCAAACAATGGGATAATGACTGGCACTGGCTGGTGTTGTGTACTGGTGCTGAGTGCCTCCTGGCCAAGCGCCAGCTCCTTGGAATGGGAATCACTTCTTGCACTAATGTGGCACAGTTATGAGTGCCAGAGAGTGATAGTGCTTATTGGCTATTCACATCAGCTCTGGTGGGACTTTGGATCGGATGGAGTTTTCACTGTGAAATGTTTAAGTCTCTATTTCCTGAAGATTTTAGCAGTTTAGGGTTTGGAATGTAGTTTTTAATTTATATTTTGTAGTTAATTACTAATGTCTTATCAGATCCTGTCTGTACGTTGGAAAAGTGATCTTTTTTTTTCCTATGCAGGGTTTTGCTCCTTATGCCCGCAGGTTATATTATGAATGTACATTACTGTCTGAAAGGTGCTTTCGCATGTCATATTCATTATAAATGTTTATTGTAGTTTGGTTGGTATAAAATTCAAAGACAGTCATTTCTTTTAGCATGCTGATTGAGAAATTGGTGTCACTCACTGAAAAAACAGCCCTCGGTTGATCTGATGCCACATAATTAGCTACAGTGATTTTGGCTAATCATTTGCAATTTTGATTTTTAAGAGCTATGCTGGGAAATTCATTGACTTTCCACATTTGTGCTGAGTATGATGTGGGTTTAGCGGTAGGTTGTTTTTATTATAGTACAAAGTTTGCAAGAATGCCCTTATGGATAGAGATGCAAAATTTCCATATGAAAATAAGTCCTAGGTTATTGTGTCTATTGTGTACTTGGTCTTTCATAGAAAATGTGGAGCTCTGTGGATTCCCTTTCAAATAGGTTTTTCACCTCTTGGGGCAAATCTTTTCCCAGGCTCATAAATCCTTTATTTTTAATCGGATATTTAGATTACCCTGAAAGGCATCTGAAAATGAAACCTTGTGTATTGGATTTCTGGTAAATATATATTTGTGACGAATTAAAACAATAACACACTGATTTGTTTTAGGTCTGGCTGTCAGGCTGCTTAAAGTCGCAATTCTTTTTTTTTTGAGCAGGAAAGTGGTTCAGCAAACCAGCAAACAACACTGCTAATGCTTCGCTGTGTGAATGCAGCTGCTGTTGGGACAGACACCTGCTAGAGGCAAATATGACGTTTTCACCCCCTGACAGTGTATTTCTCTGCTAATTTCTGGCTTGCACGTCTTACTTTCTCTTCAAACAAGTTCTTCATACTTCTTTGAATAGAAATTGACACATGTAAAAATAGGATGTGAAGCAGTGGGCCTATTATCCATTAAAACAGACCGTTTTGATTGGCAGCGTCTCATACATCCACACATGGATGAAATATGATCAGCAGTGAGATCAATCAGACCTTCATGGAATTTTCACGTTATTTTACATGCTCAAATAGTTATAATATATTACCCCAAGTCTTACCCTTTCATCAAAGGAATTTTCCAATAAGCCTTAGGCGTGATGTTTTATTAAAATCTGAATACATTAAACATGTCATTGACTTTCATTGGCTCTGTATCATCCTTTTACAGTCCCATCAGCTCAGCTGCAGTATCCAGTTACTAAAGTGGTTTCCAGTCCACAGGCCAGGTGATGTTTCTGAATTGACTAATCAGGACTGCATAATAAAGGACAGATATGGATTTTAGTTAACCGGTATAAAGAGCAAACCTGTATAGCTATGCAGCATAATATGAATTTGTTCATAACATTTTTGGTAGTGTAAAATGTGTATGAACCAGTTGGCGTGTGGTGACTTACAGATAGGCAAGCAGAGTTGAACAACGCCCAACCCCCTGCAACACACCCCCCGACACTGGTATGAACACTACACACTGCTACAGACATGGCGACTTCCAGTGGTTTCCAAATACGTAAGTAAGCTTTTCTTTATGTCTTGAACATTTTTGCCATGTGAAGTGTCCATACCACCAACTGGACATTGTCCGTACTACTAAAAATAAAAACAAGCTTTCTGCATTCATAGTAAAGCTGTGAGACATCTTCAGCTCAAGGCGGGTAACCTTGGTGAGAAACACCTTCTTCAAGCTATGGTCACACAACCCACATCCAAAACAAACATCTGCCTGCTGATATCATTAGCAACAATAGGGATCTGCTGTATTAGCTGCGAAATTTGAAAAAGATAACAAAATGCCTCCCAGGAATATTTCTACATCATTAAAGATGAAGTGGATATGACCTCATGTCCTTGAATCGCAAATGAGCAACTTTGTCATGTCTCGCTACATATGGTACATTGATATGTACAAACAGCAGTGAGAACACAGTTTGTTACTGAGATACAGTTAGGGGATTGTTGTTTGTGTGATGCAAACAATAAAGGCTGAATCTCTTAGGAAACCACAGAGAAAGGTTGCATCTGGGGAGCATCATTTGCATCGTTTCATGGCAAATACAGGGTGTGGCAGTTACAGTGACAGCTCTCACATACACATTGCACCAAGTGTACAGTGCACATTTCTATCTTCCACCATGATGCCTCCACAAACACTGAAATAAATGAATAGTTAACTGATATTACTAAAATATACCATCACCTGTACTTCACTACAATTAAGACATTTCATTTCATTCATGATTAATGGATTTTATACTGCGATGTTACCATAGGTATTCTAATGTAGTACACATTAGGGATGTTCCTAACAACGAATTTCCCTGTTGATTAAACGTAAATTTAAATTTAGACAAGTTGACGAGTCTTAAACTAAGAAAACACACAACAACACTCAGTGTGGCTAACATTCGTTCATTTTCTAGATGAACCAACAAAACTACCAAACTTCTGCGCTGGTCAACAAACAATTCTGTTCTGTTTTATTCACACATAGAGTGGATCTTTATAATAACCTCATGAATTTATAACTTCAAGCTTTTATGTGTTCTTGGAAAAGTGGGGCAGCGCTTCTTCTGCAACAATGAAGTTAGAAGGACCGTTGCCTTGTGTGATGATCTGCTGGGAGGGGCTTCTGTCCTGCTTGTGTGTGTGTGTGTGTGTATTTGTAGTGTATCTTTCTCCGTCTCTGTTGAGACACTCAGATGGATCGTTCCAGCCCACTTTAACCCCTGCTGGCGACTTTCTTCTATGGAAAGTGTCATTAAGTGTCATTAGTGTCATTAACCATACATTGTTTCCTACGAATAGACACAGGTGAAAACAGACCTACCTTGACGGAGGGAGTAACACAACATTCCTAACTAGAATAGCAAATACCTCCTCCAAGGCCAAACAGTCGTACATTTCTATGTTTGTCCAGCTCTTATAATAGAAAAATAAAAGGAAAAAAAGAGGTAGTCCAATTTTTAACGTCAAGAAACATATGCCTCTGTTGGTTTGTATGTTTGATGGGCAGCAGGATTACACAAAAAGTACTGAACCGAATTGCACCAAACTTGGTGGAGGGCCAGGGAAGAACCCATCACATTTTGGTGCTGATCCAATTAAAAGGGCAGATCCAGGAATTTTTATCACTTTCCTCCGATAACTTCTTTTTTTTTTTTTTTTTTTTTTTGACATTTTCATAAATTTCTCAGGAAATAATGTATTGATCTTCAGAAATAGTTATGGTGTTGACGTCTATGAGAATGTACAGTTTGGTGCAGATCCAGATAATAATCGGGATCTCATGAAAGCAATTGCTGAATCTGCATTACACACAGAATTTTACAGTAGCAGTGCATATGGCACCAGCGGGGTTGAGGAATGCTTATATTAGTATTTCATTCAACTTGCAACAATTAAGATTACACAATTAATAGTGGGTTGTGACACAACAATGAGACAATTCATACAGTTGTAGAGCTATACAATGCTGATGTCATAATTTCACACAACAGGTAATAAAATCATTCAGCTCTCTTGTGTAAGAATTGAAGACAATAAATATAAGGTATGCGTTCTACTGACTGCACTAATATTTTCCTGAGAAATTGATGAAAATGTCAAACGCCCTATCTTGCAATGTTAAGGAAATTGATTAAAAAAATGACCTGGATCCCTTTAACTGGTTCCTTATCAAAATGTAATGGGTTCTTCCCTAGCCCATGCCCCATCCCTCCAACAAGGTTGGTGCAAATCAGTTCTATACTTTTTGTGTAATCCTGCCAAAAAAACAAACAAACCAACTAGAGGGGCACCTAAAACAAGCGTCAAATTACATGCACCAGGAGAGAGAGAGAGAGAGAGAGAGATTCATAGTAAATGATCCAGATTTGCCCCAAGATGTTTCAGTGCTTTTTGTGTAATCCTGCTGACAAATAAACAGACTTGCGGTGGAGGTAATTAGGTCATTCTGCATCATGCATGCTTGTTTGACATAATATACATAAGTTTACAAAAGTGAAATTTTTACTTGTAATGAATATGTAAGGATCTCAGTACATCTTCCACCAACCAAAATTCCTCTGCCCTTTCTGGATCTGACACATATGTTGCTTTGTAGTTTATGTGCGCCTAAAATCTTTCATGTCCAGACTTTGCCATACTGTTGCTGTTATTACGGCTTTTAATTGGAGAAGCCAAAAATAATGCAATTATTACTCTGATCAAAAGGAGTCGCTGATAATTTTCCAGTTGAAATGACAGGTGATAATGAAAAAAGCCCATAGGCAGATATTACGTTTGGGTGTTGCTAGGTTACAAGTTCAGTTGTGGTAAAATCACAGACAGTCTCAGTGAATCGTATTACTCCGCTGAACCTAATAGTCTTGGAGTTTTGCAGTTTATCTGTTTCCCATACATCCCATCTGTGGAGGTACAAAAACCAGGCTCACCATTGATCAGACAAGTTACATAACTTGTCAGTTTGAAAGTCCTTGCATTTTTATCGCATACAGTGAATTATTTTGTTACAGCTCTTTTAAGTTCTTGTCTTAACATTGCAGTCAGAGGTGGATGAATCATAGCAGAAAATCGTTAGAGTTCTTTGCGCCACTGTCTCAGAGGACAGACTGATTTTATCAGTCCGAGGCCAGCCGGGGAGAAATTCAGGTGGTCATGTTGAAGCCACAGATGTTATGTGGATCAAGATTAGCATGTCCATTGATTATGGTTCAATGTAACAGACAGATGGACCATCAGCATTTGATGAACAAACTATGCCATCAGGGTTATTTATTATTTATAATTATTCATTTTATCTATTATCCTGAATAACATCCGCAGTGCTCCATAGCATAAAAAGTATATTGCAAAAACAAGTGTTCTGGGGCGTCGTGTGGCGTAGTGGTTTGGGCGGGCGCCCCATGTGTAGAGGCTACAGTCCTCGCTGCGGTTGGCCCCGGTTCGAGTCCCGCATCGGACGGCCTTTCGCTGCATGTCATTCCCCCTCTCTCTGCCTCCCTGTTTCCTGTCACTCTCCACTGTGCTGTCCATTAAAGGCATAAAAGCCCAAAAAAAAAACAAACAAAAAAAACAAAACAAGTGTTCTTATCATTACTGACTGTGAATGACAATCACTATTCATATATTGACAGCTACCAAACATTGCGTATATAATAAAGTGATTTAAAAAAGTGGCAATAATAAAGAAATTGTTGATTAAACATTAACC
Source organism: Seriola aureovittata (assembly GCF_021018895.1). NCBI lineage: Eukaryota > Metazoa > Chordata > Actinopteri > Carangiformes > Carangidae > Seriola > Seriola aureovittata. The sequence goes on from NC_079374.1 coordinate 19,433,617, forward strand.
TGACTTGTAACATTGTTAAATCATCAAGGCGATTAACTTGATAATACACTGACTCATATGCAGTGATATTCTTTTCCTCCTTTGACGCCACTTTGGAAATGAGAACCAACAGGTGCAAGCTTTTGTTGCAGGTTTGTATTTGTTCTGGGTAGGATCACATTGTTCAATTGTAGTGAACTTTACTAGACACAGTTTTGACAATCTGGCAAAGAGTTTGACAGAGAAGATGCAGGACTGTGACTGTCCAAAATGAAACAATCAGATCGTAACAATGACTTCATAAACAACAACTCCATGAGCCCGTCCATTTCCTTTTGTATTTTTGGATGGCATTTTCACTCCCAATGAACTGCACCACCGGTTGCTTGAAGGAGGACAGAGGCTTGCATGTCTCTCCATCCCAGGGCACATACTGTTGTATTTGGGTGGTACCTGAGGAAGAGAGACACCTGGTAGCTGAACCAAACTGAAAAGGAAAGGATTTTGAATAAGTTGATGTGAATGCACCTCTGTTGCAGAACTCAAGCTGCATTTACTGCGGCTCTGTAAAAATAAAATACTGACCTGCTGATCTGTGCTGTATTTGGACATTTATTTCAAAGATGAGTTCATTTCTTCTGTATATTTAATCTCATTTTTATTACTAACTAAGGACATTGAATAGTCTGTGGGGGCATTATCTGCCACAGTATCAGTCACAGTACAGAGAGATGTTTAAAAGACCCTTAATGAATTTCTTTGAATAGCTAAATAAATAAATAGATAAATGGTAATATATAAAATAAATGGTCTATATGTATGAAAAAGATTGTGCTTAAAATATTGTTGGTGATTTCTTGCTGAAAACTATACCTGCCGTGTTACAAGCAAATTGTCGTATTGGAATGATGGAATAGTGCAATTTTATGATGCAATAAGAAAAAAGGATGCCATCAAGATAGTAAAGACAGCAGCAGAGTAAGAAAAACATCGTCTTTCCACTTTTATCCTGAACTCTCCAACAATGTTTTGCTTCTGCATCTGTATAAATCTTAAACTAGGTGCTTACCCCCCGAAACTGAACCGAAGAGGTGAGCAGTAACCAGCTGCTGACTGATTGGACCTGTCAGCCTTCAAAACATCTGATTGGATTTGGCCACTGTGAGGTCTCTGCTTTCACAAAGTGAGCCAGCCCAGGGCTCTCCACTGAGACAGAATGTTCAATAAAGTCCCACTTTCAGTCTTCCCTTTCTCCTTCCTCTCTTATCCAGGAAGCACAATCAGATAAATGCCTCACCCAACAAAGGAGATAGAGCAGTCACACTGCGAGTCCATATGTCATGCAGCATCTCCTCGCCAGAAGTTGATAGAGTAACAATTAGGCCTGTAGTGTTGGAGGTTAAATATTCTTTAAATTATTATCAATGTGTAATATCATCCTGAGGGCTTTCTATTAAAGGGCCACATTTAATCATGACGCAGTTAGAATGGAAGACCATTGGTGGCTATATCTTCTCAGTTAAGTTTCATGCTGCCGGCTAACACATTAGTGTGCATTTATTCAATGGGACTGTATCTGTAATTTCAGCAGATTTCTGAATAGAACCTTCTTTGGAGCTGAGAGAAAGATTTAATATTTTATACATCTTAACTAAAATATTAAAAATGCACATCAAAGATATCTGTTTGATTGTGCAACAGGGTTCAAGTAACTTTTTTTCAGTGGAAATATAGGGAATATGGTTACTCTGTAGTTGTTTGTGAAACTATGAGAACTCAAGGAGCTGGTGTATGTGTTGAGTGGAACAGTATGACTTTGGTCAGATCAGTTCATTGAGCACATCAGGATGCTGGTGATAAAAATGATTGAGATCTAGCTGCAGGTGGTCGGAAACACAAAGCCTCAAAAGGGGCCACACAGTCACAGACTTTCTCTCTTCATTTGTATATAGGAAAACACAAAATTCAGGCACCAGGTGATTCAGAATTCATTTTATGTTTGTAAAAAAGCAATTGGCAATTGAAAATTACTTTTTTTATCCTGGGTTAATCCACTATGGACATGCATGCCCTTTTCCATTTTATACCACTGCCAGGCCTGGAAAATATTTTATAAAATGTCAAGCTGTTTCCATGACCATGGGTATCCTGACTGAAGTCTTACCTGTTTGTCTGCCTCTGCCTCTCACTCTGCTTTTCCCTGCCTCAGCGGCTGGTACTTCCAGCATGAAGTTCACATCTTAGAAAGATTTAAACTGCCATTATTCATGTGGTCATTTTATCCCTGAGTAGTTTAATGTTCAAATCAAATGAGAGAGAGTGGTAATTCTGTTAATCGCTTCACTCACTTCAATCTACACTCTCCCTGTGTCCTGTGGTATCCTGAAGAAGGTTTTGGGGGAAAAAAGGTCCAGGTCCAGGCCAGAGACTAAGTCTAGACCTCTTCACCAACTGCACTTTTACTGGAGTCAAAAAAGATTCAAAAAAGAAGTCACTGGAGATGATCAGAGTCCAATGCAATAGAATTTATTCTTTCACAAGAATAAAAGCGACATCAGATCCGTATCTGAACTGAAGACAGAGAGCCTGTGCACAATCATATATAGTTCTTTCTTAGGTGGGTTGTCCAACTATTTTCTAAAGTGAACCTATTACCGCCTTGGGAGCAATGATGTCCAGCCCCGTGTGGAATTCCCAAAACCAGGCCTGCCAGGGTAGCGTAGTAGGACCAGGTGTCCGGAAGCCCCTCATCCGCCCTATCTAAGACTCCTGTGCCAAGGCGTGTAGTAGGACCAGCCATCCAAGAGCCCCTCCACCACCCTTAACCTAAGGCCCTCGTCTATCCTCGGCTATCCACGGCTGCTAATCCAGCACCATTACTCCCAGGGCCTTCAGATCATTTAAAAAATAAAACTTTATTCCCTCCAGGTTCCATTCTGTAACAATCCTACTTCAGTAAAGGCTGGTTCAGATACAAGTCTAACCTCAGTAGTGAGCATAGCTATTCCATTGGATTATAAAAGTTTAACATTCAGTATATTTATAATGCATACTATATTTTAGTTAAAATTTACTACAACAAAGGAATTATGAATTACCCAACAAATAACTGCAATTAGTTGACTCTTGTTTCCTCACTGCTCTTGGTCCGACTTAATTGAATAAATACATGTCATAGTTGTAGAACCTAAGTCACAAACTTTCCTAATAGTCTATAAAACATTCTCTGATCCAAACTGCCTCATGTTCATGTTGAAATGATGAAATTGAAATTCAAATGTCATCTGCTGTCAGCCAATCACATGCTGCCACACACTCCTAAAAGTAAACTTGAAAATAATTAACTAGTGGCTCACAGCTTACTTGGTTTTGAGACTTTTTGAGAAAAAGAAATGTCATAATATCAGACCTCCTCCTCCTCCTCCACGTCCCTCCTGGCTGCTCCATGGTTATCAACCTGCCTGGGTGTGCGCGGCACCAGAGGAGGAGACACTGTGCCACTGCTGACTGAGATCATAACACTGTGTCTGTGTACGTGCGAGTGTGTGTGTTTGGCGGGGATAATTACGAAAAGATTCAGTGGTTGTATGTGCTCATAATTCATATTCATATTTTTCGAGAGTTTAAAAAAGAGACCCAGTGCTGAAGACAAAACATCTGCCCCGTTGTTGCTACTATGACTAACAATGTAGTGGTTTTTTAAAAATAAAAGTCCCCGACTTCTTATATGTTTTTATTGGATGGGACAAATGCTTGTGCTCTAACATGATGCCAAACATGGACAACTATGTCAGCAAAGAGGAACAAGGGTCACTGAAGCTGAATAACAGGGTCAGACAGATATTTAACAGCAGCTGAGAGATCTGAATCCATACCTCAGTCAAGTCTCTGGCCAAGAGACTTAATGATTTGATGCCTGCACTGTAAATGAAATTAATATGATGTAGTAAAAAGTGCTCTATGTAAACAACATTAAATACACACTCCTTGTTCATTGGTACAGCTAATCCAGGCTTCATGAACCATACAGAGCAGAGTTATTCTCAGAGAAGCTCATGTTTAATGAATGTCATCTGCTCTGTTTAATGGCATGTATACAGCAACATCATTTCCATAATATCACACCCAGGACCCCCGATGATTTGCTGATCTGTAGTTGATCTTGCTTATTTTTTTTTCTTTAAAAAGGGCAATTTACTCTGCCTTTGGTACAAACAACAGCTTTATTTCCGTCAAGAGCTCACTCACATAATTAATTAATTAATCAGTTAGTTAATGTTGCATCTGTTGTAATTCAAAATCAAATGCAGCCAAGAGGAACTGATTGAAATAGATCTTAAATTGTATATAAATATAGAGAGCATACAGCTGATTTTTTGTTTAGGTCAAATCTTCAGTAACACATTTGCCATAGTTAATCTTTGCTGGTTTACTTTCGCTTGTAGAATCCATTTAAAGACATACAGGGCTTGGATCTGCTTGGCATCTTCTGTCCTTTGATTTCTGTTTGCAGCCTGAGGTCTATTGATCTCTCGTTGGTCACTACCACCAGGGTCATGCTGGAGACAGAGGGTATGAGAGGGCATTTTACAGTCAGGGCTCTGAAGTTTTTTAATAGTATCTTGTTAGAGATCAGGAGAGTAATTTCTTTTCCTTGTTTAAAAATTAAAGACCTAGTTTGAAAAAGTGGTACATTCAGCTGCCGTTTAATTTTTTATGTGTTCTTTGTGAGTATTTATCTTTTATCTGTTCTCATATCAGTGAAGCACTGCAAAAGTGGCAAATAAAGGTATTAATAGCTGTGTTAAAATACAGGAAACAAATGGCCACACAACCTATTTTTATTGTTGTCTGTTACCAATTTACAATGTCTGTTTTGAGAGGGTGGTGTTTCTAGGAGATTGAGAGCACTGTTACTTGTCAAGTTTTCAATTACCATCTAATTCACAGCAGCACTCACTACTCAGCATCACATGTCTTTGTAGCACATTGTTGTTATGAGGAATGCATTATTCAGCACAGCAGTTTTTGGTTACTGTGTGTTGATCCAAGACTCCATTTCCTCTTTCAGATTCGTTTATTCAAATGTGACAGTTGTGAAGGCGCTGTCTTAACACTCTGGTACTGGAGGTCTGAGTGGATTATGAGATTCAGAGAGACAAAGACAGTCCCATCCCCGTAATGCAGACTGTTGTCAGACAGATGACATGTTGGTAAAGTCCCTCAGAGCGCATTCACCTGTATCTTTCTAACAAGGACTCATCCACTAACTGTGACAGGATGATGCTATTTTCCTGGAATTAATTGTTTGTTTTGTAACTTCTCAGTTACGCACTTATCACAGACAGCTGATGACAAATCTTCACAAGGACAATTCCTCATTTACTTCACTTACAATTACCTTGCTCTTGATTTATACACATACTCAAAGTTGTTAAAGATCACTGTGTCAACAAAAACATGATAACCCTTTTTTTTTCTTCTTCTTTTTTTAACCAAAGTCATTGTTAAAAAAGCCTCAAAATTATTTCTTAAAAAACATATTTTTGTCCATGTGGTGACAGACAAGAATTCATACCATTTGCCCTGTTCATTCATTTGTACTCACCCAGCTCTGCTGAGGCTCTGGGTGTTTGCAATGGGGATTAATGTGTGGATGAGTTGGTATTTTTCCATTTACACTGTTTTTGCAAGCAGCACCTTATTGCCTTATGGTGGTGCGCTGCAGCTCTGTTAAACATTGTAAATGTAGAGATAAGGGATATCAATATACTGGTATTGAAGATAACTGATATTTAAAAAAATGAAATATTGATATTTCATTAATAATACACAATAAGTTTTTACTTCATTCTTGTAGCTATTGTTACAGAATCTCTGTCTTCTTGTATTTGAATCTAATTAATTTGCCAAAAAACAGACAAGACACACAGTAAACAAAGTTAAAGATAAACTTGGTTGATAGCATTATTATTATTTGTTTTTTTTTTTTTTCAAATTTTCTATGGATATCGCAGTAAAATTGTTATCGTGAATTCCTTCGTCCACGATAATCATGTAGTGAAAATCTCATATCGTAACAGCCCAAGTAGGGACGACAGGTACAAAAGTACCAACAAATGTAATCGAGCTAGCTCAATATCCATCGTCTAGATCTAAAAAGTAATAGCCTTTCCATTTTATTTTTATAGATGTATGCACACAATTGTATTTTTCTCAGGTGACCTACATCTGAGACAACACTGATAAGATTAACCAAGTTTCATTTCTGGGTCTGTCTGCCCTCTGAGCAAGTTCTGCTGACTGCATTCAAAAATGTTGCTCATTAAGGGCCCAGCCTGTTGTGAAGTACATCGGCTCTATAGGATGCAACACTACATCCTTAGCAACAGTAAAACTGCCAGCGGGGAGTGGAGAGTTATTTCCACCTCTAATGGGATCAGGACACCTTTATCTGGAGTTTTTATCAGTTGATTAACTAATGCATTGTTCCTCGTTGAGATGTAGAGAGTTGGTTCAGTCACCCCAGGTTGAAGAGGTCAAGTCAAGGTGAGATCCAATCAGGCCACAGCGCTGTCCCAGGCTCGCGGGTCCCGGTGTAATTACACTCTCCAAGACTCTTGGTGAAGTTACAGATAAGGTGTGAGCATTGTTAGGAGACTTGGGGAAACCTTGTCTACACAAACATATTGTCTCACATTTTTCATGTTAATTGCATTGTCAGGAATTGGTAGAGCTTTGCATCATGAGCACAAAGTTTCAAGGTGACTTTTTGCTCACAAGTTGATGTCCTTGTCTGATAGATACGTGTCTTTTATGTTGATTATTTAAAAGAAATGCTTGCCGTTATTATTGATTCTCACTTCTTATACATAGTGGCACATTCTCTGTGGAACCTCTAATCTGAGTTCTCCTAAGGGCAACAGATTTTTGTGCAATGACTCATGGTTTGTGATCATATGAAAAATCTTAATAAAGAGTAAATGTGTTGAAGATTTACATAAAGTGTAATTTTTACTGCATACACTGCAGAATAGCAGTTGAATCCACAGTTCACTTTCAGTTTTAGAGCCTTGTGTTGTGAAGGAAGACTTAACTAATCAATGAAGGTATGCACGCTGTTAGAGCCATGAGTCATTCGCCACAGCAAATTTCTTAAAGTGCAGAATGGTTGAACCTCTATTTAATCATTCGAAACAGATAGACCTTACAGATGTTATAAAAGCATTTGTGGATGACAAGTATTAGTAAGAATCACCTTTAGTGTGCAGACTGTGCTGTAATTGCGTGACATTGTCTTGCTTTTAAAGCATCTCTGTGTAGTATTCTCTGACCTTGACAGCCTTTATTACAGTGTAAGTTTAAAAGTAGACACTGGAGCATAATCACCCACTCAAATGAATATAAAATCAAAATTGCAAAGAATCTCTGCAGTGCTTTAACATGAACTTTGAGTTTCCCATTAGCTGAGAGCATAGACACTAATCAGATTTTTTGTTGCACGTGAAATCAAATTACCCATATGGTGAAGCTCAGCAATATTTCCAACTAGCTCTCACACACTGTGACATCCTCATGGCGTCCAGGTCATGGATCTCACTCCTCCATCTTAAGGCCCAATACAGCAGAGTAAATTTGTATCCCCTTGTGCATGGGTGTGTCTGATTGGTGGATCAAGTTTTGCGTCCCCCTGTCTGGGACTCTCATTGAATTACCACCATGTGGGCCCAGCAGCTGTTCCTTCTGGTCGCAGCAGGCCGCTGTCGTTAATTGAAGCGTAATGGGCTCAACAGCAGGGAAGGTCAGACAGCGTGCTCTGCTGATGCACAGCTCCTGTCAGAACCTATACACACCACACCTAGAAACTTTTCATCTCCTCTCCCAGGTTAGACCGATATCAGGCTGATAAGAGGTTTTACATGTTAGTCAGTCATCTCATTTCTGCACAGGTAATACTAAATAAATGTTATATTAGATCGCCTTTTTGTAAATCATGTTCATTTAAAAGTTTCCATAAACATGCATTACCAATACACGAATTTGCCTATAGCCTTAACTGTTGCAACAAATCTAAAGGTTGGACTTCTCTGCCACTGTGTTGACACTGTTTCACTGACAGAGCCCACTTTAAACCAGCCAGTGATTCATGTGGTTGCTACAGCAGCAAAGTAGCTAGGCACAGACATTTACTCTGCGTACTTTGCTTCCCTAGTGCGATATATATTTCGTTTTTAGGATTTTTTTTTTTTTACTGTTAGACTCATCTTTTGACTTTTAACCATTTTATCTTTCCTACTTTTCTAACTTAAACAATCAGTGTATGACATTAGCATGTGGTGTAAGCTATTTATTGTCCGCAAATTCAGATGAGGATTTGAGGAATTTGGGAATTGTTATTGTTTGAATTACTAAGGTTCCGTGGCATGTTTACCCAACTGCATGATTGACAATTTGAAATAGTTGCATACCGTGCAAGTCACAATAAAATTAAATTGTTACCTAATTTCCCATATTTAATGCACACCAACACGTTGATAAGTTAAGACAAACTTTATTGATCTCTAGCAGAGAAATTCAGATGTTTAGACGTCCATCTGTCCGTACTAACAAACTGTTCAAACCAGGCCAAACTGTTGCATGAGATACAACAAGCCAAACAGCTCAGATCAGGGAGACAAACTCCCACTGTTGACAGTAGCCGACACTACATGAACTGATGTACAGATTTATATAAAGTCCTTGTGTACTTTGTAATTATGAGTCTATCATCTGTGTTTGCTTGCTCTTCATGCTGGGTGTAGCTCTGAAGACAGTCAGCTCCAGCAGTAGCATAGCCGTTCGTCTTGGGCGCTCACACCTCAAAGCGCTGTGAATTATCCTCCCAAGCTTCACTCATGTTTAAGGATTCTAACAGATTTCATGGATCATTGGCATGAGATCAGAGAGTCATTTTTATGAATCAGAGAATCACAATGCTATTGAACATGTAACAGTTATTGCCAGAATTGTTTGGCTAGCTGTAACTGATTCTTTCTTGTCTCACTGGCATTAGGAGACTCTTTGTATAACAACAGTTACTCCCACGAAAGAGCCCTTTGGATTCTGGGTTTTGCTGCGAAAGATTTGTTTTGTGGCGTGGAGTCCTGTACTGTAACTGCAGATGTAGACTTTGTATGTTCGTATAGATTCATGTCTCAGCTCATGCTGAGCTTTTTGCATCTCCAGGTTGTTGTCATTTTCAAGTCCACTTCACAAATGTGTTTCAACAGGAGTAACCTGTAAGTATTGCCATTGACCTTTGGCTCTCTACCAAAGGAGTTTTATTGAAGATTGACATCACTGCCAGATGGTACTTCAGCTACGAGCCTTTTGTTGCCTTTATCTGACATAAAGTCATCTTGAAACACAAAGTCGGGTTAAGTTATGAAGCCTTACTTTTTTACATGAATCAACAAATACAGGATTTGGTAATCAGGCAATACAGTGCCTTTTTGCTAATTTTTTTATGACTTAAATGACCATGTGAGTAAAATGAATAACTGAAATGTTATAAACTGTTATAAATTCAGTTTATACCTGACGGACAACTGAAGTAAGAGACTGTCCTTCTTATATTTGTCTCCCAGTCATAAGCAAAAAAATACATGTGGAGCCTCAGTGGAAGTAACAGTGTGGCAAAGCTGTCTAATGATCCCCCTTTGTGTTCTAAACCTGCCATCACAATACCTTGGATGATTTTTGTAATTACAGATTATACCTCTCAATTTTACATTCTGTCAAAAATGTCTATCCTTTTTATCCTTTGGCTATAATAGAAACATATTTAAATCTGCAGCAGACCTATGGGACAAATCTGGGCTAAATGAGGTATGATTCCTCTGGCTGGTTTAGAGAGTAATGCAGTCATACAGCACAGTTGCAGGCTGACTCTATAGACTGTTATTATTATTTAAATACAATGTGGTTTAGTGATGTCGAATGCTTTATATAAAGGTTAAGCTGTTGCTAACAGATAATCAATTTTTTTAAATATTTGTACTGGATAATGACTCCAACCAGATGCATTCATTTTTAATTATTAAAATCCTCGTCCAGGATAATGAATGAAACCAGAAGCTAGAAGATGGTATAGGTTTCCATCCCTATGACATCACAATAACTTGGTCAATCAATACTGACATACTCATTAAGTGAGTCTTCCAGCAAGATATAAAAATGTGGCTGCATCAATGTGCCATTGTTGCATGTTTCCTCACTGAAAGCGCTTGATGTTCTGTGGTAGTCTATTTCTGTCTTTCATGCTCTAACTTGGCAGTGCGACAGATTAAGTGGTTAAGAAAGAAAACCTTCCTTTCTTTGTGTGTCTTGTTTGCTTTGTACACGTCTCTACAGCAAACACAATATGTGCTATTTTTGTAACATGAGGTACAGAGTGAGACAAAAAAATGACTGGCCTTATTTGGGGTACCCTTTTCTAAATCATAATCTACGGTGGCCCCTCAGGGCATACAAGACTGAAAGTACAAATATAAAGGAGAAATGCTCCAAATCCATAAATGCAACCAAAACACATAAAAGTAAGGAAAACCCAAGTAACAAGAATCTCTAAACTGAAATGCTCCGGGACGCTAAAGGGAGTGATGGGCTTGATTTGGATGAGCAGCAACCTTACGAATCCTTGTACGTGCCAAATGTGGATTTTTGTACATAACTTAAAAATTTTTTAAGTAAAGAGAAAGTAACCATTTAAATTCCCTCAATATTTTGACTTTCCCTCTTGTATGTGCTTTGTTCTGTGGGGGGTAAAAACGTAGAAAACGAAGGCTGGTCTACACCATGTACTCCAATCTATGATGACATTGATGGTGAGTTCAGTTAGAAAGAAATCACTCTTATTCACTCTGTAATGTAGGTTTTGTCAGTGACACCAGCAAGGCGCTGACTCCGTGGTTTTTCCTGCTAAAAACTCTCCAGTATTGAGTTTTGTGACTTATAATACAGTGCTGCATATTAAAGATGCCAGTTTTTCTTTCCTGACCTCGCAATGCATCAAGGTGCTCACAGGTTCTTTGTATATTTGTCTCAACCTGCCACCAAGAACATTTCTATTCAACATCAGTTTCTCCAAGCTAAATCTACAGCCATTATTTCTTTTTCCACGTTACAATGGAATTACTGAAATACCTTATCTGTTACACAGTTGTAGAGACAAAAGAAAAGGCTGACAGCTGCCTGTCAAACCTTCGTACTTCGCACAGTGTGACTGGTGCAAGATTAAAAAGGTCTGGAATGGAGCGCCTCAGTGGCTCACCTGGTAGAGCGCGTACAACATGGGCTTGGTCCTAACCGCAGTGGCCAGGAGTTTGAAGCGGACTTGTGGCCTTTTGCTGCATGTCATCCCCTCTCTCTCTCTCTCTCTCTCTCTCTCTCTCTCTCTCCCTGACTTTCCTGTCTGTCTTTCACTTCACTGTCTGAATTTAAAAAAAAAAAATGGTCTGGAATACAGAGAGCTGAAACCACTCATGAGCTCCTCTGAACCACTTCCAAAATATAATTTCCTATATATAATGGTTGTTGACATCCATCTTTTTGAAAAGCTGTGACATGATATTTGGACATTCTGTTCATATTCTGAGTTGAATTATATCATTCGAACACCTCCTTACATAGGCACAAGATTGCTGTCCTTGTGCTTGCTGAGTTACAAGCATCTTCAGCTTGTAATGTAATAGTAGTTCATAGCTAGCACTTGATGCTATGTATTTACACATGATCCCCATTTGGACAGTATTTAAGAGAGTTTGCGTGACCTTTATCCTCCCAATTACCTTTCTCTTTTTTGGTACACATTATAGGTGTAACAAAAATCAGTATCTGGTTATGTCACAGAAATGTCTATATTCGTATCTGTGTTCAAATTATAATGAGCATGGTTTATATTAGAAGTTAATAGAAATTGTTTAATCTGTTGTTTAATCTCTCATTCTCTGCAATGTTTCCTACTGCTATTAACCATAAATCTGAATTAAACTAATGATAAAATGTATTGGAACTTCACCTATTAAATTTTAAAACGTAGGACGAAACTGAATCTAAATAAAAGCTGGTAACTTTTAATGATCTTGCTGGAAATTAAGTGTAAATAGCACAGTTCTAGTAGAAGAAAATACATGTCAGAATTGCATTGGGGCATTTTGTATGGCTTTGTTTAGAGTGGCGGTTGTAAATAATAGGAAGAGGCTCAATTTTCAGAGACACCTCAGACCAACTTTACATTTTTATGATAATAGCTCATTGGGCCATACTGCATATTTTCCTCCAATAAAGGAAACTGTGCATGCAGTTGGGAAAATAAATTTTGTTGAAATGTGTATTTAAAAAAAAAAAAGAAAATTGACAAAAATTTGGAAAGCTCCCATGGCTCATTAGCATGTGAGGTCCCTAACTTCAGCGCCTCAGTTTCCAGTCTTCTGACAAGTTGTGCATAGTGCAGGCTTCAATATCAGATCATGAGTCAAATAACCCACCTGTGGAATATAAATCAGATATTAATCTGGTGAAAACTGGTGACAAGTTGTTGAGGGCGAGTGTCACTGAGTTTCAAACCTGAGTACCTCTGAGTTTTTAGCCTAATAGCCTTTTTTTCAACATTTTTGCACATCTGTATCGTGACGGATATTGCTGCTTTGGCTACTGTGTTTGCATTGCACAGGCAACGATCACTTGGACTACTCTGGCACCAAGGAAAAATGTGAATCTGATGATTAGGAGAGAGGATCTGATGAAGATTAATGAGTGCCGTTCAGATATGATTTCCAAATGGATATGTGGCCATTATTCACACAGAGCATCGGGTTTAAGGTAACTGCCACAAAAATACCCAATAAAGTTACACAGTATAACTATTATTCAGCATATTTGCATTTTGTTTCCTCATAGCAAAAAGGAGCCACTACAAAAAACATAGTTAAGTAAATTGTATAGTTGTGAATAGAACGGTGTGACATAGTTTTTGGAGCCATTTTTTAGCAGTAGAGGAAATTGGTGTTTAAAAATATTCCACACATTCCACACATTGGCTTCAACAGTAGAACTTTATGTAACAAGAGAGAAGACAGAGCAGACGGATAAGTCGACTTACAAAACCAGAGACAGATTAAAAAAAAGCTTTTGGCTATTCTGAAGTCATGAACTAACAAACAGCAAAACCATGATCAAATCACAATCCATTGATTCTTGCAAATGGGATTTGGCCATAGTGTGTGTATGGAACAGTGGAGCCAATCATCTAACAGGGAGACATGAGTGATTTAACGTATATGTTGCCATAATTTGAGAGTGTTACCCTCTCCCGTCATCGTTATGTTGCCATCATTCACAGACTAATCTTCACAAATGATTGTGTATTCTTGTAAAGCCTGCGAGCAGGGAAGACAGTTTCTTTCACATGCTCGCAGGCTCAGCGAAGAGCCTAATTGCAGCTGCCAAAACATTGTCTGTGTACTCAATACTAGAGTAGGTACTTACTTCCTTTCATAAACTCTACATAAACACCCATGGCTTGAATGACAAATTGCATTCTATCATCTCTATTTCCTACTCATCAGCCTTTTGTAGCACCAACACTTGTGAGGGACATCAGTTATCCTATTGGTGAGCTAACAGCGCTGCCATATCTACAGTGCACATAGGTGCCTGTCAAATTTGGGTCAGACATTGTTTGTAAATAATAGATTTTTTTCTTTGCTGGAGTACCTGACAGGTAGATTTTACAAGAGCACCACAATTCATTCATGTAAGCTACCCCAGATAGGGCCTTAGGCAGCATTTTATGCAACATTTCAAATTAAGAATCCAGTGAAGGGAAGGGTAACAGCTGTTTTGAGACTGGTGCATTTCCCCTGTATCCACACTTGCAAAGTGAACTGGATCAATATAAGGTTAAGGTTTAATCCCTGGAACACCCATCAATCAATACAGGAAGTCACCCATTTGAGTGCCTTCCCTCTACATGGAACCATAATTCCCAGTCACAGACTCTGGGCCAGCCTCCTCGTCTTCTCTCCTCTCCTCTCCATCCATGGCTGCACTCTGATAATCCAGATGGCTACAGACTCAGCATTCAGCCTCTCAGGCAGCTTTTCTCTATTGTCCTGAGCCCTTATCACTTGCCACAATACTGGTGCCTCCTTAAAGCACAAAGCGCCAACTTGTTTCCATTCATCCCTCGAAATGTGAACTTTGAGCTCTGACACAGTGCAGTTAGACTTTACCCACTTTACGGAAGAGACTTCAAAAGTCAAAAAAGTGTCTGTGTGTGTGTGTGTGTGTGTGTGTGCGTGTGTGTGCGTGTGTGTGTGTGTGTGCATGTTTGTGTGTAATGTGCCGGGTGTGTTGTGTCTGTTTGTTAGGTGCATGTCTTTCATTGTTTTTCGGTTATTTGGAAATTGTGTTTGTGAATTTGTTGGTGCTTGCAGACAGGTGCTGTAAATGTCTGATTGTTTTTTTGATAAATTAAAGAATAAAATAAAAAAAAAGAAAGAAAGAAATGAGCGGTTATAAATGTGAATGTGTGAATGAGTGTGCAAACCTCTGATAAAGTGCCTTTTCAATTAGACGATTGTGCGTCCCTGATGTCTGGTACCCCACAGCTTTGGATTGATAACGTCACACACACATGTTGACTTTCAGCACATTAATAAACACAATAGCTCAACGCATAGCAGTTGTCTCATTGTTTCAAATATGTAGACAGCACAGCATGAGATAGAAACATAGCTGTGAGTGTCTGGGTTATTAGTGCTGCTGCCGATGGGTTTGGAAAGGTCATTGAACAAAGTGAACATAATGTTCTGACATTTAAAACCGAGATAGGAGGGAAGATAATGATAATGTTTTTGATAACTCAAAATACAAAATGGTGTCTTTATGCATGAACTAAAGCTTTGTCTTAGAATTTGCAAAGTAATATTTGAATATGCTTGACAACACAAGTTCAAACATTAACTTATGTTTTCCAGCCTTAGTTTTGTTTTGTTTTTAGCATCTCTCGAGTGTCAGTGCACCGGCTTGTGCTGGTTGACCTGTTATGGCTTTGTTGACAGACTTTCTATTTTCAAATCTTGGCAACGTCTCGACTGCGCCTTGATCTAAAAATATGCAATGACTAAAATGTACACATTTATTATGCAAAGCCTGCTTTGAACTGGCATTGGGGAATTTGTCGCATACAGACATGTCATTTTACATATGTTGTCAGGATGCAGCACATATCGGACAAACAATAGATCAGCGGACTGTATTCTGATGTATTCGTGGAAAATGAAATCAGTCAAGGCTCGTTGTTAACTATTAACATTGTGCAGATTATTATTATTATTTTTTTTTTACAAAGAAAACTCCAGTAGCTGCTTAGTCTTGTGTCAAACTAGAACACTACATATCCAGCTCTTTCTCACACATCACGCAGCCTCTTCTTTCTCCAACATGCTGGAACACTTTGACATTTTTTTACACAACCCTAGATCACCAGTTTCTAAAAGGAACAGACCTTACATCATCACCACTTATCACAAGAAGCAGGCTTTTAATTTCACCCATGATTCCCCTTCTCCTCCACACATTTTCCCTCTATATAATTGACTTTTTACAGGTTTCAGCCATCTCTGGTCATCTTCTGCAGGCTAGGCAGGTATCAACCCTTCCTCTACCCCACCCACACACATACAAAACACACCCACTCACAGAGATAAATGCACACAGTTCTCAGTACATTAGCAGTTATTTTCCACAGGGACACTTGTGGCTTCAGGGTCCAGGTGTCTCTGGAACTGCTGACCCATGTTATCAGCCTGCCTCAGCAACCAGGCCTCCTCAGAATTAATCCCGACGCCGTCATGCCACCCCCCCCCTCCCTCCCCCCGCCACCCTCCCCCCATCCTCGCTCACACTGATGACTCCCTCTCCAGGCAACAATCCCCTCTGGATCCTCAGCAGTCGGGACTCAGACACGCTCACCTGCTTACCCTGGTCCCACGAGACGCTCTTATCAATTGAAAAGGGGAGACGGAGTGACCAGGATTACAGCCAGTGCTGCGTTAATTATAAGCTTTTTTAATGAAGGGGAGGTAGGGGCTGGGAGGCCAGGTGGAACAGCCACACAAAACAAATCCGATTATCCAGAAACGGTTTGTTTCTCTTTCAAGCTCTCCATCCCTCTCTTTCTGTCTTTTGTGGAATAATTTCCCAGCTCTGCTTCAGAAGGCAGGGACATTTGTTTTTGGTGTCTGTTTCTGCTCCAAATCCTTTTTTGCTCTATTTTGCAGATGCTGTCGCAGCTTCTCTGGGGGGATGTAGTTACTTTACTTTGACTCGGGATGAACTACCTGAAACATTACCAATTAAAATTCTGTGTAAGGAAGATGAGAGATGTCCCTTCACCGAAAGCAACTTTAGCCGTTTCCGCTGTTTTCCTTGGAGACTTGGCTGAGTCTTATTGAGCATGTTCATACCAATAAATAGAAAAAGCCTTATCATTTTGCAGCTTTTGTTCTGCTATTGTTCTGCATTAATTTGACATTCTGTGATATCCCTTTTCATGTCTTTGATAAATTATTTATGGTGTGAAAAAAAAAATATTCAGTGAGAATTATCTGGCTAACAACACAACACTCTGTAGCTTTGTCTCAGGCATCACATCAATTAACGTCATTTTTCTCTAAAGGCTAATGATTCACTTTGAACAGGGAACTGTGCTAGCGAGTAAATGGTGCATAAATATCCGCTGTAGCTATGAAATTAAACACCTTTTAATGCCTAAAGCGGCTTTGATGCATGGAAGTATTCTCTGTTAAACGTCAGGGTTACTTAGCATTGAAGTACATCAATTTATCTTTTCGAAGTGGTGCCTCTCTCTGACCGACTCGGGATTGTTTTGATAAACATGAGGCTGAGCTGCAATCGATCACACGTGCAGAGATTCTTATTCTGGATCAGGCGAGTTTGAGCAACACACAACACCAGCTTGTATATTAAGGCCGCTGTGTGCATCAGAATTGCCTGGTTTGATTTTTTCCTTTCATCAGACATTAATCATTTACCAAGAAATACGGTAACTATAATGATTGAGGACTTGTGGATTGTGACTCAAATGAAAATACACTTAAGTGTATGTGAAGTAAAGATTGCCTCTCTGTAATAGTATTTGATGTAACTAATTTGATTAGATCCTCTGCAGCTTGTCCATATTTAAACATTCTGGTGCCACACTTTTTGCCTTTTTCAAATTTACCCTGTCTGATCATATTTGCTTGTTAATTAATCACTGTAATTCAGTCTTCCAAAGATGCATGTGTTTCCAGGCCAGCTAATTCAGTGATTCAATTTCTAATTCTTTTTTTTTTTTTTTTTTTTTTCAGCAATCACAATCTGAAAAAGAAGAAAACGTCACAATGTAGAGATTAAAGAGATTTAAGGCCAATTCCCCCAGATTTTGTGAGAAAAAGTACTCGGGAATAGACGGATGGTATCATTTAACTGATCTCTTTGTGGTGAGGTTTGGTGGGCACTGCTGACTTAAAAGTTCCCTCCTGCCATTACCGCTGCTGTGACCCTGTCAGCTTGCTTAACTAGCCATACTACTGCACCTCCAGCACATGGAGGCAGGCAGAAAGAGCCATAGTAAGTCCGGTACCACAACGATAAACATGCAGCTGATTGAGTTCACAACCCCGGCTTCAGGAGCAGCTGCTTGGGCTGCCAGACTGTTTGAGGTGCTGGCAGAGTAGCGATACCTCTCTCTTTCAGATACAGCCACATACAACGTCTTAACTGTCTGGGAAAGTGATTTCCAAGTTCTGGGAGCATGGCAAAACATATGGCCTGTTTCTGGTGATGTGTTGAATTTGTTGTTTGTCTGCTGAGGTACAGGGGGAGACACTGGTTTGTGATACAGAGAAAGGTGTCTGAATTCTAACAAGGCTATTCATGAAAAACTCAAGACACATTCAAATGATGTGAATGAGAATTTGTACCCTGATCAAGGTCTTAGCTCTAAAATCTTATCTTTTTTTCATAAATAATTGATTATAATAAAAGGCAACTAGAAATAATTTCACAGATGGTAATGTGCCAGAGATAATTAAGGTCAGCATCCACCCACATGAGCAGAAGATTACCATATTACCAAATACAATATTATGTTACAATATTATGTATAACTGTACTTCACTGTTACCAGCACAATATGTGGGTCTTCATCTCCCATAGTGATGCAGGTAGCCGCATAGGGAGAAAATAATAATGTTCCCCTTTGTGCTGTGTTTATACAGTTTGTGTTGGTAATAGCAGTCTGAGGGTTGTCATATTAGCATCTGTTCAACATAAAAATCTAAGCTGGGCAAAGATTTTGTCCGATTGTTTTGTAGCAGCTTGCAGATGTCTCTAACTTTTTTTTATATTTGCACAGGTTTTAAAAGAAGAAGAAATGTTTAGCAGCTACAATTCATGTGCAGTGAGACGGTGACACACCGCAGAGACAGGGTATATGGCTTAATGCCCTCTGAATGGATGATAACACCAATGCATGTCATGTAGAGCAAAAAGCTCTGTTGTCCCATCAAGGGGGCTTTTGGCTGTGGGACTGGAGGATAGTGCCAAGTCAGATGAGGTAACCAGCCCCTGGAGGACAGTAAGAATCATGAGGTAGATTCAAGTTGGAGACAACAGAGGTTGGCAAACACTTGTTTGAGATGTTTCAGTGTGGACGGAACTTGGCGGATTGATGAACCAAAAGAGCGGCATTGTCATCCTCAGAGACGGCGCATTTGTGTCAGCCTGTTACGTTACCTTTTGTTTATGTTTGTCGGAGCCCTTCAAAAACCTGGAAAGTGTCTGTGCAGACGATTTATTCCGGTTTCTTTAAAGCTGTCCATGTTTTTAAAGTAGACAACAGTAATTACTGTAATATCAAATAGATGCAGAAATCCACAGGAGGTGGAGAAACAGTAAGAGGTACCACACACACACACACACACACACTTTGACTGTAATAGAAGTCTAAAGTTGTGATTGAATATAGATTAAATGAATTGTTGCTCCTATGTGAAACTGCATGTTGGCAATTGATTTTGCTTCATCCACCAGGAGCCCCTTTCTTCCATCCTATTTGTTGGCTTTTACTTAGTTAGTTGCCAGCTGTAGGGGGAGAGGTGCAGCTCCACAGTGAAACTCATTTGAGCCACAATGGAATGGAAAGGCAAAGTACTTAAAAGCCTTGGGAAATAAGGTCTGGGTCACTGGGATCTGGGGTTTTCAGGTGCGTGGCCAAGAAGGTCAATAAAGGAGCGGAGCTTAGAGCTGGGGCAACTGAGGAAAGAGGTGGGGTGGATGAGAGACAAAGGCAAGAGGTGTTAATAGAATCAGAGTTTTCTCTGGATGAGCTCTCAGAACAGGCTTGGCTGGAGGGTTGACAGGTAATCACTGAATTTCAAAGGCGAGCAAAACCCAGAGCTGCAACCCTTGGACTGCACTCTTGTCTTTAGTATCACTGTCAGAATATGTACACAGCCAATGACAAAACATCACTGTAAGCCTTGCAGTTTTATGTAAACCAACAACCAACGCTGTGGTAATACGATGCATAAGTGACATTGCCTTTCCCCTTTAACTGCAGCAAGTCTAAATTTGGGAAACACGATAATCCTTTTTTATATGCACAGAAACTTTATCTGAGATTTTTTCCCCTGAAGATGAATAGCAGCATGGATGCAACAGAACACATGAATGGATTCTAAAGCACAGCAAAGTCATACCTCTGGACCAATGTGTGCTGATAGTGTATGAAATGAAAGGACACTACCTTCAAGTCATGCATCTTTATGGAGCCTCGCTGCACCTACACATTGTCATTCATTCCTTTTGGCTGCCTGTGGTTTTTGCACACCTCTGCGAAGCAAGATAGCAATCATCAATGCGCCATATGAAAGACATTTAATCTTGATAATGTCATAGCATAAAGAGTCTGATCTGCAGCAGTATCGGATGTTTATATCAGTGTCTTTTTTTTTTTTTTTTCTGTCTTTGCCTCAGACCCTGTATCCCAGGCTGACTCCCGTGCTAACCCCACAAGGAACATCAGTGGGTGGGTACTTGACTGAGACGGCGCCAGGGAGTTAATACCAGTCAGTGCCGCTGGAGGTGTGACACAGTCCCAGCCCTCTACACATTGATTCACACAGGATTAAGCCACTGCAGGATGCTTCAGGCGGAAGGCCTGGCGCAGCTGATTTACCGTCCCTGTCAGGCTTAACGTCTTTGGAGGCCTCCTCTGCCCTGCTCCTGTCTTCTGTGGAAAAACTAGTGAAAAGCATCTGCCGCTGCACCAACCAGATCACCCAAAGGGATGACTGGCAGTCATCTTGCTCAGGTACAGTGTATATTGTAAATCATGCAGTGACAGCTACAGTGTATTAAGTGTGCTTGCAGTTGTTTATGGGGATGGTTAACCATTTCTAGGTTTTTATTTATGGCAAACAAACTGTAGGTAATGTATGGCTGCGCCACCAAACCACACTATTACATTCTGCCTCACCACATACAGGGCACACTACTTGATCCTGTTCCTCTGCCTACAGATATATTCAATTACTTTTCAATCAGCAGTGTCCATTTGCTGTACATGTCAAGTCGCAAGAGACTCAGCCTTGAAGAAATGATAAATACAATACATTGTATGTTTCTGAGCTGTCACCATCTGTTCAGCCAATAAAACTGGGACAGTGTCTTTCTTTTTATTCTGAACAGAATAATGCACATAATGTCAAAAGAATTCAAGAGTAAATTGAAGATGGACTGTAATATTCTTAAACATAAGGCTGTATAGTGACAGATGAATGCAGCTGCTCCCACAAGCCTGTGATCAAAGGAACACAAACAAAACTGTGTTTTGCGTTGCATCTCTGACAATGCTGTCACGGTCATCCCTGCCAATGAAAACATCTGCAAAAATCAGCTTGTTTGGATGAGGATGGATTTCTGTTTTTATATTTCCAAACCCAATCACAAACCATTACATGCACCACAACGTGGAGAAAATACTTGCAGCTGTGGTAACCTGAATATACTGGATGCAGTACACAAAGAAGAGCACAGGGATATGGGCTGGAATTTAAGCTGAGAATGTGAAGAGAGACTTAGCTGGTTGGCAACATAATTGCCTGGAAATCCGGGGAAGAGGGGAGCATCTCTGGTAAACGGGCTGGGATCAAACGCCTTTGTTTCCACTCCAGACAGAACTGGGTGTTTGGCTTATTTAAAGAGAGGACGGGGGGGAATCTCTTGGTGATTTTTCAGAGGCTTGGCACACCAGATTAGCTTTTGACATTCATTTGGAAAGATCCAATCAAACATTAATTATTGTGACCACCTGTGAAAGGGAAGGCTGCAGAGTGTTGCTCGTCTGTTCCCTTATGATAGCTGCAGAGTCCTTACCCTCTGAATCCAGTGAGTGAGCCCCAAACAGGGACCACAGGAGACAGAGAAGCAGATTGCATTCCATCAGATCGTGGAGTATCTAATAGGATGCACAGCAACATCTGAGCCACGCTGCTGTTTGCCAGGATTTCTGTGGCCACTGAGAGCCTGGCATGGTTCCTTTGACCCAGATATTTAGCAGCTTAAGAGCTTTTCTTTCTTTCTTTTTTTTTTTTTTTTTTTTAAGATTTTTGGGATAGCCTGTCTTCCTCCTCTACTGGCAGCCACAGACTGGATGAGCACAAGCCTGAGCTGTGTGAACGCAGTTGTCACTGACTCTTCAAACTGATAGACTCGAAGAAAAGCAACCATCCATTTGACTTTTTGCAAACATGTCTAACACAAGAAAAATCTCATGTCTTTCTTTGTGTACTTAAAAAAAAAAAAAAAGCAATACTAGGATGCCTTGGGGTTATGCTTGTTTTCACTGCTTGTTTCTGTTCAAGACCATGTTTTCCAATCAGTTGTGACATGTTCTGTCAGCCTATGGAGAGCGTAGCTTGTCCCATGAATAGTCAAATTACACTGGCTAGAGGGAGGATGTAATCTGGGTGCAGTCAGGTATGGCTTCCAGAGCAGTGCAGCCCGAGAGGTTGGCTAGTAATCAGCAGCCAGAGGTTTCTAATTGGCATATGGCCGCGTAACTGCCAGACTACTCTGCTCATCCACCCAAACAGAATACATTTTCTGGCCAACAAAAATGTGGTACAGAGGCAGCTTTATTAACAAACAGCAGATGATAACTGCATACATGCTACTCAAAGTGGATGAGTTCTTTAAAACAGAGAGAGTTAATGCTATCAGTGTTCTTTGGGCTGACAGTTTTCAAGTATTTCATGCCTGTGCTTGTGTAGTGTGTGTGAAACCCATACTGCAGATTGGTACTGAGGAGAGATACAAGCAAGAGTTGTATGTTGAAGAGCCAAACCCTGAATTTGTTTTTGCTCTGTGTTTAGAAGCTCTTCTGACAGAAAAGAGACCACAACACTTTTGACTATAGAATAACACATCAAACTCAGAGGAAAATTGGACAGTCCGTCAAAAACTGGGCATCTGGCATCCCACTTCTGGGCACCAAGCCATCTCCACCCTCGCAATTCATTCTCATTAAACAAAATTTGCCCCCACCAAAACACAGTTGCAAAAAGCAGCAAAGTCGAAATTTAATTTCCCGGAATGAAATCAGGCAATACTAATTCAGCACTCGCCATGTGTAAATAATCTTACATCTCAAATGCCCGCTCAGTAGTTAATCTGCCATCAGATACTCTATGATATTGATCAAGACAAAATGAATAAAAATCAATTTTCATATCGTCACGATGCAGATGCAAAAAAATACAAACAGTGCCAGGGAACACGTCTATCTCCTCACAATTGCATACCGATGCTGAATCTCAATAAATGAATCACCTGATGTGTGTATCACTGATTCCAACGTGTCAATATCCATCAGCATATCCCACAATACTTTTTCATAAACTTGTTCACTTTTTCACTTCCTCAGTTGTTTTTTTTCCTTCTTCTCTTATGTGCTCTATGCTTCATGTATTTAATTTCACGCCAAATTGTTTGTTAAAATTACAAGTTTTGCTTTGTATCAGAAAGTGTTTTTGCATTTGTTCCATGATTGTAGAATGACAAACTGCAGGGAGCACCGTGTGGGATGATAAGACAATAATAACAAATCTCACAATACCCGAGTGCTACAGTGCAGCAAAATTTGTTTCTGGAAAATGAATTGCCGCAATCCTGAGCACAAAACATCAGTCTCTCAGAGCATCAGGTGTTACAAATTCAATTCCATATTCATTAATTTTGCTGTTGATGCAACGCAATTAGAGGCCAAGTGAATCCTGGACTAATCCCTAACACTCCTAGGACAAGAATCACAGTAGCAGGAGATAGGAATAAATGAGCTGCAATAAAAAGGTACTAATACCCTGTATTATTCCAAGCTTAAAGTCTTCCTTTCCTTCGATACATTTTTCCACATCTACCCTGGGAGGCTGAGATGCTCAAGCCTCTCTGACTAATTATTTTTGGTCTATGTGGGAGAAGAAGCAGGCATGGTATCACACTTCCCTCCTATGCAGGATTAAAAAAAAAATCTAATGAAAAAAGAACAAAAGAAAAGAAAAAGAGTGAAACACTATGACACTATTCATGTCTGAGACAGTGTGATGCACTTTGGAAGGTGACGCTGAATGTCATGTTTCTGGGCTGGAGGTTTCAGTGGGACATGTCTTTAGCCTCAGAGCGTCTGAGACTTTCTTTACTTTTTCCCATTTGTTTTTTGAAGAGCTACACACAGTCTCTCCCTCTGATTCCTGCAGCCTATGTCTCTATGAGCGAGTTACTGATGACTCTCATGTTCTTCCCACAGGAGTAAGAGAGGAAGCAATGGGCTGGACTATGATTCTAGAAGATGACTTTGGGGTCATTGCCTGGACACGGCGAGCTGGGAACTACATCAGCCTCTTCCTCCTTTTGTTTCTCTTTTCTACTCCAGTCCAGTCAGACATTGTGTTTCCTAAGGACCATCATTTCTCATGGAAAGCAGGTAAAATGTTTAATTATTCTCCTTCGCTATAAATGTCTGAATCACTATTCAAATTCTGAACCTCTAGGTCAAATGACTTTCATCTCTGGTGTGAAATCATAGCACTAGTCAATTATAAATCCATACATTGAAATAAATATTTGTCAGGATTACTTTATTAGTATTCTTAGTAATATTTTCAATTTTTCTTACTGTACAAACGTGAGGATTTTATAGAACAGACCTCTGCGAACCTGTTAAGCTTCATGCAGTTGGATATGCTGCACGTGTGAGCACCCCCGCATCCACTCCTATGTACAGACTGTCTACATGCACCAGAACCAGACAGTCATTACTGCTGTACAACATTGTGCAGTATTCATGTACATTCATTTCCAGTGCAACCATTTCTGCGGGGAAAGTAATCCTCCTCTTTCTGACACACATTGTTTGGGAGCGTAAACCTCGGGCTGCTATAGGACATCATCAAGCCATCAAGCCAGCTCCACTGGGCGGGTACTATAACAATACCTTCTTTCTGATGGATGGATTATCAATCCCTGGCGCTGTGGAGACAAACAGGGCTAGGGCTTTTAATGATGTGTACACTATGGTAATGTGAAACGGTTAATGAGACATTGTTACACAGTAAATCATCATGTTATCGTATGTTCTGCGGTGGATTTATGGCAGCAGTTACAGCTGGTTGACATTGTTTCCATGAACAGCAGGCTGCACACTACACTACAGTATTCTCCTGTGAATAGTCTAAATCTGCAGTTTAAATTTTCCAAGTGTTTCTATTTTTTTTTTTTTTACATGTTGCAAATACCATTTGCATCCATGGAGTATTTTTATACAAACATCATTTTTGTGAGTGAATCGCTTATGGAAAACTGAACTGAAATCTGATGTTCCCTTATAAAGTAAATTTGAGGTAATCTCAGAATTCATCCCCCACTTGCTTCACAAATTCAATTGAAAATGCATTTCCAAGGCAGCTTGAGGAGGAAAACATGGCCTTCCCTCACAAAAGCCCCACTTGCTGTGCGATTAGCACTTTCATTTCTCACTCTGTGGTTGGGTAATGACACTGCCCAAGTGATAAAGAGATTGATTAATTTCACTTGAAAGAGCGTATGTTCAAAAGGGATGTAACTGGGACACCAAGTGTGAGGATTTGACATCCTTGCAGGGCTAAGACATGTGATGTGTTGTTGCTTAGCAGGAAATGAAAATTACTTTAAAAACAAGAAAGGAAATCTCAAACTTAAGATGCCTCGCCCCTGAATATATCCTTCTAGTGTCTGTTTGGCTCCAGGGAAACCTGAGGGGCTGTAACAATTGAAATTGCAATCTTCTGAAGTGAAATCTAACAACACAAGGACAGTCGTATGATAAAACATGTTGTGTTACAAGGACACATTTGGTTTAGTTTGGTTTGAATGAGCAAACCTTCCTCGGGGCCACACATCTGTCTCACGTTCACTGTCTGCACAGCAGCTCCAGGCCTTATGTCACAAGTCTGATTATTATGTTCATGTCGGCAAATATTGATTTAACTTCCCTATGTCCGCCGTGGACATGATATATTTATACTTAATTTGGCTGACAAGCTCCCTTTTAATTTTGGACTTGTCAATGTAGAAAAGATGTGCTCTAAATTATGCTTAGCCACCCTATTGTGTGTTTGGTGTGTCTATCTAGGCCAGCAGCATTGTGGGGTAAATCTTTTGTGTGAGCCAGTTCCCAGAGCTGTGGCTAAGCTGGGTGTCTCTGGCTCAAACACAGAGCTGGAGTCATTTAAGCTCGACCTTCATCAGTGTCTTGGAGAACAGAATGGCGCACTGAAAGGCTGCTGCTAATGGGACTGTTATTTAACTCTTTAAAGCGACTGCTCGAAGACAATCCCTCATAAACAGCTATTCGTGCCCCTTTTAACAGCCAGTTCCATATTTGCCATCAGCTCACTGCACAGTGCATCAGAATAGGTGATGAGACGGTGATATGAGTTTGAAGGGCTGTGATTCTAAGGCTTTGTGCTCAAATACAGACGATAGTAATTAGTTCCCCGTGTATTACATTGTCCAGCACAGAGTGATTCACACTGCTCTGTGTGCAGTAAAGTTGTTTTACTACTATAGATTGCACATAACCAGTCTGTGTGTAGGAGAAATAGATTTTAGAATATAATGGCAGGCAGGTGAAAGTTTGCATGCATGTAGCTTTTACCTTTTTAAATTTTGTCTTTAAAATTCCAGGGATCATATACTACAGCACAGTCCTGTTAGCTCCAGGATGCTGATATCTAAAACAGGGCATTTAAATTGGATTTAATTTGGCTTACAGAAGCAGATGCATTTAAACGTGACAGTGAGACACCGTGCTCATCCAGTGTCAGCTTTAGACCACTGAAGAACTAGGATCTTCTTTCCCAGGTTTTCATTTGTCATCTCTGAGATGAGCATTTTTTTTTTTTTTTTTGAGTTCAGCATCAAACTTCATTCCTTTACTTGTCAAGAGTTACCTCCAGTGGTGCAAAGCAAAGCCAATATTAACACTTGTATCTATCATGCCCTTTCTTCTGCTGAAGTTAGCATGCAAACCAGCTAGTGCTGGCCCGTGTTGTCACTTTCTGATAGCAACTCACTGTAGCCTCCGATCTACCGTGAAGACGTAGCGCTGCTCAGAGGATGTATTATTACCTCTTGTCTTGTAAACGCAGCGATGGCCAAAGCTGTTGTCAAGCCACAATCACCACCACCTGCTCCGAGCCAGAAACCATATTCTGCGGCAGAGAAAACTTACAAATAGCCCCTTTAAAAAATCTTTAAAATTTCAGGACTCACCTATCAGTAGTTATTCAACAAACAGGAAAGGAGCTGCTTTATTCTTAGATACAAGTGAGAGCTGATCCCAGATGAAACTGCAATGTGCATCAAAGCTGTTTTTCTAAGAAAAAAAGTTTTTTTTATTATCATTATTTTTTGTTTTGTTTTTTTGACCTGGGAATTCAATTAGTTTTTGAAAGTGAAGTGTCTTTATCTCTGAGAAGAAAAATATAATATGCCTACCTAATTTTAACAATACAGTGGAGACTTTGTACAGTATTAAAAACAGTGAGTGCTGTGATTACAGGAATACATTTGTATTTGTTTAGTCACTATGTATTTCCTCATTTAGGCTTTTGTGTTTCATTCATATTTCTTCATTTTTAGCTATAAAAAATATTATGTTATGTGTCATTGCCTGGAGTCCTCTGGAGAATCGAATAATTAAGCTTTCTACTGTTCATCTAAATTATGTGGGAACTTTTAGCTGAAAGAATCAGCTGAGGGGCAGTGATTTTCAGAAGATTGAGAAATCAATAAAGGTTGTCCCTAATGAGAAGCATCTCAGCTCCTGCTGGATTATTCAAAGCGCCTACGGGGCTGAAGCCCCAGGAACCAGGTTTTACCCGGGGTCTTGTGGCTGTAAGAAAAAATGAACTCATATGTGCACTGAGTACAGTCGGGCAACATTTACATTTCATTTCAGGGTCTGAGTGTATTTATTTGCAACGTCCCCACACTGTTGCACCATCAAAGCTGAAATCAAACATCATTGCTGCAGTGTGCTTCTGTTGTTTCTGAAAAATAAGCTCAAAGGAGAGAGTGTGAGAGGATCGAGACTAGGAGGATTTCACATTGATCAAATGGCACTGAATAATTTACAAGGCACTCTTTTGCTTTATGACGACAGAGAAAAAAATCACATTAGGCAAATGCATTTTACTGCCAGTTAGTCAGACAATATTTAGTTTTCCTCATACTAGTTTTCTGTGCTGCAAAGGTAAGTGCAGCACCCTGACAGTAGTTAGTTTTAGCATCAATCTTGCAGGTCATGAATCATAGAGCTTCTTCCTCTTTGGAGCAAGAATACATTGTTATAATGATTCTTGTGCACAGAGCTGGCCAGTATGTGTTCATTGAAATGTGAGACTTTGAACGAAGCAACACAAGCAATAAATCATATGTAAAGGTCTAATGTAAGCAGTGTGTAAAGACTATTCACAGAGAAAATGACATGTTCAAAGGAAAACAAGTTATTGTATGCAAGTCAGAAAATGTGTTCTCATTCACTGCTTTCACCTGATTAATCACATGGAGCTGAATTCAGATTGAGGATGGCATGTCATAACCCTAAAATGAGCTCACACTTTTTCCTTACTGTGTGCATGAGTCTGAAATTTACAAAGAACCTATGGTTCACCTTCCAACACTCACTCATTTAGACATTTCTACATTACGCTGATACTGGATTGAAAAGATCTTGGCACAGCTATGAGGGATGTTTCTTTTTATCTCCCTGAACTACTGTCCCAATGAACCCTTCCCATTACTGAGCTTTGCCATGGACATGTACTACAAAGGCCATGTGCACAACATTAGCAAACTAAATTTACACACACATCATTTGCCTCTGTGTTTTGGCCTTCCATCCACACTAGGCAGACTTTTTTTCACACTTCAAAAAGATGGTACATGAACTTGAGTCGCTCAAAGAAAAGTTGTGGGCAGTGTGTGCAGGGACACATGCACAAAATCACATTTACAACCTTCCTTTTAGT
The DNA here is from genome assembly GCF_021018895.1 of Seriola aureovittata. NCBI lineage: Eukaryota > Metazoa > Chordata > Actinopteri > Carangiformes > Carangidae > Seriola > Seriola aureovittata. Next base: position 19,462,278 of record NC_079374.1, read on the forward strand.
TTCCCCAGCAACAGAGACCAGTAAACAAAGAACTCTTAACTAAACGTGATATGAACCTTACAACAGTCCGATGACTATTACAATTAATAAGAAAGCAATTTAAGTAAGGAAATGCTTAGATGTTACACAACATTTGCAAGTATTGCAGAATAACATTTTAATGGAAATTACAAAAACATTTTGTAATCTTACACCACCTGCGGCGCTGAGCTCAGCATAAACAAGGCAAATAAATAGACAACGTCATCAGGCCCTGAACATCTAAGAGGTACTTACCTGAGGAAAACACTCCCCGAGTTTACTTGTTTAAGTTTCCCTGCTGCCTTAAAAATATGAGTTAACTGAACTGTTCAGTTACAATGAAAAACTTTACAGACACATTTCCATTTCCATTTTCTCAGTCTGAAGATTCACTTCTTTATTACATATAGAACTTACAGCTGTGGTTACTGCTGTTGGAGACAGTGTGTTCCAGAGTTAGTAGAAAAGACAGCGTGTGAGTCTCCTCACCGTACTGTTGCTACGGACATAGGAACTGAATTCAATACAAACCACCATCATTGTTTGCATTGTTTTCATTTTTATGAAAACAAACAACAGTGACTTATCTTAACATGTTTTAAAGACACACAACACGTTTGCATCACATATGTTTTCTAGTACAAAACACAGGTGTCTTTGGGGAGTTTGAACTCTCAAACTGTGCAGTGTAGATCATATTTCTGTTTATGTTAATTTAATTTAATTTAATTTATCATATATATATATATATATATATATATATATATATAGTGTGTGTGTGTGTGAAGTCAAACACAAAAGAATAGTTGATTCCACTAAAATCCTGTGTGATGTTTTACAGCGTAGCCGACACAGATCCTGCTCATTTATCCAGCTGTTCCAGCTGACTTCATCCCCAATAAAGCCACATATCCAGACAACTTAATCCAGGAAATGTGCAAGTAGTAAGCTTTTATCCAATGACTGGCAATGGTGCTGGTAGTGGCACTGGTACTATAGTCTTTCTACTGATATACTGTGCTAGTACGCTCCATGTTAGTTGTAGCAATAAATGTGTGTGAATCTAACGTTTATGTTTCCTTCATTTTGTGTGTTTGCTTCCTCACATTTCAATCACTAAATCAGAAATGGTCCTTGCTCTAGAATTGTTAATCATTTAATGATTTAATTGATAATAATAATAGCTTACAGTGTCACTGTAAGCTTCCCAAGTTTCTTTTTCCCGTAATGATCTAAATAGTTTTGCTCAGTGGACAAATAACACATAACATGAGTTTGTAGAATGTTAATTGCAGTAATCTTGCCTTGAGCTAAAATACAAATTATAGTGTGGTGGTATGTGGACTAAACACAGTACATTATTTGTAGAAATCACCTCCAACCTACAGTCATTTCTCACATCCAGATGGATAGCTAGAGGCTTTTTGCTGATATTGATACTGTATAATAGTGTTTACACACAGTCATTCATCATTCACTCTGGTTTTGTTTTTCTATAGAACAACTGCAGAAATTCTGATGGAAAGATACAAAATGTCTTGGAAATGGAAAGTTAAACTTTCAAGACTTTGTGATACATATATTTATTTGAATATAATCACAATGATGAATGCTGCCAGGTGATTTGTCCTGTGGGTTCTGGTGTTGTCAGCAGTTTGACAACAGCAGTCTCGTACCTGTCAGTGTGGGATTTCTCCTGCTGCATATGAAAGAGCATTAAAGGTAAATAAGCAGTGATTCACACAGGGCAGAAAACTGCTGCTGCCACGCTGCTCTCAGTGATGTCACAGCAAAGTGTAACAGTCACTGACACTCTTAGAAGCAGCAACATGTAAAAGTAAAACAAATTAACGAAGACAAATCGAGCTACAATTTCAAGCTCAAGATTGTAAGAGTGACATTAGTAGCATGTTTTATTATCTGACTGCTTTCATTAAAGTGGCAGATGAGCTACAACGTGTATTTTTGACTGCAACCGCGCATTAACGTCATCCCTCCTGTCAAGTCCGCCACTCTGTAACTCAAGGGGTGAGAATATTATTTTAATTTTGTACATCAGACACACATCTGAAAAGAATAAATGTGATTGATAAGTTAAATAATGAAAATCCCAAACAAGAATTTGCAGCAGATCAGGGTAGCTGCAGATTTTCACATGTTGTAGGCCTGTCTCCTGAGCAAGCTAGCTAGCCACGCATATGTACATCAAACAGTCACCTGGGTTTTCCCTAAAATAATGTCAGACCAAACCCAACGACTTCAATATGAACACAGGCTGGCTCAGGAGGTGTCACGCAACACTTTCATCCGCCAGCTCTTACTTCGTCTCACACAACCATGTGTTGTGATTCATAGCTGATTTAAGTGTTTTCTCCCTGCCTTTCGTAAACACTGTGAAGCTTTCAGTGTCTTCCTTCCTCTAATCATAAAGTATCAATTATGCGGTTTGCCATTACAACTCACCACATTCCCGCAAAGGTGCAGGCATGTTGTCTCATTAAAATCTGAAATAAAGAAATATGGTTTGTTATCTCCCTCCTGTGGGTATAGGCTAAATCTCGTACACCGGATCAGCCTGATCATGATCAAGGTGAATAAAATTCAAAGTTGACTATTGACATGAGGTGGAGATACAGTATATTGCTCCAATTAGATATACTATATCTCAAGCTTTTTTGCAACCCACACATATCCACTGCATTTTTAAAATAACGCCTTGGGCATACCGTCGACACAAAAGAGTAACAATAAAGTGAACAACAAACAGATGCTTTGTCTCATTTAAATTTGATTAGCATTGAACGCACCATATTTGTAACTGCGTTACTCTATATTGCAGCGATCAAAGCAACCTTGACACAATTTCAAGTGTCTCTTCAAAAGCTCTTTACATTGATTATGCAATTGAGATCTCATTTTGAACTCATGTCTCTCCTTCTGACTGGCAGGGAACTGATTGAGGTTGTCATAAAAGCTGGCGGCTAGTCTCATGAGAGCCACAAGGCAGGAGATCCCTTGCAGTCAGACCCTTAATCCCATGAGAATATTCTCACAGAAGAGTAAGCTTTCAGAGTGCCTCTCCTATCAGAAGTCCCTTTCAAGCAGTGTGGGGCTTTCGCACAACCCTTATACAAAATGTCCTATTTCTGGACAAATCTCCCACAGTTGAATTTTTTTTCTTCAGGGACTTGAGGGAGGACTAGGGAAAGATACACAGCCATGACGAGTATGTAACTGAAGCCAGCTGTAATTATGAAGAGTTCCTGTAGCTACTGAAATATCCAGCCTGGAGTGCCATTGTGTAACTGATGGAAATCAAAGATAGAAGGTCATCTCATTACTGAACGGCTCCTGCAGCGCCAATTAATACTAATATTGAAATACATAAAAGGCATCTCTGAGCGTCTGATTTCTGTATGATATAGATGCCTCACTACATTCCTCTTAAATTCTTGTCGATATTATGATGGCTGTTGAAAAACTGAATGTAAATTAACCTTTGTGTAGCTTTTAAATACCATTTATCCATTCTTACACAAAGAAACAAATACACAGTCAAGTGCAGATGCTGTACAGTACAGTGGTGTCTGACTGCATGTGCAGTACCAGTGAGCATGTCGTCTGTTATCCTGTGTTATAGTGAGTCTCTGTTGTAGCTGCCTGCACAAAAAAACCCCTAGATGACTCAAAGACTAATTATAGCTGTAATACAGTTTTAACTGAATTAACTTACTTAGAATGGATTTTAGGAATACAGTGGTTCCTCACAAGCGAAAAAAAAGTCACAATAGTGAAATTTGATTAGTCAACAACTTCAGCTCCTTTAATGCAAATGAAGTAAAACCTGCTGACAGGAGGTTCTCCTGTTCCACCGCTGCAAACTGGCTCAAGTGCAAAGATTTTAGTAAATCAGCAGGAAGGAAATCAGGCAGGAGCATGTCCTGCTCTTTGATGCTTTACTAGATGTTGGGATTATTGAGTTTTGAGACTGAAGAGAGTGACCTTGTCGGCTACTTTGCGTGCGATGCATGTCTGTGTGAAGGTCAGGTAAAAGTAATTTGTCACTGCGCGGAATGAACGGACAAAGCATCTGACATCCACTGCTGCACTCTACAAAATAAATTAAGCCTCAGTGTCACATAGCTTTATTAATCTATCATTCTGCTCCTCATTTTTGTCTGGGTTCTTAATATGCTCTATAAATGCTCTCTAGTGAGGAAGCTTCATTCTAATTCCCCTTCATAAAAAAAGGCTATTTGCTGCTTTAACAAAACATGACACGCCTGTTGTAATTACAATAGTTTTAATAAGATGAACTCATCTTTGCTTTAGAGAAACTGTAAGCCTGAAGGACTCAGCACAGACTGAGTCAGTATGTGTTCAGGGAGAAGCTGCAGAATATACGGCAGGAGTGTAAACCTAAATGCTAAAAATGGTTTTAAAAAAAAAAAAAAAAACAGTTTTGTGTTCATCTTCTTCTTTGTGCAGTTTCCTTGACAAGCTGCTCTCCATGCTGGAGTGCTCTGTCTTTGTCAGCACAACTGCTTATACCCCCTACTGCAGAACTAGAAGTAAATAGCTTACCTACTGATAAGATTTCTCATTTCTCTGTGCAAGTTCCACTCTGTTTCTGTCTATATATCCTCCCTTGTTTGATAATTAATGACATGATATTTTGTACCTGTGGTGGATGTTTCACTCCGATTAAAAGATCTCCTCAGAATTATGGAGGATGCGAACTCCGTGCTGATGCACTACCCACAGCAAGAGCAAAAGGAAAATGTTAATAATCTTCTGTGTGTTGGAACAGCAGCCTCTACAGAGACCTGTTAAAATAGCCCTCTCTGTTTACCATGCATTTGACCTAGTGGGGAACACACTGGAGAGACAGTGAGGTGAAACCAAATGGATTTTATTCTTACCTGAGAAATGCTCCCATATGAGTCATTTTCTGATTGCAGAGCACTGTCTATCAACAGTGCTTGTTTTGTTTTACCCTTTGATCAACTGCTGTGCTGAAACAGGGTAGTCAAAACAGGAGATCTAGAAAGGAGTGGAGCAGAGAGGAGAGGGGCTGCGAGGAACAGGTTGCAGTGGAATTATCCTGAAAGTACTAATGTAGTAGCCAATGTAAAAGAATATACATTTTGAATTATGATATATGTCTCGCATGTGTGAAAAACATGCATATATGGGATTTGGGGTATATGTTCCAAGAAGCAGGTGTACGGAGTTATCTGGATGACTCAGCTGAGTGACACTGTGCCGGTCTTGTCTCTGAGGAATTACGTAGAGGAAATACTGTTGCAAAATGCTAATTTTCAAATGTCCACTAACATAAGTATTTAATTTGTTATCACCATAATATCAGCTCTTACAATACAATATCCATTCATAAAGCAACCAGAGCACGATTAAACATTTTCATGGTTAAATGTTTAAGCACTCACAGCACTTGGTCAGGGTGAGGAAGAGATCTCCTCCCTGCCTTCCTTTCTTCTCTGCTTCCTTTCTGCCTACCAGCAGGAGACAAGTCAAATCATGACTGAAATATGCCTCTCCCTGTTCCAAATGGAAATCAAAATGGGAGAGAAATCCAGTGTGTCCGCACATTAAACAATCTGTTCCACCCTAATAGTTCAGAGTCAGGCAGAATGCAAGCAGGTTGTACACACATGCTCCTGAGAATAAGTCTAATCAGACCATATTGTTAAATCACCTGTGTGAGTTTACCATGGTTGTACAGGCCTTTTAATAACCCTGACAGGGTTATTAACCCTGTCGTTATTAACCCTTTCAGGGTTATTAAAAGGCCCGTACAACCATGGTAAACTCACACAGGTGATTTAACAATATTAAAAGGCCTGTACACCCTGTGAAGGCTTGGTATGTCTGTAACATTAGTCAGAAAAGGCTTCAGTCATGTCAGTTTGTCTTCAGCCTACAGTATACTGAAGATATCAGTATTGATTTTTATTTATATTTATATCTTTTCTTATTTTGACTGTTGGGACCAACGTGTACTTAATACCCACTTAATACCCATTAGAGATGGATCCTAAATGCCTGGCTCCATTTGAGATGCTACCATGGCTAATACCGGTTTTAGCAGCACATTGTTTAGCTATAATCATACACTCAAAATGTCAGATTTTTTATGTCCTCGAGACATTACACAGGTCTTCCTTCTTGTCACAGGGAGACATAAAGCTCCTGCACTGACACTAGCTGTAATAGCCTGTATTTTGAGCAAGGAACACGACTTTTAACTGAATGCTTCCTCGTCTTGCATTCCTAATTTCAGACAATGGGTATTAGATTTTTCTTTCCAATTAGCATATTCATGATAGTTGAAAGACAAAAAAACAATGGATTCATAACGGTATAAAACTTAATGGCACAATGAATCACAGAATGTAATGACAGCCAATGACTTATTATATGTATTGCTTTAGCAACTAAAGCTGACTTCTTTAAACATTAATGGATTTAACAATGTTCAGATATTCCCAGATATGGCTGCTACAGTACGTTAAATTTGGGGTTTGGGGATTTTATTCAGTACTATTTCATTTGTATTAAGGTTTTGTTTATGAGTTTGGCCAGTATCAAGTTATGTCTCTGCAGCATGCCATTTGTTTTAATTTAGTCTTAGCACTTGTTAATTTTCATTTGTCCTGCCCTTGGATGAGCAGCTGAATAAATCTTGTTGAGAGTAGAGGAAGAGCTGGAGGAACCCACTGGTATCAATGGGCACAGCAAACCAGTTTAATTAATTCTGCAAATACTTGGTTTTCATCCTCTTTTTTTATTTTGCCAGGCTGTTGAACACATTGTTGGGAGTGACTTCTTAATCTCAGTCGGGACTCCACACTTGGCAATTTTCTCTTTTCCTTCTGAGGTGAAAGAGAGTCATTTCCTAAATGGGCAAAATGAATGAATAAATAAATAGATAAACAAGAAATATCTGATGTCGCGATCTAAACGTATCAGGATCATTTTCTGGCAAAATAAACTGTAGCACTTATATTCTGATTGCTTCCTGTTTACATGATGATTATGAGATTAATACTGGCAGACGTACTTCAGGTTGTTTCATGTAGCTAGCTCAGGCTGCTGAAGCCTCTTTGGCAGAACTTTAGAATGTATTTTTTGGGGTTTTTTTCATGTGTAGTTTGCATAGTTTGTTCTCCAGGTCTTACAGTGTATAGTGGTGTGTGAAAGGGATCCCTTCACAGTTAAAATGGAGAGGGAGAATTTGAACTGCAGTCAACATACTGCATCATCTTTGTGACAGGGATGTAAAGCACCACCCGTAGATTTTTTTGGATTAGTATTTCTACTCTTAGTGAGGCACTGTGGTGCTTTCTCTGGCCACCTTTGTTGTTTTAGTGAATGAAATGCTAAAGTCGGCATGCTAACAATAATTTAAAGGAGGTATTTTTAAGTTTTGCTATTGCTGCATAGCCGGGGTTAGTATTAATATTTACTTACCAGTCTAGAAGAAACTCTGCGAGTTCAGCATCAAACTTCATTCCTTTACTCGCCATGAGTTGTTTCCAGTGGTGGAAAGCAATGCCAATGTTAGCATGCTATCTCGCTAGCCCCGGGCCTCAGCCCATCTCATCACTTTCCAATAATCTCCATTGAGCCTGAAAGACATAGCACTGCTCAGAGGGCGTATTATAACCTCTTGTCTTGTAAACCCAACAACGGCTGAAGCTCTTGTCAAGCAACAATCACCATCACCCACTCTGGCGGCAGAGAAAACTTACAAATAGCCCTTTTAAATTCATGCCAACAACCATTTAAATTCTGACCTGATGGTGCTACATGAAAATTTAGCGGGTCATTTAAGTTATTACAATTCATCCTAAGGGAGATATGAACATTTGTACCAAATTTTATTGCAGTTCATCTTACCAGTTTAACTCAGTAGCAGAAATATCATTCTTATTATGGCGCAAGAGGAAAAGTGACGGGATCACTAAAGTCACACCCTTTGCTGACCATGAATGTCTCTGCTAAATTTCATTGCAGTAGGTCAAATAGTTGTTTAAGGTATTTAAGTCTGCACCAAGTTGACAGATCGACTGACTAACTGACACATATACATTACTTAGAGCAGTGGTTCTCAAAAAGAGGGTCCAGAAACCCCCTCAAGGACCCCTGGGAGAGCCAGCAAAAAGGGGAATAATATATTTTCAATATCATTTCAGCCATAAGTAACACAATGACAGTATGTATGACTATTTTGATCATGGGTTGCAAACACTTTCTGTAATAAAACATCTAGAAACAAAAATCTTATCAGATGGGGGTATGTGGTCTAATTTGTTTCAGTTTATAGGGATCCTTGATGTGGAAAAGTTTGAGACCCACTCACTTAGAGCCATGCCTCTAATACAGCCTAAATCAAGCCTCTGCAACAGTAATGTTGTCAATTTATTTATTGTTAAAATAAGAGTATTTATGTGAAAACAATTCTAAAATATCCTAATCCAGAAATTGCAATTATCTTGAAATTATACCACGTTGCAGAGCCTTAGAAGTCTCTTAAAGTCTTCAGGGGAGTTAGCACAAATGGTTTTATAATTATTCATCTCAGCAAAGTCACTTTACCTCAGGACTGCATCTCTCCAGCCTTCAAACCCTGGATCCTGTAAAAAAAAAAAAAATTATTATTGAATTTCATAAACCTGAAGCCGTAATGTTGAACTTGTGTGGATCTCAAGAGGGAGTGTACTTCACAGAGATTTAAATGAGACGCTCACAAAGTTGCATTTCAATAAGATTTAACTAGGGGAGAGAACACTGGTGTAATGATAAACAGACAGTGATGGGAAAAGGGTGCTGGTGGGTTTTGCTGTAGGGGTGCTTGGGGGCCTTTCCTTGATCAGGGATCATGCTCTCAACTGGCTGATTTGGCAGCATGGGGCCTGAACCAGTGAATGGCAACTCAATGACAAAGTCACAATTTCCTACTCATCAACCTACTCATCACAAATGAAACAAGGCCTCATTAGTTTAGGCAGAAACTCAAAAGTTGCTATAGTTACAGTATATATCAGCCTCATGTGTTAGCTGAGCTTGTGTACTGCTGTCGTTGGTAAACAGTCTGTTTAAAGCCCTGACACACAGAACTTGAGATTTGCAGACTTTAGTGAGTGCTTGAGTATCTTGGCAGCAGCTGTTGAAAAATGACCCACCCTAGGTACTGAACTGGGTAACTATGTTTAAATATATAAATATATATTTATAAACCATCAGAACTGACTTGCTAATTTAACAACAGAAAGTCCGTTAAACATTGTGTTTTGTTCTGGATCAAAGCATGGCTATAATTACATCTTCATCTGGCAGATTGTCTTATTCAGAGTGACACACAGTCCTGCTCTGTATTCACGATTAAAACATGACCATCAGACTGATCAGATCATTCTAGTCATTAGTTGACCAAGGGATGCTATAAGGAATGAACCTGTGTGCTGAAGGAACTCATTATGGAAACAGAAATAAACCATTGCCAGTACATACATTGTATCCTGTACAGTCCAATTTGCAGATGACAGGTTTATTTATTTTTTCATTTATTTTTTATTTGTCCGTCAATTATCAAATGGAAAAAAGTAAGAGTGAACACAGTGAAGAATATTTCGATGAAGCCAATATGTTGCATTAATATTCACTCAGTTCCTTCTCAAGGTACCTGTTTGGTGCTGTTTCTCCTATCACTACAGAATACTTAACAAATAATAATGTAATTCATATTGTCTCTGGTGATATGATTCCCCATAAAGCTAAGATCTTGTGTTTATCAGAATATATAAAAGGACCTCAGCTCAACTTGCTCCTTAAACAGTCGCGCTGAGAAAAAAACATTCTTCACTGGACTGTCTGAAATTACATTTGGGGTAATTTAACAAGGAAAGATGCTTAGGTTTGGTTTGCAAGATGTCAAGAAACTCATAGCACATAATTAATATAAGTTGGATATGCCATGCATCATTTTCCTACCCCAGACGCCCAGCATTTAATCATGAGGAAAGAAGGCAGGTGAACTTTTAATTAGAATTTGTGAAGTGATGTTTGATCTTTTATTACCTCCACCGTGAAGTGATGGCTTCTGTCTTACTATGTTAAACACAGCTGCAAACATTCACGCTCCCAACAGGAAGACATCTTTTGAGTTTAATGACCACATAACTACCCATCACCACCAAGAAGCGAGACTAATTACCGCATCTGTTGAATTACTCCTCATCCAGATGCAATATTTGCAGAGAGCGGCCACCGTGACGAAGCAGCCTATTGACCCCGTGACCTTTCCTCTTAGGACAGCAACAAAGACAGTCATGGATAATTTGGAGATTTAAAGTTATGCACCTAGTTGAGTCCTGTGTTGTAATTTTTATTTTTCAGTCTTTGATCCAGAAATAGTCTTGCTGTGTTTGCAGAAAATGATTAATTATTATAGTTGCGCTGTAGTTTTCAAGCATTCCTTTTGGGGTATGGAGGAGCTGTGTGTGTTGGGGAAGAATGGAAAATGAAATGACAAGTGATGTTCTTTTTAGGGAAACCCTCTGGGAAATAGCAGCTGTTGCCTCCATATGAAAAAGAGACTTTTCAAGATCCAACTTTCTTGTTGTCTGTTGTTTGTGTGGATTATTCTGACATGTTGGTAAAAGTCTGACCAGCTGGGTGAGAAACTTGCCCACGGAGTTTCTCCAATATTTTACTCTCTATGTCCAGTGGGCCCTAAAATGTCAAGAGAATTGTTATCCCCTCTCTCTGTCTCTGATTGTTCTAAATGAGTTTTCACTTGGCAGGTTATAAACCGGTGAAAGGCATTTGTTTTTTGTGATCCAAAGAGCTGACACCACATCGACTCAAGGGTGATCTCAAAGTGTGTTTTCAGTCTGGGATTGCTTACTATCACCAACAGTAGAGGTGGGTGTTTGATTAGAATTTTATTTACAAAAGCCATTATATATCCTCAGTTTTGTGACCATTACAAAAAAACAATACTTTTTTCATTATCTTAAATAACATGTTTATATACATGTTATTTCTGAGAAGGTTAGCATTTTTTTATTAAAGAAAATTATGCCAAAGCTCTAAAGGTATTATATTTATATTGTCTTCAACAGTAACACCACATCCAACATTTTTGGAAGGAGGGTAAAACAGAGACTCTTGTGGACTGAGTAGAAGTCTCTTGAACCGCTGACCACATCCAACATCGCCACTGGGTGTGGTCAAGTGCAGTCCGTTGTACACGTGACCACACCCAGCTGTGATGTATTATGGAACTATAGTGCCACACCACATCGCTGTCAATAGCCAACACCAACCAAGCAATGTCCATCGTGGCCATCATATGTCCCAAAACTGACGGACAACTTAACGATGGTAAGACCATCCACTTTGGTCTGAATTTAGCTTCTATTCATATACATACTGTATGTGTGTGTGTTTGTGTGTGTACAGTATATGTTGCTATCCTAAATTGCGCTTTTCTAATCTGCTGCTCTCGCTCTGTGATTTATTTGTCTTGTGTAAAAAGATCACTGAGTGCAAGGTGGTTCCTCATATTTTTTTTGTGTTTCAGGCTGCATAGTTTAGACAGATGGATATTGTTTAGAGTGCAGTGCATATACAGCTTTCTGTTGTCTTTTGGATTTCCGTGGAGAGGAAAGGGTTTCCTATAGTTATCTTTTGGTTGTGTTTCACTATAGAACGGTACTCTCCATGGTGTTTCTCTTATGTGCAGAGAGCTGCTTGAGTGCAGAATTGTTGTGCAAGAAAGCATCAGCAAGCATCTACACTGACTTCTCCTTCCAGTTCTTTTATCATGTCAGCGGGACACATGATAAGTGAATGTAGCTGCTGGCAGGATCAGGACTGTAGCCAGATTTATGCTCACACAGCTGAGATAGGATACCTCAAAATGTGCATTTTGTGACTGTATCTCAGTCAGACCAAGATGAGTCCTAAGACTGTTCAGATCTAAAAAAAAAATAACACCATGCTGCAGGATGTGTCAGGTCACATCAAGAAGAGAGGTGTAACCACTGCTTTAGATGACTAATAGTAATTTTGCTGTGGGAGTGTTGTACATTACACAAGAAAATATACATCTCAGTACAATGCAATACAGTTCAAAAGCACAGCAGACTACAACCTCCAAAATGTAATGTAATACACTGTAAAACCGATTCACACCTCACTGACACAGTATTAAACAGAAACTGGATGTATAATACTTCATACTTTGAAGTATGGCAGGGCCGTTGTATGGAATTTGATCACAGGTGTACCTAATAATCTGCTCGCACGGTGTATAAGTGGTGAATATTCAGTTTACACTCAGATCTGCGACCGCCTTGTCTCAACTTCAGCCATGAGTTATGAGCCACAAAATCAAAGCCACGTAGCTGCCTATCAGGGTGGGCTGCACCGGGTTTAATGTGATTTAAAATCCCTGCGTCACACCCACATCTCTTCCTGATGTGTGCACATGCTTCTATGCCTGTCTTTCCTATTTTGGGTGCATTCAGAAATGAAGATCACAATCAGCAAGTGCTGAAATTAAGTTATTATTTTTCACTGTCACATGTTTTTTCTCCACTTTCTAATAATGACAACAAATCATTCAAGGACTCAAAGTTGATAGCTTTGATTGTGAGGGTTATATTTACCAACCAAGCCTTGATCATACATAAATACATGTACTTGCAGCTAACTGGTGAGTTTTTACCAGCTCTGTCAGTGTCATTCATGTGAAAAGTCCAAGGCTGAATTTCTTTCCCAGTCTGCTTTGTGCTAATACTGGTCTGGCTTTACCGAGATGGAGAGCCCCACAAGCTGCTAACGGGCTTCAGCTTGACTCTGAACTGGTGTCTCTTGTCATTAGTGACTGGCTACAGAAGGCATGATAATGTCAGCTAATTTGATGTTAACCAGTTAGTTCTGCAAATGTTACTATATTGCTAACTGGGTTACTCCCAACATTGTGGAGCATGCGATCGTTCAGATTGGATTGTTTTTTTTGCTGGCTCTCGTGCACACAGGGTAACTTTCAGTTGTGCTTCTGGTTGTATGTTTAGTTGCCGTTTTAACTAAACATCTTGCTGACAGAGAACATGAAGGGAGAGGGTGGTTGTGGCCGAAGCGGGGTCGGAGGTGTGTCTGACGAGGCGTTTGTTTCGGTCAGAGATGCTCGTTTGCAGAACCAGAACTGCTGGATAAATTGAAATGTCGACATTTTACATGAATGTCCATTTAAAATTTAATTCACAGCCCTTCCAATAATTGTTTTAACCTGAACCAAGAAGTTTAAACCCTAGTGGTTGCAGGTAATCATCAAAGTCATTAAGACTAATCCTCTTGTGACCATGAATGTCTATGTACAATGGCAATCCATCCATTTACTTTACAGATAATTATATTATAATTTATTTGCTGTAAGTAAAAATATTTTCCTCAGGACTGACATGGTGGACCAAGCGACTGCACAGACCAACAGAGCAGACACAAATCATTTATACCTATCAAACATTTCTCCCATACTTTTGACTCCGCTCCGACTTATTTGCCCACTACAGACGGAATGTCCTTCCTGTTATCTGAGGGAGATGAAGGAAGGTACATCCCCAACTATCGGAACTCCCAAACTGTCTATTAGTTTTCTGTCCTTTCCAATAAGTCTCGCGGGGGAATGGAATTTGAGGTGTCTGCACATCTCTAATGGACTCAGTGATAACAGCTACCTTGGCTGCACAGTGGCTGACGGCTTTGTTTGGATCCGTGATAAAGACAGGGCAGATACTGTGGTGTGTATTTGGCTGAGGTGATCATGTGGGTATCAATATACAGCAGCCGTACAGAGTGTATTGAGCAATTTTTCAATTTCACATTTGAAAGCAGACTGTATTATTTCTATATTGCACATTCTGTATTTTCTGAGTTGCAACACAGAAATAAAACACAGCAGTGGGTTTCTTGTAGCTGAATACTGAGCATTTGTTGGTGTTAGCGATCAGGGACCCACAAATCTTTTCTAACACTCATGCGGTTTTCTCTATTGCCACGTCCCACATGTGAAATTAGCAAGGTTTGGCTGAGCAGTGACAGGGATGCTGGTAAATGTCATTTTGGCCAGTCATTATTTATTTGACCTCCCACAGATGACCATAAAATGAGGGAGCATCTGATGAATAATTGAAGGACAAAGGGAACAGAGATGACAGATGGAGGAGAGGTGAAGTATTTAGCCTCTGCAGGTTACACTCTGCAGGCTACCTGACTTGGGTAATCACTTCTTCTGCCAGAGAAACTCTCTTGGCAGAGTGTCCTCATAGAATTGGTCCTCAACTCAGTTCCAGGACCATTTTGTGCTTGATTAAAGGGAAAAACAGATTGCTCTCATTTAACTCTATAATATGAAATAAACTTGAAACATGAAAACCCCTTAGAAAAACAGAAATGGCAGCGTATTCATGAATTAGAATTCATTCTCAGTGAGTAAGGCAGATCTTTCTTGGGATTGGAAGATCTGTACTGAGGTATTATTATTTCTGATCCTGATGTTTCCTTTTATGAATCATACCATACAGAGATCTTTTATACCATGCACTTTTCTTTACAATTTGAGCTCAAATTTACCATAAAATAAAATATTTTGAAGAGTAGCTAATAATCTAGGACAGGAACAATACAAAAACAATACTTCATCCTTGCTCTTTCCATCTGCACACAGCACACACTCAGAATAACGGACAAAAGGACAGCAAGTAGATGATGTGAAGTGCTGCACCGCTGTCATGGCAAAAACGCGACAAAGCATGTCCTTGAGTTACTTACATTGTTGAATTCACTTAAGCCTTTTTGAGTTTAGTTAAATGATATGTCAATACCATGTTGAAAAAGTTGAATGCTGAAAATGTATTGGATAGCACTGAATAAATACACATATTCACAATAATTACAGTTATTAAACAGAAAACAAAGAAAGAAGAATTGTGTTTGGCAGTTTGTCTATACCAGTTCAAATGTTTTTGAAATATAATGAGTCTAATTTTCAGTACTTCAGTAGTACCTGGCAACTTCAAGCAGGACATAGCGTAACCTATAGTGAAAAGTGAGGATGTGAAGGTGAGGGTGGATGGATAGGTGTACAAAGTCTATGACACGGGGGCCAAAGCATGAATCCAGTCTCCTATAACAGTAAATGCTGCTTTCCCTGAAAAATATCTTCTGATGAAACTTATTAATATGTCTATATGGTGTTTTTTTTATATAATACAAGACATATCACGAGCGATATAATCACTCAATGCCATTACTGCAGTCAATTAATGTCTCATAAAAATGGATTCAGACAGCCAGGGATTCATACGTCATGTTACTAAGGAACCAATCCTATCAACTTTTGCAGTTGCAGCAAAGTTTGCATTAGCACAACCACTATCACTGTGTCAGTCGCTGCCAGTTGCGAGCTAACAAACAACATAAACAAATGGCTAACTACGCTGACCGTTCTCATACGCCAGCTAGTCACTGATTTTGGTCACAACAGACTCCTCCAAAAACTCCTGAGCCTGGGTCTGACTGAGGCTTAACTGTGGCTGAGTCTCTCCGATGTTCCTTCCTTACCATCTCGATACATACTGCTGCACCGGTCAACTGAGCACAAGTAGCGGTGGTGGGTGCGGCACAAGTCCTGATCTAGATTTCTCAGTGAGGAAGTAAGCATAGATGTGCTTTCCAGCTCATTTTCCATAAGCAGCTCCATTCACTCTACATATAGTCATTTGATCCATTGTTAACATAAACACAATGAGGTTTGTTTGGTTACATTCCATGACCATAACCAGCTGGTTTTGGTTGTCTAAACTTAACCGTGTCATAAATGGTAAGTGCATGGTATAGGTTTGCTGGAAAACATGTTTTTTGTTGCAACTTGCTGGTTGTAGTTTACATTGTGCTCGTAGATGAAACCTGGCTGCCATGATTTGGAAGTGTTTTCACTTCAAACTTGAGCAGAAACAGAGCAGCACTTCAGGAACTGCTACTCGTGGCTCGGGAATCAGCACTCAAATGATGCTTCAACAGATATTAAGCCATGAAGACAACCTTGTCAAGGCTGTTCTTATCTCTTCATAGCCTCATATTCAGTCAGTTTATTCCCCATTCTTAATGCAGTTATTCCCAAATCAGCCTATACATTTCTTTATTTTTTATTCTTTTCAAGTCTTTCACCTGCATTATCATATAAATATTAAAGTTAAATCATTCGAGCTAATGCCAGGTGACAATGTCAAATTATCCTGTGTTGGAGAAAAGTAAATAAACTCAAAGAATGTATTCTTTTGGTGGTTTTAGTGGATAAAATAATAATTGACACAAACTACCCAAGTGGAAAAATGTCACAACAGCTCCTATGGCTACACTGCTGAATTTACCCACATATTTTGTTTTGTAACAGAATGAGCAGATATATCACACAGGCTGTGCTGCATTGCCAGAGATACAATTTTCACTTTATCTCTGTCCTGCCACGGCCCTGGTCACCTGCATTATCAAAACACTAGGGTCTTTCCTCAGGTTGCTGCCTGTAGATATGGCCATTAGTTCTGCTCCTGTGCTTACGGGAGAGAAATCCCAGGTCAGCAGAAGACAGTGAGACAGAGGAGTGAATGACATCCTATCCAATTACCTGTCACCTCTACACAGACTGGTGCAGGGACTTGAGGAGACCACATGAGACAAGCAATTACATGGAAAAAGATTCTGATCACCGCAGAGGTAGAGCACACCTCCGGCTGGCCCCCACTGTTGTCTTCATGTCTTAAAGTGATACCAACTACAGTACTGTGGCATTTTTAAGTGTAAACACATCGATTCTCAGGAAAATCCCCAAAGGGATTTTCTAGCCTAAAATCAAAGTAGAATCTGAGAATAAACGAGATCTTAGAAGAAATACAATATATGCTTCATACATCAAGTATCAGGTCTCCTAAGGCTAGAACAGCCAAACACTGATTTCAGTGGGAGAGTGTCCTGTCTAGCTTTGACCATGTGCATATTCTTAGGTGTGAGACAACGGGATGTGCCACAATCTCAATGGGGACAAAAAGGAAATTACACTGGAATGAGATTTAGTATGGAGCCTGAGTACTGAAAACCCAGTGCCCTGCTGTGTTGTGCTGATATTGCATTGCACATAATTGAATACCATTTATCAACCTGTAACATTTTTATACAGTTTTGGACATTATACCTCTCAGTCATAATAATATTTTACTCACTGATTTAATGGATTTACAACAGAGTCTGTCAGGGAAAGCAACAGGAGTAATTAGACATGTCTGCAGCAAGCTCCCAGTTTGGCCATTCTGCATTCTCTGCTAATTTGAGTAGTACACTTGTGTCTAGCAGTATCATCATGTCCTCCGATATCAGCAGTTACATTTGAAAGCAAAGTGTTGTCATAACCCAGGGAAGCAACAGGAAATTCAGCGAAGACGAGACAAAATTTCTGCTGAAACAAACCGAGCTCATTCACAAAACTCCGTGGATAGGTTACCTGTAATGAGTTAGTCCAAGATATTTATCACGAAGGCTTCGTAGCCCAGGAAAATGATGTTCATGTCAGCTGCTTTTAAATTATTTGTCCACCTACCTTTGCTTGTTTGTTTTCCTGACTTAACAGAAAGGGTGCCTGTGTTTTCAACAGCACCCATTTGAAACTCTCTGACAGCCCACTGCTGTGGGCAGGTTAGATATTCAGAGTAGGAGCATAAAGACAAATGTGACTCTGACAAAGACCAAGAAAAAATATGTGACACAAGAAAATAGGCAATGCAAACTTATTCTTCATCTGTACCTACGCAATCGTAGGTACAGATGAAGCTTTTCGAGCTGCCAGTGAGCAAAGTTTACACTTCATGTTATCAACACAGCGCTATGTCCTCAAACCTATGGCTTAAACTCACATTTATATTCATTTCAGTTCATATCTATACTTTACTTTAACATACAAATCTAAACATAAATGCATAAATGTGTCTTTGGATATAAGCTGATTATGTGATATACTGTAGACTTACTACTTATTTTTGTAGCCCTGTCTGCAATTTATGTTAGTGCAAAGCCAAGCAGCAAGGACTATATTAGCTTAAAAAGTAGCCTGAAAGTTCCTCTGAGCTGCAGCTCCGCACTCCTGACTGAAATAACAAAGAGCCTTCATGCATGTTGCATGTGATGCCTCAGGTTTGTAGATATTCTGTACTGAGATGCCGTTACTGTAGCACAATTTGATCAATATCACAATGTTTGGATCAGAAAAAGTTCTCTGCTATGCTACACATAGGTGTATGTTGTCTCACCATCAGTATGTTTGTGCATAATGATAATGTCAGTTTGACACTAGACCATATGAGTGCTTAGCTATGTCGCAGTTGCTGCTGCTGGAGCTGCTGAATTGCAACCTTCCATGATTGTAAATAGCATATAAACATGGATTTAAATGCCGGTTTACATTAGACTAATCATGCAGCCTGCACCAGCACAATGTTGTTTGTTTTGCACATGCTGAAGTGAAAATATTCGCAGAAAACAGAATGTGAATAAATCAGTGAGGGCAGTGAGTCCTTACGAACTCTATTGCTATTTTGTTTACTCTGCTGTGTTGTGCAATTTAAATACAGTTCGGATCCCACAGTGTGATAGCTCTCTGAAGGAATCATGCTAATACTGACTAAAGATGATTGATTGTTCACTTAGAAGTCTTCATGCTGGTATTAAAATGATCCTCTTCATGATTTACAATAGTATTGATTTGAGATAAATCAGAGCAGAGGAGCTTGTTGGTCCTGCATTTTGGTTTATACAGAATGTGAGACTATCTCTTTGAATCAGGCTACAGACTCTGGATCAGCCCTGGTCTGTGTATTTATTTGTCTGTCCATTTATCATGCATAATATCTCCACTAATCAGATTTTCATTAACGGAAGGAAATGAGTCTCATTGCTATACTTTGGCCTTTTAAAATGACATTTTTTGTCTGAAGAGCAGTGTGCATTACAGTGTTTATTTGGTTAGTTACTGATTGGCCCAAATGGGTATTTTATCACATAGCCTTGTTTTCATAATACTGCTGGCCATTCAGTGAGTGATTAGGTATTCAAGTTGGTCTGGCACTGGTGCTGGAGGGCTAAAAGCTAAATTATAACAGGGGGTACATTGGGGTCATGTTTATATTATTGCAGCCCCAAGGTATGTAATTCATTAGTATGTAATATTGAAGCTGCATATGATGCTTTACCGCAGTAGAATGTAAGCTGCAATATGTATCTTAAGATACAATTATTACTAGAATGCATTCACTTATTGACCATTTATGGAAATAAATTGTTGAAATTCAAGCAGGAATGTCAAACTTACTTTATCATTACACAACCTTTTTTTTTCATTTTTTAGCTGCAGGTGATGAGTGATTTTTTTATCACTTAATTTGCCCGTGAGGTGTCCCTCTGTGATGATTTTTAACTTCTTTGGCTCACATTTCAAAAATTTCCCTCAAACCCTGCTACATAAACACTCGGTTAAAATGAGCTGACTCAGGCCTTCTGGAGATGGATTGACTGCCTGATGATAATCTGATGAATTTCTGCATATATGAATGTTGTAATTGAGGATGCACCTCGCTGCTCATAAATTACAACTGATGGAAGTGCGACGTGGGGGACGGCTCAGTGCATAATGAGGCTCGTGGCATAGGTATCATTTAATTAAAAAGTGTTTTGACAAAGGATGCATGTATCTGCACAGTCAAACTTAACTCGGGGAGAGAAGTTGAAGATGGATGATGAGTACACTCAGCAGATACTTGTGAAGAAAAAGCATAAAAAAAGCTCTGGCTCAGAGAAAAAACATTATAGTAAATTATCAACTGAATGTCATGTCGATAAACATGTAATTAAAATTGGAGTGCTGTTGTACTGTTAAAGTTACAGTATTGAATGCTGTTACTCCAGAACTGAAGTAATTGATGTGTAACAGTTCGAGCTTAATAAAGTGCAGCAGACAGAGACACAGATCAATACGACCAATAAATGCTCAAAAAAAAAGCTGTCATTTCAGGAGAGTGCGAGGGTGTCTAAAATCCAGTTGCTTTAATAACTGATGCGTTAAACTGACAATATTGACAAAGCTACAATAGTGCTTAATTCATCAAAAAAACGAAATGTGTTGGTTTAAAAGTTTTAAAGATCTCACATTAACACCAACACGGGCTCATGCAGTTGGAAAATTCAGCTCCCAAAAATCCTGTAATGTTTGAATTTGACTCAGTGATGCTTTTACTAAATGTAATTAGGGGGACCAGAGAGGGAAAAGATTTAACAGTGGTGAGTCTTTTCCTGACAGAGCGTTGTTCGCTTCTGTGTAGGAGACAGTTTGCTGCTCTGCTGTTTGCTCCCTCTTTGTCTTCCTCTGTCTGGTTTAGGGGCATAGTAGAGGTTGCTTTTGTTGTGTTACTTGTTATTGTTGTACAGCTTTGCTATCATTTGTCCAACTTAAGGGTTCAGCTGAACACTGCCTTAAAAAGAGAAGACGTGTTTAGTCATGCAATACCGGCTGTGTTTAATTTCTGTCTTTTCTTGTATTGTAGTGGAGTTTGCTCAGCCTTTTGCCAATTCAGTTTTTTCTTATAGCAAGGACGTAAATGGAATAGTAAATATATCTGGGGTCCCACAGGCACTAGAGCCCCCTGGAGGTGTAAGCACAGCGACTAAGTGCGACAGGAATGAAGGAGCTGTGGGCGACTGGTTCGTCCTGAGGGCCTGACAGATGCTGATG
The DNA here is from genome assembly GCF_021018895.1 of Seriola aureovittata. Taxonomy (NCBI): domain Eukaryota; kingdom Metazoa; phylum Chordata; class Actinopteri; order Carangiformes; family Carangidae; genus Seriola; species Seriola aureovittata. The sequence goes on from NC_079374.1 coordinate 19,483,165, forward strand.
CTGACAGATCGAGAGAGTGATTATTCAGAGCTTAGGAGATAAACTAGTGCTTGTGTTAGCTGGCTCCCCTGGCAGCAGAATCACTCCCAATCACACCTCCATAAATCACGCGCACATATCCTGGCACAGTTTGAAAACAGCAACATCGAGCAAACGTGATGAAAGAGTGGTTATCATGAAAGAGTGCCATCAGTGACTGAAGGAGCAGCGCACTCAGTCGAGAGAGCAGGAAGGACATGTGCTGGGTTGACACAGAGGGTCTTTAAGCTCAGCTGTGAATTGCTGCTCATATCTTATATTTGTGGGAGCTTTCATGTCTATTTTAAGATGTAACCCATAAAAGATTTGTTTGGTATTTTCAGCTGTGATTTAAATGAAAATGTCTCTTTAAGTGCATACGCAGCAGTAATGTTGGAACTGGGTGTATGATTTACACATTTTCAAATTAGATTTGACTGACTATCTACCGTCTAATTAGTCTAATTAAAATGTATTTGTATATATAGATATTTTCACAGCTTTGTGATGTGAGTGATCTCCTCAGATAACATGGTGTCTCTCTAGTTCAAAGCGCATCAAGTAGCTTTGAGGTTGTAAACAAATAACCCGCCAGTTCACATCATCTTAAGCCAGAGCTCAAACTATCAGTTGAAAACTGAAGTAATATCACATTAGTTCAGTTTAATACAACGTGCCGCAGCCTAAATATGTGTTCAGAAATACAAGATAGTGAATGAAGAACTGCAGGATAGTCAGTGTCACCTACTATAATGAGAATGTGTAGAAGTGCAGAGGATCCATCTTCATCTAAAATTGCATATTGCCTGGCGAAGGTCCACTGTTCCATAAAACTGAAATAAGTTAAATAAGCGAAGTCAGACAGATCGTTGTCAAAATGTTTCATGCCCAAGGACCACTGCTCCAGTTTGGGCATGCACCTCTGTTTTCTATCTTTGTTTGGTCTCATGTTTAATGCAGCCGCTTTGAAGGTAGCCGATCAAAAATAACCGGCTAGGAAGGTTATTGTAACCTCACATTGTTTGACTTCAATGGCCAATGACTTTACCTCTTAGTAAAAGTATATCCTACAAATAAATAAATAAGAGAAACAGAAAGCAGAAAAAAAAAAAAATCCAACCAACAATGGCTCCTCCCCGACCCTGAGAATCTTTCATTGTGTCTCCAGTCAAGTTGATGCCTGGTTATTATCATTATGTGCAGTTGTCCTTGGTGTTAATAATGGCATCAGCCAATAAAAAGGAATATAACATGAGTGTACAGCCACACCAACAACCAACATACAGTTCAAGTCATACGAAGGTCATGTTTGGTATCATCTGAAAAGCAATTGGAGAAAAAAGACTTTGCTGTCTACAGTAAACATGTAGGTCTTGTGAGAAAGTGTGACTGTGGACCTGGGGGAATAAAAATCACATAGTCAACAGAGCACTATGTACATAGCTAAACGAGCACCTGGCTGAATCGACACACGGACCGGAATCAACACAAAATGAAGATTAGTAATGTAAAGTAGCTTCTGTTTACTGTGTTCTATTGGCATTATATTAAATTGTATTTCTGTTTTTCACTTTCCACTCTGTATAACCACAGTAGTAGGCATAGAGAGAGTGAGATTAGAATTCAGACTGGAGAGTACAGTAGTAAATATAGCACCAGACACTTTTCACTGGATCCTTATGTAATACAATTATGTAGGTCCGAGCTGATCAGGCAAACTTTTAATTAGTGTATCAGATTTTCTGATGTAACCAGAACAGAAAATGAAACTGCAACATCATCCTCCAAAATAAACTCAGAGAAGCTTCTGTTGTTGTCTGTCTCCCTCTTATGCTCTAAAACTCATGTTTGTATTGAAGCCGCTCTGCTGCTCTGCCCCTCCTCTCCTTTGTCTGCAGAGTTACTGCTGCTGGATGCACTAACTATTTGAAGCATTTGGATTTTTCTGGAATTTAACTTCTTTTTTTCTGAGCTTTGGAGGCATACCTATGTTTTTTTTTTTTTTAAACTTTGTTATTCATGCAAAGCGATTGAACAGCAGTCCACAGCTGGCTGCCTCGCGGTTGCCTCAGTCATAGCTGTGGGACCGAACCTAACGTAGTTCGGTGGGGAGGGAGACAGACCAGAGGGAGATGACGGCGGCGCATCCTGCTCCACTGGGCCAATCACAACCACACAGCTACATCTATCTCTCTCGCTCTCTTTCTTCGCCTCTCATTGATGTAATTTTTTTTTTTTTTTTTTTATTCTTCTCAATGAGCCATTGGCCCAATTTGTGTAGTGGCCCACCAACAAAAGTCCTGGTAATAACCCAAATGTGTTTCACGCTATGTCAGACAAAGACATTCATGTTCTTGATATTGTGCCTCCGTATGTGTATTTGCACTTCCTGTCTGTTCCAGCCAAATGGACAAATCATGTCATCGTCTTTCCAGAGTAAAAAATGTAAATTCCTTACCTTTGAGCTTTGTCATCAATAGCACATATTCAGTCAGCAGCGTTGTACCTGCGCAAAAACAAAAGGAAGCGCATAAGACAAAAAGATCACATGAATGAATGATAATGATGTTAGTAACACTGAAAGTCCCTATTAACATCGCAAAGCCAAGATGAATAAACTCAATGATGTGCTTCGATGAACTGTGAAACAATTCAGCAGTTTGAAATATGCCCCCTTAAGCAGAAAGCAACAGCTTCAAAGTAGCATTGTCGTATCAAAGACTGTCCAGGGAATAAAGTGTTAACAACTGATTTCTCTGGCACGAAAGGCATAAAACATTTGCAGCGACTTGTCATTCGAAAGCAATTTAGGAAGCAGTAGGATCTCATTATTACATCAATTTAATTCCAATTAGAAGAAATGAATCAAATTATCCCTTTCATAGCATGTGGCAAAGGAGCTGATGAGAAGCAAACGTGACCGATGTAGATAACCATATCATATCAGCAAATTGATTTCATTTTTTTTTCCTATTCTGATTTATGTCTTCTTCTTTTGAAAATGAAAAGGTCAAAAACTAAATTAAGAGGCCATATATAAGTTTTTGTATTGGGTCTTCTGAATCACAAATTAATGAGAATTTTGTTAAAATTGCAAAGTAATTAGCCTTTTTGAATAGTATGAATCTACAAATTCTCCAGGTATTAAAACCGCGTGCATCACTAGATCACGGCACATTGCGGTATCGATTTCAGAGCATATTAAATCAAGAAACTACACCTAGAGTCTAACGCAAGTATTTAGCAAAATGTGCATTATTATTCAACAGGTGCCTCATCCATAATCAATGAGAAAAATCCTCTTCATAAAAGAATTACAGCAATCAAAGAAGCAGTGCAGCAGGGGGTTGTCTATGCATGACAACCAGCTATCTGTGAAGCTGCAGTTTCCAAGTCCTTATTCATCAGTCCCAAGACCTCAGCCTCGAGTTAACAAAGCTGCGATAAGCAACACTGTGCTCATGTTGTCAGTGTTGGGATCGACAGCTCTACCTTAATTGTATTTTAATGGTGTTTGTGCTCCGTATACATGTCGATTGTAAAAAAAAACATTCAATTTTTCTTTCCGGTTTGATTAAGATCCATCCAAATCTTAAATATCTAGCTACAGCTAAACTCAAAATGTAGCTTTTTTATTTTTCATTTTTGAGAACTAAACCATCGACATGTGTGGGCTTGAAGGTGGCTGTGAAAAGTTTGTACTCCCCCCCCGTCTTAACAGAAATGGAGGCTGTGGTCAGCTCAAATTCATGTAAGTAGTACATTTTGAAGCAGATGCAAGTTTTCACAGCGGGAAAAAGATATCAGCAATTTTTGTTGCCTCTCTGACCACAGAGTACTGCTACTTTTCTGTGTTTGTGAGAAATGGAAAATTACTTTTAGCTGCTATGCTTTTGTCACACGTACTTTGATGTTACCGAGTAGTGACAGTAAAGTGCGGCCCTGCCTCATGCTGCGGATATCAACCACATCATCACTCAGGCACGATGGTGAATACCTAAAAATGAAGTTGCCGCTCTCTTTCATAACTTAACTGCTTGTGAAATTTATTGGATTCAGCATTTTCATGGGGAAGGAAAACAGGATTTTGCACCTTTTTTTGAGTGGAGCTCTACTTGGCCGGTTAGTTAGTTTTAGCTGCATTACACTGAAGTGTGGCCCCAAGTTTCAAATGTCAATATAACTGAACATAATGTGTGTTTGTCGACAGTATCTGTGTTTCTGTGCTTGACATATAAAATGTAACTGGAGCAGACATTAGAGTTATATTTCAGAAAACTTGGCAATTTATTTATGAGGTAAATGTATTTTTGAGGCAGCTGTGTGAGAGGGGATTAGATCTTCAACTTGACTGTTAACTCAACACTTACCCCGTTTTTAAACTTCTCTCTATGCAAACAGACCCATCCGGCTTCGACTGAATCAACTGTCAGGCCTTGTGCGATATGAAACATAATTAAGCATATGTTTACCAGTTAACCTTTTTGAAGTGTGTTGTTAGAAGTTCATAAAGTTATCAACATACAAGAGCAAAATTGTGTTTTTGCCCTGTACGCAGGGAATTACTCCATAAAGTGCAGCTTGGTGTTAGTATAAGTTGCTTCTGTTCTACAGACAGAGAGTTCCTACTTCCAGATGAAATTCTTTTGAAGACAGGCCCTGATTGTGTTCATAAATTATTCCAGCCAACATTGTTAACTGCACATTAAGATAACTGAAATCCACAGTGCGCTTTGAGCAAGGAGTCACGCCACAGCAAAATGCCTTTCATGTCATTGGTTGGTTTGGGTGATTTTTAATGAAAATCATCGTCTTTGTTCAGAAGATCTATTAAAACTGTCCATATGCAGTGTCTCATCTGTGCAGAGCGGATGCTTTCACTGTTGAAGAGGTGGCTTTATTGAGATAAAATTAATAAGAGTTTTTTGAATTAAAAACCAAATATTGCTCTGAAGTCGGATTTAAAGAATTCAATACCTGATCCATCTGCTGGCCATGCCTAACATAACTCAAGATATTGATCAGTTTAGGATCAAGAACCTAATTGAATCTAGTCCTTTGTAACCAAGAAACTAACCTTGTGTTTTTTTATATTGATGTCAGCCAGTGGTTTGATTACTTTGGTTTCTTTGTTCCTTTCTTCCTCAGTTCATGAATAAAGCAATCACGGAGGTTAAGTGAATGGCCCTGAATTGTGCTTGATTGCAAGCTGCCAGATAGCTGCAATTTAAATCATCATTTTTTTCTAAAGCTGCAGTTTTTAATGAAATTGTCCTCTCCATGTGTCTTTTCTTGGTTGCAGGTCAGTGGGGTCAGTGTATCGGGGATGAGTGTGGTTCTGGTGGGATTCAGACAAGGACAATATGGTGTGTCCACAGAGATGGCTGGACTAGCCACCACTCCCACTGCCAGCACACGGAGAAGCCGGAAAGCCAGCGGCACTGCTTTAAGGTCTGTGACTGGCACCAGGACCTCTTTGAGTGGGAGGTATCTGACTGGGGGGGCTGTGTTCTTGTCCCTTTCTTTTCCAATGAGCTCAAGCTGAGGACAGCTGAATGCATTACAGCACAGCATGGCATCCAGAGGCGCCAAGTCCACTGTGTACGCACTTCAAACCGTACCACAGTCACCTCGAGGATATGTGAATTCTTTTCTCAGAAACCGCCTGTGGAACAGGCTTGTCTCGTCCCCTGCCCCCAGGACTGTGTGGTGTCAGACTTCACCTCCTGGTCAAGTTGCAGCAAAACCTGCGGTGCTGGCCTGCAGCACCGGACTCGACATGTCCTGGCCACACCAATGTATGGAGGGGCAAACTGCCCCAACTTGACTGAGACTAGGACTTGTTCTAGCCCTATCAACTGCCCTGCTGGGGAGGGCGAGTACCAGTACAGCCTTAAAGTAGGGGCCTGGAGCGAGTGCAGACTGCCCCATCACAAAGATGCTGTGTTAAGCGGAAGGACCACAGTGGACTTCAGCAGCAGCTCCAATGAGAACAACACAGTCATGTTGCACACGTTGGCTTCTCACCGCCACTCCCATCACAACCACCACTACCACCACCACCACCATGCTCATGTGCACAACAAATACCCCATTTCCTGGGAACTGGAGGTGGGATACCAGACACGACAGGTCCGCTGCACACGGGGTGACGGCAAGAACGCTATGCTGAGGTATGCCATTCACAAGCACTGCAGGGCGCCGCACCTTTCATACAAAGCTACAAAGAATACATGGGAAATAAACACAGTGAAAAATAGGGTATTTCTTAAGGTCCAAGATAAGTCTAAGATTATAATGAAAGGAAGGTGGCTGTGGGAGATGAGCGGGTTTGCAGTCGGTCTGTTCCCCAGACCGACTGCAAACCCGATGACAGGATTTATCTTCCATTAAGTTCTTTTTCCACTGATGTGGCGAATGAGGTGAACAGTAAAAATGCTGTGTAGCTGAACGTGGGTGTTTGTCAGGTGAAATAGTCCTAATGGAGTTGATTGTTTTTATGGTCCTTCCACACTCAAATTGTTTCATAACATGCAAGGGACATGATCAATGGTCACTCCCCCTCATGATCACAGTTGGACAGTTTTTTCATGCGGAGCTGTATTCAGTGAACGACAATGGTTTTTATTGACAGCGGTTATTTATTCAATTATAGCTAAATTATGTGAGAGCTGGTGTTTCACTAGCACACTGGCATGGTGGTGAGCCACTATTGTGTTAAATGTCAAGTGCTGCTGTCCCCCCAGTCCCTGCTGTTTGAGCTAACCCTGGTATTTGGATTTGATAAGAATGGATTTCTCTGCACATTCTCACACACAAAGCAAGCACACACACACACACACACACACACACACACACACACACACGCACACGCTCACACCTACACATACAGTCATAAACAACATTCCATCTTGTGCTTTCTCCACAAGGGGAGAGAAAATCATTGCAAGTGTATATTATATTGACTAAGTGCCACTATGCCATCTACTTGGTGTAAAGTGACACTATTAGCTGACTGTTAAAATCAATCAGTGACTGCTATTCATGGAAGCCACTGTAACAGAAACCACCTATCAATAATATCCTGGCGGAATGAAGCATTTTCATCGTTCGACGTTGCTTTCATATTTGTTGTCATGAGCAATTCATCGGAAATGTGTTCAGCTAGATGAAAGCTAAGCATCGGTAGCTTTTGGGATTTTAACTCGTGTACAGTATTGAATTGAGTGTCGTGCCAGGTTTTACATGATGAGCCTTGTGTGTCCCATGCTGTTTGAGCTGGAGAAGCTTAAAACTGGGTATCTTGATGTGCGTTTGATATTTGCATGTTATTATCCTCTTCTAGGCAGGTTCACTGGCTTTATGGCCCGAGTGTGAAGGGACCATTTACTGTACAGTGCCTGATTAGCATGGTATTTACTAAGAAGTGGGATTGGAGCTTTTGAATATGGATTTCCCACCTGAGTTCTGACTCATTTTGCCTTTCTAATTACAGCCTAATTACAAAGTAAAATTCTACAATGAGCATTGTACTCACATCTTAATAACCTAACCAATTACATTGTCCAAATTAAACAATGGAAGCTCTAATTACATGACTAGTGTGCTCGTTTCATATTTTAAAATGAGAATATCAGCTCTTAGTGCCATTTCTATAAAAGGTTAACTTTATGTCCTGAGACCTTTACCATTAGGATGAATAATACAGTAGCTTTGAATGTCGTCAAGCAGGAGTGGAAGCGGCAAAGGTCATTTGTTCGTCAGGAAAGCAAGATATCCATGAGTAGCTAGTCCAAGCAGATAGTATTTCCTACAATAGATGCCGTTTTTACTTGATATACACCTGTCCACCAATCTGTTTAAATCCCAACTACACTTAACATCTGTCAGTCTTCTGCTGCGCACGCTCTCTATGTGGCATCTCTATTGAAGGGGTTAAAAATGTTACGTTGGGGAATAAAGTTTCGTCAGTGTGTCACAATTGTAGCATTTTCTTCTCAATCTGCAGTCTCTGTACCAAGGACAGCTCCCCCCTGACCTTCCAGGCATGTGTGATGCCCAAAGACTGTCAGACGTCCGATTGGTCATCGTGGAGCCCATGCTCTAAAACCTGCCGGTCCACCGACCTGTCTCCTGGTTACCGTCTCCGGTCACGGATCATGACGCAGATCCCAGTCGGTGGGGGGAAACGATGTCCTGCCCTTGAGGAAAAAGAAGCTTGCAACATCATAGGAGATTTACTTCCAAACTGCCCGAGGTAGTTCTTTAACAGTGATGGTTCTGATCTTATTTTCAGCCAACAATCCTCCAAAACAAAAGCTCTGTTAATATGTAATCACCTGATGCAAATGTTTATGCAAAACATGTTAAAATCTAAATCCAAATGATGATTGAATAATAATTAATCTTGCTTCTCTGAGCTTTTTCACCTGAATAATTATGAGAAGAAGCCTAGAGGCTGCAAATATTCATGATTCTACCGCTGAATTACTTTGTGCATATTTTTGGGCATTTCCTCAATTATCTTGTGACACCTGCAATAACCTTGTGCTATTGAGAGATCCTGACCCAATGGACATGACATGGATGACAAACATGTTTGACAGAGCCTCATTGTTTTAGGGTTGTTTGAGTTAAGATAGGCTTTAGCTAATATTACATGCGGTAAACAAAGTAGTCAATAGAGAATTATTTTCCCTGCTGGTTGATTTTGTTTTATTTGCTAAATCTTCATGGAGTGCCTGAGAGCAGAGGATTTACATGATTAGGGAAAACTCATTACGGAAATTAAGCATTTGATAGATTACTACAGGCTGTTGTTCTGGTAAACTCCTCAAATATTATTGCTTTCTGCACCACTACATTTTTCATAGTTGAAACCAAACATTTGTTTAGAAGTTTTGAAATTAAAATAATCATGCCTCTCTCCTTTCAACATGCTGTGAGAGAGGCTCTTGCTCTCGCTAATCTGTCTTTTTCTTTGTGAGACTTTTTTTTTTTTTGAAACAGCTGGCAATGCTGTGTGTATAATAATATTCTAACCTTTTTTAAATACAATCATTTATCAGTTTGTTTCTGAATGGATGGCAGCTTTCTTTCTGAAGATACATGAGTTTGCATGTCTTTGTGCTCTGTAAGGTATCTCTGGAGGATCACTGACTGGGGCGAATGTCGCATCCTCCCTTTACTGAGCCAGCAGGACCGGCGGCTGGCTAACATCAGTATGCTGTGTGGAGAGGGCATCCAGACCAGGAAGACCTACTGTGTTCAAGTCCCTGATGTCTCAGCACCACATCACAGGAAAGAAGGTAAGAAAAAAACTTCTTCATCATAGTTGACCCAGGGCTTGCTGGAAACCCACGGTGACTCAAGGGATACACCATAAATAAATTCCGAATAAACTCAGTGGTGTGTTTTGCTATAAGCTATGAGCATAAATCATTAATGTGAAAGTTACTAGCACAGTGTTGTGGTTATTTTGGTTACGTGGGTATTAAAAAAAAAAAAAAAAAAAAATCAAGCTAAAACCTTGTTTTTAGTGCAGAGGACAATAGGGATTATCGTCTTATTCGAACTGTTTTCTTGAGCTACAGTATGGTGGAGCCAAGGTTTTATTCAACAACAGGGACCCATAACCCCACATGTGAAATAGATCATTTTATCTCTAAAGGTGTAATGTTTTTCATTTCAAGGACTTTTTGTTAGTATTATTTTCAGTTGTAGAATTTGCTAAGTCAGATTCATATAAAATGTACATTTCTTCCATCTGGGAAGCTGACAAACCACAGAGCAGCAAGGAACTACATAGGCAGCAGTTTTAAACAATTTGCCTGTATTTCAATACACAGGTGTGGTGTGCTTAGGTAACAAAACAGAAAGTTTATCCATGTTGGAGTTGAAAAGAGGCTGTCCAAATCCTCTCTAAACTTTAGCTCTAGACTGACATTCCTACCTCCATAGATGGACTGCTCGGTAAAACTAAAGGAAACACACCTCTTCATGGAACACACAAATCACAAATCCTGTGAAACTTAACAAGACTTAAGATCTATAGCCATGCCAGCAGCCTTGTGAGGCAATAAAGTTCACAATAGGAAATAACAGAGGAAGTTATCGAAGCCCAAACTTTTCCGGATGAGCACAGTAGCTTCGCCGCTCTTGATGTGTGTGTTTGCGTCGGTGACCAAGAGAAATTGTGAATGACCTGCTCAGGTTTCAAGGGGATAGAACAATAGAATAAACCAAAACTAGTGGTTATTGAATGATGATTATGTATTGTAAAGAAGTGGAATAGTGGGCACAGCTGTGGCTCAGCAGGTAAAGCCGGTTGTCCACCAATCACTGGGTTATAGGTTCAATCCCCAGCTCCTCCTGTCCAAATGTCAGTTGTTGAGCAAGACACTGAATGATGGACCAGTGCCTTGGTGCCAGTTGCTGTGTGTGTTTGTGTGTGTGTGTGTGTGTTTGTGTGAATGAAAGACAAGTTGTAAAACCTGTGGATAAAGGTAATCTATCAATGTAGCCATAACCATCATTCTACTTCTAATATGGAAGATTTTTTTTTTTTTTCAAATTCTTTTTTTCTTTTCAGGTAACAGGAACATTTGGAATCTGTGTGAAAACACCCATTTGTGTGTGCACTGTAGAAGAAAAACCACTGTGACCGCTAATACTACTTCTAGGCAAGGCCATTACTGTCTGTCCACCATGTATGTGCTCCCAGTCAAAGCATATGCACACATTAACATATTCATCAGGAGAAAGGGACAGACAGCTCCCTAGTGGGCTTTGGTAATCAGGAACTAGCTTGGCACAATAGTCCTAGTTTATACATTCTTATAATCGTCATTAAAAGCTCCACAGTGCAGATACAGTGGCTGATAATTCCTAACCTCTGCCGCTGTTGTTACACAAGGATGATCTCAGAATGCACACAAAGACTGGTGTTATTACAGCCAAAGTTTAAAAGAGTATTTTCATTAGTGTTTTCAGGCTTACCTCCTAATGTTAGTGCGGATATTGAGCCAGCTAAATCACTTTAATGTGGGGGTGGTCACAGTAACATCTAGGATGGCATTATATTGTACAAGCAACTGTGTAATTGTGCTTGGCCTGGGTTGTAAGAGAGAATGGGTATTTTCAAAAAAAAAAAAAAAAAATGTAGTAAAAATAAAAAATGATAAAATGGTTTTATAAGGTTGATAAATATGGCTGATGCAGACTTGTAGTGCTGTAACACAAAGTATATCAAATAGGCCGTATCTGCTATAGTATTAAAGGGGGTGAATTAGTTTACTTTGAACACAGAGGGAAACCTGATCATCTGTCCTAAAGGGAATTATACTTATGTTACTATGCATTGTGCTGGTGTCATGCAGATTGTTTTTCACTGTAATAAAATGCACACAGGTGCCATAGCAGCATAACACAGTTAGCTAGTTGATGTAAAGACTGTAGTTTATCAAAAAGGGAGAGAAGCTCCTCTTGTGTTTGTGGTTTTTGTCTTAAAGGCAGAGCGAACAGCCAGTCTAATGCCTCCAGAGACGTGAGGAGATCACAGGTGCTGGGATACAGGTGGGCGACACAGCAGGGAAAGTTTATTTGAACTTTGGTAATTGATCTGCTGTGTATTTATTGTGCATTGTTTAGTGACATATGCTCTAAGTTATTAGATGTTGAACTTTAATAGTCTTTCTGCTACAGGCTTACACATGTCTATAGCAGCGAGTATCCAGAACTGTTCAACCAAAAACAAGTATTGAATGATTGATTTGAATGAAAAAAAAAATCAAAATTTATAATGTTTTATGTAGGTAACAATATTGTATTCATGCTTGTGTTTACAATCAAACATATTGTATTGCATGTCTCAAAAAAAATGTCAAATGACATTCAGCCCTGTGTAGGGAAGACTGGGGACGGTTGCAACACTTTTTGCTTTTCTCTCAGCTACTCAGAGACTATTTGGACCAGACCAACCGAGCATGGCTTACGTTTTACGAGAGTTTTAGCTCACTTCATATGTCAGTTTTACGGCATACTGCATAACGTCTCCATAGAAACGGCCATGCTTGGCTGGTGCTAGCAGTACAGACGGTACAGACGCATCTACTACTGCTGAAGCCAGTTTGTTCGAGCATTTGAAGCAGTTTTATGAACAAACGAGTGAAGACTCAGACGAATTATATTTATATACGGATTTTAAATGTAACTCGCGTCTGTGATTCTTCATTGGCATACAATAATTCATTTAGTTTGGGAGTGGCAATGAATTGGGGCTGGTGATGCATGGGTAGAATGAAGTTCTATTGAAAAAGAATATCAGCCTTTATTTATTAAAAAAGAAATGGAAAAAATGAACGTGAACTAGTTCATTTTTGGAACTGTGAATTTTAAAAAATGAACTATAAACGTGAACTAGTTCATTTTCATCTTCATGAAGTGAACTTTGAGCTAGTTCTTTTTAAGTGTGAACTGGCACAGCACTGATTAGCTGCATATTTTGTCTATTTTAAACTAAAAATGTTGAAATGTGGTCTGTTGTGATTTGGCTGCTTAGCTTGGGGACAGTTACAATTACTTGTTGCAACCGCCTCCCACCCTATCAGCCCTGACAGAACAACATGTGCTAGCTGGACACAATGAGCTTTTTACAGTGTGAACGTTTGACCAATCCCTCTTAACATTTGCCATTCGCCCAAAGTCTGAGAATGAGTTTCCCAAGTTTGAATTTTGTTATGTGCCACACTTTCTTCTTTCTGCTCAGGGGTGGAGGCACTGTTCACTCAGCATGCTACACAGCCTTTTTCCTACTGTCAGAAGCATGTAACTCACTTCCTGTGTAGTGGAAGTTTTTCTTTGGAAAGGTAGACATTAGAACTTAAGAATAAAGGAGAAAACCTAAAAACTGTCAAAAGCTTGCTCCAGGTTGAATCACAAATGTTTGTATCACTCAGTGCAGGAGAGCAGCGCCAAAGATATGTACTCAAAACTTTAAAGGAGTTTGCATCATAAGCCGTTTGAACAACTCAGGATCCAGGATTTACGTGATGCAAAAGTTAATTGCTTATTGCAAATTCATTAATACAGATTAGATGAAAGAGCAAAAAGTTATATTTGCCAGAATCACCAAGGTAACCATTGTTATTGATGTACTCCAAGCAGTTAAAAAAATGATACTCTTTAACAAAATTTCAATTAGGCTTATAAAATCACTACATCACTAAACATAAAAAACACATGCATACCAAGTATTTCATTTATCTTTTTAATTAAGCACAGTGGGTAGTTTTTAATGGCTTTCAGCTACAAGATCCCCTTCTTCAAATCACACTTTTTCCTGTCTAATAACCCTGCCTCCGTCCATTTTTTTTTTTTTTTTCTTTGTCATACTGTCTACTTGATGATCCTGGGTGGCTTCATTTCATAGCTGAGGTGTTTTGGCAGTTGCTGTGGGTTGCCCTTTTAACTCTCCAGATGTGTGCAGAGACATGATAGAAGATCAGAGGTGTATTTGGACAGTGAATATTCTAGCTGAGTATAGAATATCAATGAAGGCAGCTCTTTGAACCAGTCAATGTGAGGATAAAAGATCAATTTGTCAGCTGTAATATGTGTCTTGACGTGACCCACTCAGCTTTCGCTAATGTAAACAGATGTGACTGTATGTGCGCAGTTTGGAGAGCTTCTTGGTTTAGTAATGTGGAAAACGATTTTCTCCTGTCAGACGTCCACTGCAGGAATGCCATTGATAAACACAAGAAATCACAATCCAGGCAGCAAAGATCTCCACCAGGCATCTTATCAGTGTGTTTAAGCAAACATCTCATTTTTGCAAAGGAGATCAAACACCATTTATATTACTTCTGGTAAAAAGACAAAAAGCACAATGGACATTTAGTGAATTTCTCTTTGGGCTCTCATTTAAATGGAAATTTGCGTCTCAATGATGTGCGGAGGTGCATCCAAATGGAATATTAGAATGAACAAATCCCTGTGTTGTGGACAGGCAAAAAAAAAGACCCTCTTATTCTGTGTGAGAGACTAATGTCAAAGCCCATTACAGGTGGCAGAGCTCTCTGTGATCTACAAATGATGCCAGCCATGCTTAACAGTGAATTGGTTGCACCGTGTCTTGCCTTAATATCTCCTTTTTCAGCTCCTGTTTACTCCCTTAGCTGGCCGCTGCCCTCCATTTAATATTCTCCTGAGCCAAGCATGAGATGAAAAGAACAATTTTTCCTCTGTTCTTTCTATTTTCTCCTTTCTATTTTACTGCAGAAAAAGCTTTGCTAAAGCCACCCTGCTTTTCATCACAGTGTACAAGATCTGCAGCCATGGCGTTTACTTATATACTGTATATGCTACTGTCTTCACAATCAGAACTAAATGACATCCATACTTTTCAGTCAGATGACAGTGATTCTTCTTCATCTTCCTCACTCTCCTCACAACATCTGGCACATACATCTATTTGGATTCCAAGTCAAAAGATACATATTACTTGACAGCAATCTCACAAACATACGCACACACACTCTCTCCACTGCTGCCTGTTTGTGTCTGAGCTTGTCTTTAACATGGTTTATCCTTGCCTGCGTTCTTTTTGTTTGCTCAGTATCCAGGCCTGTGAATGCCAGACTGTGTGCTGGTGAAGAGCCCCCATCAGCTGTCCAGAACTGCTCCATCCCCTGCCAGAACCACTGCATGCTCTCCCATTGGTCAACCTGGGGTGCCTGCCTGCATGACAACTGCAGAGAACCACAGGGGAAGAAAGGTACGGTGGAGTAAAAAGATTAATAATTAAAGTAAAGTTTAGTGTTTTGTCGTTGTAGACAGTTGTCATTATGCCATGATGTATAGAACATGTTTTCCAAAGATATTATTCTACTCATGATATAGATGGTCTAATGTTTTCACCTCCCAGCAACAACGTCTGGTAGTAAATAATGACTAAAGAATATAGGAAAAAAGGCTGTGACATGGAGGTGTGAAACGGTGACTGCTGTAGTCAGTTAATTTTAATTTGTGTCGGACTCTAAGCTCCACCAGTTGAGCCACAGATGTAACTACTTATTACAGTTGAAAAGGAGATGTCAAATCTTTAGTTACAGTAAAATAATCAAATACATTGCAGACAATCATCCACCCAGCATCCACAGAACATACTCCACATTTCAGTGTGTGAAATGCATCCTAACTGCTGTGTGTTGTTACTGTGTGAAGTAACAACACACAGCAGGCTAAAGTAGTAAAGTAAATGGTTTTAATGTAAAGATGAAACCACTGACCACTGTTAACACGAGCTAGCTAGCGTACAGATAAGATGATAACAAGGTGATAACAACCTTATCAAAAGTGGGTTGGAGTGTTTGTGTCAGAAAATTGTTCCAACAAGCATCATCCCTCCAGCTGTCTTCAAAGGCAAATGAATGTTCTCTCAGATCCACGTTTGACAGGTGGACGGACAGAGGAATGGGAACAGATGTCCAAAAAGATACGACAGATATCTAGTTAACAGGCTGATGTGACTTAAAATAGAAACTGATAATAGCACAGATCGGCCAGTGCTGAGATCATAAGCATTGTTGAGTGCCATGCAGATAGCCATTTTATACATTTACAATCAGCTGTTCACAGCAATCTTTGCCTTAGAGCTGAGCACCTCCAACAAGGTCAACAAGGGACTTTGCATTAACCTGAAAGCTATTACCCATTTACATGTTTTTAATTTAGCACTGCACCATGTTTATTTGTATGTCTAAACAATAGACTGTGCTGTGCTTTGGCAACACTGAAGGAGAGAGAATTATTGTGTCTGACAGAGGCTAAGAGAGAGAATGACAGTGCAAGAGAGCGATGTTGTCGGAACAGGAGAGAGAGACAGAATATGTTTGAATCGTAAATTGTTTGTTGATAAGCTGCAGGCTGAGAGGAAGTGCGTTCTGAAAAGAGGCAGTACACGTATAAACCGGGGCAGAGGAAAGACAGAAAGAGAGCACACCTGTACTTCTGCTTTCGGTCCCCAGGAGGGTGATAGGAGTATCAGCAGATAAGATGCATCCTGTCTGTGTGTGTATGTGTGGTGTGTGCAAGTAGGTGTGCTCAAGTATTCTGCACGCTTGTGCTGTCTGAATGTTCTTGTCATTTTGCACAGGTGAGCATGTGTCATATCTGACTGCTTTGGAAAGGCTACACACTGCACGTGGAGTGTAGTGTGTGTGTGTGTGTGTATGTGTGTGTGTGTGTGTCTCTCAGTCAGTGTGATTGCAGTGGTGGAGCTGTTAGTGTGTTAGCGCTGTGCTAAAAGGGCAGCGTGACCTCATCCCTGCCATGAGTAAATGTGCATGAAAGCGCCCCGGGGAGCGACTGAAGGGTGGATTGTTCAGGTCAGTGCCCACACTCGCCAACACTGGATCTCTCGGATGAGCCGGCTCCTCTCACAGACAGTGTCATTAATATATTTCAAGGAGTGGAAAACACAGCATCTGCTGTTTTGCACAGGGGTCTCTTGTGGCATACTGTCTTTTGATGGCATTCATAAAGAGCCAGAGCCCCCAGCAAATAGAGTATGAAACCGATAGAAAATCCCTCGCAGTGAGCTCCGCTGCCTGCGAAGCAATGAACAGTTATTGAGTAGTAGAGTATTGTTATGATCCAAGTCGTTTGCCTGTGGTCCTTGAGCTGCAGAGAATTTCTTGTTCCTATTGAATGTGCACTTAGCCTTTATGTTTCACAACATCGGAATCTAACCCAAAGGCCCACGGGAGCCCATTTTTCAGGTGGAGGAGCCAACCAGCCAAAGTGCTTTTGCTGCCCTAGCTTTGCTCTCTAGAAAATTACAAATTTAAATTGCCTCAGAGTGGCTTTATGTGCTTTTCACATTTTTGCATGTTATCTTGGCCTATCACATTTTGCAGCTATGTGGAAAAATGAATTGAACACGGGAGGTGACTGGATAGAATTTTTGTAATGCCTCTAGTAGAAGTCATCCTGCTGAAGGGAGGGATATTTCTGAACAACAGTAGGGAGAAAATCACTGGATAGCCCTTGTAGCCCTTGTTTCCCTGACATAAACCTGGTATGACCAAGAAACCTTTCAATTATTAATATCCATGGGGGCATGCCCGTGCCAAATTGTTTTTTCATGGTTGGATGTGAGCAGCACTAAGTGCTCTGGGCAGTACTGCAATCGATCCACAGTCTCTACTCTTTCGAGGACACTCGGGTGGCACCGCTCAGATCAGGCTCCTGAACTGGTGCCTCACACCAGTGGCTGGCCAGGGGATGTAATCTGTGGAGTGGGCATCCTGGGGTTAGACAGTTCCACCTGTGGAGGGAAAGAATATAGGACCTTTCTGCCAAGTGTAAGAGCTGTGGTAAAATTAGTATGGCTCCAGAAGAAACGCTGCTACTGCTCAAGTGTCGTGGAAATTTACTGGAAGAGGTGCTTGAGCCTAGAAAGCATTTTTATTCTATCGTCTTTCATCTACCTGAACATTTTTTTTTTTTTTTGGTATCATCAGAGAACTGGAAGAGCTCAGTAGTCACTAGAGACTGTAGATTAGAACATGAGGTGTCTACTCAGTGAGATCCTTTTAATGAAGAAATTAATGCTTTATTAAAAATTCAGCTTTGAGAGAATCAATGTTCAAGAGTGCGGAATATGAATCAAATTATGAGTCAGTTAGGTTATTGATTAGGAAACTGGCGTAATGATAATGATTATGTCAAAATGTTGATCATGTGAATGGACAATTTGCTAATCACACATTTAAACCATCTTTAGAGCCATTTATTGTTCATGTCATGTTGTTCGTGTCTCCTTTTCAATCTCACTACCATTGTCATTTTTGTCTATTAAAAACAGAACATACCAACAATATGGACACACATATACTAAAGGCCCAGACTGAGGTTTTGTTGGGGTAAAGTGGATGGGGCACCTCTAAAAACTCCAATAAGTACTTAAGGCACAACATATAAGAGGGGGGACAAGAAATTTATATTAAAAGCCGCTGCACCTGATTTATCATTGCCAACTGCCCGAGAGGAAATTCTGTCTGAAATTTAATATCATATCTGTATTTCCACTGAACATAGAGAGAGAGACAGAGAGAAAGAGAGAGAGAGAGAGAGAGAGAGAGAGATACCTAGATAAGTCAGTGTGATTTTTCATATATATATATATATATGATATAAAATTATCTGACAATTGTATGATACATGTAAGGTCTCCACACATTTTCATCTACTGCCTCCCTTTGTTCCTGCTTGAACGTGTAGCTTTCCTGACTATCAGTAGCTCAGTTGTTCCACTGTGGTGATATGATTGAATCAGACAATTAAAATACTTATAAATATTTATATATTTATTTTATCTATTTACAGCTAGAATTTAGTCAAAAAGTCTCCCACATTGATTTTTTAAATCACTGATGTTTTTGTTGAGCTGACAACATGTTTTCAGGTCCTCACACATCGGTGCAAAATATGATTACAGTTCTAAAAAGTTTTCTCTTTAACCAGTACTTCAAGATCAGCAGCAGAAAACTCTTCCATGTATTTTTGCAAAAGTGTTGCTATGCAGCATCAGATTGGATAAATTTAAGGATAGGTTCAATACTTTTCTTAAAACAATAGCCAGGTGTGCTTATGAAGATTTAAACAGGTCTTGCTTTCCGTAATCATTCTCCTGTATATACTAGTTATTAAAAGATCCTTCATAATGTGCCTCCATTGTAAAACATGGGGTTTAAAATTCACACTCATTGTTCTGTGCAAAGAGATCAGTGGAGTGAAACCTGTTTGAATATTCATATGAGCTCTTTACTGTTACTGTAAAACAGACTTAAAGCAAATCTGATAAACTGCAGCTGGGTTAATTTGCATCTGTAGTTTTAACCTGCGAGATAGAAAAAAATTGCACTAACCCAAAGTTTTGTATCCGTGACAGTGACTTGCAGTAGGCCCAGTAAATATCTCCTCATGTGACATCTAGACACCTAGACCATGTAACTGTGGCGTCCCCAGTTTTAATCTGACAGGAGACCTTTGTCACATGCTATTCCCTTATCTGCCGTACCCTTTTCCTTCCCGCTAGCTTTTAACTTTAAAAACCTTGACATAATGGCTGGGTTGAGAGGCCAAGCTACACAGGTATGCTTTACTTTTTTAAAATTTTTTTTATTATTTTTAGTACACTACTAGTCGCTCATGGTTTTTCCTGCTTAAGGATTTCTTTAGGTCGAAGCGTTACCTTCAGATATGATTAATTTGTTTGACTATATTACATCATATGAGAAATCTTATGTCTATGTTCAGTTCTTACTGATTTAATTTGCACTCCTACAGAGGTGTTAAGCAGGTGTCAGAGTGGAGCCAGTACACCTCAGCCTGTAGGCCCAAATTTAATAACAGAGTGAGCAGCAGCAGTGAAAAGACAGTTGAGAGTCAGTAACTGGAGTGACAGGTGTCACTGTAAAAGTGTTGCCAACTGCTATTACTTGATCCCAACCATTAACACTTTTGATTAAACACCTTCTCATTTGTCATTCTTTAAAATCAAATTGTCTCTCCACTAAATGATATGTGTGCACGTGGTCATCATCTGCCCCTCTCAGCCGCTCTTTGTTTGTCCTAGCTGTTTTATTTTGTAATGTCCTTTCTTGTGTGTTATCGTTTTAATTTGACTTCCTGTTCTTGTTTTTTTTTTCAACCTGTATGATTGCTTGCCCCGCCCCAGTTAGTTTCAGCTGTGTCCTGCGGTCTTCCCTTCACCAGGTCGTATCAGACGAACTTTGTCAGTTAATGTGATGCTTCCTGCTTCAGATTGTATTTCCTACTGCTACTTCGGTTTGGATTTTCTAGTTTTGTTCCTGTGTTTGGGCCTCCGTGCTTCCTGTTGTTTCTTGGGGTTTCCTCCAAGTGCTTCTGCCAGCTTGTAAGTCTTGGACATTTTAGTTATTTAAGTATTTTCATTGCACCTATCAGCCTGTGTCTGTGTTTGGGTCCTGAAAACCTCAATTGATACACATATTATTTTTTGTGGGTTTTTTTTCTTCGTTATAACAAAGAAAGGGTTTATTTAAGATGCATTGTTTGTTTTTAAGATTAAAAATTGGACAAAAATGGAATAAACAAAACTTAATGGTTAAAATTTGCAGTTGAACAATTTTTTTCTTAATTCGTAATATGAATGTGTTTTAGGTTGAACATTTTTTCTTATTAGTTACCTAGTTTAGTTACTTAGATGAACTGGAATATTCAGCAGCTCATTTACATTTTCTGCTAATTCTCCAGCTCATGTGATGAACACCATGTTTACTGTACACCACTACTGTAATAGCGTCTCCTTGCAGCAGGAAGCAACAACTTTTGGATGCATCCATGAAATCCTTTTAAGAGTCTGATTAAATGTTTGGTAAAATTGACTGTGACAGTGATTATGCCAAAGTAACATACACATTGATCATACCACTGAAACTTAGTTGGCCCAGATATATGAGTGTGGAGGGAGCCGGCGCATAATAAACCAGGTGATGGTAATCAGTTTGAAACCAGACTGGATAGGGAAAAAGTGATGGGAATGAGAAGGGTTTGAGTTGACAGTTTCCACCTAGTCGGACAAATATAGCCATTTACCAAGGTGAAAATCAAATCCAAGATCTCCTCTCTATATCAATTTGGCTGTCATCTATACTTTTCATGTGGAAAGAGTCTTGAAAACAGATTCTAGGTGTCTCTCAGCACCAAGCTATTTAAGATACTGTGGGCAGCTCCTGGTGCTGAAATTGAGTTTCAAAAATACATGTACAGTCGCACTTGCTCCTTCATTACAAGATACAGAATCTCATTACCTCCTAACTGGATTTCTAAAAAAAGGTAAGTTCACAGATGAATAACAAAAAGTACTTTAATTTAGACCATACATATAACTAATATAATTTTATTTCCAAACTGTTGTTATACCCAAAAAGAATTAGAACAAAACTATATCTTTAGTTTTCTCTGCTCCTCCTTTACTTTTCATGGTTATCAGTGAGACATTATAGCTTTTATTGGGAGGTTCTGTGGCTCATCATGGCATAGCTAATGAGACCTAAATAATTCATCACACAGATAGTATCGAGTTAAAGTCCACATCTGTCAGACCTTCAGGTCTAAGTTTATTGCAGCAGCTATAACCTGGGGATCTGTACATATACAAGGACCGCACTGAGGCCTGAATTCAAACAAACCTTTCTGCTATGAGTTTGACAGTGGTAACACAAATCTCAATGCTCTATTCTAGTGTTTGGCTGAGAAGTGGTGTGTATCATTGACTTCCCCTTGACTTCTGTCAGGTTTCAGACAGAGGAAGAGAAAGGTGTTGTGGGAGTCCAGCAGTTCTCCAGAGACCTGTCCTCACCTGGTAGAGTCCGTCCCCTGTGAGGATCCCACCTGCTACTTGTGGCAGGTCCAACAAGAGGGAAGTTGCATTCCCAATAAGGGCTCCTGTGGTCCTGGAACTGCGGTGCAGAATGTGACCTGTGTCAGCTCTGAAGGTATTGTTTTGTTTCTCATTTATCTTTTGTCCAACCACTTTAACACAGAGACAGTTTTTCTCGGTCATTCAATTTGGCCTTCTTCCAGCTAAAGCCTACTTGAGCGTATATTTTGACAATTTGTGAAATATGCTTACTTGTCCAGAGTTAGAAGAGAAGATCGATACCATTTTATCTCATTTTTACACTTTAATTCATTTATGGATTAAACAAACCATATAATGTGCTTTAGAGGTTCTGGCAGCTAGATTTTGTTACTATTTGAAAGGAGCAAGTCTACCTCTGGTGGTGCTAATCATAGACTGCAACATTTCTTCACACATAGAATTAGACTAGAACTACAACTAGCTGTTAAATTCATTAAGGCTATAGTAGAGCTACCAG
Source organism: Seriola aureovittata (assembly GCF_021018895.1). Classification (NCBI taxonomy): domain Eukaryota; kingdom Metazoa; phylum Chordata; class Actinopteri; order Carangiformes; family Carangidae; genus Seriola; species Seriola aureovittata. Next base: position 19,505,112 of record NC_079374.1, read on the forward strand.
TGCTGTGGTCTGGCCACAATAACATTATCAATAGTATTGTGATGCATGAACTATCAGGTATAATGTGATCCATTGTACTCAGCCATATCATTATGTTGGGTGATAGGAACATCAACGTTAACAGAGCATGTATTATTCATGAGGGACCATCAACTTTATGGGCACAGAAAACACTGACCTGATTAAAAGTCAGAATCACAGCTTCCTACCACGCATTAATTGCTCATTTCCATAGATTATAAATCTAATTGCAACCTTTTTTGCCTGTGTTTTATTATGCTGTCACAATGGATCATGTGTATGTTTATCAGGAGGGCAGAAAAGGGCGTAAATATATTAGCCAATGGGGGAGTCTAATGAGTTTTGACAGGACAACTGAGCTTTGGCGGGTTTGAGGAAAAAGTCTTATGAAATTATCTGCGGCGGATTTATTGTTAGTGAATGTTGACAAGTTGTTCACTGTTACTTCCTTAATTGGCTTATCGGATTTACCAGTCAAGCGTGTTTGGTTATTTTCATACATAGTCACAACAGTGTCAAGGCCAAGTTGCTAAGTGATGCAAACTATTGTAAGGATCTCTGTGTTTTCTTTCTTTGTACTACTGACTACAAGCCTCACTTAGCATGCCAGTATGATTCACAGTCTCACAGCTCATACTGTATGTATGAAAAGCAGTTTAAGGCATGGTAGGAGAATTATTTCCATTTTAAATCTGAAAAGTTTCAGATCATCATTACTGTCTTTTAAAATCTAATTCAATAAGGTCCACTAAATCTTGCTTGTCAAATCTACACAAAGAAAATGCGAATGCTTGTCCCTTCCTTTGGATACAACCCATAGGACCGTAGTGGCAGGTGTGCCATACCTCATAATGGTAACAATAATTAATAGGTGGTTAAAGTTGTGGACCTTCTTGGTCGTGGTTATGATAATATACACATGGATAATCAGTCTCACACAGGAAACAAACACCCATCCATCCACCCCAATTTCCTAAAGCAGACTTAATCACTCTTTATACAACGTCCTCCTTCACTCCAGTCACAATTACTACAGCTGCTAGGGGTCGCCTAACGATGAAACGTAATTACGGGTCTTACTAAACTGCTTGCACAGATTCGTCATATCATGTGATAAAGACATTTTGTGAGATGATGCATTTTCCGCTTTTCTATTAGATTTTTTGTGAATGGTTCTGATAAAATATAACTATTGAAAAGATGTTTGGCAGGGTGATGATCCTTGTGACAAGGATTTGAGACTGCTGTCAGTCTAAATGTACTTTGTTCCAAATAAAACCAAATAAAATGCACCATCTACATGCTCATTACACTTGATTAAACCCACATCAAGTAATGTTCCTTAAACCAAGCACTGCTATTTTTGAATGGCAGACAGATAATTGGATTGACAGAATAAGTCTGTTGCTAGGTTTATTATTTTTTGTGCAAACATCTCAGTGACCCCTTTTCATCATGGTTTTGCTCCAGACAGAATATACCTCTTGTTAGTTTTCTGTTATGCTTGACATATAAATTTTGTAGACCTTGGAGAAAGCAACCGCTAATTGCCTGTCTGTCTGCACATTTAGTCTCAACACATTCAATTTCTCCTTCCCTGCTGTTACACAAGTAAAGATGATGGACACTTTGTCTGTGCAATACTGAAATGCTGGAAGAAAGGCAGGAAGATATGCTTCTCTCCTGGGAAAAATAAAGTTTAAGCTTTTGCCAGTCACGAAAGACTCTGGACTAATTGTATTTCAAGTCTGTCAAGGTCAGGGTTTTATTCAAAGTTCCCACCGTTCAACTCCCAAAAGATTCCCAATATCAAACACAGAACATGAAGAATACATAATAAACTTTAGGTTATTTACATAACCCCAGTTCTTTGAGTAATATGAGTGAGATGTCTCACTATGGGAGCACGCCTCACTGCGACCCTCAGAAGCACTTATCTCATTACGCAAATCCTGATTGGCTGGTGAACGTGTCCGTCCAACAGAGCAGGCAAGAAGGGTTGTCTGGTTAGACATCTCATACATATTACTCAAAGAACTGGGGTTATGTAAATAACTAAAGTTCAAGTAATAATAGAAGTAATTTTCCAGTAATAATCCATTTGATGTCTCACTATGGGATGTGCTAGCTCCCGTATTGCCAGACAAGCTTATCTAGTGTTCAACCAACCCCCAGGAGAGAGAGTCACTCTGTTCCAGTTTGGACTCCAAAACTGCGCGCACCACGCACAGGGCTGAGACGTCCAGCATATAAAAGCAGACAAAGATGAGAGGCGAGGACTCAACCTCTAGTCGACCATCCGTTGTACAGTTATGATATTACAAGGTGGGTGGCAGGATTACACTACACAGCACACGGTGCTTCTCTCAGAGTATTAACCACAGGTGATCAGTTTTAAGGTGAGCATTAATTCCGATCTACCTGTCACATATTTTTTTTAATGAAGCAGCCCATAATGATCGCCGGCCAATCAGTCGGGGCATCCCTATATTTAAGTGCATATTTTTGGGGGACATCAGAAATTTTTTTGAGTCCAGGGCTGAGAAAGGATGTTTTAAGGAACATTGCTAACATTGTGCTACATAGAGGACATACACAGAGAAATACAAAACCGTTATAATGAGCCTTTTAAGTAAGTAATGACTAATGAGTAAGTGGCTAAAGTAAGGCTACTTGTGTATTTGAAATGATAAGCCATGTTTGAGTTCGATGAATGACAGGACAATATATGCATGTCGCCTTCTTGAAGGAATCTTTTACCCTCTTTAAATGAACCCCCCCCCTTTAAATTTCCTGCCCAATATGTGCAATTACTGTCACAGACTGTGTTTACCATCTGTTTCCATATTTGAGCTAGCATGTCCCTGAAGAGTTGCCATAAGGATGTTGTTCTTGAAGTCCCGCTCGTGCTAGTAAAGATAACTAAGTTGTTGCTGCTGTTCATTGTAATATATATATTTCCTGTTTATTATTTTATTACCAAATATGCCCAGTCATGTGAACCCAAGATGCATTATTATCTAATAACCTCAGGGACCAGCTGCATAAACAATGTCTGTTCATGAGTGACTTTTGCCACTTCATGTGGAGTTTTTTTTTTTTCACCTACTTATCTCTACTTATGTTTGGTCAAGTATTGGGGGGGCAGCCCTACTCATCACTGTATGGGGCTACATCTGTGTTTGTTAAGACTTTCCAATAATATTTACGGTACTTTACAAATCTGTGGAGAGAGCAATGGGGGTGTGAGTTGTTGTGGCAGGAATGTTTATGCCGACTGTGGAGAGTACCTCCAGACGCACATTTCTTGGTTTCAATCATTTTCACTTTTTCGAGAAGTGCAGAAAATATTTGACAGGGGGAGACAGGTAGAGAGGAGAGGGAGAGAGATGTAGGAGTGACATATCTGCAGAGATGAAAGAAATGTTTACAATAATCTGCTATGTTGTCATAAACAGGACGCATCTGTGATATTTGTGGATGCACATATCATTTTTTCAATAGTGGCAGCTTGTCTTGTAATCATAAAAATACATTAGCTGACTGAGCTGACTTGATTTTAAGGAGCTCTCTGGGTTCATAAAAGATGTTGGATCTAGATTTCATAGTTATTTATGGATAACAGATTACCTAGATAAGAAGTGGGGAAGATGCACACAAAGTGAAAGACAGGCCTTGTCTACAATCTAGCTCATCCTGGCTTACCCTGTGTCACTGTTCGTAGGAAGACATATTTAATTAGAAGGAACTCACTAAGTCAGTCAGTCAGTGCCTATTGCCCTGGTCTAGTTGTACAGTGTCCCCATTCCATTCTAACCTCTGAAGTATTTAGCTTCACTGTGTAAGAACCCTAACCCAAACTCACCCTTTTATAACCTGGCGTTTTTAAAAAAAAACAAAAAAATGACATCTTATTAAAGTGTTACAGCTCATCGTCTTATAATTATAATGAGATGGGGTACACATAATGTACATTGAGCGATGCCGTCCCAATAGATATTTTCAGAGAAGAAGTTCTAAACGGTGAATCCTGGCCAAGCTGTCGATGAAAGAAGAACTGTTGAGTTTTATTTTTTGTGTTCAAACCTCTAGATAGTTGCCTTGTTGTCGATTATATTTTACAGTACATATAAGTACCCAGCACTCATTGTTTGCTGATGGCTGACTTGTGGAAAGGTCAGTGATTACCAGGCTTTTCCTGGCTGACTAGTTTGCTCACCACTATTAGGTGTTGCTCCATTGTGAGCATGCTTTTATGTTCTGAACATAAGAATTGACAACATTTTTCTTGAATTATTCAGTTCGTCAATGTATTGAGGCACTTAGAGCAAAGATTTACAAATGCTCCCAGTGTGCAGCTGCTTTGAATGAAGACATTGAAAAGAATTGCAGAAAAACAAACCTTGAGCCATGAAGATAATTGTCATTGATGTTAATATATTACACTTAGCCTGAATAAGGGAAGTAGGTGTGTGAACTGGCAGGTACCATTTAAAGATTGTGAACTTCAATGAAGTGACAGGCGCCCCAGAGCTATGCAATGTTTTCTCCACTTTACTTCCTGATTGAGTAAGCATTTGTTTTCCAATTTCTCACCATATAACTACTCTGCATTTCAAGCCTGAAAATTCATGAAGTAGTCTGAGGAATGTCTACGCCTGTAAAGAGTCAGAGACAGCAGTTTTTCAGCAAAGTTTATCTGATAGGGATTTAAATTATTATCAATGGCTGCTGAAGCAGTAAGAAAACATCCTCTAACACCTACACGCCAGCTTTATTGCTTAGCGAATGCATGGGGTAATTCCTAAACCCACTCAGGTGTGGATGAAATGGAATAGACTGGCGCAGGGGTGTTTAAGGACATTTTGGGGCTCAGCCAGGAGGATCATGTAGAGGGATCTACCCAAAAACTTTACTGAAGAAAATGCATCAGTCTGGTGCAACACACAGTCTGGATATACTCATGTTTATCTCTCGCATCCGTTTCCTGCCATCTGCTGGTCCACTTCAGCTTCTATAGATAACAGATACAGTCCTCAAAGAGTACAGAAAAGACATGTGTATGTGATATGTGCTCATTACTCTAAATCAGAAATTTGTCAGAAGATTCAGAGATATCAGACTGCACTGTTACACATAATTTCATCTAAGAAGTTTGAAGTAAAATACAACATTGATGACTGTCTTTGTAAAGCTTTCAGCGAAGTCCCATTATAATTGATATAATAGTGTTAGTCTTTATGGTATAAGACTTTTTGACAGCTCTGGCATGATTGTAAGGTTGTCGAGGTGTGATTTAGCAATTCCTTTAGCACATGATTATAACAACTAAATAGCAACTGAATTTGAGGTTTTCTGGTCCTCATTTAACTGTCTGTGTGGGGAATACTTTTTTATTCCATTAAAATTGTGAAGTACAAGTAGATTAGTACCCTTTTATTTGTATTTTCTCAGTATCAGTATACTTCTTTCTTACTCTACAAGATATTGTCAATGCTTCCCTCACAAGTTTAAAAAATAAATAAATAAACACTATTTAGACTTTTAAATGTTTAAGAGAAGAAGAAACTGTAATTGTGTAAAGCTGTATTTGCTATTTGCTAGGTTCTGAGTATCAAATATATATGTGGGGTTTTTTTTTTGTTTGTTTTTTAGCTTGACTGGGTTATGACTCACCTAAGGCAGGTGTTCTGGTGGCAGCAGAGAGTTAGGTTGTTATATCCAATTAAGGCAACCTTTAAATTAATTAAATCTTAAAATGTGTTATCTGCAACATCATCTTATTCACGTTAGTGTCTGCATTGCGGTTTTGAGCTGGATTAAGGTAAATCTAGAGTTGTTGCAAACTGAGTGAAACATTTTATGGCATCTTACACAGGGAGACTAATGGGCACTTGTTATATCCCATAATGATATTACTGGGCTGTAAACTACACCAAAATATAAACAATGGGCTGAGTTAGCCTAACCCACTAGCTTTTTGCCCCAGGCTTAGTGAAGTTGTTTTGACAGCTCCTACTCACCGCACAGTGACCATACACACCTGTGTAGTCAGTCCCATCTCCAAAACTACAGTGCCTACCAACCACAGCACAATCTGATTCAAACATACGGGTTGCAGCTGTGACTGACAGCTGACATGGCAGATCTGACCCCTTATAGATGCGTATTGGCTTACCTCTCCAAACCTTCGGATGGTCTGACATTTTCGAGCCTGGCAATAACCCAGCAGTATGGTTACCATCAGCCTGAGCTCTCTCTGCATGACTGGTCAGCAATATTCAGGTTTTGATGAACTCAGGAAAGCAGCTCTAAACTAAGCTGTGTGACTGTCACCAATAATGAAATTCTGAAGTAAGGAAGTTCTAAAGATATTATTCTGTTCGTGATTGTAAGAGTTTAATGTTCACAGTGATTTTGTCCAATTTGCTTTATTTTTTTTCCTGCCAGCTTTGTCTTAAAAGCTGTCGAGTGGAGAGTGGACATGATTATTTACTTTTAAGCAAAGACTTCAGTTTTTTTATATATCTGCCTGAATAATAGCAATGAAGAAGGTTAATTGGTGGGTGGGCGAGCAGAATAGAAATCATGTTGAAATTGCATGCAGGAGGCAGTGATATTATACCTGAGTAAGAGCCCCAACTACAGATCCCTATATTAATAATGCAAAAGGACCCCTAGGGCAGCCATCTATTTGCAGTCCCCCCCCCCCCCCCCCCCACACACACACACACACACACACACACACACACACACACACACACACACACACACACGTAGTCTCACGCATACACTTGCACGCATACATGAAATGTGGCTTTGGATTCCTATAATTTATCTTTAGGCAATGTTTCCGGGCATAGCTTTCAGAATCTTTTGTTAGTTTTGTTTGCTAATATATTCATTAGTCCTGTGTGATTTTCAAGCAGAACAACTGTTGAATAATTAGATTTTGCAGTTTGTGAAAAGGGATAGCAAATACTTGACTGTTGACAGTAATACATCTAAACAAATATTTAAATACGCCTAGAGCAGTAGAGAGCCTGTTATGTTTTGCATGACATCCCATACTCTTCTGTACATCTGTTTAATGTAAACTGTGTCGAAATAGCCACACATATATTTTTGCCTTAATAGGGATAAACTGAACATAGTTTGTGTTCTGAGCCTTGATGACATCAGTTTATGCACTATATTGTGTCAAAATATAGTGCCAACACCATGTGACTTATACCAGTGTTGCTGACTATCATCATCTTGCCGTTATCTTTACCTGTAAGTTCAATGATGGTTCAACTTCCACACTACATAATACTTTGTAGAGAAAACTGATTTTGGCCGGATTCTGTCCTGCTTCTGGCAATGGATTCATCTCAAACTGTAAAGCCTTATAACAGTGTGTAGGAAGTAATGATCGACCATGTCAGGAAACCAAAATATGTTCCCACTGGATGAAAGAGAACTCTGATGTATAACCTTTAAATAACCAATCATTGTTTTGTATGTGTGAATTATGAATTGACAACAACAGAATGGAAAACTAATACAGTATTTTTGAATTACATTGATTTGACAGTTTCGCTTTGTAATGCTGTAAACAAAAGGAAATGCTACCTTGACAAAGTGCATTGTTGTTGTCAAACTGTATATATTCTTTCACATTTTTGTCAAAGTACAGATAAAACACATGACTGTCATCATATCCTCTATCTAAAATCTATAGGTTTGGTTTCTCTATTGGACAAACTGGAATTCTGCTGTCATTCCTATAAAAGTAATACAGGCTCCTGTTTCCCATTTAAAGTTTTTTGTCTTTCTGTATGTCATTGTCCATTTTCACATTCCAAAAGCAAAACGGGTCTCTTATCTCCACAACATTTACACAGGAACTGTATAGATAGTACAGATACAGTGTCAGTGTCCAGCCCTCTGAATGTAGGTGAGAAAGGTTGATTCACAGCGTCTATGGCACAAAATCTGTTTCATTTTATGCTCACTTTGTAATTACCTGGGTGGGAGCCATGGTGAGCCAAAATAATGAATTCCCACACAGCTTAAAGTCTTACTGTCAGTTCAAAATGGTTATGTAAAGTATCAGCACAATTCCTATTCAAGTGCTGCAGCCTCCAGATCTCTGCTAAGTTAGGTGCACTTAGAGATATATAATTGTAAAAATGATTTCTGGTCCCCCAGAGGCATTTCTTTTAGTTTTATTCATTATTTTACAGTACTTTTCAATACTAACTCATCATAAAATCCCTACACTTGTGCCATATTACAGACATTGTCAATGCTGAGAATGAAGAAGTATCACTTAGACCAGTTTTGAGTTTTGTTCAACTTCAGCTGCAGAACTCTCCATATCAGTCCATTTACATCTCCACTAATGACAGCAATAATGCATTCCATACAGTAGCCTGTAGGATTTCACCATTACTTCAAGCAGACGCCAACGTCTCCGGCTGTATACACGCTGTTGCTTTGATGATTGGGAATCTCTGATGCTTTGACTTCATGGGCGAAAGATTTTCAGACTCCCCAAGGGAGTTTTTCACATCTATCGAATGACACAATACCTAGGTTTGCACTCCTCACTGCCCTCCTCTGCATCAAGGGTATTCACTTGGAGAAGAAGAAAAAAAGACAAATTGGTAACAAATCTGCCCTGGGGTTGTTATTGTTAAGCCATATTCCATGATGTAGTGACTGAGTTCAGCCAAGTTAATGATATTGCTATGTGAGCGTATATCTGAAAACAATGCCTCGGCGGCTGCTGGCATTGTTTTGACATCAGGATGGCATCCCTGTCTCTGAAATTGATCTCTCTCTCTCTTAGACAGAGACCTTGCACTCTGCTACCTCTGTGCAGGGTTCAACCAAAAATACAAGAAATACAAGAGAATTTTTTTACCAAGGGTATAATTCAGTCATTAACATTCATGTGAGGATGTTTTCTATCATTTTAGTGTTTAATCACACAATAGAAGAGTCATTATCATGTGCAGCAAAAAGAAAAGGCTGTGTCTTTCCTTTGCTGGTTCATTCCTAACGGAAGAGTTAACTGGGAGCGGTGATAAATATTTCATAACATGGCTTCAAGTTGAAGGCTGAAGGATAGCTTTTAAAACTAGCTCAGAATACCAATGGGAAGGCCTGATAATTTTCTTTAAATAAAATGATATTTGTGTTCGACAGAATTTTTCTAACACTTAGGAAAGATGCCCACTTACATTTGATCTGGATTTTTTATTGAAGAGGAAATCCGTTTCCCCTTAAGGATCAAAAAAACTTTCCATTTGGCAAACTTTGCCAATATAGGATTGTATGAATTTTTGAGTTATTAAATTAATTAAAAAGAAAAAAATCATCAAAAGATGCATCTTCAACTTGCTACCTTTAACAACCATGTGCTCATCTTATACTCCTATATTACCATGTGTTTATGTTCTAGTTGTGTTCAATAAAGTATCTATCTATCTATCTATCTATCTAGATTTAGCCTGATTGCATGTATATCTTGCGACAAGAAAATCTGCTCATGATCTTTTCCCATGTCTCAGCTGCACACCGTTTCAGGTACACATTCCCCTCTACTCTTGAAAGAGCATGCAGACTTTACAGACAATGGTAAACAACAGAAACTAGACAACTGAGACAAGTGGGGCATGTCAAAGTAGCTGACCACATACTGTAGTTCCAGTTGTTGCACTCCATGTGAACTGCATTTACACTTCACTACTTTCGGTGTGATCAGAATGAAAACCTGCTCACCTCTGCAGGTCATTTGTGCATCAGTGTGTCTTTGTTATATTTGATATATGCATTTCCAATGTGGATGAGAGAGAGAACTGACTGTAATCATGTAATCTGATCATCTGAGATGTATGATTGTACTGCTTGTTACAAATAGGGTCATACTTCCTTTATGCTTCTCATTTACATATGTCACTTCATGCATGTCCTTTATCTGGATTTGGATTTTAATCCAGTCCCAATGTGTGTTGGTTCAAAAATACATGAAGTGCAACGGGTTTTAGGGTCTCGATTCTAAAGATCAGTTTGAACCCTTAAGACTTATGTCTCCTTTTCAATTTTATTATCTCAAATTGCCTTCCTCAGGGGAAGATGTGCCCATCGCTCACTGTGCAGACGACCCCCCACCCACAGAAGTGGTCTGCGAGGTTGCCTGTCCTGCAGACTGTGTGGTTGGCTCTTGGTCCTCCTGGTCCCCCTGCTCACACAGCTGTGCCACTAAGACCTCTGAGGGCAGACAAAGCCGCACTCGCACTGTGTTAGCTATCCCAGGCAAAGGTAATGCAACATTCTCTCTGACTTCTTTGGCTTTTCACCCTATGTTAATGACTATTTCTTGTCGCTGTGTTGCTTTGCTTCTTTTGTGCAGAACTTCACAGATATCAGTTTTGAGTCTAACAAAAAGTCATTACCGTGGTGATTTTATTTTGATTTGTATTTCTGTTGATGAAGCATGGCTGAATAGGCTAAAAGGCTAAATACTAATAATTACAGGACAAAATTATAAAAACAAAAACTTAGATATAAAGGGAGACAAGATGTTCAGGAGAACAGAAATGAAATAAGCTAATGTGGTTATATAGTAATGTAGGCACCAGATTTTGACAAGGAAAATCAATGAAAAAGAAAATATTTCTGGTTCTGTGGCAGTGATATGGATACTTTTTCTTTATCTGTCAATCGTTAATCCTGCAATGTTGATGCACAGCAATGCTAGATCGGCAGAGTACTCTTTTGAATTTCAGGATATTTACAAAAAACGCCTTAGTACAATAAATAAGAAAACATGTTGTACTATGTTTTCCAAGGTGGAAGCAGGACATATAATATTTATATTGTCACTGGAAATCCAAACTAAAAAAGCAATTGTAGACTAACTTATGAACGTAGCAAATAAAAAATGAAGATTGCTGGAGCCAAAGGATTTATCAGCGTGCTTTCATAGACACTGGGGCTTCACTTTGGCTGTTATTTCTCTAGACTTAAGTCTCATTTAAGACATTTTTCATCTGAAACATTTGAGGTTTGAGTTGACCATCCATTATTGAGGGCTCTTTCTCTGGCCAGTGTTTTTCTTCGTATTCCAAGTGTTGTGTTTTTAAGTCAGACAGCAGGGCCTTGGCAGCCAACTTCTACCCATTAATCCCTGTAACCAAACGCATATCTGCAATAACAGCTGATGAAAGAATCTCATAGCTTAAGCCAGGTTCTACACTAGGTTGTTTATTTCCATGTTGCTGGTCTATCTGCTTGCTGGCAGAGGTGTGTGTGTGTGTGTGTGTGTGTGTGTGTGTGTGTGTGTGTGTGTGTGTGTGTGTGTGTGTGTGTGTGTGTGTGTGTGTGTGTGTGTGTGTGTGTGTGTGTCACACACTATTTGTGTTTATATGCCTGCATGTTTGTAACAGTATGGAAAGGGTGGGGAATACAAAACAGACTGGAAGGTGTTTATTTGATTGTGGTTCATCCATGCCCTTATGAGTCACAGGGCACTTTGAAGCACTTAACCACTCTCCAGATGACAACTTTGCTCCTGCTTCAATTGAACTATTCCTTGTTTTGCTTCCATTTAGATTGGACAGTCCCTGCACTGACCAGTGTAGACCCAATACACTTTAAGGATATTGCTTCCTACACACCACTCAAAAGCACTCTCAAAAGCATGGATGCATATGGATGGTGTATATGTATGCTTCACTATGTTTACTAGCATCAGGTTTATGTTTATATTTGTGTGAACCAAGGAAATGTTAGGCTTTAAGAGTGGCCTCTCCACTGCTCTGTTGCCTTTGACGGATGCCCTAAGGGCAGCTAGAGCTGGGGCTCAGTTCTTATCTTACTGGACCTATCAGCAGCCTTTGATAAAGGTAACAACCATATCCTGCTGTCTGTACTCTCAAACATGGGCATCTCGGGTAAAGCACTTTCTTGGTTTGAACCCAATCTCACTGGGCGCTCCTTCAGTGTGTCATGGCAAGGACAAATGTCCTTATCTGATCCCTTGCCCACAGGGGTGCCCCAAGGATCAGTACTGGAACACCTTCTCTTTGCAATATACACCACCTCCTTGGGTCTAATTATCCGCTTGCACTGCTTCTCATATCACTGCTATGCCGATGACACCCAACTCTACCTCTCGTTCCCACTCTTAGTCATCTCAGTCAATCAGTCTCCTCTCCATAGCTATATCTTCATCTCTTACCCCATCCAAGGTAGTGAGAAACCTGGGTGTGATGTTTGATGACCAGCTATCCTTCTCTGACTATGTTGCATCTGTTTCCCGGATGTACTGCTTTGCATTATACAACATAAGAAAAACCAGGCCTTACTTGACTAAGTACGCCACCCAGCTCTTGGTCCAGGCCATGGTTATCTCTTGCCTCGACTACTGCAATGCTCCTCTGGCGGGCCTCCCCTTGCGCACAGTGAAACCCGTACAGATGATCCTGAATGCCGTCTGGTTTTCAATCAGCCTAAAAGTACACATGTCAATCCACTGCTCATCGAACTCCCATGATTATTCATGGCCGACATAATCAAATTCAAGTCACCAATGCTTGCCTTCAAAGTTATTTCTGGATCTGCACATATGTACTTGTCCAGACGGTTCTCGTTTGTGGTTCCCTGATGGTGGAACAAGTTGCCGAGTGCTATCATTGCAGGGGCGTCCTTCTTCAAGAATCTCTTGAAGACTTATATCTTCCAAGAGCACCTCCTCTCCTAACACCTCAAATACCCTTAGAAGCCTAACTACCACTTACTATGCACTTTCTGTGCACTTCTGTACCTGATTTCTTTGCACTTATTAAATAGATGTAATACTTACACAAAGGTCTCCTACTGCACTTAAGCTTTAATGTCGCCCCTCACTTGTAAACGTGTAAATGTAAATTTACCTGTAAAATCAAAAATAACACAAAATGGCTATAGAAAAATAATATAATATATATAATGTAGGCCTAAAAAAAAAATATATATATATATATATATATATATATATATAAAATTACCAAACATATAATGACACAATATAAAATTTATGAAAGCTATGATTTTTTATTGTGATCTAGTTTCTTTTTGGTCACATTTTTGACATTAATATACACTAAATGCAAGGAAATCGAATACTTAAATTAGTAATGTAACTAGATAGCAAATATAGAGCATAAAGTCATGTCCTAACAAAACAAAAAAAGTGTACTTTATGATTTTTGCTATTTTTCCTATTGTAGCACAGTTTAGGTTAGTAGAAGCTTTCATAAATGTTGTGCTTTCAGTGGCACTCTGTCATTGAGGTTCAATATGGAACTGTAATGTCTGTGTCAACATAGGGGCTATATAAATGACAACCAGAGCACAGGGACCAGGGACTGGACAAGAGTGTTGTGCTGTGGCTGTGGGCAGTGTTTGAATTCTGGTACACTGACCTTACTATGACTTTTCATTTTTAATTCAAATTCTACAAGTTAAAACTTGTAAAGCGTCTGCTCAGCTAATTTGAACAAACATTTGTTTTGTTGCTCAGCTGCCAGCTGTCAACGATGAATGTTAGCATTTGCCTCCCAGCAGCTAACTGCTTGTACTGTAGGTGAAATTTATTTCAGTTTTGTACATACGCTTAATAATGTTGCTTTGTTGGACTAACACTAGTTTTAGCTTGCTCATAAGCATCTAAACACAAAAACAAGCATATTGTAATTGATTCATGTCTTTGACTCTGTGGCTCCCTTTTGTATCTTGGTGGCCAGAAGGGAAGGAGTGTCCAACAGCTCCAGCCTTGGAGGAGTGGAGAGTTTGTAATGACCATCCTTGCACGGCGTTCTACTGGGAGTCCTCACCCTGGGGACCCTGTATTGAGGATACCTCCATGAATCTCAATGGAACCAGCTTCTGGAATGGGACCCCTACCTGTGCTGTGGGTGTCCAGATCCGCAAAGTCAGCTGCACTAAGATGAACGTTGGACCTGTCATAAGTAAAAGGTACAAACTCTGATCTGGCATTAGTTTTCATGTGTATAAATTAGAGTGCAAATATGTATTGCAATTCTATAATATTGCCTGACATTTCTTTTGATATATCACCTCAAGTTTTTGATATTGGTCTGCACATCTATACTGTACATGTCTATTCATGTCAACACTTTCATTGATTTTTTCTATATCACAAGAGAGATGTTTTTTGGGGCAGCACCATGTCTCCGCAGTTTAATGTGTTCGTCTGAAGGTATGATGTTACAGGCATGTTTCTCAATGTCTGTTGGGATATGAATCAATACGTTTCCTCCTTCCTTTCATGTTATCTCTGGATAGCACTGAGCCACATGTCTCCACATGTCGGTTGCATTACACCGTAGCACTTGAGAGAATTCGGTCAATTTTTGTTTGGTCTGTTCACATGTGAAAACTAAACTTAGCCTCCGATGGATGGATGGCTCTAAAATCTCCACAGGTGTATCAGCATACTCCATATTTGTGTTCACACTATAAATCTGACATCTATGCACTCATGAACAAATGAAGAAAGAAGGTGTTTTTTCAGCACAACACTGAATATTTTTCCCAGTCTAAATGTAGATATTTGTCTCACTGTCTCAAACTAAATGTCTGTTCTTGAGTCATTTTGCCAGTATAAAATGTCACTTTCGACAGAATATTTTCTTCTTCTATGCCTATCTGACACTGCTGCTTTGCTTCATTTTAGATAGCAGAAAACGGGTCCCCAGAGAAACGACGTAAATTATGGTTGAAGAGCAAAAGAGCTTTGTAAAATCTGGGTCAAGAGTTGAGAAGTGATCATATTTCTGTTACAGAAAAATTATTTAAGAACACAAGTCCAAATGTGTTTTCCTTGAAGATATTTAGTGTATGCTTTTTATTTTCTGACAAATGACCCAGAGGACTTGATGCACTGTGAAAGTATATCTCCAGAGCTTTGTACACTGAGCTCTTCTTTTATGCTTTCTGCCTGTGTTTAGGATTTTTTTTTTTTTTTTTAAACCTGAGACTCATTTTGCTTATGCTCGACCATTATCTACTCCTCTTTCAGCAATACAATATCAAACACTGCTAAGGGCTTTTGTGCTGTCACTGTAATGATGTTATAGCCCACACTAGGATGATAGATTTATAAATAATTCACAAAGTTTCCCCTTCTTTAGCTCGATATATTATTGACAGGGCCATAAAGTGGATTATAGATTGGCTTTTTTCTCATGCCCGTTCTGTCTTCCACCACAGAGGCTTTAATGAAAACTGTCATTTCTGCTCCACCAACAGATCTCACCTTTACAGTATGCTGTGAATTCAATCATTTAAGTGTTCATTTAATGGAATGGAACCTAACACATGGCCCTGCGTGTTGCTATTCATCATAGTTGATTTTGACTGTCAGTAACAAGTGAGTTATTGTGTATATTTTGCAAAGATGAGCATTTCTGTGTGCAAGACATCAGGATTTGGTTGTCGATAGAGAAGAGTGCAGATTTGGCATGATTAAATCAACCGTTGTATGGTAAGATTAATACACAGAAGACACTTACACTATGGTATGGGCTGGAAAGGGTGGGTCGGACTGGTCCATTTCCATTGCTTCAATCTGTGTTTATCTTAAACTTTGATCAAAATTACCTTAATATAAACCATTCCTATCTGAGGAGCAGATGTCCCTTGAATATATTTGATGTTGTGCTTTTCACTTCAGTCACTAAACATCTAAGCATTTCATTCTTAGCAGTAATCTCCACAGTGAGCAGAGGCTCAATAAAAGTCTAGTGGGTCTTTCTTGGTATTAGTACAGAGCTGTCAAGAAAACATTACATTAGTTTTTAGTTTCATATCTATTCCCCCGTAACATATTAAAGATAAAAATACTCATTCATGAACAAAAGCAGTAGCTATAAGAGTGCAACCTCTAATAATTTTTATTATACATGGGTACCAAATTATATTTTGCATGTACACATACTCTGAAATGAAAGTATAGATGATACTACACTTAAAAAAGGTTGCCAATATTATTTAATAGCTAGTTTTTAAAAAGTTTCTGTTGTTATCAACTATGTTCTGAGTAGGCAAATCAACCAATTGAGTGCTGGGCTGTAACAACACACTCATGTTAAAGCTCACTCACACACTAATATTTAGCAATAAATATTAAGTATTGAACTAAGTTGGAATAGAGAGTGATTAATTGGGTGTTCAATTGCAATTACAGTTTTAAGAGATAATAAATAATGTGTGAGGAGACATTTAATGTTCCCAACCATGTCACAGTTGAACACCGTGGCCTTGACTGTAAGTCTGACTCCCTCATTCTGGGCGCACCACACATGCCATGCCCTCTGGCATACATAGCTGCAAAGAGGGAGAGAGAAGAGGAAGGATAAAGCTGGGGAAGGATGAGTTTTATGTATCTTGCCTCCTTATGCTTTGGCATACTTTGATCTCATTCCTGTGCATGCTGGCTTTCTGCAGTCGGTAGGATGTGGCACCATGCTGGGTCTCTAGTGAGACCTGGATCTGGTTGTCGGGCAAAGGAAGTCACTTACTCTTGGAAAAAAACTGGAATTTCTACGTGTGTGTTTGTGTGTGTGGGGGTGGGTGGGTGAGTGAGGGGTTGGCTGTGGGTTGATGAAGACATCAAAGCTTATGACTTATTTGATTTCATAAAGCTGCATTAATCCACTCCACTTCAAGGTTGCATGACAAACAAAATACGGCACAGCCAAAAGGCCCATTACAGATAGCTCCCACCAGATATGTAGTAGCATAAATGGAGGAGAAACGCATGGTTATTTTCTATTTTAGGACAATTGGTAAAAGTCTGTTACATTCTCCTTAAACCTGGTAATCGTGTCCTTGGCGTTGCAGGAATGCTTCATAGGTAAACAGTTTGCATATTCTCACTTTTCTCAGGTGTAATTAGCAGGCATGCTGCTGACTGATGGATTGATTTTGCTCCCAGAAGGCTCAGTTCCCTTGCTACAAAGAAAATACTACTGTGGCTGATGTGTACATGTGTTCAGGGAGATAAATGCAGGCACCTGGTTATTTAAACTGATCTTAAACTTGTTCCCCCTAACAAAAGCTATGCAGTACTAGTAAGAAATTCAGTAGTTGTAATTTTATTATGTGACAATCCACAAACAAGAGCACTGTAAAGGCAAAAACACAGTGGCACCATAGCGCGTCATATGACGTGTCAAGTGCCGCCCCCCATCACCAATAGGAAGTGTTGCACTACAGTGCGCCAACAGGACCAGGGTCACACAGAGAATGGGACATCGTGCAGACATTAAGTTAAAATCATGTGTGAACACTATTTTAAAAGAGGCTGAGGACAGCTGCAGAATCAGGTGATGATCTCTGTGGTTTTGTCCCTATGAGCGACACCTTTTACTCCAGTCATTTGATCTCTTGTTAGTATAAAAAGTATTGATAAGTGCAGTTTTAAGACAACTTGGTTTTAAAACGGACAATGTGTTACGAACCATGAAACATAAGAACTGGAACAGTCAGAGACTTTCTTCTCATAAAGCAATTTGTTCCGAGAAGACTAAATTTATGCGCCTCTTACTTAAGCATACAGGCAGGGGGGACATGTAATCAGTCACGTTGACTGTGGGGAGATGCGTGATGTCAGGGACAGGGCAGTTTTTTCACTGTTGCCAGTGAGACGTTTAACATTTACTGCCTGGGGTGTGATTTTCAGTCCACTGTTTGTCTGTATGTTTAGGTGCTCAGATTCTTCTCGTCCAGAAACCGTCCGACCCTGTTTGCTTCCCTGCAAGAAGGACTGCATTGTGACACCGTTCAGTGAATGGACAGCCTGCCCATCAACCTGTATGCCAGGTTCGTCTTTCCACGATCTATGAACTTAGTTTCAGGAACATCTGTCTAAAAGCTCCACAACCAGTCAGGATATCTGGCTTGAAAATGTTTTGTCTTTGTAACACAGCAACATTTTTGTAAAGGAAAATGGAAGTGAATCAAAACCTAATTGTAACTGTAACAGCACAACTTACATATTTGGAAAAATATGTTTTTGTCATAAATGCTTATAACTCCAAAACATGAGGCACTTAGTATAATTTATAACAACGTCATCACAGACACTTCAATATGTTGCCACATGTGTCCTGACCTCATGTCTCCAGTGTATTCAATAATTGTATTTAAGTTTAAGTTGCTGTAATGGACAGTGTTAAGTTTCCATTATAATAAGTTGACACATGAAGAGGAAAATTGATATTTAATGGGTTTCAAATGTGTAGTGTAAATATCTTGGAAATCAAAAAGTATGTAATTGTTTTTAAAAGAATTGAGCAGGCATCTTGTCTCTGTAAATATGCTGTAGTCCATTGGGTCCGCTGATGATGTAATCACTTTCTTAATTGCACCATTTTCAATGTTTTGTAATTAGTGTGAGTGTAATGAGCCTTGAAGCGTGAGGCAAATGAAGCTATTACAATGTGGTGTGTCCAAAAGCAGTCTGCAGTGAAGTGGAGGACATCACAGCCACAAGGGCACACTAATCAGGATCAGATCAACTTTGAGACTTCTTGTTTTCTAGCCATGTCTTCCAGATATTAGCCCTCATTGTTGTCATTGTGTCTCCCTTTTATTTGTTGTCCAAGACTTTATATGCCAGCCATCTGTCTCAGTATCATTTTACTTTCTCTTCCTTCTTGAAAATGTTCACTTAGCTTACTGAACACAGACTTCTGTGAAGACTGTGTTTCATGTTCAACAGATAACACAACCGCCGCCACACAGTCTCGATACAGGACCGTCATTCAAAGGTCTGCTAATGGAGGGCAAGAGTGTCCTGACACGCTGTATGAAGAGAGAGAGTGTGAATCACGTCCATTTTGTCCAGTGTACAGGTAATGGCACCATTTATAAACAACCGTTTCCCCTTCTTATCTTCTGCTCTATCAAAGGAAAGGATGAGAATAAAGTGTAAGCATGATATAATGCCACGTGTCACAAGGGTCCATAAATGTTGTTAAATATTGTATGCATGTGCTTATATAACGGCATTAATATCAGACACCATGGCATTCCTACTTTCATGCTGCTTACGCTGCTATGTTAATAGTGTTCAGCATAGCTGCGTTTCATTAAGTTCAGTAGTGATAAACTAAAAAGAAATGGTTTACGTTAGAATAAGATCATGCAAATACAATCTTGCTATTGCTGACCCAATGCAACATCAAATAAGCAAATTGGATGTGAATGTAGGAGTTGCAGTGTTTAAAGGCAGAGGAGTTTTATCTTTAATCCTGAGGTAGTTTTTATGGTTGATAATTTGCAACGTTCATGATTCACCCCCAGTTTTTTTTTTTTATGTATGAAACACAACGTGACACGAAACATGAGACAAACAACGAGGAAAACACACACATAGAAAACAAGAGAGTCTCAGTCTCTACCTACCTTCTTTCAGGTCAAGATGAGCATTCAGCAACATTCCACAGTTAATGCTGTATATTACAAGAGCACCCAATGTAAATACCATTAGACACTACATAATCAGCTGAGAGGGTTGCTTAAGGGATATCTATGATATGTGCGTTTTAGTGTTTACTGTGTTCAACTGATTCTTGATTTTATGACACAGTATTAAAAAGACATTCACAAAGTTACAATAACAAATGACATCAATTTATGTTTTCTTCAGTGTTCAAACCAAAGTCAACCCAGATGGCAATTTGACACAAATTGCACTAATTTAGTGACAAAGTGAAAAATTTTAATTGTAGCAGCAATTAAAACAATTTATGAGGTTGCATGTTTGCTGCATCTGGTCCAGATCACCAATTACAAACCAAAAATTATGAGTTGTAAAAAAAAAAAGAAAAAAGTATTTTTCCTAAATGAAACTGTAATAATACATCTTTCTGTCTTTTGTGTTTCCGTGTAGGTGGAGGACACACAAGTGGCATAGTTGTGCTCTGGTTCCAGATTCTGTTCGACGTGGATTAAGCGGACCGGGAGAAGCCTGCGGGATTGGTTTAGAAACAAGAGGCAAGTGTCATCCCTGACCTATTGTATTCTCTACACCTGTCAGCTGCTGCCATTTCACAATTTTAAGATTTGCTTTTCCATCTCTTTCCTTATTTAATTAGACATAATAGCCCTTTCAAAACTGCTCCTTTAACAAGCAGGTGATGGAAACATAAAGCAGGAGGCAATTTGACCACAGAGTGTTATGAGATGAGCCTCTCTGTTGGCTGTTATTATGATCTCATCACAACACTGGTTTCTTATTAATGGATGCAGCGAGTCTTGGCCATAAGCACATCTTACCAACAGGTTGAATGAAATAATCAGGTATATTAAACACAATACACACACAGTATGGTACACACTTGTATGCACATACTTGCACAATAAAGTTCGTAAAACCATAAAAAAAACCCTGTTTGGCTGGAGTGCCCTTCCAATGGAGTATTTTGATGAAAAAGTGAACATGTCCTTCATGGCTTGAGATCCCATGGTCATAAAGTCTGAGAGTTCTGCGATTTATAGACCACAAATTAAGAATGAAAATACTCACACTCACAGAATCCATTAATAATGTAACAAAGAAAGACCAACGCCATACACAGAATTAATCTGCTGTCCAATTTACTCCTGACGGGTAAACAGAGTTTTAAATAAAGCAGCAGTAACATGGCAGTCTTTCTAAAACATATTGTCTAATTTAATATCTTATTTGCAGATTACATTTTCCTTTTTTTTTTACATTGCGTATGTAACAACGGGCAATATGAATATATATATATACACATAGGGACAGGGACAGATTATATATAGGGACAGATTAGGCTGTAAATGATGTGGTATATGACACTAGTCAATGCTTTGTATACAACAAAAAATAATTTGCAATATACAGTATATGGATATAATATTGATATTCTGGTACAGATATCACAGTTTGTTCTTTTAAAACGCGTTTGTGATTGATCAGCACTGAAAAATGTCTTTGAATATTTATGATATGCTGGCTCATATCACAGTTTTTAATATGTGTTTTTAGATGATTTGCTATTTTAAGTTAGAGGTTAATTCTTCCTTTGCTGCTGACATTTTTACTCTGGAGCAGCTCTGATTTCTAGCTGCCTTTTGCTAATTTATGTCTGTTAGACAATTAAATGGCAGCACATTTTTAAACACTTTTTTTTTATTTCTGTTGTCTGTAAAACTGTGAGTGAAACCGCTGCCACTCCCCACAGCTGTACATGGTGTGATTCCTGCTTAATGAAAAACATTCTTTTTACAATACGGGAATATTCCCGTCTTTAGTTATATAAATTATTCTGTTGTGTTGTTGATGAATGTCTGCAGTATAGTCCCATATTGCAGAGTTATCTGTATCATGATATAGTCATTACTGTTAGCAGCATATCATAAGTATTGCATCATGTCCCTTGATCTCCATTGCGTCCCCTAATCGATCGTGCTCCGTGCGTGTGTGAATGGGTTGTGTGTTTGTGTGTTTGTCGTGAAGAATTGTGTTTCTCTGAGTGGAGTCGGGAAAGGTACTGCCACTGGCCCAAATCGTTAAAAAGCCAGAGTGCTAATTGGATCATTTCAGATTCGTTTAGAGGAGAGTAAATGTCCCAATAAATCCCAGAAACTGGGTGTTCTATCTAGTTCACTGATGGGATTCGTGTGAAGTTTTCAGTGGCTTTCTGTTCTGCCTTGAGAACCTTCTCGCATTTTTCTTGCTCTCACTGTTGCTCACTTTTACTTGGCTGTGTAATTATGACTGACATTTCTCAATTGAATTTCTGTGACTTTTTGGTGAGGATGGGGAAAGTGTCTGTAGTGTTCTCAGGTTAAGAGCAAGCCTCATTGACCTTTACAGCTTCCTATTTGAATATGATTAGAAAATGACTAAGTTAAATACCTGTGACATTTCAAAAACTGAAGTATGAGTTTGGAATTTGCAGTTGGTAGAAACATATTATTTAAATATAGATTTTAAATGACAAAGACGTTATCCAGAGTTTACGTTCACTCAATGGATGACTGAACCAATTCAACGAAAAGGACACATAAATGTCAAATTGGGGCATAATTAGGCCACAGTATTGGGAAGAAGGCCATATAAGGAGCATAAAAAACAGAAGCTTAATGAAGTTATAGAATAGGCTCGACAATTATTTTATTCAAGGACATTTAACAATGCTGCATTTCCCTGCCAGAGCCCTCTATATGCAGTCATCCACCAACACTCACTCCCTCAAGTATTATACAACCTGAATTAGATAATATTACCTCTAATTCTATACGAAGAGTTAACTTTAGTTTCTTTTCACTATATTCATTTAATTGCTTTTGCACAGTAAATATGCAGTTTCCATGTAATGTATTTTATGTGATGTTTTCAACATGACGCATTTAGACACTACAATAACAATAACAATAATACAATAACACATTAGACATTATTCATTTTAGAATAGTACTTGCATTTGTTTTGTTTTTTTCTGTTTGAAATGTAGATTCCCTTCACATAAAGTTCAGTCACCGACACAATATTCAACATTGTGTTATTTTCCATATATCAGTATTCACTGTAGTGGTTGTAGTCACATTGTATCTACTTCAAATATTTCTATTCATTGAGAAACTGAATATGAACAAGGAAGATGTGCAGCATTATCATGTCAGACGTGTTCCAGTGTAAAATACTCTGGCTGTTGCCTGCTTCTCTGCATTTTCTTTCGGTAGCATTTTGTCATAAGATTTAATGGTATGGTATGAGTAAATGTTATGTATACATTTTAGTGCTGCATTTAAGTAGTCTACTAGAAGTCTACTTTTTGTCCTACATCCACATTTCTTAATATAGAGCCATTATTAACATGTCACAGAGAAAATGGTCACAATTCAGCTAGAAAGTGAAATGTAGGCTTGAAATCAAAGCTTAAAGATATACTTGAGGAATTTATTATAGTGCTCAGTAATGCTCCCAAGTCCTTACTTTCAAAAGTCAGTGACAGAGTCAGTTAGAGAGGGTGTTGTTGAAGGTACTGGCTAATAAAATGTGTGATTATGGTGCTTTTAGACAGAGACTATTTTACTCTTATAAGCTGTATTATTTAAACTATGAGGTACTGTGCAGTTCCCATCAGGTCACAGTCAAATAGTCTCAGGATAATGACACCCCTGCAGAAACAATGCATGCATCCGCACAGTTTTAGATTAAACTTATTTTAGGTGCAACAACAGTTGAGGCTAATTTGAAATAAACCGTCTGAGTAATAGATGCAATCACTGTGTAAGCTGCAGAGGCTTGCCTCGCAAACAGACTGCAAGCCAATGAAGAGAGATGGTCTTTTACAAACACTTATCACAAACCTGTTGCAGTTCATTAATAAACCATTAGTTAATGATGAAATAATCATTAACTAACCATGCACCACTGTGTAAATAATGAATTTTCTCATATAGTAATCTATTATATCATTTCATATGTTATAACATTTACGGTCTTTTAGTAATTGTCAGCAAATTTGGAAATAAATACATAATACACTGCAAAACAATTGTTAAAAAATGCATTACAAGGATACAATATGATAAAACCCTTATCTTATTAATCTTGTGTAAACTGTCACCACCCAGCATTAAGTGTTAACATGGTGACATAGTCCTGCAGAGTATCACTGCGCTTTGGGGTTTAATTATGTCTTTCTGTCTTGTGGCCACAAACAGCCAATGGAAGCGTTTCCCGTCTGACTGCTCTGACACTTGCTGGGGTAATAAGCAGCACCTCTGTGTAACAGCTCAGGCAAGCTGTTTTTAGAAGTTACCAGAAACTCAGCTGTTTAACATTTTAAGCTCCAATTCGCCTCCATTTTTTCCCTGCATTATGCACATCTGCATCTGTTCCCCATTTGCACGTTTCCACTGATATTGTTTGTATCCATGCTGTGTCTTAACAGCGTTTCCGACATTTGCCTCAGAAATGTATCTACAAGAGGTTGTGGATGTAAAGGCATCAAACCATAAACTGTCACATGTGAATTTTAATTAAACCTTGGGCAGACTGTATTGTTTCACAATTATACCTAGCTTTTGTTTTTAGTATCATCAGTGACATTCTCACTGAACTACCCCTAACTGAGAGGTAACCAGGAACCATTGTGGAAACTGTTATTTTCCATGGGGTCAGCAGCATTTTGTTGCAAGGTTGCTGCTCTTGGGAGAATTACAGGAGTTTTGATCGAAAATGAAAGTTTTAATAGAAATATTGTGTAACTCTGAGAAACTGCTAGATGGCTAGTGATGATGAAACATTCGAATAGCAGTTACAGAATAGTTCAAATAGCAACCAGGGATTTTCAGCCCAGTTAAAACTGGTAGTCAGATTGCTGGATACATTCTGATCCCCCAGGCTTAGGCCTGTAGGTTAGAATCATGGCTAAGGTTTAGAAACAAGCAACCAATTGGGTTTGTGGTGTACAAAGCCAATATGCCCTTGGCTTGAGCAAATACTACTTCCCATCTCAGTGTGTGTGTGGCTTCAGTCTGTGTCTGTTGAACGCAAGGCTGCATTTTAAATGAATGCTAATGTCTGACCGAGTATAGAATGAGGTGAGGATTGTGGTACCTGCACTGACCTGACATGCCAGGGGTCACGAATAAGAATTGAATGAGAGGATTTGAGAAGATGAATTCTAACCTTGCCTGAATGGAACAGTTTCACTAAATAGAACAAGCAACTCTGGAAAACCTGTGAAGATGTAGCTGATAACTTGGAGCGATAGCAATGAGCTAATGGATTTCACACTAACTACAACACACTGTGTCTCAATTTAGCCAACTTGTGGCTCATAACCAGCTGGATGTGTTAAATCCCTCCCTGAGTAAGGCTGGAACTGTTTTGAGAAATTATTCAATGGAAAATGCGTCATGCTGATATGATTTAATGGCCATGATGAAGCTAGTCCACATTATTCTTCACGAGGCATCCCATAGACGAACATTATGAAAATAATATGACTGAATTAACATGAAGATTATATATGATGGGAGGGGGTTTTATTTGGATGAAAAAGCTAGTATTAAAAGTAATGATAGAAGATAAAAACAGAAAGGAAGGATTTAGATTTTTAAATAATGTCCTTTTATCTCAAAGTCTACAACATTAATCCAGAAAAGATTTTTTAAAACCTAGAGACAAGGTTTTTTTTTTTTTTTTGGTGACAAGCCTCTTCAAAGCTTGTAGCTTTCAGCTCAGCCTCAATGATGTTCACCTTTCTAAGCAACTGTATAATTAAAGATGATCCCTGTCAGTGACAAAGATACTGTGATAAAAATTGTTACCATTTGTGAGCGGAGACGATGTGAGAGACCACACAAATGGGCTTGGGCAACCAGAGGGTAGGATAATTATGTTAAAAATGGATGGCTCCCAGTTCAAAATCAGTATGTCAGTACTTGCTGTTCTTGCCTCTGCTAATAAAAGACACTGGCAATGACAGAATGGGGTTGTCACTGGTGGAGTAGTTTCGGTAAGAGAGAAGACCATTCAAGGTAAATGGACAGAACTAAATGCTAACAGGGACATATAATTATTCCCACAGAGGTGCTAATTGGACTAATAATGTGGCAGCTGTTAACAATTAGCTGTTTCTCAAACAGGTTTGTTCAAAGGAAAATACACTTCACCTTTAAAGGTTCATTGTATTATCAGTGTTTAACTTAAACACATACATTGCAAAATGAGTTGCAGTTCTGTTGTTTTTTTTATTTTTTGCTGTAATTCACGATTGCTCTGATTGTGAATGTTACATAAAGGCACATTAATAAAAGCTACCATCTCCCTTTGTAGAGGCCATGTATGTAAATGACCATCCCACACATTCTCAGCATGTAGAAACCCAGCAGTTTTTGTCAGAGGGCAGAATTTAAAAGTCAAATTGAAATCAATAAAATGGATTAAAGGCATGTTTGTAGATCAGTGAATCCTCAAAGATGTTGAGGCATTGAGAGGAGGTGAAGTTTCCTTTACTGGTAACGTTGCTTTATTTAGATCCCAGCATGTACGTGCATGAGAGAACAATGCATTTAAACATTATGTCCTGTATAGTGTGTTTGTGTGTCTGTCTGTTTTTATACCTTCTGTGTTTAAGCTACAGGCCACTCTGCTGCCCCTGTCTGATCAGTGGCACCTGACAAAGCTACTAAAGACCCCTCTCCTCAGCCAGCAGACTCTGCAGGGACAGAGTGTCCTCACACTTGCTTGTTTGTTCCTGTTTTTCTTTTTTATTTGATTTCTTTAATTAACTATGTGTGCATTTATAACTATTTTTGTGGATCCTCATTTATGTTTCTGCCTTTCTTAGTGCTGCATACTTGATATGCACACTGAAATATCAAGTGTTGGAAAATATGGAAATCATTCCTTTCCCACCATGCTGGCCTGCTGATAATTGTGTGCTACTAGATTCACAGCATTACTGTCACTTTTGAAATCCTGCAAAAATGATCTTGAATGATTTTTTTTTTGCTTTTTGAGTTGTTACTATGATACATGAAATATGAGAAATATGTAAGTCGTGCGTTTTTGTGAGAGGTCTATCTGGAGAACAGTAACAATGGAAATTTCCTTCTTCCACCACAGGTTCCCTCTGTAGAGTAAATGATTAGATTTTGAAGCACCTTACTGCATATATTTACATACTAATGAAGGTTCCTGTGGCACTGGTATAATGTGCTTTAAGATATGTATTTTCTTAAGACATTTGTGTGAACTAACTTTCGTTATTTGTGCAGCTGAGTGGCTGATAGTTGAGCAACACATGAACTCACTGTTTTGTAATGTAATAACCAATTCAACTGTTTATCAAGCATAACGTCCTATTTGTTTCAGTCAGATGTTATTTTGAACAAAAACTAATAATGCATTTGCACTGTGTCCCAGCACTTTACAAATGCTTTTTGGTCTGATGAACACACTATAAGCCTCACTGTGCAAGTTGGGTACACAGAGGATTTAAATTTACAACTCTGAATGGATATTTGGTTTTGACAAAATGCAAAGCAATGGATTTTCTTGATACAGATTAGCCCTGGCCTCTGTGTCCTGTATCATGTTGCAGTACATGTTCACTTTTTTTCTTTTTTGGGAAAGAGTGGCCTCACTTCTGTCAAAGTTTACATTTTGCTGTCAGAGATATGAAAAAAAAGGAACTTCCTCAGGGATATTTTCCAAAGTTATCAAAGCAGCCACACTGGACTGAAAGTCTGCTTTCAGTTAATTGAGTCCTACATCAGACCAGGTAGCCCATCTGGTCTTGCTGTGTGTTCTAAATAATTATTCTTAGCACACATAATCACATATTGTAGTTACAGCACTGTGTTGTGATGTCTTTATTCCTCTTTAATCAGATACCAATACTTTGATTAGATTGTGTATACATCATTCTTTCAAAAGTGTTTAGCTTTCATGTTGATCTGTTATTATGAGTATCTTGTTTTATTCAATGAATCATAGTTATCTGAAGAAGTCTGATAAAGGTGTTGTGCTTGAAGGTTAAATTAGCATTTCAATAGATCTTAACATGAAAGCTGCACAGGGATATTCTTTATAACTTATGCTATGACTGGACTGTAGAAACCTGTCTGAACCCATTCAACTGAACATAAACCTGAATATGACTCTGACCTTGTGATTATATCAGAAATATTGTAACACAAATGACTTTAAAAATGTCTCTAGGAAGTTTTAAAACACAAGAACTAACTCAATGTTAACTTGTTGAGGTGGGTAGTTGTGCATTGTCTGTGTGACATTAAGTGACATTCTTACCTCCCCCTGTGTTTGCAGGAGTCAGTTGTGTTGGTGAGAGCGGTGAGTCAACCAATATGACGGAGTGCCTGCGATGGGCTGGCCCCACGCCCCCTCAGATCAGAGAGTGCCGAGTGGTTTGCAAGGATGATTGCACTCTGACTGCATGGTCCAAGTTCTCTGAATGCACTGGATGTGGCACTTCTAGAAGTCGCAAGCGCTCACTCACAGGTAAAGGCTCTACTTTTATTTGCACAAATATCACTCAAGACAACAGTTTAGTCTTTGGATTGCTCTCTAGGGTCAAGCATTCTTACGATTAATGGAGAAGCTCACTCAACACAAATGTGGTATGTTTACGACTAGTAAAAACACTTACATTAATTGCTGGTTACATAGATATAAATCTACATCAAGCTACTGTCAAAGCACCAGTGCTGAACTGTGAATGTTAGAGCTAGGCCTTTAGTTGACCTGTTACCTGCAATAGATTCTCCACACTTCAACTGTTCAGATTATTTTAAAGAAATCATGAGTATAAAAGTATAATTCATTCAGATTTACCAGCATTGTAAACCAGCAAGACAGAGAAAAAGTGGTGACTCCCTACCTTTAAAGTCTGATTGTGTGTCTGTTCCTGAATTATTTATATTCCTAATCCGTAAAGGTTGACCGATCAAAAGAATCAAAAGGGTTTTTCATAAAAGTAGACCAAGTTGTGAATACTGTCCTATCACTTTGCCATCTGTGCTGTGACTGCTGTCACTGATCTGCTATCTTAAACCCCTGGACAGAACAAGGTGAACCCCGTGAGATAGCTCTGGCCTCGAGTCTTTGGAAAGGCCTAGGGTAATAACTTTTGGTCCCACCCACTATAAATCAAATACCATTGGTCAATTCACCTACCACGTTCTAAACAAACAATGCCTTCTGTCCTGTTTATGAAGTGCTAACCAATGAGTGAGCCAGCTAACCTTTCTCTGACAAGGCAACAAGAAAAACAAAAAATCTGATTGGATAACTCTAGTTTTAGAACAGTTACCCTTTCATTTCTCAAGCAAATTCAATAGAAAATTAGGCAAAAATTAGAGTAAGAAGAGAATAATTATCAAATGAAAGAGATTAAATATAAAATTTAAATTAACTTAGAAGGCCACAGCAAAGCACGAACCAGAAAAGATATAACCTTGTAGTATAGAAAACAGTTGGAAATATGAAGCAGTAGCCTTGTACATTCATTCAAAAAAGTAACTCAAGAACATTCCTTGATCTTCAGGGTTGATATAATTACAGAATTTTCTTCATGTGCTAATAAGTCTCTGTGCTTTAACATATAACCAGTTCTCTTGTTGTAGCTCTGTTACTGTAACTTTCTACTGTCGCTGTAGTGTTATGTCAGGTATGAATTAGGTCTCTCACTGTTTGTAATCTGTTATTTCAGTGCAGATGGTAAAATCTGAATTACATGCTGTGGTTGCAGACCAGGCTGGATACTATTTGTCTTCATGAATATTTGATCCGATGCCAGAGGGGCTGTAGTAAACATACCCTGTCTCTGTCTGTAATGCTCTTAGAATCCAACACATGAAATCAGCCTCAGCTCAGTGGTGTGTTGCTTTGAGAAGAGTGTGTGTGCTCATGTTCAGTGGGTTGTAATGGTCATAATAAGTCACTATTTCAACTCTTTTATGCCCACTTTTACACTTGCTTAAATTTATCTGTCAGGTAACGAACCCACTGTGGGTTTTAAGCTTTTGCGTGTGGTTGAAGAAGTTGGCAGCTTACCAAGGCCTCTGTTTAGATAATACAGCTTTACTGAAAAGCCTCCTTGAGCTATATTACAGTATATTCTGTGTCTAAACTGAATTTTAAAGGCCCAAAAGGCTGTTCAACAGAATGCTTTTCAGCAGTAGAGGATGTATCTTAGATTTTCCTAGAAGTGGAGAAATAGAAAGAAAATCTCCATTTCCATAGACTAAAGTCAGCATATGTCAGTGGTATGGCATAAGTAAAGGCTGTTACAGCTACGCTATAAAGAACAGTGGCAAATACTGTGAATGTTATAAACACAACAGCTCTGTCACTAATTCACAGAAAAATAAAGTACAAAACACAAGGAATACAATTGTCTAGTTTGTACATCATGACAGGTGTTCCCTGACTACTGTATGTGTATATTTCTTTCTGGTGTCATAATTTAACAGACCCCTTCGTATCATTCCCATATTACCCATAACAATGGTGTGTCTACAAATTGGGGGCGTCGGCAGAGAAACTGAGCCAGTGAGCCATACCTCAGCACTCTGTCCCCTGTTCTACACACCAACACACACACACACACACACACACACACACACACACACACATTTTTGTCTTACGTTAGCTTTGAAGACACTGATTGACATATGCATTCCCCAGTCCCTTACCCTAACCTTAACCACAACAAATAAATACCCAACCCCAAACCTTAAACCAAGGTTTAACCCTCAAATTGCCTTTTGAAATTGTGAAGACCAGCCAAAATGTCCTCACAACCATAGAAAGATGGGCGCAGAGTTTGACTGTTCTGTTTGTTTGACTGGTTTTCCTGCTGCTGTCGAGGTATGAGCTCCAGTATACATGTGACAATCCTTTAGGGCAGCATGGGTGGCTCAGTAGTTAGCATTGTCACTTTAAAGCACAGGCTGCTGCCTTCCTCTGAGGAATTTACATGTTCATCCCATGCTGGTTTCCTCCAGGTGCTGCGATTCCTTTCCACAGTATAAAGACATGTAGATTAGGTGGACTGGTGATTCTGATGATATTGTAGGGCCCCACACAACCCACAACCAGCCTGTTCTGTTTCTTTCCTTTATTCACTACTATTTTCCTTCACCAAAATGTACACACTTTATGTCAGACACTGACTGTAACCTAGACACAAATAAAAAGCAGATTATCAGTCGTTCTCATACGGATATGTTCGACCCCCATCTCCACCCTGCAAAGTACATGCAGCCTAGGAAATTGATTGGTAATAGCCCTGTAATAGAGTTGTCATAGGAACATATTGCTATCCCAACATGGAATTTTGAATGTACGCTGCGATAGCAACATCCTCTAAACCCCTAATACTTGTAACTACCCAAAAGTTAGTGAAATGTATGCTGGATGTGCCACGGTGGCAATCACTGCCTGTAATAGATGAAAATGATCCTTGGAAGATGACTTGCATCTTTAAAAGTTCTGCAAGTAACATTTTTAAACATCATTTGCAATCTTTAACTGATTTATATGTTGATTAATACATCAAACAAATTAATAACATTATGGTAGAGTAGATTGAAAGCCTCTTTCTAGTATCAGCAAAACACAAATGAAGATTTCATTTTCAGCTGTTGTTTGTAATTATATTGATGTCTTAACACTAATAATGCGATGATGTATTGATGTTTAAATGATGCACATTTAAGCAGATGCAGCTATAATCTGAATCTGTCTCCTGTCAGAAGAAAGGACGACATGACTTGGATGGTAAAAATGTTCAGAAAGGATGAATGCTTTTCCCTTTTCTATATTGTCAAGTATTGAGTCGTAGCTAATTTCTTTCTCAAGCCGCATGTTGAGCGTTGTATGGGTATTCAAACATTAAGTTCTGTGAATTATTTCTACCACAGATCAGAGAGCAGAGTTTGTGTGTATCCGTAAGAGCTTAACTGCAGATAAATGGTTTAGCTACACTATCCGGCTTTGTTACTGAGCCATTCAAAATTGCTCAGATTCTCTTCTTTGTCAGAGTAAGCCTTTAAGTACCTCATGTGTGTCATTGTAGCCCGGCATTTCATACAAATACTATAGTTCTTTGGGTCAGTTTGCTGTCTTGAGCTGAATTGATTTTATTTTATTTTATGGTATTCTCTTTGCTCCTATGTTTTCTCCACTTTGTGGTTGTTTTTATAATTTCAAGATTCAATTTTGTGTCTGCACTTAAATTGTCTTATGAAATTATGAAGCTAATTTCATTTATTTATGTTTTTATTCCATTTTATTATATATGCTATTTAACTGAAGATTGGCTGACTGATTGAAATAAACTCCAGAGAAATCCACTCAGACTTTTACAAAAGGTGGGGAAAAAAGTTATACTGACTGAACATAGAATATAAGCACTAGGCAGAGTGTAGGGAGAGGAGGTGTATTATGATTTATTATACACCTATCTCACAGCACATGGATTCATTGTCAGGTATTATATTACAGCAGAGGTGGAGTGCAATAGAATAGAGAGACTTGTTCTTTTATGACACGACTGTCAATTGTTCTGGGCCTACTGACTTGTATGTATTGTGAGCTGTAGGTTTTGTTATTTGCTAAATTATAAGATATATTGCGTGAAGCACTTCAGATGAAAAATGAAACATGATTCAGCATCAACAGTGTTTGTAGAATATCCATTGTGTTTTTTTTTTTGTTTTTTTTTTATCATTTTGAAAATTGGGATGAGGCCAGGGTGTGGTCAGTCATCCAGTCAAGTGGAGGAATGGTCCATGTTGACATTTTGCTGAAGGGGAGATCAATTATCTATTTTCTATCTATTGACCTCTTTGTCAAGGTAATTCATCCGTGGCCTTGCTATTCCACAAGGAAGCTAAAGCTCCGTCACTCGGTCACAGCCACATTTGCAAATGCTTTTCAGCATGTTTGACAGTGTTGCATAGATAAAGACAACAGCACAGTGTTATGCTGCTAATGGATCATCAGCACAACAAATATTATACGGAGATCATTTTGAAAATTGTGCTCAATTAAAATACATACTGTTAAAACAAGTCTGATATTGCAGTGGTGTCTGTAGGCCTATGTGCTGCTGTTGCCCGTGATGTAGTTGTCAAAGCAAACTGATGTTGCACTCGCACTCCTCAATCAACCACCAGCAGTGGTGTAGATTGAACAGATTGTCGGTGAATTGCAGTGCAACAGCAGTGAGTTCACACTCTGTGAGGAATGTTTGCAATCAGACCCACTTCGGAAACAGATGGGCTTCTCACTTGGCACACAGGAGGCCGAGGGCACCCGGGATCCATGAAACAAATAGGACTGCACAAGTACATAGCAGGATTAGCTGTGTGTGTGTGTGTGTGTGTGTGTGTGTGTGTGTGTGTGTGTGTGTGTGTGTGTGTGTGTGTGTGTGTGTGTGTGTGTGTGTGTGTGTGTCTCCATCTGGCTCAGGTCAAGGAATTCTGGTAGCACTTACATTTTACAGTACAGAAACAAGGTGTTTACTCTAATTATGACAATTACATAGTAATTTTCTTATTCTCTGTGGCCTGCAGTCCATTAAAGCCGCACTTACACGTTTTCTGCAAAGTGTTGATTGGCTCCATTCTCTTTGGACCAGCATGATTTATTTTGACCAAACAACAAGAAAATAACCATCTCAAAAGCAATACTGTATGAACATAAAATCAATATAAAACCTGCTGTTCCTTGAATAAGATACGTCTTATTTGTTTCCATTTAATGCACAAGAAGAAGAAAAAAGCGCAGAACAAAAAGCACATCCTTCCTCTTAGGAATGAAGAGTTTAATATGCAATACAACCCTTGCTTAATTTAACAAACTGAGAAGTTCAGCTGCAGCTTTACTTTGACTAGTAACTTATTGTGGTTAATGTTAGCTGATGTTAGCAAATTTTAGATCAACTTTACTGGGTCAGTTTGCTGACTTGAGCCTTAAATGTAATATATTCACAAGATCAGTGAGTCTACAGCCATGCAAGTGTGGGGCTGTACTATACTACTTAAGCAAGTGTTGGCTTTACCATTGTACACGTACAGCTGAGGCTGATGGGAATGTAATGTTTGTTTTGCAGGTACATATCTAGTCATAAGCAATGTTGGGGAGGTTACTTACCAACACTAAAATGTAATAGGTTACAAATGACTAATTACCCTGTTAAAAATGTAATAGGTGATGTAGGTGTTTTAATTACCCCATCGAAGTAATGTAACTTATTACATTCAAGTTAATTTTGATGAAAACACAAGTTGCACGAAGGTGTTATTGCTCAGCCAAAAGATGCAGAGCAACAGAATGAATTTCACATTCATTGTGTAACTCTTCATTTAAAAATCTTAAACCCCAAGAGAGACTTAAAAAGAATTTCATTGGTCAGAGATTCAAGGTGTGCGTACAGTTACATTTCCATCCTATCAAGACAACAGTTTTGGGGGAAAACTGAAAAATAATAATTGTGCATTACAGAATAATGAAATGTAAAGATATGTCAGATGTTGTCATCTTCCAAACTCCAGTCCAGTCATTTGCATTACCCGGCCTGACTCTCTGAATTACATGCTATGAATTGAATGCAAATCCTGCATCGGATCTAGTGCTCTTATCAAATCCATTATTTGATTTGCCTTGACATGTACATGAAGAGATGTTGAGAGGGACTTTTCATTTAATGAAATGTACTATAGAAACACTAATGTGTCGATGACAGCAGGATATTTATAGCTGTTGAGGACAGAACAACATATGTCTTATCTCAAATCTCATGATGTGAAGCGGACGGTCAATCATGAGAAAGACTTTTGAACAGATGCAGCTTGACAGGTTGTATCTGTTACTTGTCCAGATATTAAAACTGACAGTATCTGAGAGGAACACATGCCTTTCAGCTACTATGATACGTTCCTTCTCATGCTAATATATTCATACTTAACAGATATAATGGACAGGACTAATTATTTGAAGCCTGGGGTGTACTTTATTGAGAGTCGAGCTCTAATAGTCATAATGGAGGTCCTAATAGAGGTCTTAGGCTTGAAATAAAAAAAAAAACAACATATTTTCACCCTCATTAGACAAAGTTGTTGGAGTTGATGTTTCAGAGATTAAATTAGATTTTTAAAGGGGGAAAAATTGCCAATCCATGGTGCGTCTCTCCAGCCACTTTCTAATATTCATTGATAAATGTTGACATGTTCCTGGTGCAGCTAAAATCATGTTTGATTTCTCAGAAGCATTTTCTCTATCGGAGGAAGTCTCAGTAGATGACATGGCAACCCACAAGACATGTGTTTTGTGGGTTATAAGGGAGAATACCTCTGTCTGTTGTTGTAGTACAGTGACTAGGGGTTGCCAGAAGGCATTGTAGGAAATATGTAATTATTAAGTGGCATAAAACAAGACGAGGTAGACTGAGGGAAAGTGGATATAGCAAAAAGAGAATTACATCTCTTAAACCCAAAATAACTCCTGTGCTGAACATCAGTTACTAAAAATATAACATTGTGCCCAGCTTTCCATTATCTGGCCATCTCTCCATTATTGTCCCTTGAATCACATCCTGCCTGTGAACTGTTGATCACTGATTAACTACAACCACTGTGTGCTGGTCGTGGTAGAAAGACAGGGAATAAATGTTTATCAGTAGAAATTTGTAAGAGAAAGAATTTGTCTGTCTTTGCTTCCTCCTCGGTGGATGCAGCTGCAGCAGATTTTACTCTCTCTGGTCTTTATGGTAACACACAATGTTTATACGTGCTATGCCCAAATATGGTACATGTGCATACAAATGACATAACGATAACAAATATAAAAATGTATTCCATTACATAGAAACAACACACATACAGAATGTGTTGTTTCTATATCATAGAGAAAAACAAATACTCAGTTTTAACCTTTCAGAGCTTATAGTTGTATTAACATAACACAGACTTAATGTTGTGTTATGTGCGTCATTCACCTAAGGGGCTTCAAAATAAAGACAAAAATTTAAGTTTAATATGCTTGCAAATAGCACTAATCATTCCCTGGAGTTGTTCAGAGTGCCTTTGGAGTATGCTTCACACAAGGTAGTTATTAGTTTGCAGTAGTTTTCTCTGGAGAAAATCAAACTATAAGAAAACATATTGAAGTTGTAGAAAATGCAGTATTCACTGGTATTAACATTTAGTTTTTGTATTGGAGAAAGTCTTTTGTTTATATGTGTATGACAATGTTTAATTTGTGTGGTTTTTTTAACTTAAAGTGTCACATATGTGCTATGCAGTATTTACATATTTGTTTAAATAGCGTGCAAGAACACCTTGACGGACGGATGGACAGACAGACAGACATAGATAGATAGATAGATAGATAGATAGATAGATAGATAGATAGATAGATAGATAGATAGATAGATAGATAGATAGATAGATAGATAGATAGATAGATAGATAGATAGATAGGTAGATACTTCATTAATCCCCTAGGGGAAATCCAGCCTGTGGTTAGAGTTGAGATGTTGGATATAATTTTAGCTAGCATGAGTGAAAGGTCACCAATAGGAAGATGATGGAGTCTAGGAAGATATGCAAGTGTGTATTCCACTTATGGCGAAAACAGTGTTAAAGATAAATATAACATGACTGTCGATGCCTAAATGTGGCTTCTGTCATTCACAGTTGCAATGATACAAATTAACAACTTACACTCATTTGCTCACCTGCTGACATTGTAAGAGTTCGAATGCATTATGAATGATCATAAATAAATAACCAAAATAAGTCAGTGTAATTTTTACTTGTATTTATATTTAATTAGAGTTCCTTCTCTTCAAAGTGTTTTTTGGCTTTCTATCAGCTGATGTTTATATCAAACAATAAACCTATTTCTGCATTCAGAACCATGGGAAAAGGTTTTTAGTCCCCTTCATGCATAATAGTCTGCATTGTTCTGTCCATCTTCTGTCGCAGGTCGCAGCAAAAAAAAGGAGCTTTGCCTAAATGAGGAGTTGTACCCACTGGAGGAGACAGAGTCTTGTCCCTGTGATGAGTTTTTGTCGCAGCCCTATGGGAACTGGTCTGTGTGCATTCTGCCTGATCCTTCAGTGTCAGGGTCCCTGCAGGGCTGGATGAGCCACCAGGAGGTAAAGGAGTGTGGCAAAGGTCTGCGCTACAGAGCTGTGGCCTGCATCGACCAGCAGGGACACCTGGTCGACCCTGCGCTCTGTACAGACTCAGGTAGGACTAACAGAAATATGTTGCATGAATTTTGAATTTTGAGCATAAGCATAACATATTGGCTCTTAAGAATCCTACAACATATGATTTACATAGGACCACAAGTGTCATAAATTTGTTTGCAAATTACTATAAATAAATAGACTAAATTACAAAGTAATTTTTGCATTTCAAATTGCCCATTTAAATGCCTTATTAAAATCTGTATTCTTAATTCAATTTGTGAATCCAGTTATTTCTCTTTTTAAACTGAATGTTCAAATAGATTCTTAAATTTCATTATTTATTTATGAATTCATTATTATTATTATTAGATTACCTACTTTCTAATTTGAATTATTAATGACAGATTAATATTTCATTAGTTTTTTATAATTTCTCTTTTTATTGTCCATTAAAATATCAAATAATGAATTATTAACGTTGTAATTTAATCTATATAATGTTTAACCTAATGATCAGACAAGTTTGTATTTTGCTTCACTTCATTCATTGAACCTGACATTGTGTTCATGTTAGACGATTTCTTGCTGGAAATGGGTAATTTGATTTTGTTTTGCCCTAACTCTACAGGATTGACTGACAGCCTATCTCTCTCCCTGGTGTAATTTTCAGTAGTTGCTAGGAGCTGTTAAGGGTTTTACATTTGATTTAAAAAAAGAAAAAAATAGTTGATTCAAGAGCATGAATTGAATTACAACAACCTGTGCAGCTACTTTGATCCTATCCACACCTGCCACTGTTTTTCGTGGATATGGCTTGATAGCCAGCTAGCTCTGTCGGAAGTTAATGTATTTGCAGTTTAACAGCAATTCTTGAATCAGTCTTGGATTTCTTGCTGGAGGCAAACTATGTAGTTCTTTGCTGATGGGTCAGATTAAAACAATATATCCACTACTTGCCAGTATGTCAGAATAATGTCAATGTCAGCTTGAAAGTGGTGGTTATTTTAAAGCTTTAGTTGCTACATCATTGTCCCATTTATCTGCATATTTCATTTTAGTGTGAAAGAAAGTCGAGAGAATAATGATTCAATGTAAAAAATAAAGTTGTTTAAGACAGCAAACAAACAAAAGTAGAGAACAAAAAAGATTATACAGTGTGAAAATCCTAGAGCAGTTCCACTAAGCCATGTTGGCACAGTGTAGGAATGAGACACTCATTAGTCAGATAATTAGCACTCTGTGTCACGGTGAGCAAGACCAAGGTCTGGTGGAGTGCAGGCCAGTGGCATGTCTGTCTGACATTATTAATGTGATCCTCAGTGCAGCTGCTGACCAAGTCTAAATCAGGCCTCCCCCCTCTTGTCTGCCAATGTTCAATTTCAGGCTACATGGTGGAGGTTTGCCACATTCCTTGTCCCCTAGACTGTAAGCTCAGCGACTGGTCAGCCTGGTCAGCCTGCAGTGCATCCTGTGGCAGCGGGTTGAAGATCAGGTCCAAGTGGCTCAGGGAGAAAGCTTTCAATGGTGGACGCCCATGCCCCAAGCTGGATTTGAAAAACCAGGTAAGGCTTGCACCAGTTGTTTTGTATACATGACATCCTGTACAGCACAAGAGGGAAGCAAATTGTGGAAGGTAACTGTTTTTACATTATGTCGATGCTTTTGTTACTAGTCTGCCATTGGAGTGGAAATGACCTCTTTCGGGTATTCTTTAGGGACAACACTTGCTCATCTGCAGTTTATGGACATTAGAATAATGCATTTAAATTTTCATACTGAGATGCAGCAAAAACGAGCAAACACAGTTGACCTCATTATCCATCTACATTGTTCTCAAGTCACTTCTTCACGGACTTGATTGTTTCCAGGGAGACATACAAGAGAATGCAGATGAGGGCAATCGATATTTTCACTACAGTCTACATGTGTTAGGAAGGCCATTGCTAAATGTAGAGAAATTAGTTCACTAAATGCTAACAGTGTCCACACTGCTCCATGTTTACACAGACGTACAGCATTTTCTTAGTAGGAACATTAATATGGTGGTTTGCATCTTAATTTTTTACACATCTCTAGAATGCTTTTGGAATATATTTTCTTCATGCCCTGGCTGTGTTGCACTCCAGTGCTGTCACATGAATACACGGCGGGCCTGTTGCATTCTGCTCGCATTTCAATGACAAGGTTTATTACCCATCAGCCTGTGGGACTCCTCGGTGACCTGTTCATTTTCTGGTGTCTGCCGTCAGACCAAATAATTTACCTGGCAAGACATGCCCTTTCCTTGACATAAAAAAACAGGGCAATGTTTAGTAACAAAAAGAAGAGCGGTAGAGAGGGAGAAGTGGGCAGATGGGAGCTTTTGATATTCCATAGTCAGGTAGGATCTGTAGCTCTGAATATTTTGGGACGGTGTATCTCTCATGGGGTCATCGTTTAAAGAGGGGAAGTCTTTTATGAATGCTACCTGTATGCTTGAATGGGCGTGAAACTCTCTTTAGTTTGTAGAGGTCAGTACTGCGATGAAGCACGGTTGTGTGAGAAATATTCCAGCGTGCTCTAGTGGAGATCTGTGTACAGATGGTTAAGTGCCCACTAACAAGGTCTGTATCGCCCCAGTTGAAATGCCCTGTAATAACCCTCACCACTGAAACTGGAGCTCGCTTTAGCCAATGCCCTCGCGGATTTATCCTGAGGGTGGACTAGGGCTCAGCATTAACATTAACAAATTGGCCATTTAAAGTCAAGTACATCTGTCCAAGGTGTGGGTGGAAAGATACTATAACCTCTACTCTAGTTCAGCAGGCATATTGTAGAGGTATGAGGTTACCTCTCCCTGCTGTTAAACTAATAAAATCCTGGATGGTCACAGCTGACTTCTCCACATGGTCAAAAAAAAAAAGCTGCCTTTTTCCTTAAGCTTGTGTACTTCCCCGTTCAGCTCTCTGATTTACATTTGGTCCTTGGTACTTCATTAAGTGTCTGTTAGGGTGCAGCATGACAAAGAATATTTTCATTCTTAATGGGGAGCCCTCCTCTCTTAGCCAACACTTGCTCTTATCACCCAATGCGAACCACTCTCTAGCCAAAGTCTGGCCCTGCTCCCAACAGCAGATGTTTCCCCTTGAGTCGCGGCCGGAAGTGACCGGCTTGACAGAGATGAAATTTACAGCGCACCGCAACTCATCCTCTCGTCTCACGGTTGAGTGAGCAAGAAAAATAGGGAGAGAGAGAGAGAAAGAGAAAGTGCCTCCATGAAAATAATGAGCAAGAATGGCCACATTGTTGAACAGTCTATGTAGGAGTTTGGCTGTGAAATAAACTGTATGTGTGTTGTTAATGAGATCGTCTGTAAGATTTCTTGCATTGGTAAAATGTGATCTAGAATTAGTTAATCAAGATGAATAATACATGCATCACCCCACTGAAAAACCTGCCGTTGTGGATCCGTTGCCCACTCTGAATCTTGTGTCCAATAGGGAAAATAATAATTAATGAACCAACTCTCAATTACAAATTTTAGATGTGTTTTCGGGGAGCCCCAAAGAGAGATGTTCCAATCATAGCTGAGAAAACGTAATTGGCACATCAGGTCTGTCGAGGTCGGCTGGTCCTCATCCTGCTTTGTCTCTTGTAATGTTAAAAGTAAAACATACTGTTTGAATATACAAACAATAAAGCATCGTAACCTCTGTCTTGCTTGGGCAAGTCTGTGAGCTGAGCAAACACAGCTAAATAACAGTGTGAGAGCAGACTTATATGAAATTCTGTAATCTGCAAAATATCACGAATGTCGCCATCAAGTGTCCCCTTTTCGAGGTTCTCAATTTAAACGGGTGAAATGGAAAAATTCAAGTCAGCCTGAGACGGTGTTTTCAACTAACTCATGGAGATACATGTAGCCAGTGTTGTCAACTACTTTCTAAAAAAATGAAACATATACTGAACTTATACTTTTTACTGGAATTATTTATCACTGATTTTTAAAATTGGTATTAAAAAAAAAAAAAACACCACCAAAATATTCAGATGCTAATAAAATGGTGGCTCTTTACACACACTCGCTCTATTTTACAGTACAACACTTGTCTGAGAACAAGACGCCCTGAGAGACTGCCACAGAGAGCTCACAGATGTCAAAGCAAAGCTCCCAGAGAAACACACAAATTGGATCTATAATTACTGGAGACATTTGAGTTTCCTCATAACTCCCTCAAGTGTTTGCCGCCAAATGCTGAGATATCAAGTGGTATATGTGCTTTTTCCATAAAGCACAACAGAAATGTCTTGACTGCCTGCCAGCCGATGTGCCAGTCAGATGGTTATTTCTCATTCTATTAATGCCTGCGGCTTCCACTCCATCCACTCAGGCCCTGTCCTACAGAGAAACATCCTCCCTGTCCACCTCCAACATTCCTCTGCCGCGCGTTGTGCATGTGGTGGGAGGTTTTGCGGGTGTGAGAGACATCAGCTGAATTATGAGACAGGTGACCTTGTTTGTGTGGACACAGAGGAAATACTTTCCATACTGTTAGATATACTGCATCATATTGCATTACTATCATTAATATTGAGCTGATTGTTTATTGCACCAGTTGTGTCATCTTTTTTAACACTCTTTGTTCTTGTGGGTGTATGTTTTGTGCTCCCTCAAAAACGAGGTGCTACATCGCAAATCCTGATCTAAAACATGAATAACTAAAAGCACACTCATCACCAATTATCACCTGCAGGAAGACGTGTAATGAATTTTCCTAATTATGGTGTGAGTCTGTGGCGGATTAGTCATTTTCACCTATCATCCTGTTCATTTGGATAATTTGGGTTGTGCAGAATAG
Source organism: Seriola aureovittata (assembly GCF_021018895.1). Classification (NCBI taxonomy): domain Eukaryota; kingdom Metazoa; phylum Chordata; class Actinopteri; order Carangiformes; family Carangidae; genus Seriola; species Seriola aureovittata. The sequence continues at coordinate 19,546,753 of NC_079374.1, forward strand.
TTCACCAATTAGAGTTTCTATATATTTCGGTTCAAAGGAAATCACCTTCCCGTGTGACTGTAAGATCTTTATCTCCCTAGAATCACGTCATACTGTATGTGTAATACAGTGAAATCAATGTGTTTGCCATTTGTACTTTTGACAGGTCAGAGGGGAAACAAAACGAGTTCTGTTGAATAAGCTGTTCTGCCTTGATGCACTCTGTTCCACTGATGGCTTTTGCACTGTAAATGCCACATAAAGACATAGAGAATATGCCTAAATTTGAGAATAAAGGTTCTCCAAAGTAGCAATGTGGCAATTTGTGCCTTGATGTTGCCTCTGTTAAGTAGTTTAGATCATTTTTTATTCTTCTTTTTAACAAGACGCAGCCAGGGTAGAGATGAGAGGAACATAATTATCAGGTAATTACGAGTACTTGATAATGAGGCCCCTTTCTCCTACAAACCATGTGTATCATATGGAATATTAAGGGGTTTGAATCAGTTTCAAACACCGTTATATGTCACACGTGGAAACACAGTTGTCCATCCCCGGGTGTACTTATCACAGCTGAACACAGATGTTGTGTTTTTACACAATTAGAATTGGTCACTGCTGGGGATGTCCACACAAAATATTAACCTGAATCATGGGTTTTTGCTCTCCTCACGCATTAAGAGCATCAGCAGCTAAAGAATAGGATTTAATCAGCACGCTTGTATGCCAACAGTCCGATCATGCCACTCTACGGCAGATTTATGGTGGAAGTAATCATGTCCGCTCTCCATGTTCCACTGCTCCTGACAGCATTTTGCAACTCTTGGTAATGACTGATTCAATATAAGTGGTTGCTCACAAGCACGCACTTCAAAGCAGAAGTCAGTGTTTTCTTGCTTGTGTTGTTGGTTTTCACCATATAGATCACTATTGTCAACAGAGTTCTAAAGCCTCTCTGCTTTGCTTCACCAAAACTAAGCATTTGGTGCTTTCTTTGTGTTTGCATGTCATGATTGGATGTCTTGGCTCAGTTCTGCTGAGTATTGTTTAACGCTTGGTAAGCTGTGAGGGTGCTGATGCTCATGGCTGTCTTTCTCTGGAAACTTTGAGCTTTGCTGTTGTGCCTCTTTTGAAAACAGTAGATACAGTTCATTACAGCCATTCATTTGTTGGGAGGTTTTTATTGCTTCATCGCAGATCTGGGTGTCGGTTATTTCATGGTACCTTTGGCAAAACACATTGAGGTACGATATGTTATTGGTTACAACGACAGTAAATCTTGACTAATCATGTCAGCACTTGGTTAGTTTCCAGCTGTTGAGGTTTCCCCTCATGTTGTTGGCGTTATCCTGGTGAGTTTCTTCTTGGCTCAGCTTGGTAACCTGAGGTTACAAGGAGAGGGTAATAATTCTAGATTCTCTTTAAATCCTTTGACATGTTCCTTCTTTAACTGGCTGCAAGTGAAACACAGCATGGTTTTTGGGTCATCACATTCAGATTCATATTCTCCACACTTCATATTCTGCTCAGCATCAGATAAACCTAATTAATTCAGAAGAGCTGAGTTGTGTGACAGCATGCCTTGCTGTTCATATGTCATAAATTAGGCCCAAACAGCTGAACTCTTGTTTACGTCTTTGGATTAGCTGCTGGACAAGGATCACACTCACTGAACTTATGGCCATCTGCTGTTTATCAGTGCTGCCTTTCATTGAAGAGATTTTTTTTTGATCTATTAATTTGAGTATTTTGATAAATTATAGTGTGTCCGCTGCATATAGTACAGGAAAGGCACTGGCATGACCATTGGTAGAATTTAGGGTGTGCTCAAGGTGACAGGTGGAAAGGAGGAACTGAGGAACTGGGGATCAAACCTCCAAGTCTGTGGTTGATGGATAACCTGCTCTATTTTCTTCAAAGTGGACATACAGGTTTTGCATCCTCACAAAAGGCTGAGTGTTTTTCCCAAAAACGCGGTGACCTGTATTGACAACATAGAGGGTATGCTTTGCACAAGAAGAGCCATGGTTGAGACTTAGGAAGAATACAAGGAAGCTCAAAATCCATTGCACAGCTCTGTGGCAGCACCAGTTATCTCTGGTGTTGTGTTCTGCTGGAGCAGTGGCATTGGGACGAAAAGATAGTAGACAAACTATTGAAGGAGGGTAGTTCTGTCCTGGGATGCTCTTTTTGTTTCCCTAGAGTATGTGGGAGTGGAAGAGTGATGACCAAATCTATTATGTGCAACACCTTCCACCCACTGTGTGCACCATAACTGCTGTTGACAGCCCCTTCGCTGCCAGGATGCTCAACCTACAGTATATAAAGCACCTCCTCCGCTGTTGTGAGGCTCTACACCCACCACTCCCTTCAGTCGACCATAATGACACCTGAACTATAAGACAAACATAACATCCAGGTGTTTTTAACTGCATCTAACTTTTTTAAAGTTCATCAAGGATTGATTGCCTGTGAATTCACATTGTATATCTTTCTGTCAAAAGGTTTTTATATTAGAGAAGGGAACATCTGAGTCACACGGTGCAGCCTGGGTGAAGCTGAGGTAGGGTGAGCAAGGGAAGTATGCAACAGCATTTTTCATGAAAACGCACACTGTAGGAGTAAGATTATGTATATATATATATATATATAAAATCTGCCTGAATGTCAAATATATGAAAAAGATCACAGAGAATACATTTGATTTAGAAATTAGGTAATAGAATTAGAATACAATTTGAATTTAGATCTTTTACCCCACTGCACCCAGGTGCTAAACTCATCTCTCTCCTTCATTAGAACGAAAGACATTAGGATGGAGCCAACTGCTGATGGAACCACCTAAGGCCAGCGAGGTGTAATTAACTTAGAGCATTGCCCCCACACCCCACCCCCCTTCCCACAGGCCCAGTCCGAAAAGGTGGTGTCTCCCTACATTACAAACCATGCATATTGTTATAACAGCCTGAAGTGCGGCCTCCCAAAAAGTTTTAATATTCTGATGCCTCTCTAAAGCCTCTAGCCACCCAGATGTTACACAGCATTGACTTCAGAAACAAATCATAGCTTCTATCTACTAATAAGAAAAATAAATTCTATGGAATGGTTGGGTGAATATTACATACATTTATTATTTGATAACTACGATGACTGTTGTTCCGAGATCATAATCCAATAACCTGAAATAGAACTAACAAGCTCTAGCTTGTGCTCAACATTAATTCAATAAAGGAATGTTTAATTATATTTCCTTGACTTTGACTGTATATTTATTCCACCGAACAGTGCTGTACATTAACACTATAATATCTAGCCTAGTTATTCTTCTCCAGAGACGAGGAGAATCCAGCTCTCGCCAAGAAAAGAAGTCCTGTTGTACCAGTTATAATAAAATACTGATAAAATTATATCAGACAGACAGATTGGGCCTGATGGTGGTGTTGTGACAGTGAACTGCAGTGGCTTTATCAGTGTTCTCTGTGCTCATCAGTGTTTTTTCCTTGAAGTAAAAGTTGATCATATACATACTCATTTGAACTGTGACATAGAGGTATTGGCACTGATACGATAGGTATGCTCGCTCTATTTCTTTAAGTGGGTGAGAAAGACCTTTGACTATTATTATTAAAAGCTGGTGCAGGGTTAAGTGCTTGTGAAAATTCTCTGCTAATGCCTTCCCATCCTATTGAGCTCTGTGCTGGCAATATTTTACAAAGTAAATGAGAAAAGATTATTACAGAGCTAGAAATAGAACTTGATGGCCAAATAATTTGTGTAATTATGGAAAGTCACGCTATTGCCCTGCAGTAGAGCCAACACAGCTGTGGTTCCAAGGAGGACGTTAGACATAAATCTCGTAAGGGTTTTTTTTTTTTTTTCTCATTTACGTCATTGACATCTGAGGGAGGGAGAGAGAGAGAGAGAGAGAGAGATGTTCACCAACTCAATGGTCAGAGCAAAGACTGAATTTCATTTTAAAACAATTACAGTCGTGTCTCTAAAAGCCGTGTGTGGGTGTTCCTTTGATACTGACAACATGGAAAAATTACAGCCACACTCGCAGACTCATTTTAATGCACATTTTAATACAGATCTACAATGATGCCAAGCTGGAGATGGACACTAAACTGGACTGGATAATTTATAGATCGTTCAGTCCTGTGGGAACAGTCTCTCTGTGTGTTGCCTTATTACAGGTACAATGAGGAGTACATCCAGCTCTACAGGCTAAAGTGTTTAGACACTTCCAGTTACATGTAGAATACCATAAATCGGGACGTGTGTAAATACGGCTAAAGAGCAGATTGCATGGCATCTCATTTGCCGCTTTGTTGGTTGTTTAAACAGCCAACACGCACGGTTCTAGGTCTTGTGGCTGCATTTCATGTCATCTTTTCTCATCTAAATCATTTACAGCGACTTGGATTTCAGTTTTCAGGAACAACAAAGGTTTCATTTTGCGTCAGTATTTTACGCCTTTTTCTAAAAAGCACAAATAGATGTCTTAGATGTGTTTAGAGTGGCAGTCAGCCTAATAGTTGCATTATATGGTGGCACATTTTCAACTTATCGTCTCATGAGTGTATTTGAGAGGTCACCATCACATGGGGATAGATCTCACTGCGATTCTCTGACGAGCCATTGTTTTCTAACTCGTCTATGGACTCGCTGACAGTAATAACACGGTCTATTTGAAGTTGTAGTTACACAATGACAGTTAGAGAGATTTATGGGAGAGAGTGCTCCTCTTTAAGGCTTCCTGCCCCATTTTCTCCCTGTTTGCAATAAATTGCCATCCCTGCAGGAGGGCCTGTTGGCACATCACATGTCCTTTTTGGAAATGTGTTTATCTGTCTATGGGTGTGTGTGTGTGTGTGTGTGTGTATGTATGTGTGTGTGTGTGTGTGTGTGTGTGCATCATTGCGAAGGAACAGACAGAATGCATTTATGTGTGCACATGAGGTTCTCATTAAGTCTCATCATGTTTTTTGGATGAAAGCATTATCTCACAGAGCAGATGAGAGAAAAATAACAATAATGCCATTTGCTTTCCCTGCCATGCATGAGGCAATTTCAACCCACAAATATTTTCTTTATACAAACCTGAGACTTTAAATTTAGTGATCATTAACTGTTGCCTCTTAACCAGGAATGAAAATGAGTTTGAGCCGATCCTAAGCTTTTAATCCCACTCAGATGTGCAGTCATGAATGAATGAATGAAGATGAAAAAAGTGACTGTTTTGCCATATCGGGGGATTTACAGTGTATCCATGGATGAATGTTGTTGCTGTGTCCATTTGTTACTGCATAAAGCATAAAGTATTTGGCTTACACAAGCATTCTGTGCGTTCGGTTGAGATACCTGTGTTAGAGTTGTTTTAGCTCAGGGGATTTTATTTGAATGCCCCTTTTTACTGTGAAGAATCAGGAGAGCCTGAATAGTTATTTGTCAACAATATAACAGTTACTTTTAACAACCTTGTTTAGATACAGAGCACACAGCATCTCTGAGCGTAATGCTCATTCACGCCGGCTTCCCTCTCACCATCTCCAGACAAATTAATTTCTGGGAGTTGCCTTCAGCTGCGGGTCTGGGCATTGCACAGCTGTTGCAACCAACTGCAGCACTTTAAAACTCTCTCAACACTATGAATCATTCAGTTTGGCAAAATATCCAGGACCGCTGGATCTACTATAACTGATGAAGCGCTTAATCATCCCTTACCCTCATTAATGAAGCACAGAGCAAAATGCAGTATTCTTAAATCAAATTAAAGAAAAAACTACATTTCTGTCACTGCAGGCAAAATCTAAACTAATGATCATATCATTGTTCTTCTCTCCCCTGCCCAACTTCTGGCTTGTCATGCACTTCTAATATGGACATCCACGCAGGCTCAGGTCAGTGCTGTTCATTCTGTACATATACTCTGCTTTAGCTAATGAAGAGAAATTGCATGCCAGATCTGTGCTAATCACATACTCCTGTGACCCCTTTGGTCTTTTGGTCGAGAGGAAGAACAATAGTTTGATTAGAGAGAGTGCAACATGGATGGAAATAATTTATGTGAAGTGCATTTGGATAATATTCCGTCTCCTTTGTAACTGTAGGGACTCCGACTGAAATTTTCTAGAGAACACTAGGATGTCATTATATGTGAATAGTTGGTAAAGCTTTTGAGAGTGTGCTCAAAGAAATTGAGTCGGGTAATATCGTTTTTGTGTTTCTTATCAAAAAAAAAAAGAAAATGAAAAAGATTTCAGAAGTTTCTATAAGAGAACAAAGTAGCGGAGGTTAGTGACTGCCCGCATAACATTTAACCAATGAGAGGATCTGGTCTATAGCAACAGATTCTAACTGATGACCTATTCCTTTACTTTCTTTCTCCTCTGCGATGAGCGCTCGTAAATCTGTGTGACCCAAGATGCACACAGGAGCGAGTCCTGTATTTTTTCTGTTCCGTCTTTGTGTTGCAGTGCACCAGCTTGAACCTGCCAGCAAATTATTTAATAACTCTCTGACAACTTATGTGTTATGGTACTGTAACCTATTTGGTAAGTGCTATGGTCACATGATTTCTCACCTAACAAATGGTGTTAAGTACTCAATAAATAGTGTGTATATTGTGGAAAGTGACTCGAAAGTCGTTTGTCTGGTGATAAAAATTAGCTGTTAAGTTGGAGCTGGGTTCCTACTGTAGCATTGGAGAAAGTGGGAAACAGAGCAGTTGCCAGTTTACCCAGCAGGGGCATCTGCGGGGACAGATGGGAGATGATGAGGGTGTGTAATAGGCATCTGTGTGGCCCGTAGGGGAGGGAATACTCGACACTTCTTCCCTCTCTCTCGTCTGTGTGCACGCACACACACACACACACACACACACACACACACACACACACACACACGCACACTTACAGACACCCATTACAGCTTGTCATAGCTTTTTCCACAAATTGTCCTCTAGAGTATACCTTTTACTGTGGCAGACTGTTACATGGATTGAGAGTAAACATGTGTTTACAGGAGCATTGCACTGGCTGTTCCCTTGGTTATACAGACATGCCAGACTCGCTGGTTGAGTGGGGAGAGGTGAATCAGCTCGATATCCAGCCAATTACATCCTCAGCTGAAGGGCCTTTTGCCATGGTCATTGTTGTTTTAAACACCCCATGCTGTTCTCTCCATATCATGCAAAGGTTTTATTTCAGTGTGGATAAAATACCTCTTTGTCTTCTCCTGCTGCAGTAGCATGTTAAGTGGCCATCAGTTAGTTCAGAGCCACTCTGTAGTGAAAAGTGCACTGTTAACAATCTATTCCGATGCTTTCAGTTACTTGTTAGCCTGACATACTCTGAATGTAGAAAATATAAGGGACATCATCCTGATATTATTATCTCCAGCATGTCTGGCAACATTTCTTCTCTTATTGGAAGTAGGAGGCTTGCTACACATAGACGTCAGAACCTCCCAAAGAAGCATTATGCATGTCCATAAACCAGCACAAGTCATTAATTTTAATGTGATAAAAAGAAACTAGCACACATTGTCTTCTTAAGCGAGAGTATTGTCATGTAAAACTGCATGAAGACATGTATAACTTCAAGATTAATGGTAAGAATTTATACTTGAGAATTTAATTTAAGAATTTAAGTATTCTTTTTTTTTTTATTCTTCCCATGAGGAATAGAGTTTCTAACCTTGAGACACCTCATTAGTGTAATATGAAAGGAGAAATTGTCCCTAATATGATCTACATTTTCTACGTGTGTACACCAACTATTCTTATCTGTACGTGTAATATGAGTGTGAGAGTGTGTATGTGTGGGGGATTGGGAGGGGGGCTTGCGTGTGAGCTGATTTTCTATACATGTTCATTCACACATAATCCCTCATTTGTGTCCCTTTCCCTCTATGTATGTGTGTCTCTGTTCATGTGTGTGTGTTTGCACATGCACGTGTCCAGGTGTACGAGGCCGTGCCGTGCCACAGTGAATGCAGCCAGTTCCACTGGAGGACGGAGCCCTGGTCCATTTGCACCATCAACACTGTGGATGACCTGCCAGCCTGCGGGGAGGGAGTCCAAAGCCGCAAGATCAGGTCAGTGAGCCGGTTCGGCTTGGCAGACTGCTGGTCTGGCACTGCAACGCACACTGGGAGAGGTAGACTGGCAATGGTCCTGTAGCTGGCAATCACACTGGTCCCAACATTTGCAATGCCAGGTGACAACAAACAGTGGAAACAAACTACTGCATCGTAATGAGTGTTGTTAGAATTGTTTTGCAGTGTCTTTTTAGTGGTTTAGTAACAGCCACAGAGGACAGCAATCAAGAGTTGACCTTTTCTGCAGGCAGCAGCTTCAAGTGCTGGTATCTGATTACGCACAATAGGAAACAGGAAATGCTAAATTGGGAAACTGTGTCACTGTATCAAAAGCAGCAGATTTGGGCTTGTTTAGTATAGTGTATGTCTAACCTTAACTGCGACCACAGATCAAAAATTGATTGTCATCCTCCCTTTTTGCTGAAAATATGAGTAATTTGAAGCCACTTAAACCAATTCTGTAATTTTTCATGTGAAAACAGTGCAGTAAATTGACTTTTTGAGCCCATGTTTCAGTTTTATACAGTTAAATATATAAAAAACAAAACAAATTGTGGAGTGCCTGTAAATATATAATCTATATAAATAAAATAAACAAGCTGAAACTCTCAACTGAGAAGAGGAAAGGTGTAATCTACTCTGAGTCCGAAACTTGAAAATAGGTTTTGAGACTCCAAAAAGGACTCAGTTAGCAGTGCCCCGGAGACTAGTTATACAGCTGCATCTGCTGTTCTGCTAGGTGTGTGAAGAAGGGAACGAGTGGGGAAGCCAGCAGTGTGGACGACAGTCTGTGTGATCAGGAGGAAATGCCACCCAGAGCCCAGGTCTGCTTTCTGGCCTGCCCGAACGACTGTGTTGTGGCTCCCTGGGGACCTTGGAGCAACTGCTCCCTGGTAAGAAGCAATAACTGAGTGACTGTGTTCTTGGTTAGTTGACAGATTGCTGAGTAGCAAGCTGATTGGTTAATTGATATTATTTGAAGCATGTTGAAAATCCATAGCAAATAACTGAAATTTTGAAGTACTTGCCAATGGCAAGATAAGCCATCAGTAATGACATACATTGATGTACATGTTGTACAATTATTATTCTTTCGTTAATTTAGAAAAATGTATTTTTAGATAATTTACTGTGAATAATATATCAAACCTTTGCTACTCACGCCCTCACAAATGCAGTTTTAAATCATTTATGACTCACATTTTTTGTAATGATTTTAGACCCTTCTTAGGCTTGGAGCCCGCCTCCCTCCATCATTTACATGATGGAAGAACAAGATTTGTGAATTAAAACCATTAACAGCTGCAGTACTGTTAAAATAATCAACAATACTTCCCCAACATAGAGCAGTGTGGATGGATTCAGACAACATGTTGAGATTCGCTTTTAAAAGCGTAATGTTTCATCTGGCTTCTTCCGAGTATTAAGGTTAAAAAACTGTAAGTACACATCAGGGAGGTGTTGGTCTTAATTAGTGAGTGTGCTCCACCCAGCTGTTCCAGTCTGCTGTCTGAATTTGCATGATTTGAAATTACATTTTCCACTGCAATGGTGAGTATTCCAAATGAAATTGAGTTTATGATTGTACTTTGATTCTCCAGTGAAGGTTAGCCCTCAGGCTAGAACTATGTAGAATACGCTCCCCAGTGGTCATAGCCACAGGCTACGGGTCACAGGGCCATGTTGGCATAGTATAGGTTTCCTGTCAAACATAACAGTTCAATGGACTGGAACATTGGAGTCGGAGAAAGTACAGTTTCGGGCAAAGAGACAGAGATGACTTAATTAGTCTGAGTTGTCTCCACAGACATTTTGTTTCATTCAATCATTCAATATGCAAGCTTCGGCAGCACTATTAACATCAGTAAAAATCAGCCATTTAATGCATTGGGCCATATAACAGTGTTTAAAACTTTTAACTTGAAAGCCAATTAAATTGTAACAGCCATATAAAATGGTTACAGATGATTTGTTTCTACAGTTAAATTGCCACTGAAACACATATGGTACAGTGGAGAACATATTTATATTCAAGAACATATCTGTTCATAATCTGTTTCCTCAAGCACATCTTGAAATGGTTATGATGAGAATCAACAGCCATTTTTCTTGGAACAGAGGGCACAGCTCCCTGTGGGTGAAGGGTAAACTGTCCCTTCTGTTCAAAGTGAAGGAAATAATTTTTTTTCTGTCTTTATTGAAGAAGGAAATGGAGCAAGTCTAACGAGCACACCGGTGGGTCCACCAATATATCCAATTTATCTAAAAGGGGACTCAATTATTGTTGCTCAGATTCTGCGTTTGTGTTGCTCACTTCATTTTGTTCATCCGCCACACTGTGTTACAAATTTTTTTAATGTGACTTATTAGTATTCGGCAGTTTTTAAGCCACTCTGCAGACAACTGGCTGCGATGGTTACAACTTTCGATAAAAAAAAAACCACACTGGCAAAGAATCTCCAAACTGCGTGCTATTGTGTGATACACACTGAGCAAAGCTGTGAAGAAAGTGTGTGTAACAGAACTGTACTGCGCTTTCACGCTCAGTGTTTTAGCACCTACTGGAACTTGGTAACTCAGCTTGCAAATTACAAATGAACAGATTTAATTAATTGATTTTGTGAACTCAGTGTGTTTTATTGGTCTAGTTATCAGTTAAGATGGTGTGAAAATCTTTCTGAACTACGCGCTCAACAGCCCAAAGGCACAATTGAGCCTGCAGATTACAGGACTCTATGCTGTATGTAGCACACAAATACGTGTGTGTGTGACTGTAAGACTGTTGTGAAAACATTAAAAGTATAAAACCGGCTGCAGCAGATTCATGAGGCTCACACAGAGGTCCCTCATTAGGAGGTGACAGTGACTGAGGTACACGCCCAGATGTATCAGGAGCAGAGGAGCAAACACAGCTCAGTACAAAGACCTTCATCTTTTTTCTTCTGTGACTAAGCTGACAGTTCCTCCACTTTCACACATTCCTTGCTTCTCTACTCATGATTTCCATTTGCCTGTAGTGGAACTTGAGCAATGTGCAAATTCTCATAATGCCACCTCTGTCTCTTGGTAGATATTCTGTAAATGTTACAGTTCTAATAATTGCTCTCCTAATTATTATCACTTTCGTCTTCATCTGCCTTTGGCTGCGCCATGTAATAGTCAGTAGTACAGTAAATTAAGGTTTCTCCCAGGCTACCTACTTTGCAGGATTATTCAGACATTCAGCCTTAACCTAGAGCTTTTATAGCACACGCTCAGCAGCACTTAACATATATGTGTCAAATAATGTTGAGTACCATTCAAACAAATGACCTAGATCTTTCCAAGGCCTCAGAGATGATGCTTGTACAGGTTTGTGTCAGTAAATTTGCATTACCTCAACCTACTGATACCAAAGTGTTAATACATTGGCCAAAAAAATAGAATCAGACAGAAACCATTGTAGTTTCACATCAAAAATGTTAACAGTAGCCTCTGTACATAATTTAGAAATACTGTCATAGTTATCAGGTGTTAGACACGATACTACTTATTTCCTCATATCTAAGAGATACTATCACATCACTATAAGAGAATATATTATAGTTATAAGATCATTTTCATGTGACAGAAATGGGTTATTATAGCTAATTTAATCTAATCAATGCAATAGTTTTAATTGCACAACGTTTGAAACTAGAGGCCAGAGATTTTTTTTTTTTTATTTTATTTTGTAAACTAAGGAGGGTTAGGCTGATGAGAGTTGGTTTGGGATAGAGGCATAATGAGGTAAATGTAAATTCTTTACATTTAATATTCAAATTACACTGGTCACTTGGTACACTGGTCACTCAGCTGCGTCTGTGGCTCCCTGTGACTTCACTAACTAAATCTACAAACTGCAACCCCTTTATTTCTTACATTGAAGTTTTGATATCATTTAATTGTATAAAGAGATAACATTGATTTTAAATTGTTCTCGTACACAATTCTCACTCTCTCTTTGCTACCTCAAAACATTTCCTTCCAATATGATACAATCTCCCCATAGCTTTAAAAATATCTGATCTGTGAAGCAACTACTCTTTTAAGGTATTTTTAGCACGCCCACAGCAGTTTTTCAGTGGCATTTTAAAAATCCTTGCTGACTTTTTCTCAGGTTTTGTAAGTAATCTACCAGATATATTCTCATTAATTTAAAAACTAATGCTCTTGACATCAGTAATTTTGAAGAATTACAGAATGTGATTTAAATGGGATTCAAGGGTGTCATAAAAGTCTTGTTTAAGTTTAAGACTACAGTGCTTTTGTATCATTTGTAATACCTTTTTAAAAACAACATAGGGATTGTGGAAGAGCAGCAGTTGTACTTGATAGTGTTAGTTACATCCTCACAAACATTATATTAGGTAGACACATTGGCCCTCATTTATCAATCTTGCGTGAAAACAGGCATTCATGAAACATTCGTATCGGACCAATCCCAGCGTACGAATGATCTGGTCTTGATAAATGCGGCGGCTGAATTCGATCGTCATTAACATGTAACGCCCTTAAATATTCCTGGTTCGGAGGCCTCGCCCACTAAGGTCAAACGTGGAGAGAAGAGTTACTGGCAAAAAACGAAACTTTTCAGAGATGGAGATCGACATCCTGACATCCGAGGTGGCGCAAAATAAGGATGTGCTTTTTGGCAGTCTGAAGAGTGGGATCAAAGGAGCTCATAAAACCGCTGTGTGGAAGAGGGTGACGGAGATGACTTTGGCTCTGCAGTGCCGCCTCCTGCAGCCGCGCGCCAACACAGCTGTTTTGAAAAATAAAAGAATCGTGTGTGTCCCCCGGTCACCTGCCCACCACGTTTAAAAGTGATAGCTTGGCATCACAAATCACCTGTACATTTATAGAGTGGTAGTTTTTGCGATTGATGAATGCGTAATCATTCATGGATGGTGCCTTCAGACGCACAAGAGTGCAATCAATTGCTCCAACCAAATTTGGAAACCCAGCAATCTGGAGATCCCTGCGGTCTCTGAAAACGCGCTCACGTCTGACACGCGTGTATTGTTCCTCCAAAACGAGTAAATCTGTCATCATTATGATTTGATAAATGTCAAAGCATCTGTTTAAATAGGGGAGTGAGTAAACATCTGACCAACCACAGTGCAACAATGAGTATCTCACCAGATGCTTTTAATTGTTGTTCCAGTTGTGTCATACCATCGGAAAAAACAAAAAACAATTACACAATTTTGCCATGAGTTAATTTGCAAACACACATTTCTGCTTGTATTTATTATTATTTCAAATTTTAATGTGCAATAATTAGATGTCATGTTAGGCTATTTAGCCTATCATATTGTTTTATTGTACAAAAAAGTGGTATCAGTAAAAAACGTGGGCTTTTTTAAAATTCAAATTTTTTTTTATCTTGTTTTAAGAATCCGTTTTGATCTGTTCTAAATATGTGACTGTTTATGCTGATGACAGCTGAGGTTTGTTTAATAATTATTTTCAGACTCAGCCAGATTTTGCTGTGCTGCACCGCAAATCCAGATTTGCGTACACGAGCTCAGACCTGACGTGAGATCTGATCGTAGCGTCCGCTCACGTCCAAATTGATAAATGCCGAAGCTTGCGTGGAAACGGTCGTACGCACGGTTTTCTGCCGTACGTTCGTTTGATAAATGAGGGCCATTGTGTTGGAAGCAATACACCATGTGGTTTGATAGCAAGTAAAGAGAAGGATACCAACTTGAACCCGCTTCTTTTATTAATTGATTTTTTCAGTGGTTTGTCAGTGACCAAAGAATAGATACCGTTAAGAGAGGCCCTGCTTTTGCACCAGAATCAGCTGCTGCATTTTTCAACTGCTGTCCTCTAAAGTATTAAATTAGCTCATTTATTTCTACATTAGTATGATTAATCGAAATACACACACCCATTCCTCAATTTCTCCTAGATTTGATTCATTTTGAAAGTGATGACTTTCTTATCACTCCCTCATTACATCATCTACTTCATTTATTTACATTGCTTTAGAAGATGCTTTCCTGGAGTTTATCCTTGAGAATTCATACAGAAATCATGCAAGTAGTGTCCTTGTACAGGAAAAGAGAATTGATTACATGAAAAACATGTGTGTTCGAAACTGTCTGCTTTTGTCCTGATGCTGAATGGATCTAATCTCTAACGTCGGTTGTTGCTCTAAAAGGTGGTTTGTTGTTTTGGGTCTGATGATAAAATCGTCAATTGCATTTTCAAAGGCAATAAGTAATAAATTTGTTATATTGTAATCTTACAATACAGAGTGAGTGTTTTATTTATCAATTCAGTCTTTCAGAATTTTTATCAGAAGTAAACAAAACTAATTAAAACGATAAAACTGAGTTTGCAAAATGTCAGAGCCTATTCACATATTAACACAGGATTTTCTGACTTTAGGCTGCTGGTATGAAAACAAAACAATTTAATCATGACGTGTTAGTGGTTAGGTCATAAATGTAAATGCAGGGGACTGCTTTCAATATTTTGCTTAAGGACTCCTGGACTCCAGGTGTCATCCCATCTCCCTTTATTCTTTAACTAAACCTTGACATTTTCGTGCTGTCATTGTTGTACAGCAATGTGACCAAGGGACAGCAAGAAACAGGAGTAGACACATCCTCCGCCTCTCAGCCTCAGAAGACTCTGCCTGTCCAGAGCTGGTCCAGTCGGAGCCCTGCATCCTCAACATCACCTGCTTCACTTACCAGTACAGAGTCTCAGGTAGGACCACCTGTACAGTCAGTCTGAGCTGCAAGCGGATGACGGACTATTGTTTGAATCCAGAGGGAATGTATTTAATTAAATGAATGTGAAGCAAGTCAATTGTGTGGTTTGACCAAGTTTTCCTGGCCTAACCCTCTATAGCATGAATTTTTATTCTGGTTTGTTGCCTCAGGGTAAAATTGCACCATGCGGTTACTGAAACTCCAAGGTTTTCTATAGTACATGTTATAAGTGGAATAAGGAAAACCAGCAATATATTATATGTTATCTGTTTGTGTATTTCTTTGTGCATGTGAAAGGAGGGGTGAGCCTGTGTGTGCAGTTATGAACAAACACACACACACAGACATTACTCTGCTGACTGAACCCTGACCTTTTAAATGTCTCTCAAACCTGATTCGGGGACTCTTCCTGGCTCTCCGAGCTTTCTGTCGGAGGGAATGACCCTAACTCCTCCAAGTTCCTTCCACCCAGAAAAAGTTCTTGCGTCTATTTCCTGTATCTATAGTATAGTAAAGTAAAAACTTTGACTATGATCATAATTTTGCAAATGCAGTCTAACTGCACAATGTTGCCCTGAGGCAACGAACAAAAAAACAGTTTTAGTATATAAATAAAAACAAGACAAAAATCTTTCAAATGTCAAACAAACTTCTTTACATTCTTGCATATATACATACATATATATTTTTTTTTATATAAAGTTATTTCAATTTAAACATGTTAAAAAGTTATATCTATCTTACCAATTGGTGGCACTGTCCCCCCAAGGTTCATGTGCCTCAAGCCATATGTGGCTTTGCTTCCTGAAAGGAATGCTCCACCCCTGGACAAAAGACCACACCCACTCCTAATTTCATTGTGTACAGACATGTCTGGTGATTGTATATGTTTTTCATGTTTTTTTTTTGTTTGTTTTGTTTTGGTCTGTTTTTTTGAAGTAACAGGGTGGTGTGAGGTACAAAAGTTAGTTTGTCACCTGAGGGAAACACCATGTGATAGAGCAGCAAGGTTAAGGAAATTCCCCTAATAAAAAGTGTGAGTGTAGCTGGTTGGGTGTAGTAGGGGTTAATGTACATGTAGACGTGTAGTGTTGCTGGATAGAACAGTGATTCTGCAAGCAATGGCATTCAACACGGTCTGACAATTAGACTAATGTACACATTTATGCATGTTTCTGTTCCTGTGTGTGTGTGTGTGTGTGTGTGTGTGTGTGTGTGTGTGTGTGTGGACTGCAGACTGGAGTACATGCCAGCTGAGTGAAAATGCCATCTGTGGTCATGGTTCACGGCTGCGTCTCCTGGACTGTATCCGCAGCGACGGGAAGATAGTGGCCCTGCAGAAGTGTGAGGAGGTAATCACTGTGTAGAAACATCTTTCGTTTATAATGGGATCCTGCAGATGAACATTTTTATTGTACATTTATAGTCTGAGTCTACAGTTATCATATAAATATTTTTTCCAATATTTTGGAATATTGAGATTTAATAATGTCAAGCTGAGGTTAATGCACATGTGGCACAGCAAAGAATACAGTGCAAAGGCTTTTAATATGGCTGACCTCAGAAGCAAATAATAACAGCAATTTCTGTTTAAAACCTAAAATGGACTGGGTTTATAGTTTATTCTTTTCATCTACTGTTGGTCTAGAAATCTCAACCAATCAAGACAGGAACAAATCGAAAGAGAAGCGATTTGCACCAAATTACAGTGAGATCCCTTACAGGAAGAATGGAATATTACACTTCAAAATTTAATTGTTTGGAGAGCATTTTGAAGTATGAAGTATTGATTGATGCCACAGTTCTCCAGTTCCTCTTCTGTTCCCTTTGGCTCATACATTATTGAAAGCCAAGTTGCCCAATTTAAGTGAAAATGTTGGATGTGATCTCCTCACACCGTCATGTTTCTCTAAGCAGTTTGAGCCAACAGCCAACACACAGCTTTAGTTCCTTCACTCAATCATGCACAGATAAACGGTGGTCTTGGAAGATGCTGCAAGTTATTGTAAATTCAGTAACAGTAGTAGCTGCAATATTTCTCACTGGTGTGTTGCAAACTGGATATCAATCCTGTTCCACAACCTGCAGTTAACATCTGCTATATTCAGAATCATATTACAGTGAGTGAATTGAGCTTTATTTGGATGAAGGCTGTGATGCTATCGCCTCTGTGTTTAGTGTAATGTCCTTAAACAGTTTGTTTGCCACAAATAAAAGTAAAGAAAATTATAGTTCAACAACATTTGAAGGCACGGTTAATGATAAAATTGCTTATCTGCTGCAGCTCCACTGTCCTGAGGTGAACTGCTGCCTATTCAAAATATGGAAATGTGGGAGCTCCCTCTTTCTTTTCAGTGGAAATAGTTTGTTAGCCCTCCTCACAGCAACGCTCTTGTTTTTCTGCAGTCCGGCCTGATCAACAAGTGGAGGCTGTCAGAGAGCTGCGTGGTTGATTGTCCCGTCAGCTGTTTACTCTCTGATTGGTCGCCGTGGGCGGAATGCTCGCACACCTGTGGTAACCAAGGTAAACCTTCTGCGCAAACAAACTTAACTTAAGCCAAAGGGAACACCAACCTGATGAACAGACACACAGTGGACCACATGTGCAGCACCTCATTATTCCATCCGCTCAGACTTTCACCAAGATGTTGAATTGTGCATGAATACATTTAAATGCATTAAAATATTTACGAGCATGTGTAATCCAAAGCCTTATTATACAGGGAAACAGTGAGCTGAGTTTTTTTTTTTTTTTCAATAATGTATATATTAATATTCTCACTTCATTATCATTCTGTATGAAGCTCAGTTTTTTATTAACACAAGCAGCTTTGCTTCATGAGGTTACATTTTAAGAATAGCAGCTTCATTTAAACTAAATTTCACAGAGCTCACATTTACAGACATCATCAATAATTCAGTGTTCCTAAATAAAATATATACTCACCCTCTGCATGTTTTCAAAAATGCAATTAGTAATCACCAACCTGTGGCATGCCCATCATCACTTAGAGAAGGTCCGGGTGTAACCTCATGCAATATACAAAAGTTAATGAAGTTAACCTGAATGCATACATTGTTTCTTTGACCTCCCAAAGCCAAACTCCCAGAGAGAACGCTTGTTATTCTGTTAATTAGAGAGACTCAACAGTATCTTCTTAAGTTCATCAATATTAATTTGTCGTCAGCTGTCTGTTTCTTCACAGTTAACCCCTCGTTCCAATAAGCTCACAGTTACACAGGCTTTCAGCTCGGGATTTAAACTCAAGACTCTCTCTGTGTGTCTCTCTCACAGCTCTGTCACTGTCACTGTGACTCTGTTGCTGCCACTCTCTCAGTTCATTCTCGCACATTGAGAAACACATCTGTCAGGCCTGATGAGGGATTTGCGTCGTATCTGTGTCAGATGAAGCAAGGATCTTGTTTTGTCAGGATGCCAAGGGAGTGTTAATGTTTTTGGTTTGATTTTTGAGATGGCAGAGCTGAACGTCTGCTGTGTCTGCCTGCGGCCCACAGAGCTCAGCGTCTCCCCTGGCGTAACACGCACACACACACAAAATGACTGTCTTAAGTTGATGGCTGATGGCGACCATGCCTTCACTGAGCCTCACGGGAACCCGACACTAAGCTGCTCTGCAACATACCGAAGCCGCTATGTGGCCACTTCTTGTTACTGTTGCCGTTTACCAAACATTTCCTGTCACACATTATTAATGGCTCACTTGAACAAAGCGCTTGTGAAGGAAACTGTTAGATCTAAGCATAAAGTGGCGTGGTGACACAGATGTATTGTGCTGCTGTACTAATTCCTCATTGTCATGAGGGAAATATTTCATGGGCTAAAGAGAAGGTGTATCCTCTTTCTAAATAAAAGATCCTCATTCATTTCAGCCAGCTGTTTTATTAACTGTTATTTTATGGGACCTTATACTTGTGCAGTGATGCCTTTATGTCTCTTACCCTGACACACATGTAGTTAAGTGTATGAATCCCACAGTGTTTTTGTCCTTTATTCACAGTTTTTATTATTTCGCAGTCTCTCCTGTTAGCTCTGCGCAGTGGCTGATTTTCTCACATAAGCAAACAAAAGGACTTCTGAGCTTCAACATCCAGCTTGCCGCTTTCAAATGCACTCGAGTCTCCCCTGGTGCATTGTTGTTCATGACGGCGTGTTTGCCTTGATGTTCTGCAGGTCTGACTGTGCGCACACGGAGAATCCTGCAGGAGGCTCATGAGGAGGGTCGTCCCTGTCCCAACCAGCTCACCCAGACCAAACCATGTCCCATAAGGCCTTGCTATATGTGGCTGCTGAGCGACTGGTCCCTATGCACTGTAGAGGTATGACCGAGTTTCTACCTCCATGTGATGTCGTTGTAATCTTACCAAGGGTGCTCACTTTCACCTTAGCTAAAAAGCACTTGGCTTCTGGTTCCGTAATTGTTTTCAATTTATAATTTTCTCTGCATCACATTTTTCAAATACTATATGTACAGCTTGGATTGACATCACACTGAACTGCCACTTCTCTCAAAGGAGCCCTGTTGAGTTTATGACCACTAGTTGCCCTGTGGAGCAATGTATATATGATCTCTTGTTTTCACATGAGGAAATAAATAAATTTTTTTATAGACCTCAAAGATGGACGCAATGTATTTAGCATATGTGTAAATGTTGATAAAGATGGAGTTTTTTTGTAACAAACAAAAGTAATGTATACAGTTAATATTAATCATTGTGTGTATCCTTGAGGTCTAATAAACCGCATTTCCTTCTCATAAAAGCCGGTATTTTTAAATTAGTATTTTAAATCCAGCATTGTTTACATCCATGTTTACTGGCTTGCAGTCATCTTCATCTGTCATTGTTGGCGCATTGCAGCACATTTTGGCATCTCACTGCCATGTTGATCAGTGGAATAGTGTGACATCGTTGGCAGGACTGTGTCTTGCTTCGCCTGCGCATATGAGCATGAATGTCCAACAAAATGGGCACCCGCTAAACCCTATGGGGGCCTGTTTTTCTACGCCCCCATAGAAAAATAGCTCCATGGCATGTTCAAAAACTCCACAGGGATCCTTTAAACTACATGTTAGATATCATATTGAATCCAATTTGGAGCGTTTTTTAGTAATGGTAATCCCATAAAGGGACGACTAATCAGTCTCAGTCATTTTCATCTCATTGTTTTGAGACTGTCTGGTCAGCGTTCTTTTGCAAAACAAACTGAATAAATGTTTCTGTGAGGAATTTCTTCTGTCTTACGATATAGTGATGAAACATCTTCAGATGAATCTTGACATGGTCATATTTTTGTGTGTGTGTGTGTGCACGTGTGTGTGTGTGTGTGTGCGTGTGCGTGCATGCGTGCGTGCGTGTGCGTGCGTGCGTGTTTGTGCAGGGAGCAGAGTGCGGTGAGGGGCTTCGGAGAAGGAACCTGTCATGTGTCGTCCACTGGGGTGACTGGCCTGAGTCTCCTCCTCAGCCAGTAGAGGAGGAGCTTTGTGGAGACAGAAGGAGGCAAAAGATTCAACAGGAGATGGAGCAGCCCTGCTTCGTTCCCTGCCCAGGTAAAGCTGCACTCAGATTTACATAATGATCATCTTTGCTTTTCAACTGTATTGACAGCCAGTATATGAGGGGTCATTATTGATGCAATTGCATGAAATATACACTATATTGGTATTTTATAATCAGCTCAAATAGAGCAAATCTACACCATTGTATGAATGATTTATTATTCTGGTCATTTGGGATTCACAATATCAATAATTATTTGGTCTGGGACACTTCAAGCACCACCTCATTTCCTGGTGTCTGTCAATACACTGTCCCCTCTCCCAACTAGCTGACATTTTCAGTGGCTCAATAATTATTGCAAAGTCAATGAAAGTCATAGATTAACTAATGACCCTTTTAGCTCTACATTATCTGGGGTGACACATCCAGTAATGACCAGACAAAAAAGACACCATGTCCACCTGGAATAAACAAAGTTCATAGCTTATATCAATGCAGTACCTAAAAGCACGCAAAAGTCAGCACTGTGTAACTAAAAGAGAGACAGATTTCACGATCAATTATGGAACAGAACTATTGATTTTTACACATTGTGTAACAACCCTGGAATAAATTAAGTGTGAAAAATCCTCCTAACCAACTGAAACAATTAACTGATCACACTGCTGTGAGCAATCACCTTGCTCATCACAGCCATGCAATTAACAGCTACAGTAGAGGGATTCTGGTTGTGCAAAGCTCGGACACAATGATTTTCCAATGGCAACAACAGAATGAAGATAGTTTAATATAGGAACGGCTTTGATTACATTTATTGTTTATTTATTGCTTTTGCAAAAGCTGTATATTATTTAAAATATACATAGATGTATATATACTGTATATATATGAGATAACCAAATAAAATGTTATCGGGTTTACCATAACTTCTCATTTTCAACTAATTTAGAATATTGACCTTACAAGTTGATGGCAACACATCATCTCGCAGCACAGGTACAGGCACGCTGGTGCGGTATGGTGGTAAGAGCAGCAAAGGTATCCAATGATACGCTATGAAAAACACATTGCCTGAGTTGCGTGGTTATCCCTCTATCAGCTGAAACAGGCGGTGATGTCATAAACCTCATCACAGTTTAACACAACCTTATTTTCTCAGTTTTATTTCAGTTTACCAATGAGATCCATTAGACTCCAGACAAGCAGATCATATTTACTTGACGCTTTTGGATGGAAACGTAAAAGGAAACTCAATCATTTTAAAATAAGGAAATTTGCCAACTGTGTGATGAGAGCACTATACATGTGGAAAACACCAAGTACTGACATACTCTGAAATATTATTCCTATTGATACTGAAAATATATGTGGTAGTGAGCGAAACATGCAGTACTTTGTGCCTGTATCTAATTTCTAATAATAACATATATTCTGTTGTAGGTACGGTAATAAAGAGGAAATAGCTGCATCACTACATTTTGATCTTTGACAAATTCCATCACTATACTGCATCATCTAAGATCACTTGTCCTAGTCAATAATCACGTGACCGTTGTACACAGATTACACACAAAACAGGTTCATGTGCTTCAACCTATCCTGCAGTGCATGCCGATATCCAGCTGCTGTCCAGCTGCAGTCACTGCTGGGGAAATGCATCAGAAGCAGATCTGGATCAACTTGTTTCTCTTGCAATTTTAACAGTGTTACTGCATTCACCGTTGCCAGTTTGCAGTACACATCAAACCACATACACGCTGTTCTCTGTGATGGATAATGATAAAAGAGCACCAGTCTTGGCGGAGTGCCGCCTGTAGCTGTAACTTGGCAATAAAAAAGTAATAAATAAAAAGATTGGTGCAATTTGGCACCGCCTGTGTGTTGTACTGCATCTCAGCAGATAAGATGGCGGGATCATGAAAACAATAAAAAAAAAAAAGCTTTATGGTAACTTTTTTGGGGGATATTTTACTTTCCTCCTCCAATGAAGTGGACATTGGAGAATATAGCGTCAAGTTTAGTCTTGATACAGCTCTTTTGTATTTAAGACATTTTTTCAATTTTGTGAAATATTTGAATCAGGAAATCAAGCTGTTAATTGATCATTTTAGTGAAGAAAAAAGAGACGTAAAGCGAAAAGGTCATTGTAATCATTATGTAAATCACCATAGCAACAAGAATCCAGCAGATCATAGTTAACTGACATCGCATGATGCCGACTCGTTTTTCCCTTTTCAGGCCACATTGTGAACATGCTTACGCTGTAAGCGAGGGAGCTGCTGGCCGGCTGACAGCTATGATTTGCTTCAATTGTCACAGTCAGGCTTTCCACCTTGAAAATCTATAATGAAGATTATTATGCTTAGGCGCAAGCCAGTTACACATTCATCATATTGTAGAATATAACTGAATTTTAGTCATTTTAAAAAGAGAAACACAATCATAATCTGATAAAAAAAAAAGGATGAGAAACCACCCAGATCTCCTTTGGCTCTTGTCACGTGAGGCTCTTGTTAGATTTCACTATGAAGAGGCACCATCTTGCAGTGCTTGCTCTTGCTCATCTGTCTCTCTCCCTCCTCTGATCCTCGCCTTGATTCATCACTCAAACCGCCTTTGCTGTCTGTGAGCCTTGGCTCAGGATCAGGACTGTTTGATGGCAAGAGCAGATGTTTGTGTATTTTTTTCTTGTGTGTTCATGTGTCAGTTGGTGTGAAGGTGGCAAGCGAAGTGTAGGGGCCAGGGGAGGGGTTGTTGACATGTATGTGATGTACAGTATGTGTGTGCGTGTGGAGCTGTTTGCTGCACACTGCAGCTTTTTGCCACAGCATGTCTTCCACAGCCGCAGCAGCATGAGGGAAGCTGATAGAGTGGATCCGTTTGAAGATGAAAGATAATAAGATGCGTGAATCCACTGAAAGTCACTGATGGATGTTCAGGACAGAGAACCAGAGGGTTGTTCTGGCTGAGGAGCTGTGGCAGCGGGTGATGTCCCTACAAGATTATCCTATCAAAGACTATATACAATGGATATTAATATTTGACCTTCAAGGAAATAACTGTTGTTTGTATACTGACAGAGTACATGAGCCAACCTTTATCCACTACAAACATTTCCCAAACCAAATGAATTTTGCTTCTCCTATGAGACACATTTCAGTGCTGGGTCTTGACAGTTGGGCTCTGCATTATAGCTTGTATTGTATAATTTATAACTCTGGTTGGTCAATTACTTCTGAATACCCACCGGGCTGCCTGAGTAATTTGTTTGTGCATTTGGTACATTATCAGCCGCAGATGTGTGCTGAAGTTGCTTTCGATCTCTTTATAAATGTTCCAGGAGCAAGCAGGGGAGCCAATAAAATGATCCCTGAAATAGTGTTGGCAAGCTGAATATAAACCACCCTCAAGTTTCCAAAGAGAAAGTCTCAGTGTTATTGACCAAGTTGTGTCTATCATTGATGTTTTTCCTGTCTTTTTCTTTTCTTCTCAGGAGACTGCCATTTGACTGAGTGGTCATCTTGGAGCTCATGCCAGCTGACTTGCCTGGAGGGGCGGAGCTTTGAGACCACTGGTCGCCAAGCACGCTCCAGAGCTGTAATCATTCAGGTCATGGAGAACCAGGGCAACTGCCCGCATCAAGTCTTTGAGACCCAGCCCTGTAAAGGTACTGAGGAAACCACTTACATACACTTCAGCCTTAGCCCTTTTAAAGCAGCTATAATCAATATTTTTTACATCAACAATGCATCACTTATATCTAAAAAGGGTCACCAGAGATAATTTCATCAAACTTTGTAGTTCCCTCAGCTCTGCATATTTCAGCTCATTTTGCTCACTGCTTTCAAAGTGTCATTCCAGCCTGAGAAGCAGCTCTAATAAAACACTGTGCACTACTTCCCTCTGCTACAGGAAATAGTGAAGTCCAAAACACAGAGCTTAAAGAGTGAGTGAATAATGGACTAACATTCATGTTGCAAGAAACATGACTTCAAATGAATGCAAATCTTGCCCCATAAGTGCTGGATGTTTTAATAAGCAATTGTTTGCTAGGGTAATGATAGGTCAGTGTTGTGTTAGCAGTTTGTTTCCCACTGTTTGTGAGCTGACAAAAATAAAATAAAATAGTTTCATGCTGGTTTAACAAGTAATGCAGCCTTGTGACAACCCCAGCCACTGGGGGTCAGCAAGAACTGGGTGTGCTCAGTTGCCCTTTATTCTCTCTACAAATGGACAAAAAAATCAGGGGGCTAGCTCAACATTTTGTGAATATCAAGTATCTGGAAGGTCAAGGCTTTCAGAACATTTTAGTTTCTCCTTGTGCTTCAGTCACCCTGTATCTATTGAAATTTTGAACAGGAACAAAAGACCCTGACCCTCAAAATGGATCAATGAAATGGAAATTGTCTTCTGATAAATGTTTATTAAACTTTAGATTTACTCATGAGGGCCACTGAAACGTTTCTATTCAATCCTACTGTCCTGGAAACTACATTCCAATATTTATCAGCATGTATTGAGGCACTATAACCTTGAGTAATATTGTTTGCACCATGACAGAACACTCACCGCCACAGCTCATAACACACATTATGGACTTGAGGCTTATTTTGGCTTGCACTTAATATCAACCTGTCTGGATGGAGGCAAAAGACTAATAGCTGATATTAGTGTGTAAGTGGCAGTCTTGTGTTGGTAATGGAAAAGTTGTCATTGAAACTGAGTCATAGCGCGGTTAGTGGTTAAAAATTACAAATACAATGAAAAGGTTCTCATTAAAGGGTCAGTATTTGAACCATCAAAAGTTAAAGCAGCAGCAAGAAAGCGTGCGTGAACCATTGGGAATGACCTGGTTTTCTGTATTTACTGGTCTTAAAATGTGATTTAATCTTCATCTAAGTCACAAGTGCAGACAGACACAATGAGATTAACATAATAACAAATGAACAATTATAATCTTTTGTGTCTTTGTTGAACACACCCATTAAACATTCACAGTGCTGGTGGGGAAAGTAACCATTGGTTGAACCTCCTTTGGCACCAATAACCTCAAACCAGCTCTTCCAGTAGCTGCTGATCAGACCTGCGCAATTTTGGACCATTCTTCCTACAGAACCGCTTGAGCTCAGATATACTGAATTCTTAGGATGTCTGGTGTGGGCGGCTCTTATCAGGCCATTCCTCAGCATCTATACTTGGTAAAGGTCTTTGCTTTGAATTGGCCACTCCAAACAATGGGTTTTCTTTGTTTGAAATCATTCTGTAGTAGATTTACTTTGATGTTTGGGGTCATTGTCCTGCTGCATTACCCAGCTTCTACTGAGCTTCAGCAGGTGGACAGCCGCACTGACACTATCCTATAAGAGACCATGATAACCTTAAGAATTCAATTTCTCCTCATGACTGAGCTGTTCAGGTCCAGAAGCAGCAAAGCCCCAATCATGATGCTCCCACTACCCTTAACTCTGCGATGATGTTTTCATGTTGGTATCCAGTGCGATTTTTACACCATAATTCCCTGTAGCAATGTGGAGTGTGAAGGTGTCATTTAGGAAACTTCTTTTTTCTTTTTTTTCTTTTTTTTTGGAGAGCAGTGGCTTCCTCCGTGGTGTCCTGCCATGGTCATAGTTGTAACTGACCATATTTTAAGATGTGTTGTGTGTTCATTTACTTTTCCTTGCCAGTGTAACTGCACCTGATAACTGACTTTCCCCAGGAAGACACAGTATGTGTCTTACAGAGGGGACTATGTATTTATTGTCTCCGGATCCATACCGCAGAGTCACTGTTTAGCTCAATTATCATACGTTTCTTTACTTTTCCATTGATTCATTAAATAATCTTGTACTTTCTTGATTGCTGTACCTGCATACCTTCATATAATCAACTACCAGCTATGTGGCCTCTTGCCAACTGTCTTCCCTCATTAGTTAGATGCTTTTACAACTGTTGGCGTTGTTTTCATTACTGCACAGCTGTGTAGCTTATATGTGTAATTTTGAACTAAATTCTGTATTTCACAAATCCTTTCCTGTGGTGTTTCTTCTACCACTGATCTTGCAGCAATTCACGTGTGACCAGATTTTCTTTAATGCATGAAACCAGACTGAAGTTTCACTGTAGGAAAATAGTAAGAGCCTTCCATTAAAAAAAAAATTAATTCATTCCTAATTTCTACCATCTAATTTCCTCCAAAGATCCCTTTGTCTCATATCACACTGCCTCAGTAGAAAAGGTGCTCTTTTCCTTTCTCTACGAACATAGTACATCTTAACTTATAAGGTGAACTAGCAGAGCAGCAGCAGAAGTGGTGGCTAATGTCCATGGGAGCCTAACGACAGCTGAATGCCCAGCACAAAGTGCTAATGAACATCATGTCTGCCTCTGTGCCATTACTACAGAAGGAAAATGCCACAGTTACCAGTGGAGGACAGGAGGATGGAGCAACAATGAGAGAGTAGTGTGGTGTCAGCGCTCAGACGGTGTCAATGTCACAGGTGAGTTGTTGCAGTCTCTTCACATACAGACCCACATGCTTTTATAGATATGAATATCTGTGTATAACTGGTTTAGTGCAGACTACACCTGAAAGTGTCCCAGTTCTGCTTTTGTTCCCCCGCACCGAACTGAATCACTGTGAATTCAGTCTGGATCACATGGATATGTGCTACACTATCAGATTATTTGATAGCTCAAAAAAGGAATTTGTAAATGTTGAGGGTAAGTGGATCTTCTTTAATTCATCTGAGAAAGCTGTCACGCAGGTAAATTCTGCAGAGGCATAGCAAGTTGTTTAAAAATAACCTCAGCACAGATTTCCGCCCGAAGTTCAGAACATGATTGAGACATGAGTGGGGTGAATATAAAAACAGATGTGATATATTTTGCTTTTGTTAATCTTATTTTACAATAATATTATAGACAACGGATTGGTACAGTGGATAATGTGCTACGATAGATATAGTCAGTGACTTTACATCTTCTAAAGAAATCTGATGACATCAGTTCAGAACTGCACATGAGGGTGTGCTGTGTGAACAGACTTAATGTATTTTCTTTCTCTTACACACTTAGAGAAATATGCACTAACAAACAGAGAGTAATTTTAGCGTGGTGTTGTAGTTGAATTTAACACCTTATTTGAGCTGCCGATTCTCTGTGCAGTCTCCATTGATTTCTCTTCTCCCTCTTAACATAAGTAATCAATAAGCCAGACTGTGAGCTGGGAGGCTTTCAATCCATATAAATATAATCATGCATTTGTATTTGTGGCAAGTAAAGCAGGCGTGGAGAAAAAGAACAAAGGTAATAGTGCTGTGGGAACGAAGGCTTTAGGCGAGCTTGATGTGCTGTAAATAGTGGCTGAATGTGATCTTATCGCTGTAAGGAAGTGTTTCTGACAAATATGAGCCCAGACGGAATAACCTCCCTCTGCAGAGAAGGCAAGAACCCCAGGCATTACTCTTTGATATTTTGACATGCAATTTTCCATGTTGGAATTAAAATGTTCACAGATTGATCAGGAACCCTGATAGGCAACTGAAGCCATTAATCAGGTATGACAGTACATTAATTTAGTGATCAATGGGTAAAGGAACAAAAATGAGAACCTGTTGTCTTTCTCCAGGGGGATGTTTCGCACAGAAAAGGCCAACCACGGTCAGACACTGCCATCCTCCGTGCACTAAACCCTTCTCACACTGCACAACGGTAAGATCATTGTTCTTTGGTCAGGCAGCTGTAATCTCCACAATTCTCACTGTGTTTTTACTGTTCCCTGCTGCTCCCACATTGTACGTAGGGAGTTAAATGGATTTTGATAGATGGCATTTTTAATTGTCAAGAACGGGCAATTAAAGGAAAATCATATTAAAACCAATGAATGTGGGCTGTGTATCAGTTGGAGACTACACCTAGATGGGGGGGGGGGCAACCGCACGCAGGCAGCAATGGAAATGAGAAATAATAGCCTAAGCTTGAAGTTTTACTGCCCCTCAGAGTACCCTTCATGGAACTGCACTTAAAATACAAAACAAGTGTTGGCATAATCCCCCCCTAAGGAGCACAGTTTAATGCCAGAGTTAGGATGAATCAAGCTGCAGTAAGAGTAAAAAGTCTTCAGAAAGTGGAGTGAAAGTAGAACAGACTGTTTTGTAGCAACAGGAAAGTAAGAATTACAGTTGTCTTGTGCTGGCTGTAAATGACGGTCTTCTTAATGCAGAGCGGAGTGTGTGGGTGTGAGAAGGGTTATACTGAAGTGATGACAACACACGGTTTCTTGGACTACTGCACCAGAACCCCGGGGGTGGACAACAACAAGAAAGCTGATGTGAAAACCAACTCTGGGCGGTTAAAACCCGGGCCAACTCAGGCCCAGGACCTCTTCACAGAGTGGACCTTACGACCTGTTGGCCCAGGTACTGAAATGGAAATCGTCTTTATAGCTCAACGTGCCTGAGATCATTGCTGCCTTTGAACTTGCCTTTGTAGCTTCAGGATCACAAAACTTTCATTCAAGGTCCATGTTGTCACTGGGGTTATCAGTATATGCTTTCAACAGACCATAAAACTGTCAAGAAAATTCTAGTCACTCCTCTGCATTATGTTTGAACTAGCTTCTTTTTCTCATTTATTTATATAATGTTACAAAACCAATTTTAAAGATACCCGCACAAAAGATGTAGACGAACAAATATTTAAAACTTTGTATTGAAATTGCTTTTTGATTGCACAGATGGAAGAGTAAAGCTGTGGGTTTACGCCGTGACTGCCGTCGGATTCATCTTCGTACTCTTCATTATTGCATTATCCTTCCTGGTCTGGTATGTACTATATCACTCTCTTAAGAGATCCCTCACTATGCACAATATAAAGAACAAAAGCTCCATTGTAGGTCGCACACACACTTCAGATGAGAGTGAACGCTGAACACTGGGAAGCAGAGAAGAAAAGCAAATTCCAAACCAACAGCTTTCCTTGAACCCTGTCCTGTCAAATATGAGTCATATTCCGCACAATATTTTGTCTGCTGTGTGCTGCTGCTATCAGATAATGGAATTCTTTGTAAAGACTGAAATCAAGTTGGGCTTCCCTTTGCTACTAAGTCAGATACACTGTCAGCTTTTCTTTATTGTCTGTGTTGGTTTTTTTCTTTTTTTCTTTCAGTAAGCCATCCAAAACCACTAAGACGTCTCCCCCGCCGCAGAAGCCCTTGACCCTAGCCTATGATGGTGACATGGATATGTAACCAGGCTGCTATACCTCATCACAAGGACACTCTCGGCCTCAGACAAGACTCCAACCACTTCCCTCACATACCACTGATTACTGACCTGTTTGAGCTGGGTGACTTTTTGCTGTAGTGTCCGTAACCGTACTGCAAAAACAGAGCAAATGGACTAATAGCAAAGGTCACGCGTGAATTGCTGCTGAAGGGCGATGTTGCCCAGAAGTTTGGCTGCAGCCATCTTTCCTCCACAAAGAAGATGAGCCGAAGCTGATCAAGGTGAAAATGGGACAGAAAAGTCTGTGGGAATAAAAGGACCTCTAGTTTCTTTTCTTTTTTTTAACTGCTTGCAACATGAACATGGTTGGAGCACTGTTTGCAACACACAAAACATGAAGACTCCTAAAAAAAAAAAAAAGCAAAGACAAAGTGGATCCGCAGGTGTTGACCTTGGAGTTCAGAGGAGCCACCTGGTTATTTGTCCCGTATTTGTGTCATGAGGGAGACAAAACATCTGGAGTCGCCAATCACTCATGACATTCAAAGGACAATGGAACATTGACATTTGACTTTGTCTCATCAGTGCTGGATCTTTGTAAAAGAAAATGTCACAAGCCTTTTGGGTAAACAGCCTTTTTTTGAATTTCTGAGGATAAACAAGATGTTTTATGCACTATGTTAGTGCTGATTCACTTTTTTTTGGTTTTCCTTTCAAATGACTTTTCTAGTGTTTTAATTGTAATGCAAGTTGTTGCTGTTGGATTGTGTTTTGTTGATGATGCCATTATGTTGTGTATATGTGGAAACCAAAAGCAGGCTTGCCTTGAGTTGAATCATTCAATGATGCAGTAATTTCTCCTCCTTGATGCTCATGAGACACTAAATAGAGGAACAATGTCAGAACAGTGTCGTTTCCGCCGAAAAATTGCTGTTTTGGTGACAGAATTGTCAGAGAAAAACATAGACAGACCTTTAATGCAAATTATCAGATACCAGCATGATAATGATCATAGCTCATATACACATTCACTTTCATCATAGGAAAAACAAAAGAAAAAAGCACTGATCATCAAAACAAATACAGGAATGAAATAGAGGAATTATCCACTGGATCACACACAGTTTTTATTGGAGAAAAGTATGCTTCATTTCTTTCACAAGGATACTCGCCGTACCTATATCTTTTTTACACCACTTATTTCATAAAATATCCAAATACAAGGTTCTCTGGGAGAGAACAAGGCGGCAGACTAGTTTTTGACAGTTTTGAAAACTTTTCTTCCATTAGCTTCGTTTTTTTCTTTTTCTTTTTTTGCACCATGAAGACAGGGCTCAAAAATGAAAGACAGCAAATACCAAATATTTGTGAGCACATATGAATCTAGTGGGCTATTTCTTATTTCTATTTCTCTGGCTCATGCACAAAAGTAAAGGCTTCTCTTTTTATTTAGCTGGAGTTTTTTTTTTTTTTTCAAATTTCCACTTACAGTACAAGATCCATGATTTTTATTGCCAGAGCATCATATAAAATCATCTTGATGGATCATAAATTCTTACTTACTGGTATCATTTCCACATCCTCCTGTGCATTATTTCTAATAACCAGTGGAAAATTAAGTTCCTAATACTTGGTGGTTTTGGCACTCACCAGAGTTTATGATGTTTCTCTTTCTGCCTCCACAAACTGAAGTTTTGGTCTTGTGTTATCTGACCTCCTTCTGAATGTATTTTACCAGAAACTCTATAATCTTAATGGTTGTGCAAATACAGTTGTTACATGCAGTAACAGCTGATTGTATGTAGGCATGCTTGATCCATTTTGGCAGAAAGTGCTCCAAGTGGCCTTGCAAAGATTCTGTTTTACAAGTTGCCAAAACATGTTAGAGTAGTTTCTTTTAGGCAGTGTTTCTAATATTTGGCCAATGAAGGGACGTGTGGTAAATGTTACAACCAAATTGTTAAATGTTTGAAATTTTTAAATGACATGACCAACTAATTAAGAAGTTATTTGGTGACATTTACGTTATAAAACAAAGAGCATCCTCATACCTGATAAGAGAACTCTATTGGGTTATGTCCCAAAAAATCTAAAAGTATGTTCATTCATTGTTTACAGTACCATGCTATTTGTGTTACTATTGTGTGTACATGGAGAGCTGGACAAAAATGCAAATAAATGGTGAAACAATGTGAAAATAAAACGCTGCATACTTTCCTCTTTGTTGCACAGAGTGGTAATTTTTCTGAGAGAGATGCTCTAGTCCTGCCGTGATCTTCATCGGCTCCTTGACTCTAGAGTCCTGATAAATTGTAATTACTGATACAGGCTCCCAGGCAGAGCCCAGAATAGATGAGCAGCTGATAAGATTCATCTTGCCCTGCAGTCAGATTCCCAGTCCGATAGTCCCATGATGCGCACAGGTTGTGAGGGAAACAGTGTTTAAATCTTTTGTCTCATCTAATTCATTTATTTAAGACTGTCACTTTTGTTTAAGAGAGGGTTGAATTCAAATGCTTGTGTCATGGCCATCTGATCTGTGCCGTAGACGTGGGCTGATCTTGTCATGTCCAATTCATCTCATTTCAGTAGCTCTCAAGACATATTTGCAGGTTTCAATAAAGATATGTGAACAGCTTGACAATGGCAGTGTCTAGTTTTAATCAGGATTCATCCATTACAAGCGAGCTGGAACATTCTAATAAAAGGCAGTGTGCTGTAATTTAGCAGAGCAGAATGAGAGCTTAATGAATATTTTCAAGGAATGCATAACCTTTTAAAGTCATGTTTATTACCATTTATTAGTAATTTATCATGTGCTTGCGTGCGCCCCAGCAGAGTGATGAAAATAAAACCTGTCATCGTCTTTTCCAGAAAGAATGTTCTGATTTTTACGTTTGTATTTATGGAGTTTAGACCTCATCAGACAGCAATTTCTGAGGTGAAGAGTGCAACAGGAAGACAGAGGAGGAAGCTGCTCAACAGAGGAGCCCAGCTGTTATCGAAGCAGAAATCACAGCTGTATGTTGTTGGATGCTCCATAACATTACGACAGATCAAGGTTTTAATGCCTGGATCTCCCCTCCAGTCTGTGTTAATCAATAGAACTGAGGGAACCTCACTGATGAATGATGAAATGTCTTGAAGAGCAAACAGCAAGTGCAGATGCCTTTGACTTTACTTATTTACCACATACTGAAGAAGAGAAGAAGATGTTTGGGTTTTCAGGGTGAAGTGTAGGGAGTGAGGACAGAGGGTCTTTATAAGTCCTCAAATCACTGTGCTTAAGTGCAGCCTCACAGAGCTGCGAGCATGGCTGAAGACTTTTGTTAAATATGAAACAGCATTATATAATCATACACACAAAATAACAGTTTAGCTGCTGTGTCCTATATGCATAGCAATAGCAGCGTGTGTGTGTGTGAGAGAGAGAGAGAGAGATGGAGGAATAGACAGTTGTTTGCTTTGATAAAATGATGAATATCTGGTACGGAATTAGTCAGACTGCATTTCTGCTTCATCAGTTGTAAGATTGAGTTCATTTCCAAGATGTGAGCTTAGTAGAAAAATACTTTTCCACCCTCTGACTTCATGTCCTCTTGTTTTTAGGTATTATTTTCCCGATCATATGTAGACAAACCTGGGTTCTGAGAATAGATAAGATTGTGCAAGCTTATGTAATCAATAAAAAGGACTTTGAACTTCAGTCTGGCTTGAACTCAGAGCTAATGGACCAATGAGGACAAATTGGTGTAATAAAGTTAAGTCTCCTACTTACAGTATGGTTCATGTTCTGGCAGCAGCCTTTTCAATAAGATAATGGTTTAATGGTTCAGCGTATTGGCGTAAATTCTCTTGGCTAAGCTTCAAGGATACATAATTACAATCAATTTGGTTTTAAAAATAAACACGGCACAGATCTGTGTATATACAGTACACACTGAAGGAAGTTGTCACTAGGTATAGAAGGCAAAACACTACAGTATTCATGTGTTTCCTGGATGCATTTGACATTTGGTCAAGCTACTACAGCGAGGGGTCCCCCACATTTAATAATAATAATAATCACTGGTATTCATATAAAACCATACAAGTTAGGTTGGGTAACAGTATATCTGCACCCCTCCTGGTGACCAGTGGGGTCTGACAAGTTGGAATACTGTCACCTGTTCTCTTTAACCTGTATACAGGTGGTCTTTCTAAAAGTTAGAAGAGTGTAAGACTAGCTCTGTGGTGGGGGATAGTCTCATTTACCATCTGATGTACTGTATGCTGACGGTCTAGTCGTCCTGTCTCCTTATAGTGCTCATAGTATGCTCAAGTCATGGTGTGTGGTATGACATTAAATGTAACTCCATAAAGAGTGTTATCATGTGCGTTATCACGTTATCATTCTCCTTGGCAGACCAAGTGCTAAATGCAGTGAACAAAGTGAGATAGTAGGTCACATCATCAGGAATGATCTACGCGATGATTACGATGATGTGCAGTGCCAGCGTTGTAAACCGTTTACACAAGCCAACACCCTGGCGTGTGTATTTCATGCGTGCAGATGATGTGAGAAACAGCCCTTTTTAGAGCCTGCCGTGCTCCACCCTACGCAGCCCGTCTGTGGGTGCAGTTATAGTAAAGCAAAAATGAAAAAAGCTTCAAGTGCATTCAGGATCTTGACAGCTTCCAAGATGGAGTCTTATGTTTGAGACTAGTAATGTTCCCACCTTTCATGCTGTGATGAGGAATTTTATGTATAAATGTATGTGTATAGTAATTGACTCTCAAACTGAGCCTACACCAAGTGACACAAGGTACTCCTCTTGTTTCTGGAAACATTGAAACAAGTGTCTGCTATAATCACTGTGGGTTTGTAAAGTGAGATGATTTTACTTTTGTGTTATTGACCTGTATGAGACCTTATTAGGAGTCCAAGCAAATGCTCCTGAAGGCTTATTGTTTTTGTTCTTGTTATCCTTCCTCTCATCTTTATCTGTTAAAAGTGTTCGTGAAGCACCACAACTCAAGACACCAAAAAAGATAAATAAATTGATCTCAAGGTGGTGATGTGATTATAAAGCAGATCTAGGTGTGATAGTAATATTAAGAAAGTATCAAAGCCTCAGTCCACAGAGAAATGCACACAGCCTGTATTCAGAAACTGAGCCTTAAAACGAACCCTCAGGACTTCTGTAACTTTATGACAACAAAGCAGGCACCACTCTCAGCCGCGCTCCAGACCCAGCCCGCCCCGACCCACCATCCAACCTTGGAGGATTTGGTTTCTCTGAGTGTTTATCTGAAATCTGACGTATTTTTATTCAATCACTCAGAAAACAGCCAATCAGAAGAGAGGCTCAGAGTTACAGAAATGTATTGATGTAAAAAAAAATACTGTTTTGAATGGAAAGATGTGACAAAGTCCCAAAACAAGGTCAAGCTGCGTCCTGGGGTCATCAACTGCTTTGAGGATTCACTGGGGTCCTTAACAAATGTCTAAAAATGGATTGTTATCGTCTTCTGTCTAAACAATACATTCATATAAATCACTATAGGCTACTAATTCATATCTGACTAATCACTCTCCTCGGGATTCCCTCCCTGGATTAATATCACTTCAGATGGGGTATGTGGCCTAATTATGATCTAATTTGGGCTCTTGGCCTAGTTCCTGTCTATGTGACATTATAGCAAGTGGGAAATCTGGGTGTCACAGACACATACCATAATACACAGCACTTCCTTTGAAAATTGTTTTAATCCCCAACTGAACCTCCTATATGGTAAAAATATTAAATATCATATTGCTTCTAGTTTGTCTTTACTGTAGGCTAGTAGTATTTTAACACACCTCACATTTCTGCTGACTTTTTGAAAGCAGGCTAAAGTTTCACAGGTCTCAAATCATCTTGCTGAGACAATAACTATTGTGTCTGCTTTTATTCTTGTCAAAGATACATTTTCTTATTGTAGTGATGCAGCAGTGCAGGGTTGTACTGTGTTGATACACAACAATAATGTATCTTTGTCAAAGGTAAAAACTGGCAGGATGGATTACTTAAGGTCAAGCAAGTTTTTAGTAATTGAGTTTCATACAAAGGTGAACTAAATGGAAACCAACGGAGACACTATGCATGCAAATATACATTAGTAAGATGCCATTATATATTGAATATTTTCAATCACCTCTGGTGCAGCTGCCTCTGTAAAAGTCTTTCTGGTATTTCCTATCATATTATCGTACAGGTCATAATACAAAGAAAAACGGAGTCACCCCAACACCCAAGCTGAAAACAGACTGGAACCTGCTTTTACTCCCAAATTGACTGACAGATTATATAATACTAGAACAGAGCAATGACTAAATCTTCCATATCAATGTTTTCAAATATTATTTCAAGTTTATTTCTGAAACCTGCTATATTTCTGAATATGCAGTGTGTCTGTAACCTTCTCTATGTGTTTAATAATTACTCACAGGTCAGCGAGGACACAGGCTTCACTTTAGTATGTAGTGTTTGATGATTGGATTGATTTTTCTGGAGGATTTCTTTCTGCTACCTTTGACCCTCCTTAAGAGGGAGCTGTGGCTCCAGTGGGAGGGTTTTCTTGCAGCCTGCAGATCTCCTCGGTCGTATTCACCTATGCACGTAAACCCCGCATGTAAGTGAAAAAATGTCGCGTTTTGTCTCGATCTGTCTGCAGCTTTTAACACCACGTGCGCAGTAACATTGCAGTCGAACAGACGCTGTGACATTCACCGAGCGAACACTCATCAACGGCTTCCGATCAGGTGTGCACATGTCGAGGGACTCGACAGGCTCTTTGTCGCTCTGTATTGGGCTGTTCCTGTTTCCGCTGCTGCTGCTGGAGACATTTCTCTCACAGCAAAGATTTAACATGCAGCTGCTGGTGACACGTTCAGCTTCAGCGCTCCCACTGCAAAGAATAATAGCAGTCCGTCAGAGTGAAGCTCGCTTTGCGTTGGGAGTCGAGCTTGATGGATATCCGCCTTTTCGATTTCCAGCAACAGGGAGGGAGAGGTCCAGTTATAAATACTGACTTCTTTTCTGAGAAAGTAATTGTTCAGTAAAATAAAAAAGTGTTTAGTACAATGTGCAATATGACAAAGGATTGTAGCTAGAATAAAAACCTGTTATAACTGGACTCAAATTTACTTGGTTATTCGACAGTGGTTTGTCAACAAGTTTGACTTTGAATAGGTGATGGAAGCATAAATGTTCTCCTGCAACAGCAATTGTGGTTGACATAAAATAAAAATGGAAAAGAAAAGCACACGCATATTTTTGCATGTACATTGATTTCCATTCTTAGTTGTCACTGAAAATATTTGTTTGCCTTTTTTGCCAGACTATGTGCCATGGCATCTTCTCTGATGAGTCTGGTGAATGATGATAGCAGGTACCAGAAATCCTTCCAGCTTTTTCTGGAGCGTTCCTCTGAGCATCAGTGTATGCAGGACTTCATCCACAACAGGCTGCCAGATATACTGGCCAGGTATTATACCACACACACACACACACAGACACACACACACACCTGACAAACACACACACCTGACAAACAAACTATTGACAATAGAGTAGCTTCTAGCCGACTACAGCAGAATGTAATAGGCTATATTAGAACAGAATAGTTAATAGCATTTTTAATGATATACTGTACCAATAGTTGTGTGGTGGAGTTCTCAACATGTTTCAGAAAGGTTCAGAGACTTGATTGACCAGTACTGAAAAAATACATCAAAATCTGTATGGTCTTACTTTTCTGGATGAAGAAAGTATGGCTCTTCATCTTCAACCACACTACATGTGATAACGCTGCAGTGGTTTGTAAACATTATAGTTGGACCAATGTTATGGCTGATATTAGTTAAGTGAAGATATTTTGGTATTTGTATATATGAACGCCATTACTAACAAAAAATTGTAGTTAAAAAAAATAACAAAGCACTAGAGCCTGACAATTTTATCTTTTTTTAATCTATCTATTTTTGCCTTTATAAATATCCAGCTTAGTATGATTTAAAAAAAATGAAGAAAAAAAAAATTGGCCTGTTACTTTTGTTTGTGTGAAGAACTGAATAATTGCTGATATGTCGTTAACAGATCACCAGAACTGTCAGTCATTGGTATTGGCCTCAAAAAGCCAGTAAGGTTCAAACTCTACTGAGCATGTAACTCGTGATTGTTGCTGATCAACTAGATTACCAAGAGACAGGAAACGCTCTTGATATTTAAGCAGTGAAGATGGGACAGATTTTGGTGCAGTATAAATGAATTTGAGGAAGAAATGAAGGCAGATCGGGAAAAAATAAGTTCAATTCACAAATGACCTACTGGAGTGAGTGAGAGGAACCGCTGATTAATACTAAGAAGTATCATCCTCATTCACCACCTCTTATTATTTCTAAACAGACCTTTGTGAGACTTGCACATGCACTGTTGTAACAAATTACCCAGTGGTTGAAAGTAAGTTTCTGCCTCATTAGCCATTAGCTAGCAACTATCAAAAACATGCAAACTTCAAAGAGAACGGTCCATGACCCAAATTCAAATGAAGGGCGTACAGGTATTACAGTGGACTTTTTTTTTTTATCAGTATTTTTCATTATTTCTACTTAACAGTGCAAACAAACAATGAAGTAACATAACTTGTGCAAATAAACCAACAAGCACCGCGTCCTAATTATTACTGCTGAAATCATCAACAGTTCTAGTTGTTTAGGACTGAACTCAATCCCTAAACAGAATATGTAAGTGCTGTTACTGTTTGACCCACAAATGTACATACATTAACAGAGTGTGTGTGACTGTGAATGACAATTAGTCAGTGTTTATCTCTTCTTGTGATTTTTTTTTTCTTTCTATGTTTATATAAGCTGTAGGAGGTGAGTGTCATGCAGCAGAGAGCCAGACTCTCTGCTTTGTGACTGTCCTCGGAGCAGATCAGAGAGAAAACCTGGAAAGATATGACTCACGAGTAAATTAAAAAGTGCAATAGTGTTATTAAAATCAGACGGTGAGTGACAGAACATGCCTTGGCAACAATCAAAGTCTCGGTAGTTGGAGATGCTGCAGACACAAGATCAGGACACCTCACATACCCAAGTGTCAGCATGAACTGACAGTTACAAGCCCAAAAATGTGACCCACATTTGGCAGGTTGCAGGATGTGAATTTTAAGACTTGACGGTTCTGAAGACTCAAAGTGTTTTCTGCTCTCTCCTCAGCATTGGAGATGGAAAGTCCCATTTAAATGTCATTGGAGTTGGAAGTGGAGCTGGTAAGAAGACACAATATAGGACACTTTCACTGCTGAATCTTATGTTCTATGTGACACAGTAAATAGATGAGCGTCCTCCGCGGCAGACAGCTAAGGTGAGAAGGCGTTGTTAAATCAGTGAATCAGCCCACTCTAACACTTTCCTATTGCAGGGCTGTCATATATGGCTGCAGCAGTAAAAACCTTTACCCTTATAATCACTGTCAAGGGTTTGCATGCATCTGTCCAGTTGTCAGATTAATCTTTAACCTGAGTCGCAAAGTAACCTCAACAGTCTGTATAGCTTTACTGCACGTTGCTTCCATCGCTCATGACACAGCAAGGTTAACTTTCTCTTGAGCAAACCCACTACTTGCCCATGAGTGCTATTCCACTTCCCCTATGTCAAAACCAATCCAGTTAATTTACCTGAGCTGTCATATCAGTATTATAATGGAGCGATGTTGCAGATTCTCTAATGGACTGTAAAATCAGATGACTACAAACTCCTCCGTGAGGTATCATTCAATCTAATCATAAAGATTCAGCATCTGTCCACATCAGCTCCTTTGCTTGAATTTACTCCTTTGTACATGGCAAGCTGTCAGCTTCAGTAAGACCTAGAACAAAATCATCTTCCTGTGGCTAAATGATATTGAAAGCAATATTATAGGAATAACTCGCTCCCCTGCTATTTCAGCATAAAATGCATCATTTGCCAAACTGTCAAGTGCTATTAGCTGTTTCCTACTTAAATCTGCGGCATCATTTGGACTGGAGCATTGTGATGATCTGCTGGGTGATTAAATGTAGAAGTCTTTTTCATTTGTTTATTTATTAGTTTTTTTTAATGTACTTGGAAGAAATAGATGATTCTCAAAATAAAAACTATTGGCACCTGTAGGTGAGATTGACCTAAAGATGCTCTCCGAGCTCCGTATGAAGCACCCTGGGGTGACTGTGGATAACGAGGTGGTGGAGCCTAGCAGCCAGCAGCTGCATAATTACAAAGGTACAGTCTTTATAGAAACACACTCACATACCTCAGCTTTACACTGCGTTTGCATACTCACCCCCCCCCCCAAATATGTTTCAGTATTTAACTTAACAGCAGAAAACGTATTGTCCCGCATTTTATTGTATTTTTTAATCCTGAAAATGTATTAAAGCAGCCCTTGGCTTTCACACTAAGGCCTCAGTTATACTTGCTTGTGAACGTGTACACTGAGAGCTGCGGACACCTCAGACATGCAGTTGTTTTCATTTATATTCTGCATGGATGACGCATTCCATACATGCGCAAAGGATCGTCGTGTACGTATTCTGTGAATTATGAATCAAATTAAAATGGCAACATCTAAGAATTAGAACACAATTGGTTGTATTTTTTATTCGGACCTCCTCACACAGCATCTTTTGAAAATCAGTGTCCATGTTTTTTCTTCCAGCTCGTGAGCAGTCTGCACCGTTACGTTGTCTTGTTATGTCTAATTTGTTTTGTCCACGGAGATTGGCGGGAACAACGTCTGCACCAGAGCCTCACGTGCAACCTCGTACGTCACAATTGATGTCAGGCAGACCCTCGCGTTCTCGCTGAAAATGAACCACTGGCTGATGCATTAGTAAT
This sequence comes from Seriola aureovittata, assembly GCF_021018895.1. Lineage (NCBI taxonomy): Eukaryota > Metazoa > Chordata > Actinopteri > Carangiformes > Carangidae > Seriola > Seriola aureovittata. The sequence goes on from NC_079374.1 coordinate 19,587,228, forward strand.
ACAGTTATTCATGCATCAGTCAGAGGAGGTCCTTTAACAACCAGTCCTAGACTCAATCCCTCGTGTCAGCAATTATCCACCATTCTGAAGTGTCTGTGAGTAAGACTCTGAATCCCTACCAGCTCCGAGTCTACTGCCATCCGACCAGTAGAATCACATACTCGTAGTACTGTCACCACCAATTCATTCATCACACATACGCATCATGTATTCAAATACTAACCTAATGATTGGTGTAGTTAAAGTGGTGATCCTCAGGTTTTTATCTTGTAGATCTTGTATGTTTGATGTTGAGTTCATTATGTTCTCACACCACACCACTTCTCTTTGGTTGTTTGGTTTTTTTTTGTAGGTGGCTCTTTCAGCTTAGAAACTGTTGAGACATCTTTGGGAGAATTGATATATTCAGAAGCATGTTGTAAAGCCTATTGAAATCTTTTTTGTGATTTCAAGACTTGCTCATACTTGCCTGCTTTGGATCAGCGGCTCACAGAAAGGTCATAGCTGTGGAGGTTTGCACGACACGGCTGAAACAGAACTATTTACTGTTAAGTAATTCATGAGTTTTTAGTTAAGTTTAGTTTTGGTGTTGCTTGGAGGTTATGACTCACTGTATTCATTCCCACCCAGACAGGGCACAGTTCATCAGGTGCATAATATCTAAAGTTTATTGTGAAATGTCTCCATAGAAATTTGTCATACTCTTATCCTCACTTTTTCTTCTGCTATGAATACCCATTCTGTTATACTGTATTTACCATTAGTTATACAATAAATGACTCCATGAGATAGTTTTAGGCTGAATCACTGTTTTTTCAGAAACAGTCATAAATTATTTATATATTTGCACATGAAAAACTTATCTTACTCAAAACTTTGAGCATATGCAGTCATTGAAGATATACTGAAACCAAAAGTTTAAAGTGCAGTTTTAACATTTGAAAATTTGAGTGTATTTCAGTTCTTTCTCAATTCATTTCTCTTCATCAAAGGGAAATAAAACATAAAACTCCCTCATGCCGATGCCAAGTGACATGAGTTGTTTGTTTTGATAGCTGAGGTGCAAATTTCAGTACGACAAGTGTCAGATATTATGGCCCAAAACAAAAAGCAAGTGTAGACTGTAAAATCTCATTGTATTTATCTTTATTTCAGTGTTAAATCTACTGTATAATACATTGATAATAAACTTTACTGTATAATACAGTGAGTTTTTTCTGAGTTAAATTATTATCATAGTGTATTTTCCCAAAATGTGTGATATAGTGATGTGAAATTTACAGAAAGCAACATGGAACAATACAGATTTTTGACACTGTAACATTTCTGTGTAAATTCGGTGATGTTTGAAGTACACTAACTATTTGTTTCCCATCTGCAGTTTTAGTGTCACAGAAACCAGGTTTAGATTACATCAAATTTACCTGGAACAAGATGACTGCCTCTCAGTTTGAGGAGCTTTGGAATGTGAAAAAGATGACAAAGAAAGCCGACTTCATTCACATGATACAGGTTGGTGTTGGCGACGCAGTGCTTCTGTATTTTTGACACATCTAGGTCATATTCATTCTGTGGCGCTCCATAGCAATTAATCCCATTAGAACATCTGTCTAGCATAGCGTTATAATTAGTTGCTCTGTGAATCCAGTTACCAGCTCATTATCTGTGGTGAAATCGACAGATGCTGTACTATGTGAAGGATCCTGGAGCTACCGTCAGCTTCTTCCAAAGTCTCCTCAACAAGAATGGGAAGCTTCTTATCATCCTAGTCTCTGGTAAGTGGATCTAATCTTTAATCACGATGTTCTCTCTGGTGTGTTCTGGTTAGTTATGCTGTATGTAGTCATTGTACTCATTGCGTATATACATACGCTTATAGGGTTGAAAACCGGTTTAACAATGATATCAGTTAAAACTACTACTAAAACAAACACAAATGAAAACACTGGTATATACAATACATATTTCTCATGGAAAAACATTTTATTTCAGTAATAGATTCAGTAGTGATTTCCCTTGTGTTAATGTGGTTTTGTTTTCATTTGGTGAACCATCCTCCATTGCTTGCACTTTCTCAAGGGATGGCAATGTTGGTTGGTCCGCCACTTTGATCCATACTGAATTATATCAACAATTTTTTAATGAGTTTTCATGAATTTTCGCACAGACATTTATGGTCCTCAGTCAATGAATCCTACTGACTTTGGTGATCCCATGACTTTTCTTCTAGTGCCACCAACAGGCCAAATTTTTTACTTATTCTTAACATCCAGTGAATGCCAATTAGAAAAGGTTAGACAAGCTAACACGCTAAACTAAGACAGTGACGATGGTGAGCATTACCTGGTGGACATTGTCGTTGCATGTTAGCTTGCTGATATTAGCATGTCTGTCCGCACTTTTGGCCGGTACTGTGGGTACAGTCTCACAGAGTTGCTGACATGACTGTAGACTCTTACTCATGTTTTCATGTCGTCCATTCAAGAGGAGAGTGGGTGGGGAAAGCTGTGGAAGGCATACAAGGAGCAGCTTTGTAACACGGAAATAAGTCAGTGTGTGACCGCCGGAGACATCAAAGGCTTCCTGGACTCCAATGGAGTGAGCTACAAGAGCTACGAGCTGCCATCCCAACTGGATATCACCGAGTGTTTCACTGAAGGCGATGAGAAGGGAGAGCTGCTGCTTGATTTTCTCACGGAGGTGCTGGACTTCAGTAGGACGGCCTCACCTGAGCTGAAAGCTGGCGTCACGGAGTTGCTTCGACACCCAGACTGTAGTGTGGTGTCTGACGGCAAAGTTATCTTCAACAACAATCTTGGAGTGATAGTCTTAGATCAGCTCTCTTAAAAACAGTTGGTTAGTATAATGAATGTGAAATGTGCCGTATTTTGGTAACATAGCTGTTGATTTTTAAACAGCTTGATTGTTCAAAATTATACATTGTATCTTATAATGTATGTAATTAACAAGCTTTTAGCATATGTGGGAAATACCTTGTTTTATGACCTGAACTATCTCCGTCTATTTTGATTTTGATACGTTCTCTAACAGCACTTATTTTGGGTTAATATGGTATTAATTATAAATGTGTATAATGTGCTATGCTTGGGCAAATTGAATATTAGCTTAATTGTATTTTTTTTTTAATGAACAAGGTTTGTTTCATTGTCATGATCAAATTTTCTAACGAGTATTACAGTTTTAATCAGCTTCAGATTCTAACATCATATAATTTTAATGGGCTACAGTTGGCTGGCTGTGTGGCCAACCCCATTACACTGCTGCTCTCCCTGGATCAAATTACTTTGGAAATATAAAAATAAATGTTAAATTGAGCATTTAATGTTTTCCATGGAGACTGAACTCTTAATTTTAGATAAGATGAACACTCCCATGAGAGTGTATAAACCAACCAGTCAAGTACTATATGGGTTTTATTCAAACTGTGATAACTCTAAACAACTCAAATGTAATTATACTCCAAAAAAACCTAACCTGTACCAGTGGTATGTACATACTGATACATGCGATATACAGTGGGATGCACAAGTCTGAGACCACATCGGGAAAGTGGTCTGGGCTGTATTGGTTGGACAAACACAAGTACTATGGCAGCAGCTGCTCTCAGTCTTTGTCATCACCCAGAACGATTATTCCTGATATAGCTGAGGTGTTGGCACCATCTGGAGGGCAGCGTCTGTAACCTAACTGTAAAATATAGGAGTGGCCATATAAAGGGTCCAGGACAGGTAAAATGACAGTGAATAGATCACTTTTTTTTTAAGGTTGTGTTTGACTGACACCACACTGACAACAAGCACTGGAGCTCAATCCCAGATCTGTCAACTTCCCCTTTCTACAGGAAAGTTGGTGACCACTCTTCCTTCTGCATGAACATGTTAAGTTGCAGAGAGGCCTTGTGTTGTTACTCTCTTTATTTTATCTGGTAAGATAAAGACACTGTCTCCATAAATTACATCACAAATTGTGGCATCCAAGCCAGATTTAAATTTAAAGCAATTCACTTTTAGTTATATTCAAGGGCAAAAAGGAGCCACTTGAAAATACAGTGATGGCCTCAGGTGCTTTTTAAATTCCAAATGTCTTTCACAATGTGTCACCTGCTAGTTGACTAATGAGAATACTTTTATGTGCAGAAGAACTGCCCATGACATTGTGGTTTTTAATATGAGCTGATTTGTTTCATTTAATTTGTTTCATAACTAAACTGTCTGTGTGTGGACTGTGGGAGGAAAACGGTTCACCCAGGGAAAGGCTCCAGCCAGATGCTGGTGGTTTCAAACCCAGCAGCTCATTGAAATAAATTCCCACTGAAACTTTCCTTTCCTATGAAAGTAAACGATAAGGTTGATCTAGTAATTGTCATGAGATTCCAATAGAAATGTAGCAGCACAGCTGCAGCCGGCTCAGCCAAAGTTCATCTTTCAAGGGTTATGCAACGCTTATGGGAAGGACCCAGTCAGCCTGTGGGAGGGGGAGAGTGTTGTAGCTCTGCAACTTGAAAGAGTGGGAAAGCAATTGACTCAGTGTCCTTACCCTCCACACATTCAAGGTAATTGTTAAATACTTACAATGTACAATTAGTGTTTGCTGAAGTGATTTTAATTCAGCTCAGCAGCTTCTTAAAATCAGCGCAGCACTTTTTAGACAGTCATCTTTAGAAAAACTCTATGCTGTTCATTGAATTTCAAGCCTCTATGTGTAATGCATTGCAGGGATCAGCCATGGCTGCAGAGGCAAAGCAGTCGTGTTATGAGGGCAGTGGTGTCCAAAGCTTTCAGTTCTACCTGGAAAAGTCAGGAGAACACGAGGCCATTCTCCAGTGTGTTCAGAGCATCCTGCCAGGAGAATTTAAAAGGTACAACAAAAGAGGTTGCTATTCTGCTTTTGCTTTTATCATCTTTTTTACTTTTTTCTCTACTCCCAGCAGAGGCGTTATGGGTGCTTTCTTTCTGACTTTTTGTGCTTTTTGAAGGAGTGGATCATTTAGGTCATTATCTGAGGTCTCAGTTAATGACGTCTCTCAAAAGTTACAGAATGTCTTTTCAAAGGGGGATGAAATTGCCAGTGCTTTCATGCTGGCACAAAGCTGCCAGTATTGCTAACACAATCTGCTGCCATTCCTGTTGGTCAAAAGTCCACTTTTTTTGTGCTTGTGCCCATTTTCCGTATCAAAATAACCCTGATAAGGCAGAGGCTGGTGACATGGCCGAGCAACACAGTGCAATTTTGTTACCATTGTGGCATTCAATATTTTTGTTTTGTTTTTTTAAATGCACTTATACAACTTTTAATATGATTAAGGCAGAGTCTGTTCTGAGTGATTCTTACCAGCAATGCCATTCACATCTGCTTGTAGGATTTACTGTTAACGCCTTGTAAATTTCTGCTTCCATGCCCATATGTGCTTTCTATATGAAGAGTTACGTTTTGACACAAATACACATTGGTTAATTAGAAAGTACATAATCACATGAATTGCACACACAAAGACCACAAATACATGTATTCATGAAATACTCTCAAAAGCTATTCATAGTGAATAGTTGCCAAATTCTTGGTATTAATCAAAAACTTAGAGACACACAGATATTGTACAGTACAGATGTTATGTGCCATTGGGTTATTCAAAGTTATGTATTTTATCTTTTTTTTTCTCTTCTCTCGTGTGTTGATGTAGAATTGGAGCAGGTAAAAGCGGCCTGGATGTCCTTGGCGTTGGAAGTGGTGGAGGTATGTGATGAACTGGTAATGGTAACGTGAACATATATTGTTGTAGTGGTTTGTTGTGGTAGTTTGGGTTTAGTTACCTTCTATAAACCAAACAGGCTCCTGTTAAACTGATCATCATGCTCATCATAAGGAAGAATTTACAGTAATGGACACCGCTGTCAAAGTTAGCATAGTTTGTAATGGGCCTTATAGAGGTCAGTGAGCAAACACATAGTGTCACTCTGCACACTTACAAATACGCATGTCAAATATGCTAAATGTAGCGTATTTGACATGTTTCATCAGTTTTGATTGTTTCAGAAATGTTTGCACTACTTAGTTCAAAACCTTTTTGGGGATAGATTTTTTCACATTGAAGCAGTAGTGCTCAGCAGCAGTGGGATTTCAAAATCTAAAGACTTCCTGGTTTATTCCAGGGGAGTTGGATGTCCAGATGCTCTCTGTACTGCAGTCTACATTCCCTGCTCTTCCTATCACTGCTGACATTGTGGAGGGCAGCTCTCAGCTCTCAGATAACTTCAAAGGTATCAACAATTCAAAACACTATTTGTCGTTTTTTCTCTACCTTTTCTTCCTGAGTAGAAATAGAAAATGCTTTTAAAAGTTTCTTCTTCAGTAACACACCACAGAATAACATCGAATTTGATCCAGTGTGTGGCTGGAAAACAGGTATGATTGTAAAATCAGCTCGAACTTCTGCGTCAGCATTAAGGCTTTGTAAGTTATTCTTATATTATTAACAGTAACATTAGAAAGTATTCAGGCTTCTTCACTTTTTGCACACTTTATTCTGTTCTAGATTTAGTTTTACATGGATGAAAGTGCCATTTTTGTCGCTCCATTCAACACTCAATTACGCATGATCACAAAATGAAAACAAGTTTTTGTAAAATTACTAAAAATCAAAAAGTATCCATACTCTTTACTGTGACTCTAAATTGAACTGAGTTGCATCCTGTTTGCTTTAATTATCCTTGAGTTGTGTCTCAAACTTGACTGGTGTCCACCTGCGGCAAACTGACTTGATTGGTCATATAGTTTAGAAAGGCACAGACCTGTGTATATAAGATCCCACATAAACAACTCTCTGTAGACCTCTGTGATAAACCTGTGGTGAGCTGTAGATCTGGTTAAGGCTATAAGACCATCTAAATCTTTGAGTGTTCCCAGGGGCATAGTGGCTTCAGTAATTGTGACCAAACTGACAAACCAGGCAAGAATGGCCGTGGTCAGAGAGGTGACCATGAACCCATGATCACTCTAACAGAGCTTCAGAAGTCCTCTGCAGAGATGGGAGATCCTGGAACCATCTCAGCTACACTGCTTCTATCAGACCTTTATTGTTGAGTGGCTGGATGGACGCCAGTAAAGGATATATGACAGCCTGCTTAGAGTTTGCCAAGTGGCGTTTAAAGGACTTCGAGAGCATGAGGAAAAAAATCGTCTGGTCTGATAAAACAAAAATAGAACTCTTCGGGCAGAACTCCAAACACTATGTCTGGCGTAAACCAGGTGCTATCATCACTCATCACCTGGCTTATTCCAGGTAGTGGCAGCATCATGCTCTGGGGGGGGCTTCTCAGCAGCGACAGGGAGACTTGGCAGAACTGAGGGATGGATGAACCCAAATACAGAGAGGTCTTAAAAAGAAAACCTTAGACTGAGACGACAGTTTACCTTTCAGCATGACAGTGACCTGAGGCACACAGCCAAGAAAACGCTTGAGTCACTTCGGGACAATCTCTGACTGTCTTTGAGTGGCCCGGCCAAAGTCCAGGCTTAAACCCTACACAACATCTGTGGAGAGACCTGAAGATGGCAAGTCACAGATGCTTGAGAGGATCTGCCAGGACGAAGGGGATAAACTACCCACATCCAGATGTGCAAAGCTTGTAGAGACTTACCCAAGAAGACTGGAAGCTGTCATTTCTTTAACTTCTTCAAAGTACTGGATTTATAGTCTGAACACTTTGGTAATTAAGCGATATCAGTTTCTGATTTTTTTTTTTTTTTAATTCATGTTATTGATTGTAGAATGATCGGCAAAAATGGCAATTTTATGGATTTAAAATGAAATATACAATACAATAAAGTGTGCAAAAAGGGAAGGAGTCTCAGCACTTTCTGGGGCCAATGTATATCCATATGGGGACACATCTGATGGCTCTGAGATATCTGCTGATGTTAACTTTCATCTGAATAAACATCTGTTTTTTCTTTGTTTGGGGTCGAAGCATCATGGATCCACACATTGTCTGAACCAAGAATTTAGCAATCATTGCTGCTTTAGCTCAGGCTGCACTCAAACCTCTTATTTTCCTTATTTCCACATTGGTTTTTGATACTAACACTGACTACGGTACCCACAAAGCTTTGCAAGTCAGTTGAGGAACTGCATGCTCCTAATGGATTGCAAGCAGCTTAACCTTGTATTGGTTTTGTATTGATCAAAGTCTGTGCTTAGGTCATTGCTTGTGAAATTAAATGTTTCAATGTACTATACACAATATATATACAGCATACAGTATCTCAGTGTTACTGACTGCTTTACTTTCTCTGTTCTCTTTATATCCAACTTTTAGCTTTGGTATCAAAGACCACCAACCTTCAGAAGATCACATTCGCTTGGCATGTCATGCACAGTGAGGACTATGAGAAGCAAGTGAAAGCAAAGGGAGACGTGAAGAAATTTGACTTCATACACATGATTCAGGTGTTATAACTCTGCTTTTTGGACATTCAGTTTAAAAATTATGTGATGGCAAGAAGATGGTGGGTTTACTTTCTTGTCTTATCTACATGTTGTCCTGCAAGTTAGGTGGACTAAAGAGAAAACAGTTGGTAGGATGTCAGTGTCTCACATTGTGCGAGCAATTTGATTTATTCAGTTCCCTACTACATCATTTGCTGCTGTTTGCATTCATTGGTGAACACCTTGGGAGCAGCGCATTTGCATGCCAAACAAAGCTATACAACTAGTACACCAACTAGTTAGACATCCTGTAACTCTAGTGTTCCTATCATACCTACAGTGAGTGAAAACACTTAAAAATATGTGCTTGCACGTATTCAATCTTCCTTTAATGTATCCCTTTGTATATATTCAATCTTCCTTTAATTGGAAAATTCCAATTAAAGATTCCCCACAACTCTCTCCTTAACAGATGATCTACTATGTGAATAACCTCGCTGAAACTATCAAGTTCTACCACAGTCTTCTAAAAAACAATGGCAGACTTATGATCATCATTGAAACAGGTAAGAAGATTTTAATTCAGTTTAATCTGAGTCTGCTATAAAACAATTTTATTCAGATTATTGCAATATATATTTACAATTCTTATATAATTACTGTAAAACCATGAGACCGTGATCAATGTGTCTAGATCACTGAAAGTTTTACCTTGTTTCCCATAAGCCCTGTTGCCTCCTGCTCTTCTGTCTCCTCACATGATCTTTACTTAAAAGCAAAGACAATATAATCTGCATTTAATTTCCCCGGGTCAATAATTGTACTTACTTATTTTAAGATTAACGCATAACATAAACATTTTGTTACTATAATTAGTGTATTTTTGAATCTCATACTAAAGCCAAAGGTGGCTGGGACACCCTGTGGAAGACGTACAAGAAGGAGCTCTGCATCGACGCCATCACAGAGTACCGCTCATCAGCGGAGGTGCTCGCATGCCTAAAGAGCCAGGGTCTGAAATATGAGGAGCACATCATTCACAACACCTTCGACATCACTGAGTGCTTCGATACGAGCAGCGCGACTGGAGAACGTCTGCTGAATTTCATGACAGCCAGAGATCACTTCTACCAATCCTTCACCCCGGAGATCAGAGCAGGCATGTTAGACCTTCTCAGAAACAAGTGCAGCACTGAGAAAGATGGCAGGGTATCCTTCAACAGCAGTTTGAGCTGCATTCTCATTTATGCTTGAGTACATAATTCCTCTTACATTCAGTTAACGCTGATATTTCTTCACATTAACAGTGTAGCTGTGTCTCCATTCAGAGGAGGCATTTGAATAAAGGATTGCGTCACAGCGGCACGACAAGGCTGTCCTATTTCGAAGGCTCCTTCAACTGCAGCCGAGAAATGTGTCCCTCATTTCCCTGGCAACAAAGGATCCAGCAAGTAGATCCTTGGCAGCTAAACCTATCCCAAGATTCATTGCGCGAATCACTTTCAAAAGAATTTTCCACAAACAAAGCAGAGGCTGAGGATGAATAAGAAATCCTCTGTAGACCTGACCGTTTCCTTTCAGTTCAGCCTTTGCAGCTTACATTGGCTGGACCACGTCCTTTGAAAGATACGGCCCCTGAATTGAGACAACTTATATTTCCCTTTTGCTAAAATTGACTATTTGCTGTAGTTTTGAGTCTCTTCAGCCTATATACACCAAACCTTTTATGATGGTTTACAAAATTATCAATAAAAACAATTTATGCACTATATGATGATTAAAATGGCTGCCAAAGACTGTTCATGCTTTACAAAGCTTTATATCTTTAGAAAACCAACTAAATAGTCTTTATTGACTGACACACAATTTTAGCTATGCAGGAATCTTGAATCAATTTCATCGACGCTAGATGGACCTTTTTCTAACATATGGAGAAATTTATTATTATGACCTTTAATAATAGAGCCAATATTTTGGATTTCACGACTGCAGCTTTAGTGTTTCACTGCTCTCACGGTTTTCTTTTTTTTTTTTAAATCAGTTAGCAACTAGTTTGACCAGCTAGAAAGGTAGCCCCAGTACCACAAGGTCCCATAGAAAAGCTCAGGGAAGTGGCTGCACGCTCCAGTTTGACTGAGGTGGGGCGGTTTATCAGAAATACATTTGCAAACCCAACCAGTTAATTGGCTTCCTGTAAAATTGAAAAATACAGTTTGAAAACACTTAGGATAAAACATAAATCTCACCTTTGTGTCGCTTGAAGTTTGTTTTCAAGAATGGAATGAACTTGCTGTTGCTCTTGTGTCAGATAGCCACACCCTCTTCAACTGTGGTTCTCACCAACCTTTAAGTAGCAGCCTCCATTGTGTCCATTGCTGCACTAGAGAACTGACTTGGACAAGCAACATAATGGTGAGATTTATGCTTTATCTGAAGCATAAATTTCATCATTTGTAAACAGTATTAATACTTACAGGATGAGGAATAACTAGTTGGGTTTGCAAATGTATGTCTGGTTAACTGCAGTGCAGCACATGGGTGCTTCCTGGAGCTTTTCTATGGGACCTTCTGTGACTCCAGATGTTAGTGGAGGCTAAAAACAGAGCTAAGAGGAGTAAATATTACACCTACATTTATCAGTTGGTCAGAAACATGGCTCCAAATGAATGCTACTGTTGCTCTGTATCTGCTGTATGTATAAGTAGGCAGCTGTTCGCTTGCAAGTCTGCAACATTAAATCAGTTAGAGTAAGTGTAAGCATGTAAATAAAGTTAAAGGGATCTCATGTGTCTCTACACAGCAGCTTTGTTTGGGGCTGTGACATTCACTCCGTGGGAGTCTTAACAGAGCTGCTAGTTAGGTAGCAGTTTGTGTCTCTTGTCTCATGTAAAAAAAAAAAAAACCTTTTACTCACTTTTACATTGTGACAAAGCGAATCTAAACTAAAGCACCACATGAGCTTATCCAAAACCTTACCCCCTCTGCCATGTTAATACAGAGCACCAGACTAGTTTTATTTCTCGGAAGATGTGAGCACCTTTCATTGTCCAGCCTTAAATACACCCACTGTTTACAATTTCTCAGTGTATATGGGTGAGAAATTCATTCAAAAGCAAAACTAAGAAGACTGCTGCCAATTCATTTGTGACGAATAATAATAAACTAACTAATAAATGTCCAGTATTATTAGAGAGACCTGGATAAGTAGTAAAAACTACAGACTTTTGAGTCTCCCTCTGATGCTGCTCACTATAAATCCAGCAGATGGTACTACACATCTGAATATTCGAGTGAGTGTGCGTCTGTGTTGTAATGCAGTAACTCCAGTAGATGGCACTCTTCCCTTACATTTATATGTGGCATTACAGCCAAGAGTGAGAACACCAACTTTTATTACACATAATCAAAAACAGCATGTCTAATGTGTGGAAAATAATTCTCTTGGAGTCATTTGTTAGTTGACTACTGCATTTGAAACTCCCACTCAGCAGGCTAACACAGGGACATTTCCACAGTAACCGTCGCACTAACACCATGCTGTTTGCTGTGGCTGCACGCACACAAAATTCCGTCAAACCGCTGAGGTCTTGTCTCAAGCTATCTTGCAAATGTATTCTGGCTGCTCATTTACCTCATTAGCTTTAATAGGTCAGTAATTGAAATTCATCAGAAATTCTTGTCAGTGCACTCCCCCCTGATGTCAGTGGGGTTTCAGCACCTGCTCAGGCTCCATTACCGGGGGTCCTCGCTGGGCCCTCTCATACCACAGAGTGACAGAGTATTAGTCACTGAGATAATCAACCTCAAGACAGTGTTTGCCGCTAATGCTCATCAAGAACTATTTACTTCACATGCCAGTTGGTGGCTGATCAAAGACAAAGAAGTTCTCTGCTCGATAAATGTGATGAGATGTTAACAGATCACCTCGTTTTCCTGGTGACTGATTATGCAGAAGTGCTGAACAGCTGGATATCGTTTTTATTTACTGTCTGCGGCATGCTTATTCGCCGATGACATAATGACAAGCCATGTCTCTCCTGAGTGCCTGATGTACGTTTACATTTCCCCATGAACCTCATCCGGCATGATATTGTGCGGCTGATGCACCATGCTGAATCCGTAACCACTTCCTCGTCACGATACAGGTCAGACATTGCAGCTGTGCCAAAAAACGTCGACTTGGTTGTGAGAAGCATCCAGGTGAGAGCCTTCTTATTCAACACAGCTTTTTTCAGTCCATCTGTCTAGAGATCAGAGCCGAACCTCCAGCCTCTGGCTCTGAGGTGCTCGTTAGTGTACCCTTACTCACCTTTAGTGTAATGAGGAAACAGGCCATGTGTTCGTATTATGTCTTCATCGGAGCATGCTTTACTTTATTTATTCTGATGTAGAGTATAAGCTGCTCATTCTGTATGTCTAATAGTGAGCTCGGTATTATACATTTTGTATGTCTTATGTATTAATTTCTGAGAGTCTACTTGTTGCCTTTCAGTGCTGAGGCTTAATGCTGAGAAAATCCTTGACTTCAGGTACACCAAGGCCGCCTTCGCTCTGCTGGAATAAATGAAATAAATGAATGAGGTTCGGCATCAAAACGACAGAAATTTTGCCATTAAAGAAAATAACACCTACACCATTTAAACACAAAAGTAAAGCAAGACATATTCTGCAAAAAAAAAAAGAAAAAAGAAAACTGTACAAAACATTATTCTTCACAAGACTTAAACAACTGACTTCTCCTAACACCACGTAGCACCTTAACGCCCACTGCACCCAACAAAATTATTACAAAACAAAAGTAAAGATTCCTGATATTTTGTTGAAGACAGATTCATGCCTAATGTTTTTACACTGAAGAGATGTTAATACTGCACAATGTGCTCAGTGTGGACCCGCTACAGTAAATTCATCATTTTGTGAAATCACTTCCAGATGATCTCTCTGGTCATAGATTCAAAAGCTCATTAAATTAATAATTACCGGACACAACATCAATTTATGAGAAGATACAGGGACTAAACTTAATCCTGACCTCCATCTGTACATTTATGACACTGCTGCCTACATCCCACTTTCTTTGAATGGCAAAACACTAATGGCATTTTGGTATTTTTCCTTAGCTGGATATTCGCTTTGGCCAAATTGACACTTCAGATGTCTATCTTCTTTAACACAGCTCCTCTCCCCTGGTCCCCTCTGTAGGGAGAGCCAGTATCAGGCCAGAGGCGTCTTCTATCAGCCATCTTGTCAGTGTTTAGACCCCTCTGAGACCAGAGCAGGACATAAACTGGCCCTAAAATACATCACACACACTGTAATGGGCAGAGGCTGCGGCCAGGCCTTGAAATATAGCTCTGATACCGGTGCTGTAAATGGCTGGCCTCTGTAGCATATTTCATTCTGGAGAATTAGTCCTGTTTAGCAGCTGCTGTTATATAGCAGCTGTCTTGCAGAATATGGCTGTTTGATTGATGATTCAGAGGATTTTGTCTCCTTTTTAAAATTCTGTCTAACATGAATTAAATTGGTACAAAAATAAAAGGGGGAGGATGGAAATTCCAGTTTCAGAATTTCTTTTTCTTTTGCAGATGTTGATTTGTGCTGCAGAAAAGTGACTTGGAGGCTTAAATCAATCCAATGCGATTAACCACAAATCAGAAAGGGTGGAATGGGGTGACTCTGCTCTAATCAAGTTTACCTTTGTCTGTCTCATTAATCTAGCGATTCGAGGCCTTATAGTCCGATCTCCAGTTTTGTTCCTGTGGGTGTGAATACGGAGAGTTTGCCACAGATAAACGATGGCACCATATTTATTCTGCATGCCACATATTGAACTGGAAGTGTGAGAGATAAACCAGGCCAAAAATGCCATTAATTGACCCCCTCTGTTCATACAGTATCTCGATCAATTACAGATAACACATAACATTTAGTGAATTCATAAATTATATATTTTAGGTTAGGCCTTTTGTTTTTGTGCTGCGAACTGTGAAACTTCTCATGTGGAGGGAAGAAGTTGAAATGAAAAATAGGCTACTTCAGAAGAATTTTATATGTGCCTGACAAATGGTGATAACGATTTTGAGAAACAACTTGATATTGACTCTAAGCCATACTCTTTTAAGCCCATATTTGCTCATTTGATAAAAAAGAGTCACTGTCACTTGTTCACTTTGTCAACCGGAAGAGTTCCTGAGGGTGTGATCCTCCTTAATTACACTCAGTGACATTTACCCTCACCAAACGCCCCAATTCCCCTCACATGGTGCAGAGTTTGGGGGTGTGCTTGTCACTTACTGTTGTGGCATGTGGAAGGAAAAACAAGAACGCCTTATGCAAAGCCACTTGTTTGTCTCATGAAGTTTCTGCTCCGATGACTAAGCTTAGGTTGATACATCGGTTATCAGAAATGAAACACTCTTTTTTATTAACTGACAGACGTCACTGATATGAATGATTGAGCCACACCTACTGCATGTATCTTTTTTTTTTCGTCTTTTTTTTTTTTTTTCTCAGTGGATTCAATAAAGGAAAATAAAGTTTAGTTAAGTGATGCTATTGCAAAGACGGAAATCTGTAAACACTGAGAAATGATTCTATCCAAATGGCCAAATTAAAGATATGGAATATTACCGTACTGACTATCAGTGACTCCAGCGTATCGGCAGAGGCCTCTAAAATCTCTTATCAGCTGAACCCTGCTGTGTTTTATTCCTCTTATTACTGAGGGTGATGTCTGTCTCTCCTGCAGCTCTGTTAGTGAACAGATTCAGGACTTGCACTAAAAACTGATCATGACAGAGCAATCCTGCCAGAAGTTAATACCAGTAGCAGGGATATTTGTACTTAATCCCTGTCATGAGAAAAAGAAAATAAGACCTTACATTTCCCTGCAGATCTGCTCTGGCTTTATTATTCTTCAGTGAATTAATCACCTTATATCTCGTCTTTTGCTTTTATTAAATGCTGTTTCTGGCTCACATCAATTCATTGTCTCTTAAATATCCTCCTTCTCGTGGGTGTGAGCTTGATGAAGTTGGAAACTTTTTGAAGCTCTATTTAAAGTACAGATCCCCGGAGCGACCCCTCTGCCTAAATAACTTACGATCAGGTTCCCCGGGTCCTTCCATTTTATTTGGCCTCGCCAGTGTTCTTGACTAAACCCATCCTAATGAAATGTTCTGCTAAATTGTCAAACGGTTCTGTTTTCCATCCATAAAAAAGGTGTTTACAGCCCTGGTGAGAATCCAGAAACAATAAAGATGGTTGTTTAACTTGATAAATCACGGTGCAGGTGAATTGGAGGTATTCGCCATCTCATTTAGGAGCTGGGAGTCATTCTGAAGCTAGCTCACTTCTAATAGAGACTGGGACGCTTTGAGGAGTTTCCTTGCAACACTGATTACCAGTGAATCACTGCAAATTTGTGATCAGTGTTTCTGATGTACAATTTTTTATAGAATTCTGAACCATTCGAAATCATTAACCTGGAGCTTGACTCAACAATTAAGTTCCTGCAATAAACAGGCGGATGATTTGCAGCAACCAAGTTATGAACATATGTCTGATGTTATTATGAGAAGATGATGGAGTTTGGATTTTGGAGTTAGGTTGCGTTCCCCTGCACTCTACACCTGCTCCATTTGTTGCAGCCGTGATCAGATATTTGTGTGTACAGCATTTTTTTTTTCACCTCTCAGTTCTCACAAGGTTCGATTCCACTCGCAAATCAATACAGGCATTGATGGGCGTCAGATAAAACCATTATGGCAACCAGCTGTAATTTTTCAGCAGAATTGATTTCATTTTAAATGATCCATGTACATCCAGCGGAGCACACCACCACTGTGAGTGTGTTTTACCTTGACTTCATGCGAGAGAGACATTATTCATCACCAGCAGAATGTCCCTTCTTCACACCCCAATAAAAAGCAGAGTAATGAAGCTTCTGTGGGCGCTGTCACCCCAACACTGCTTTATAAAGGATGACACAATTATATTTTACCAGCTCACCAAAAATGCTGACAAGCCTTGGTTCAATAAAATGCAATCTGTAGCGAGAGAAGCATGCTGGTTTCTTTGCTCAGGAGTCATAGCTCATGAACTACAAGGTGCCGTTGCCTTGGGAAGCTCCTCCAAGAACGTTTTCTCCTGACAATTAAGCCAGAAAAAAAAGTGGGTGTGTTGATATTAGGAATGAAGAGTGATATATCAGTATTTGTCATGCTCTCGTATCCTGTGCAACATATTTTCTCTTGCTGGGAAATAGCTTCACAGGTCTGTTAGCAGGCAAATGTGATCTCCACATTTTCCCCTCTCAGAAATGCATAAACAGGAATGACATTTGCCTCTGAGCAAACAGAGGCTAATGCTGCATTACCGTCAATCAGTCAACTTGGTAAATGTTTGTCTAAAGTATGATGGATGATGTGTCGACAACATTAAAAGGCAACCGCTTCCTAAACCTGAAATCTTGCATATTCAGAGACAGCCGGCGTGATGCTCCAGACAGCCGACCGCCGACGCCCTGCTGCTTGACGCTTACCAGCGGCAGGATGTGGCTGATTCTTAGCGGACGGCATGTTTTTTCCTTGGAGAGAGACACATCTGGCCTTGGATAATCTCTCCTTAGTCTTCTGCTGTGTAATACATGCAAAGCTCTGCTCCATGTAATTCCCCAACTGCTCTTTTTTTTTTCCCTTGACAAGGGTAAAAAAGACCAGTAGTAAGAAGTATATTGCATGTTTTTTTAACCCACTCTCACTGTTGCCAGGGTTAGGTTTACACTATATGAATGTTAAAAAGAATATGAGTTATAAAAGTACATGTAAGGCATAATAACAGGTTTCTCTTTGTGCAGATACTTTCTTATTCCATTCCTGATTCTTAAAACCAAATAAAAAATAAATTTTAAAATGTGCATCGGTGAGCAAAATACAGTAATCACTGGAAAAGTAATGCAGCAGCAGGCAGCTGGGAATGTGGTGGTATTGTATAGTTATTCATTAGCATTCCTGCTAGCATGCAAGTAATACATAAAAACGTCATAATTATGGTTTGTGAAAGGAAATCAGGACAAAATTGAGATTGAACGTCATGCAATGTTAATGGTAATGAAATGAGCGGTGCGTGGCCAGATGCCTCGAGCCTTAGCACTATAATATGTACTAGCAGTGTCTCACTTGTTTATTTATTAACAGAGGAATTGTCTGCTTCACTTGCTATCACTGAGGCTTGACAGCTACAGAGTCCAGGTGATGCATGAGCCAATATGTGGACTGGAGAGAGCTCAACGTCGCACATCAATATGAAAATCAGTTTCTGGTAGAAATAGCCCAGGGCAGTACATCCAGCCTCAAAAAGTGACTAATCTTAGGGTCATAAACCCTGCACAAGAAGCCCAGGGTCTTTTTTAGAGAGACAGAACTCAGAAATGCCATCATTTTCCATCCCACAAGCCAAGGACCTCGCTCCTTGCATTAGCAGATTTCTTTTAATAGTGTGTGAAATAGCAGGGTTGCCAGAACTAAGCAAGAGCAAATAAAAGAGAGAGTGAAGGGGATTGTGAAAGGTGACCTTAGTCTCTGGAGCGGCAGATTAAAAACTTCAAATGCTCTGCCAGAGGCTGTCCTAAAGAAACAAAAAGACCACAGGCACGATGTTACAGTAGATGGAGGTGGCTGCCAAATATCATCTTCTTACAGAGAGGGATTATGAATTTCACAAGGCAATGGTGGTCCCATTGGTGAGAATATTAGTTCACATATTGTGTACCAGATCTGCATATATTTCTGTTTATTTTTTCTTCTCCTGACTTTCAGAACTTGGTAGCAGTGGTCGGGTTCTGAAACAAACCACACTGTTCGGACTATTTTCAAATGTCCAATTTTTATATAAAATCTTTTTCATAGTACGCTGAATGTGAATCACACAAAGAACCAACTAAACTTAAGTTAGTGATTTTTTTTTTCAAGTTTTAATGTTAGCCAGCACAACTGTGTCTATATGACTATGACTCATTCTGTTAAACAAAACTGTTGCATTGCAGCAACTCACAAAATGCTTAGTGTTGCAGAATTTTTTTTTAATATCTATTTTTAATTTAATAGGCACATGTAACTCCCACAAAATGAGACATTTTAACAGGATTCATGTCCTGTGGTTTGGACAATTGTAAAGATAAAATAACAACATTGCAAATGTTTGGGGGAAGGTAATGTTCAAATAGTTTTCAAGCAGGAGTTGTTGCATGCTGGTAGTATAGCAACAGCTTTCATTTGAAAGAATGGACATTGCACTTTATAGGTGACCAGGCAGCACTTCTCCAGTGGCTTGATAATAACTCCGCTCTCTTAATTACAGACTCGGCTTCCCAGAGAAATAAAAAAGAAAAGCAAGAAAATGATTTTACTCATGAGGAAAGTGAAACAATGGCTCTCCAAATCCTTGAATGGATTTCTATCTCAAAGCTCAAACCATCTCCACGGTTTGAACTGTAGCATCGCCGGGTGCTTTAATTACTGTTCAATGACTTTACTCTGAGTCCTTGGCCTAGTTTAGATTCCTTATCAAAAAAACAGCCATGCACTGAGAAAAGATTACTTTTTAAACTTTGGGAAGAGGGGAGGGCAGACAGAAAACAAGCTAATGCTGTTGCACAAATACATGGAAGGGGACACAGCCCAGAGCCATTTGGAAAGCAATAGCCCTTTCCAAGATGTGGCATCGGGCTGGCATCCACACAGCTCTTAAATTCCTTTTCTCGAGCCAGATGGCTATGGAATTACACATTTTTTAATCTAAAGCATGAACCTCGCTAGGCTGGGGGAAATCTTCTTGGGATAGCCATTTTGGATTTATTTGCAGAGGAGACCGTCTCTTGCCCTGGGGGCCACATTTGATGGTAAATATGAAGTTTGACACTGAATGTCCTGAGTCCACTTGGTTCTACTCTGAGAGATAAGTCAAACCCACAAACTTTCCCAGCATGCTCTAAATGGAGCCAAGCAAACACCTTGCCTTGCTGCTTAGTTTGAAATACACTTAACAGCCTAAATATCAATATATGAATATGAGCAGGTCCTGAAGACTCATGTTTAATCGATACAGAAACAAGGGGAGGTTTTGTGCAGACTATTTCTTGGCATATCGTCTTGTCCTGAGCAAAGACAAGCTGGCACAAAACCCCCCGCAAAAATGGCAAACTGTTGCTCTTACATTACACTTTTTGTACAAATTAAACATATAATATAATAATGACATTATTCAGTGAACTTTAGAGGTGCTGGTAGGCAGATGTTGTTACTGTTGGACAGAAGCAGGTTTGCTAAGCTAAACTAACTGGCTGCTGCTGTAGCCTAACTGTATATTAATGGATAAATAGGAGAGTGGTATCTATCATCATATCTAACTCTGGTGGAAAGCAAATAATTGTATTTCCCAAAATGCTGCACCTTTCTCTTAAGCTTGGAAACATATTTTATAATCCCTGTTCATTTTGTTAACTTGCAGATTTTATCACCACACATTACATATTCCATTGTTAATAAAAATCACTTTTCTATGAAAGTTATTTGGAGCTGATACGTGTTGAGTGGAGTCTTGTTTTCCCTCTCAAAGCTTTGAAGCACCTGTTCAGAATGAGTGTGAAACTGCTCTGACTGTTGTGGACTGGTAAAAACACTGGCATAGTGTTGATTGCTATTCTCTCAGTTACACAGACAATCTACATCCCTCAATATATATATGCTGAATCAATACTAGATTCAGCTGACATTTTGCAGTGGGCTTACAGTGTGTTCATGCACACAAACCCCTGACCTACAGTAGCTGACACATTTAGTTGAGGGGCTAGTCTTTTTTACTTGAGGAGACATTTCTAATTTTGTAAACAAAAGAAAAGTCTGAGAGGTGCTTGGCGGTCTTTCCACTCCGTGAATGCAACATAAAGCAATGCACTTAAAGGTTAATTAGAAAAATTATCTGTTGAGCCGAAAACAAATGGTACCACGGAGTCCCCCTGCTGGCAGACGAGTTAATCTATGGCAGGTCTCCTCACTGGTCCACCTGCGATCCGTCTCCGTCAGTCTGCTGACAGTCCCTGCGGCCTGCTGAGAGGATATGCTCCATCGCACTGCTGTGACTAGCCTGCTAATGAATACAGAGGAGCCCAGGACGTTCAGACGCCCACAAAATGGCTGGGAAGACTCCTCTTGCTGCTCAGATCATTCTCTGGCCGGATGTCGGCTCAAATGAAGCGGAACGTGGCTACTAGACTGAGAGTGGAGAGAGGAATGCCGGTCTGTGCAGACAGTGATTGCTCTGATGTTTGAGATTTATTCAGTGAACCCCAGTAGATCCCTAAGGGTGAGAGAATAGGTTGCAGTTTATGGGAGATCTGATAGACGGGGTTTAATCTGTATGAAGACTATTCCATAAGAGGGGAATATAGAGAACGGGTAAAGAAACAACTTTCAATGGATGGTACCGTGCTCATGGCTGACTTTAATATCAGTCCGAATGAACACATTTTTATGCTACATTAAAAGTTTATATTAGGGTTTAGAAAAGATATTAAGATAGATAGAAAGACATTTACAGGAGTGCCTGATTTCACAAAGTAATGCAGGTTGCATTTTAAGCTTGTCTCAGACAATTGAATCAGCCCTGTTGGGTGCCGGCAGTGAAGCTTGCATGCAGAAACATACGCTTATGATAATGAAAAAGAACTGTCTTGTCACACGGCTCCATGGAAGACATGGATTTCTCAAGAGGACTTTGCCATGTGTTTAGTCAAGTCACAGCAATAATGTTGCGAGATGAATATATCAATCATCAGTGAGTTAATGTGTACAAATTACAATGATCCTGTTAGATGACTTCCACCTGACTGGAAAGCGTGCGTGTTTTGGTCAGGGTGCTATGTCACCGTCTAATTTACTGTCCCCACTGACATTCACAGCGAGCCATTAGAGACCCTGCTGCATTCCTCTTTTCATTAGAAAAATAACGCCAGCATTTAAATATGACCTGACCTACTGTACCAGCAACTCAGGAAGAGCAGGGAGAGGGAAGGAAGTGCAGTTAATTGTCAAATACTTCACAGCCTCCCTCCTCTATTTCAAAGAGGCACTTCAGAAGTTCATTTCCCCCATTCTGATCTTATTTCACAATATTACAGAGGAATGAACCTGTGAAACAAGCGCAAACCAAAACTGAATAGCAGTGAGATGAAGCCTGGCCAAACGGTCTGGGAAAGTGAGAATAGACCAGAGAGACTTGTTCAGTGATTTAAGAAAGCATATTATTTACTCAGTACAAAAAAATACAGTGCAAGCTTGTCTCAACTAAACTTCACACAGCTACACTTGAAGTACACCTCCCTTAAATAGGCCTCTCGCTCTACTGAACAATCAGCTTACATAAGCTTAAAGCTCAGTCACTCACCTAAAACAGACAAATGACAGTGTGACTTACGTACCAGTAAACATTAATACAAGCAAGCCTTCAACAGCCCTCACTATTTTGCAAAGAAAACTATCATAGTTACAGTTGGTGTTTGCAATGCTACAGATTCATGGATGGATGATGGACAAAGGAAAACAGATGGCAGGCATGGTTAGAAATACAAAAAAAGTGTGAATTGGTGCAAATGGTGTGGTCCCACTTTGCCAGAAGTGTCGCACTGTTTCCTCTCAGTGTTGCTGTTGCACAGTTTACTTTAGTATGAAATGGCTTTAGATGGAATAACTTAAAATTCATGTTAGCTAACGTGACCTCACGGGAGGTGCATTTAAATAGCATGCCACTTTTACAGACATTTCGTGGCATGTCTACTACATATTTGAAGCTTTTCGTATATGATTTAATGCTGTAAGGTCCCACATGTCATTTAAGACCAATTTGGTTAGGGTTAGAGTTAGGGTTAAGGGAGGGGGATGGGCAGGGTTAGGGGTTAGTCAATACAGAAATGACACTATATGTCAAATGAAATGTCAAAAGCAAAATATATGTTATGATAATACCTGAAATTACTTAGGGGAAATTAACATGTTTTTTCATTTTTGCCATTTTCTGAGAGAAGGCTGGATATATAGGATGTAGCCATATTCAATGACAATGCAAATGCAATAATATATATCATAACCACACAATATAGTCTTCTGAAGGTCATTTTGAGTCCTGACACTGAAGAATTATGTACTTTAAGTAGCCATCACGGCCAGCATCCCACTGTCTACATTCACCCTCAACATCAAATGTTAGCTGGGCACATCCTGTTCAGCACTAAGACTAATACCTGTTCTGACAAAATCAAGGTTGATTTCCTCATCTAAACTGCTGTAGTTAGTCAGGATTGTTCACTCGCTCTCATTACCAGTTCAAGTGAGATCTGATTTCCTGGGGATGAGGCCATATGTTGGCACGGACGGTCAGTGAAGTGACTGACAGCCGACCACAGGGAGCCTGTACCTCCAGGCACTACAAGTACACTGATGCCTGTCACAGCAGAGGCACACACACCTTCACAAATACACACGATCATGGCAAGTCAACATGCAGTCATCTGCCTCCGATATGATAGATGTGACATAGATTTGCTTGATCACATACATGCTTTGTGAAACCCTTCGCTTTACTTGATGTATTCTGATCCGCTCTCAGGAATGTATATACTGTCTGTTTCCTATAATTCATCATCCGGGGTTTAAATGCTTTGTTTTTTACTGAATACTGAGCACTGAATACCATTGCCATGCCATTAATTGTTACACATGAGTATATGGTATATAATATAGACTTAGATACACAAAATAATGGCCCAAAATATATGATAATAAAAGTCTACAGTAAGGTTTCTTAATGCTGCACTTAAGCTTTATTCAATCAGTGTGGGTTTAGAAATACATTTCTACAGATTTAACAAACTAGAAACTCTGGACACTACACACCGAATAAATGTATGTATGTAATTGTGTTCGTCAGTAACAATACACACAGATAAAGGCATTTATGGGACATTGTGCAAACACTTTTCTTACATCCAGAGAAAATATAAATACTTGAATAAAAAGGAGTTAAACTCTGAGGTATTAATCCCATCTATAGTGGCTCCTACTAAAATGGGTCAGATTAGGTTGAATGCCAGTTAGCAGCATTTGTCAGCTAGCAGTAAACAGCACTTTTATATGTGAGTTTTTAAAGCAATGTATGACATCTGAAAGAAATCCAAAGAGACCAAATCATTTGTGCTCATACTGCTTCAACATCAGTCAAAGCACTGCACATTTATTTAAAGTGTAAAGGGAAAATCAACAAATGCCAAACACAGACAAACTGCACTGGGAGAAGTCAACAGCAGGTAAAGGGATGTGACACATATCTACGGTTTTGAGTGAGATATAAATGCAACCTACTACTTTGTAGCAGTGTTTACAAAGGTGATGTACTAACTGGCCATCTTTTCATACTTGTTATGATAACATTAAACTCACCAAAGTCTATGCTGAGATGTGGCAACAACAGCTGCATATCAAAAGCATCAGGGCAATAAACACAAGGCACATAAACATATTGTAAACAGAGCAACTGTTTAGCCAGATTATTTAAATGACTTATGTGAAAGTGAGTGAATCCATGACAGTAATAATAGCTCATTAAACAGGATAACTGTGTTTGGACACTCAAATATAATCTAGGTCTGTAAATTCTACCATCCTCCTTTTGTTTTCTCCTCCAATATTCAAAGCTCCATATCAGACGTCTTCTCTTTACAAACAAGGATCAGACTTTTTTCCCTCTAAACTATGCATGTTACAGGTCAACAGATCCAGTAAAGCTGATTATTTACATTGGGCCTGGTATGTTGCAGTGCACTGAGAGGATGATACAGCCCAGTGTCATAAATCGCAGATTTCCCCTAAGGGGCTTTACAGCATACGACACCTTTTATCCTTAGAGCCTCAAGGAGTATGATCTGGGACGTCAAGTTACCGTACAACAAACCATGTCACTAACCAAATATCACATTGAGCTTTTCCCAGTAGTCTGGGTTTTTGGGGCTCATTCAACCATGCACCTACAATCACTGTCTTATGATTAGTAATATTATCGTCTGTTTTATCAGAGAGATTACCCCAAAATCTTTGATACTGCAACCTGTAGTTAAAAAGTAGTGTAAATACAGCTCCTAAAATAATGCTGAGATAATATCTACACTTACTGTACAAACTCATGCCATTTTCCCTAATCACAACTTCATGAACACACCAGTTTAATACAGTTTCCAAAGCTGTTTTTCTCTCTCTCTATCTCCTCAGTCAGATGCTTTCTAGCTCCACGCTACAGTAGCATTTGCCACACAAAACTTTTTAACAGTGCATGCGGTAAGTACATGTGTTATATCAGCAGGGTTGGAATCGCAAACTGTCCCCGGAAGACCATCATAATTGTTCTATGAGTGACGACAACCACTTCATTTAGTTCTGCATTGACTATGATAGGGCTCATTCACTGTGATCCTCAAACGACATTATATTATGAGGAAGACGGCCATGTCTTGGGTGTGACAGCACGGGGGTGTAAAATCATGTCCCCTTTCATCAAAAGAGTTATGATCAGTCAAGTTGGGCTCATAACAAATAGCAGGCTTTGCGCTTTTATCAGCAACGCCGTGACCCTCAACGCTGTGACCTCATCATTAATATGGGAAGGCCGGATGATAGATCAAAGCATGGTTCAGTGGAGCATCCCTGGGCCAGAGCTGGCCTTGAATCGTTCATCACACCATCCCTATGGGGACTTTACGAGGGTCTGGGGAGAAAGGACGCTCTCGAGGCTGTCACATTTGTTTTACCGCTTTTGATAATGGCTCCCTTTTAAAAGATGATACACATAGGAATTTCTCATTAACACATATATGTGATTTTAGCTGTGATGACATCCTGTAATGTTAATAAAGGCGGACTGTCACAGAGTGGCTTCAAAAATGTGCTTCATGCTTTTGTTGGTACAGTTTGGTTCAGGCTTGAGACTGTTGTACTGTACAAAAGCAGACTAGGAAGTCGTATCAGAAATAGTGTAAAGAGCTCATAATTGGCTAATGCAGCTAACTGCTGCGTGATACCACTGTTTTGGAGGTTGTTGTTTGTTTATTTCATTAATACATCTAACACAGCTCAGCAGCTTGCCCTGTGAGTGTGTGCATAATTAAATCTTTTTCATTGGCAGAACTGTTTGTTGTTATGGATATATCAAAAATAATTACACGAAAAGCCAAAGAAACAGAGGGGGAGTGCCACCTATGAGTTGCCACCTGTGAGTTGGCAATTTGAAAGCAAACACATCATATTTGAGTGAATGCATCCAGTGCATCTGAATTGCCACACCTAAACTCACATCATGTGATAATGCCACTAAGAGCTTGGAAAATCCGGCTCTTTTTAACAGAGGGAAACCAGCAAAGGGGAAACAGTTGTGCAGGCAGGTGTCAGGTCACAAGGGTGGTTAGGTTAGGAGCTGAAGCAGGACAGTCGCCAGTCTGACCCTCTGCGTCAATCTGCATGCTCATGTGGTGCCACATCAAGTCCAATCCAAAACCAGTTAGGGACAGGGACTGGACTATTAAACTGTTTAATACCAATAATATAATCACGTAATATAACTCTACTTCCAGAGTGAGCCAGGCATCTCTGACAGATGTTTCCTGCTAATGGGGGAGGGAGCAAGTGCTGGGTGGTTTGTGGAACAATTTGAGTTTCAGTCGTAGTTGAGTAAGACTGACCTGATTTCATACTCAGCATAGTTTTAGTTTGAGTTGGTAGAGAACTGTGAGTCATGACTGCATATAATCATTTTAAATGAAATATCTAAAGCTGACATGAACAATGAGTCATTCATGCTACCTACACCTTTTTGTGGAACCAGGAGCTGAATATCATTCTACTGTATCAGTTCAAAATTATTTCTAAAGTTGGATCAGTTCCCTCAGTTTCTCTGATATTGAAAAGGTTATGCTTAGCCAAAGGGGCAACTTGATTTAACAATTATTGAAGAGATTTTGTGTTAGATATTTAATTTGAAAACTATATTACAAAACTGAAGAAAAACATTTTCTCTGTTTTAATATAAAGTATTTTAACCTGGAGCTGGGAGACATTCTGGATCGATAAAATCAATCTTATGATATGATACATTATATTGCCAGGGATGACTTTGTGGCATATGGTAGTTTAGATGTTGTCTTGTCTTTGTCTTGGCTGCATTATTGTTATGTGACAACATTTCTGATTATATTCAGCTATATTCAACGAAAATGAATGCATTTATCTGTTTGACTTCAACAATACTCACACTGTGAGTGTTGTTACTAGCCCTCTCTGCATTTATAGGTGATCAGCAGCAGGGTCAGCTGCAGCTACAACAGCTTCCCTAACAGCCCTTTGAATTTAGATGAGACCATTTGAAGCAGCTTTTTCACTCGTTATCACTATGAAGTCCTTAACTGACCTTTGTTACTGCATCTTTTTCTATGTGTTATTGTTTGCTTGGTGGTTTCCTTGTAACCACTTCTAACCTTTTCTACATTAAAGAAAGATTACATTACATAGTCTGAAAACGTATTCATCACTAAAATGTTCATTTATAACAAGAGCAGTACTAATATATGTGTGCAACTTAGTGCTGTAAAATATTACAGTTCATATATATATATATATATATATATATATATCGATAACGTGCACACCCATGGTACTGTAACAATATCCTTATGAGTATATGGAGTCTGGTAACCTCATCAGCTGTAACTATCTAATCTATAACTAAAGAAAGGTTGAAGAATGTTGCGACATTACTAAACAGAAATCAAGACAGGGCAAGAAACAAGCAGACAGACAATCAAAAAGGTTTTAAATAATACTTCTGTACCTGAAATACATCAAAATACTTTTTACCTAATAGTGCAAATATATAATATGTTAGCACTTGTGTGCATCAGTCATGTCCTTTTAATTAACATTATATATAAAACCTTAGGTATACACAAATGAGCATAAGAGACTCAGAGAGTCAGTTTTGTACAGCCCAGTGTCACATATTTGCCTTAAGGGGCTTGTATGTGTCAATTATATTATACTTGAATATTACAGAGTATGTATAATGTGCTTTAGGAAGATATCTGCACATCCAGTCGCTGAGGTTAAGCTTCTTTGTTTTTGATTTTCTGTTTCTACAGTGTTTTAATCTGTCATGGACAAAGGCTTCATCTGTCTCTGACATAAGATGTTACTGTATCAGAAAGGGAAATTATTTAGGGCATTAAAAAAACATCATGTGAAAATAATGTTGGGGATATGCTGACAGATGTCAACTAAGCTGCAAGTTTAGAACATTAAAACAAATGTGAAATTTGTGGGGAGTAACAACACATTGCAAAGGATTTATCACATTGTGTTTTTGTTTGCCGAGCTGTTGTCACATCGTCTGTTCAGCCTTAGTAACTGCAGATTCCACTCAACACACAGTCAAGTGATTTAAATAAATACAACAACTTGATGAATTTCCTCTATATGGTTTAATACAGCTTTGATAAGCTCACACAGGTTTATTCCCATTTCTGATTCTGTATCTTTCTTCCAACCTTTCACTGAATCTGTGTAATCACTGCACTGACTGAAATATTCAAATCCAAGATGCATGACTTCAGCCTGAAATATTGTACTTGATGTATTCAGAAAGATCCATGTTTACCCATCTGTCATACTTTATTCTAAAATATACTCAGTGCACAAGATGCAGCTTTAGCTATTGTGAGTCATGCTTTCTCGGGGTTAAACTTTACTCACTGCTGATCGGGAGTCATTGTTAGATTTAGATCTTGTGCTTTAACAACAGCAAAATATCATTAGTACAGAACGGGGTCTCAGATATGACAGTTTGGCTGCAGTTTTGCAAAAAATAAAATAAAATGCCTTGTGGAGTTTACATGACTCAAATACTTTTTTCTTAAACTACTTTTGAAATCTATTATAAAAGTCACCCAACATTTCTCCTCATTGGCCTACACGACTTTATGTTTTGTTAAAGTCCAGCCAGCCGTATCCCTCAGGCTGCTTTTCACCTACGATAAGAGGGACAGTTTCTTTCAGCACAGACAGACATAGCTCAAGTCCTACAGGTAGCAGCTGACATGACTATTAGTCTTTCTTCTGGTACTTGCAGGTGTCAGACTCGCCGGTGCTCACTTGTCAGAGCTGCTCTGTGTGCTGTCTGAGGTGATTCATCTTCTTGCCAGCATCATTAACTTCCTTGTGAAAGGACTGGCAGAAGGAGACTCACAGCACAGCTCCAAAGAGTTTATGTGCCTTGTCAGGAGCTACTTTCCCTCCTCTATAATCAGATTGAAACTTCTCTTTCTTCCATGTACTTTTTCTGCTTTTAATTGTTGTTCTCAGGCTTCTCTATCTTCGGATGGAAGACCGTGTCCTGAAAACCCTTCTCTGCGAGCTAGAAATGCAAAATTTCCTTAATTGTTTAAAATGTTTCATGAGTGAATTAATCTCATCCGGACACCATTCAATAATAGAATGAGTATTGCAATTATGATAACAGAGTTAAGAAACCAACTAAAAATACAAAGATTAAATGCAGTCATATTATTAATGCAGACACATTTATCATCAGTAAAAACTAACAAAACAAACGGACAATGGCGTAAACACCCAAGGCACTATTCTATTTTGTAATTTCCCCATTAAACTAATGGGTTTCTGTGTTTTACCATTAATTGGTTCATTTCTGCTGCAGATGTTTATTTCTGCAATGGCATATATTGACTGATTGTTTGCTTTGTTTAGGCTCCTAAATGAAACCACTTAATTAGTGATTGAAACGTAAAGACCTGTCAAATTAACCCTTTTTCCAGTACATTACATTTCTGCATTAAAGCAAAATGATTTCTTACGCTGGCACAAGATGCTGGTATATAGGTCACACTTGAAACAAATGATAAGTCTGGGCTTGATGAAGCTCTCAAAGATGTCATCATGTTCTACTGTGCACAAGAGCAATGGCCTGCAGTGACGATGATATATACAAAGAATATCTCCTGCTTTATTAAATGTAGCACAACACTCAGGAGTTTATGAGAAGCACTGAACCCGAATCCACTTTATATTCTTGTATTAAGGCTGCAAATGGTCAGACGTTTTGTTGGGGTTTTTTTTATTTATTGTTTTTAAGAGATTTTCAGCCTCTTGAAACCTTTATTTAACTTTTTTTTTTGAATTAACAGCAAATGAGATGTGTTAGATCTCTGAGATTGTTTTCTTGTGGGAGAAAATAAAAGGAAGCTCACCTCCTGACCTCTTCCTCCAAAACGCACCTCTTTTTCAGGTGCTTGATAACAAGTTATTATCCAATATGGCAGCCTTTTCAGAGCCAGAGAAAAGTGGCAGAGGGTCTGTACCAGGGTGTTATTAAGCTGGAGTATGGACGCTTAAGGATCACTATAGACTGTCCTTCAACCTCAGAGTGTTTTATTATGAAACCATACGGCTTCAGATTCAGTTTGGGTCTTGTCTTCTTAGGTTATTTTGCAGAGGAAAGCTTTCACTTCCTAAGCTTGTTGTCTGAAAGGAGATATAGATCTGAATCCTATAAATGTTCTACTGTCAGATATATTCATTTCATTTTACCGCTTATTGCCTATGGCTTTACTTGTATCATTAGAATTTAATAATACTAGAAAGTACAGGCGTTCTTTTGATCTGATGCAATTGCAGACTGCTTGTTGCAGAACTCGGTCTTAATGGAGCTGTCACCAATAATAGCTGTAAGTTCATTCTATGCAGTACAATACAGGTGCGGCGTGGTATTATGTGTCAAGAGCAGAGGATGATGGTGAAATTGTTGTTCCCTGGGCACTGAAGATGATTCTCGCTCCTTGTTCAATAATGCAGCTCATAAAGAATACACGCCCATTTGTTTAGAATCGTTGTTTGCTCTATATATGTTGCAGACAATTGAGCCAGCAAACCTCCTCCTTGAATTTACAGTGTTCGTTAATAGGGTTATAGGAGGGGAGTGAGAGAGGGAGAGTGCTAATGGGGAAAACAGCGAATACAGGGGGAGTTTCATCTCTTGTGTCTCCACTTGATTAGTTTAACAGCTCCTTTGATCTTTTGCTGTGATTGAAGTGTTTAAGTGGAACATGGGGGGCAATGGCAGAGCCAGAGAGCAGGCGCCGAGTAATGTGCCACCAAATGCCTATGAGGCACAACATCTTAATGTCAGGGGGAAATTAAAACACTTTTCCATTACCGGGGTCCTTGAATCTTAATTCATTTGTCCACACACAATACAAAGTAGGTGACAAGGTCAGTAAATACTCATTGAATAAGATGTGAATGTTGACCTTTGAGAGAAGGTAGAATTGAGAATAATTTCAAAATATGTGAGAAGGAGAGTTCACATTTTTCATTTTGGGAAGTGAATAAAGTGTTTGCACTGAGGGGGCAGTTTCCATTGATTAAAGCCACACCCGGCAACTTTTCACATCCACAGCTACAAATGGCAGAGAGGGGTAACTTAAATTTTTAACCTCAGATTCCAGAAATCCTGGTGACAGCACAGTCTGGGTGCTTTGTTATTCTTTAAAGGAAATCAGTTAAACAGTGGATACTGTTAGTGAGTCACATTTTCTCACCCCTTTAACTAAAGCGATATCTAATTGTGACCCACAGCAGCTGTATATGTCAATGTCTTATCGTCTGGTCGTCCAAATAGTAATTTTCTTCCTTTCATTTGTTTGATTGAATACGTTTTGAATGCTTCTCAAAATTCTTAGTCATTTTTGAGTCAGTTGGTCGTTGATTTCATACAGAGAGAAACAAAAGCAGGTTTCTCATTTGAAGCCAGCAACCGTCGATGTTTGGCAGTTGAAATGACAGCTGTTTGCTGCGGTTTAAGAACTGCAGCTTACTAGCACCATGAGTTTAATGTAAATAGAATCCCCATCCATACTAACATGCCTGCCTAAGATTTCTCTTGTGATCCTTTGAACAGGCCCCGACCTCCAAGTTGGAAACTGCGGGGTTAGGATAAATCCATAGTTTGACAATAGAATTTCAGTTTTATAAACAGTTCTATGAAGTTTATTTAACTGGCTGGTGAGTCTCTCGCTGCAGTATTTTTAGACAAAAATCTTGCAAAGGTTACTTTTAAGCCAGTCAAGTATCAGAGGAAATTTTGTCATTTGTCACGCCATTATCTATTTGTCTGCTAACCAACCATCATCAACACCATCAACTCTTGAAAACCTGACACTGTCTGGAGCTGTAAGAGTCATAAGCTTGAGGTATCTTCGAGACACACTTCACAACACAAACAATTTGGTACCTGTAATGTTATGTCAATACCACCGGACACAAGACAGATGTTGTTATTACTTTGTCATTTCAACATTTTGCACCAGTTGGAGAACCTCAGAGATCCTGTTGCCCTGCACCAGAATGTCAACTAATGACCGGACAGTCGGAAAAGAGCAGCAGATTTGTTACCACTGACAGAAAGCAGTGATGGATACAAAAACTGGTGAACATCCACAAAACAACAGCCTGCAGACAGTCTTAAAGGTCTAGTGACACCGTAGCTGCACAAGGTGTTACTGCAGATATAAATAGATGCCTAATACAAGAAAGTAATAATAATCAGAGTGAAGCGCTGCTATGAAATCGTAAATGAGTTCAAACATCATCATTGATAAATCAAACCTAATATACATACAAAGAGCTTTTCATTGTTTTCTAAAATAATGCCATTCCTCACTACTGTTGCCACTGTTTGTACTTGACATTAAATACAAACACTGCCTGTTAAAAAATGTTTCTAAAATTTGAATGATTACTGATTATTTCTGTGATTGTCCAGTTCTACAACAAACTGGGATTTTCACCTGGAAGGTAATGATCCTTCACATGATTTGCAGCGATTGTGAAATCGCCTGAATGTCTTCAAAGTTTAGTAACTTACTGCTGCTTTGACATTGCGTCAGTCTGTGGTGTTCAACTTTAATTACCAATGAATAAATATATTATAATGTGATGCAATCTTCCAACTGTTCTTAGACTTTTTCTGACCTTGCCTTTTTTATTTACATACATACAGCAATGGGAAAACCTAACCCTTAATAGCCACTCACCACTAACACTGTATTCCCTGAATGGTCTTAGTAAGTATTTTCTTGTAAACTTTTGAAAACTATGCAGGGTAAAAAGGGGACTAAGTGGTTTGCAATGCATCATCCAATGCATTAGATAGAGAACGACTCTCAGTTGTATTTTAATGGAAAATCCTGATACATGTAGCAAATGTCTCCAAATATAAGTCAATAAAATTGATAACTGATTCGACATTCGCCTGATAAGAGCTTGTAGGATAAAAATGATAATTAAGTGAGAGCCTTGCTCATACCTTGGGGCTACAAATGCACGATACCACATTGTGCATATTAGTTCACACGGATGGTCCCAACCGTAGCCACCCTACATGTCACCTTGAAAAGAAAAACACAATACATTGTTAAATTTTGTATGTCACCTTGACCCTATACAGTATGAAGCATGAAGACTTTGGTGAATTTCTTCAGTAGCGCGTGCTGCGCTGTCTGTTGTTGAGCTTGTTGTCTGCGTTAGCACAGGCTTAAATCAGTAGAGATTATCCACAGATTCTTGTTAGAAGTCCAATCACTCCAATTACATTTGCTCCAAAGTGACTTTTCCCAGTCATCCGGCCAGGGATTTCTTTAGCCATCAATTAGAAATGTCGCTTCTAATCTGAGCCTGCTTCCCAGACACTGGTCATTTCCCATTAGAGTCATTTTCCCCAGGATCCCGTGGAGCGATAGACATCTCCGCCGCTCAATAGAGGAGACGTGGAGGAGACCATAATTAAAGAGGTGGCATTTACTCTCAGTCAGGCGCTCTCAGAGATCTGAATCTGCAATTACCTTCCAGAAAATAGCATTGTCAGGACAGGACCCACGTTAATAATGGCCCCCATCTCTGGGGCAGGGTACAGAATGCAATCATTTCCACTGAAGCCGCACTTTGATTGTTTATCGCTTTACCCAGGGTTATCAGCCACTCTACTGTAGCGAATGTACACAGAAGGAAATAATCCTGCGGGCCACTAGCTGGGCCATTCAAGTATTTTGCTGAGCGGTGACTGCACTCATAAAGGGTAACTTTAACACCATGCTCATAAAGGTTGTAATATCATGGCTAGGATTCACCAACCAGCCATCACTAAGTCTCACTATCTATATACTTGTATTGCTCTCTCATTCTCTCACTCCCTATCTCTCACACACACTTTCTATCTCATACTGCAAGTGAACAGACTCCCCTAAGCCGCTACCAGCCCGTGCCTGATGCCTGACTTTCCAGATACTTTATCAAGTGCATAAGGACCATTTGCACAGAAGGCAATTAAAAGCTTTAGTGGTTCCTGCAGGCAGAGGGGTAGTTTGGGGGCCCCAGTCGACACATGAGCCAGCACCTTATTGGAGAGGGCTGGCTTTGTGCAGCAAAATGGCTTCAGTAATTTATACCAAATAGACTGCAGGTAGGGTATGAGAGCCAAGAGGAACGCATCTGCATTAATCAATATGAAATTATCCTGGACATAATTTGTGGAGGGCAGCCATGCACCTGCCTAGAAATGTGATTGGGGGAAGCCTGCACATAAACAAGTGACTAAACACTGCTGAAAATCTGGAGGCCAGAACAAGAAAAGAGATCCAAAATCAGATCCAATTGGCTGTCAAATCCCAAAGAAACAGAGCACCAAGAGAGGAGAAATGATGAATGTACAACCGTGTTGAAGGTACTGATTTATGAAACACACTGGGTGCTTCCGACACTCAGTCATTATGCTTTATTTGAGCAAAACAAATTAAATGTATAATTCTCAGTTCAGTTAATGCGAGTTTTAGACGTGCATCCAGAAACAAATGCAAATGCATTGGGGACTGATTCTCAAGGTTTGTAAGAAAATAAATCTATTAGCATGGTAAATTCTGGTGCCAGAGATAAGCGCGTCCTTAAAATGACCATATGCAAAGATAGCGATAGTGAGGATGTCCGGCGGATTATCGCTTTTGCATATCTTCTAATCAATCCACTTGTGGAGTTCACGTGTAAAGGCCAAGATCACAGTGTCATGATTTCGAATCAGTCCAGCGTTCATTCGCCTCAGACGACAGTTTTTTCTTTGTCCTCAACATACTTCTTCCTTTTACTGATACGCTCCTCCACCGCAGGCTCCCAATGTCATTAGTGTCAGTAAATAGAGGAGAAGCCGAGGGCATTCTGGACATGGTCTGCCCCTTCTTTGGCAGCTGGTGACCTTCCTGGTCTATGCGCTCCATGACTCTCTCCAGCCTCTTTTTTCAGGTTTCAGACAGCCCAGCTCTCTTTATCACTCCCCAGGATCAGCAATTGCTCACCGACAGTCTCTCAGTAATGCATCCATACTGGGTATCTCTTCAGCGCACAACTGTGTGCTTTGCAAATGCAATATACAAGGAGTGAATACAAGAGAGAGGGGTGGAGAGAGTTCAGAGGATTTCAAGTACCATCCCACACAGGAATATTTTAAGCTATAAAATGTAACTTAAGACAAGATTTAAATAGCATTTCACCATCATTGTACATATATTGGGAGAGTAACAGGAAAATACAAAGAGAGAGAGAGAGAGAGAGAGCGAGAGAGAGGTTACATGTGTCCTAGACTGCTGGGCTTCCAATCCATGATGTTCCTGATGGCAAGATCTGTATGTAATGTTACACCTGTCAGACTGATCATCAAAGTCAGGAAAGAGAATCTCCTACTAACTCTAACTATCCTATTTTTAAAAATGAAATTCTGTCGAAATTCAATTCTAACAGCGAGCCAGCATTTCTTAATCACGATAATGCAGAGTATAACCTTGAGACTACAATACAGGAGCCACATTTACACACAGTAAAACAACAGGTTGTGTTAAATTTTACTATGTAAGTTCTTGGTGACTCACAAGCGGTTTGCCAATTATGCAGAGTGAAATACTGAAAAACACAGAGCCCTTCCTGTGATACTTGGTTCATAAGCATAGTAGCACAGGCTTAATTGGTTGAATTCCTCTCTCGGCAGACAAGGAACTGTACCCCCAGGCATAGATAAAAGACTTCTAAACTCTCTTTTGTGGAGCGAGGAGATGAAAGGGCAGAGAAGACAGGAGCCTGTGAGGAAGAAGCCGGTCCCAGCAGCCAGTTAGCGTGCAGGTGTAGCAGACCAGAAGAACGACAGGTTATCGTGAGCTCCCTGCTTGAGGAATGAGACGCCTCGTCATCAAGTCATGATGTCTTATTCCTCCCTCAACTCTCGCACCCAATCACCCTCACTCCTGACATGACAGACGGCATGTTGTTTACAAATATGAGACGCTGACTGTATAACAGTGCCTGCTCAGATTTAACAGCCTCATTTTGCCACTGTTAATATTTAACAAAAAAAAAACCCAAAAAAACAAAACAAAAAAAAAACAGACAGATTTTCTTGCTTTCATGCTTTGCCTCTAAAAATGATTGATTATAATGTAAATGCCAATTTCTAAATGAATACATCTAAAATATTTCAAATAGGAACATAATAGCACCAGTTCAAGCTTCCAAACCTATATTTTTTTACAATTTATGCACAGATGAAACATACCATCTATGGATGACAGCGAATGATAACATTTAATTACATAGTACTTCATATTCACATCTGAAATGAGAGACAGAATTAAACTCATAGCATTTTATGCTCAACCATCCAAATTTAATAGAGTGATCTCATTCAGACATGGCAACCAAGGATGCTCCAAAAGCGAAAATGTCCTTGACTGGTCCACTCTGTCTGCTGCCTCCACCCAAGTGAGGATTAGACTGGACTGAAGGTAAAAACAACCAAAACAAGCAAGAGGTGAAGACTGCTGCAGTGTCAAGTGTCTGTTATGTAGTCTGTCCACTTATTTACTGCAAATGATTTGCAAGCAAATTTTTTTTTCATTCATCTTTTACATTTTGTTGTCTTATAATTGGGGGACAGAGAGGGATACAATTTACCCTTCATCTGAGTCGAATCTGAGTCTATAATTTGGCACTTTGACTTTGTCATTATTGTAAATGAAAACTGACAAAACATGTGTCATTGTGTGAATACTGTCTGCACTGCACCGTAGAAGCATAAGAATAATATGAGAGATACTGATAACGCTGAACTAATCAGTTTTTCAAATATATGTTTACCTAACAGGGTTGTGGCTCAACAGATATTGATTATATTATTATATTAAGTATATTTAGAGGATTCAATGGTTTGAGGGTTTGAATATTAAATATAAAGATTTAACGTAAAGATTTGGATGTTACATTTTCATTTAATATGAAGATTTATGATTGTCATTTAGATTTAGCATTTAGAGTACATCATATCATCTGTTGCAAGAAA
This sequence comes from Seriola aureovittata, assembly GCF_021018895.1. Lineage (NCBI taxonomy): Eukaryota > Metazoa > Chordata > Actinopteri > Carangiformes > Carangidae > Seriola > Seriola aureovittata. The sequence continues at coordinate 19,624,210 of NC_079374.1, forward strand.
AAAAAAACTATTATAAAGTTACTGCATTTCACTGTAAATCTTGCACAAAAGTTATTTACAAACAGTCAAACTACTTTTCCAGTGTTTTTGGAGGTAAAATGTGGCAAAACTGTTAATTTCCATCCGTGTTATCACTGCCCCATAAAGAGAGTGACTAACCAGATGTAGTTGTAGTCTGCCATTTGAGCAACATTCACAAACAAACATGCACAACTGGTTCAATACAAGATCGGACTGTCAAATATACAAAGAATCATGGACAAATGATCACATTAGGTTTGTTCTCTTTAATCAAGTGAAATATGAAAAGAATGTGGTTGAAATGTGTTCATCTTAAAACTAATAACTGTGATTCAATTTCTCAAGAATGTCATAGTTCATTTGATAATCAAACCAGAAAAAAAATGTGCGTTTTGGATAAATTAGTGTCTCATTTCCATACCAAGCGGCACTATTAATAACATGGAGCCAGTGTGCAATTTCTCTCACTGCTCCATGGGAAATGAGCTATGAAGAATAGCAATAATTGTCAATGGACATCTTGGCAACAGAGCATCTGCTTCATGCTGTATAATCAGCCCTGTCAAAATCCTGAAAAGGCTCAAAGATTGTTGGGAAGGAAAACAAGGAAACCACTTAATGAAGAAGAACGAAAATGGAAACAAGTGTAATTTAATCTTGTTTGGAGTTTCATTACACTCACACCCTCTTGCAGTTTACTCACAGTTAATTTTCTGCCAACTCTGGTGTTAAACTCTGGTGTTGTAACTCTGGCTCATCACACAAATGTAGTTCTGAATTGACATATTTTTAAATAGGTGTTGTTTTTTTGGCCATGTCAGACTCACTCACAGGGTATAATTAAGGGGCAGACAGAAAGTAACATTACAATGTAATTATACATGCTAAAAACAGTTTTTGGGGTCTATTACTTGTTTTATTTTACAAAGTATAATACATGAGACTGTAGGAAATCGTGTTATAGGTATAACTGTCTACTGAACAGCTCAGTTATCTGAATCTGACCAGCTCCCTGAAGGAAGCAAAATTTCTTGTCATTTTAGGGAGTCAAGCACATAAGGGGGAAAACGTTTTTTAAAACTCCTTTCAGTGATTATATCTAAGTATAGGACTCCTGGCTCAGTGCCCAGGCTCAATGGAGCTGCACATTTTAAATATCTGTCCTTAGATTGGTATTGTGTTCAAAATTCAAACACAGACATTCATAGATGACTGAATACATTTTTTTTATACCTCCTGTCAGACACTGGAATTGGACGTTTATTTAGAAACCTTAACTTTTTGTGTCTGAATTTTTGGATTATCAATGCTTTTCAAAAAGGTGAAGATATGAATATCCAGTGCATAACTATAGTCCTCTGTGTGACACTGCACTGCACATTTAACACAATTGATACTGTAATTGAAGAGCTGTATGTGCAGTTGATGAGGGAAAAATGGATTCCACTGGATCAAGCTCATTATGTATTATAAGGTTATTCAGAAATCTGTCCGTGGATTATGAGCACTTCAACTCTAGACTAGCAGCCCATCTGTGAAATTCATAGTCCACAGAAATTCTGCTGGACTTGAGCTGCCACTGCAACTGTACTTTGTTGTACATAACCTCAGTTTGAAGATAATAGTAGAGAGTGGGCTTCCATGAAGCAACATGATTTTTTCTTCTTTTTTCTTGCCAGCTGAACCTTACAACAACTTCCCCCAGCTGCTTATGTTTCGCACAAACTGATAAAGATGAATATGTCACGTGTTTCAGTTTCATTAACACAGGCCAGAATGTACATGAGAGGTGTGCATATTTCAAAACAAGTGTGAACTACATCAAATTCTGATACAGGAGGTAAAGGACACCTTGGATGTTACAGAGACTAAATTTATGTTCTTAGCAGAGGGAGATACTAATTTTCCACTTTGCATATTTTTCATGAAATATTCCATACATTTTCTGACAATCACTGTGATTAGTTTGGGAAGGAGATTCAAGGTGATTCGGTAGACAAAGTTAATGACAGCCTACAGAATTATTGGCATTTCATTAAAATGGGATTAGATTCATCATGCTACTCGGCCGTATTCAAATAAAAAAATCCACAGCTAAAACATTCAGAGCTTATTTTGATGTTTGGTGGTGTGTTCATTCTTATTTTCATAGATAACACATAGATAATAATAATAATAGTAATCCCAGTAATCACATTACTACTAGTAACTCACATTTTGCTGTCAGTCCCTAAGAGTCTAACATCAAAAAATGCAATTTTGTACCAAAATTCAACCATTATCCAGTGAAATAATCACAGAAGAAACCAAAAGGATACATTTCATTTTCTGAAAGGTGCACTGAGTACATATGTGTAGAAGTAGACAAGGCAAGTAAACACATACTACTAAAACTTAAATGCCAGCACTTCACAAAATACTAATTTACTATCTCAGAAGAAAAGAAGAAGAAAAGATATATTCATCTTTCACAATAGGAAGCTATTGTTAATAAAGATTCTTTTTCAGGACTGCTGATAAGCTGATCAACTAATGGCTATTTTCCATCTTCTCAACATTTGGATATTACCATGTATTTCATTCCTTAGATTTAATCAAATTAGATGAAACTGGAATCTCTGGGCTCTATCATCTCCTTTGTTCAGTATGATGACTTGATTTCCAAGTCACTGAGAAAAAAAAGAGTGTGACCGATGTCAGACTCCATTTTTCTCTCGACATGACCATGTTCTGATAAGGTCACTGGGGCTCATCTTGTCACTGTATTTTTTTTTATTCTTCCTGCTCATAAGTTCTGTTTCTATCAGTCTTCATCACTGCGGGCATTGAATACCTGCCAGGAATAATATTGGTGGTAGCTTGAGATCTTCTTAATTAGAACAGTATTGTACATTGGAGGTGGAGGACTGTCACAGCCATTGTTTAAGGAGATATTCATGCAGAAGGCTATTCATACTTGAGGAACATATCAGATAGGACAAAGACACAGAACAGGTATTCACTGCCAATCATTCTGAAGCCAAACATGCACTAAGAATAGAAACACGACAATCAAACTGAAGTGAACCTGAAAAAAGCTTTGAATTTGTATTAAAAGGTGTCCATATGTACACATTGTGCTGCATGCACACTAATTCAGTGCTAGAAAATTAAATACAAAATAAATACAATTAGATGATCATTCCCGAGCCATCCCTTTCTTGAATTGCATGACTGTGTTGTCTGTGGACACATTCAGCAAAGCCTGTCTCCCTGCCCTTAAATTAAACTGATTTAAATTCCTGATAAGTATGCCTTTATCTCTTCAACTGTGATCTTATCATCCATCCCTTCTACTTCAAGATGGGTCACTGTATCATCACTATGGTATTAAAGACATTTGATGTGGGCCCCAGTATCAAAATGTGACATTTTGCTGCTGTGTTTACAGTATATTTTACCAAACCAAAACTGGCTTACTTAGGTGTTTTGGTGTTTGTCATCACTCTGAAGTGCAAAAATCCAAACGACTGTACCATACTTTGTCCATGAATGTGGACTGATTGGTTCTGAGGAGCCATTTATCGCTCATAGTACAGAACAATGTCCATCCATCTGAAAGGGAATTAGTTATCACCGGCCTACAGGGAGTCTTTATGGCGTATTGTTTCAGAGAATGACTTACCCCGAGCTGCTTTGTGTTTGCTAGACGAGAAACATCAGAGGCAGACAGAATAGACAGTGGCTGAGAATGAGCTGCATTTGGGGGTTTTATCTTTCAAGACTCCTTTCTTTACTTATTTTTTCTATGTCTGTAGCCTATGAAGATGGGCAATTATAGGCATATAATAGGCAGATGATGAGCACACCTACTCTCAACATATGAATTGTTTGCATTCCATTCCATATGAGGACCCTCAAGTGCAATGTGAATGAATAGGCCTACATTTATAGTTTGTGTTTTGTTTTGTTTTTGTAAAAATTCAGCCTTATCATCTATTTATTTACACAGAGGAGTGAAAAAGAAGGACATCCACATACACTACATCTGACTGAGTGATGGAAAATACCAAAATATAACAGTCTATCATTTCATATATTCTTTTTAGAAGTGTAGAGGTAAGCAGGTAACTGCACTCAAATATCAAAATAAAAGCATTTAATCCAGAGACTGGTCCCTTTCAAATTTACTGATTTTAAGGTTTATGTGGAACTAGGTCAAAATACTGCATGTATTTTTTTGCTTCTTTAAAATAGCAATGTACCAGTATTTTTTAAATACAAAGTTTGGCTGAATAGAAACAAGTGCTATTGATTTAATGCACCCAATTACCTTCCATTATTATTATTATTATTATTGTTATTATTATTATTATTATTATTATTATTATTATTATTATTATTATTATTATTATTATCATTATTATCATTATTATCATTATTATTATTATTATTATTATTATTACTACAGTGGTAGTAGCAGTAATAATAGAAGTAGTTGTCTGGATCTGCTGAAAAAATGAGATGGACCAGGATGTTATCCAAATTGCGCGCATGCGCCACAGATATATTTTCTAGCCTGTTAAGATACCAGCCAGCTAGACAGATGTAAGCTAGCACAGATATAAATTAGACAAAGAAGCCTTGTGAAGAGACTGAGTGAAAAAGAGTTTAAAGTAACCGAGGGTGAAAGGAGCGAGTGTGACACAAAGCTATATGCGTTATCCGATATATACGGAAGTATGAAATTGAAAGGTACGCCGTCACCATGTCTTTTTAAACTTTTTGTGAGGATCAGTGCAGAGATTAGCTTTGGCTAGCTGCTATTTAGCCGCCGTTGTTTTCCCACCAGCAGACTGTACCAAAACGTGAGGGTTAACGTTAGCTTGGTTAGTTAGCATCCTGCCACAGGAATCAGTGAAGGCCCTTTGTTTTACACTGTGTAATGCGGGGTCTATACGGGACATTAACAGTTTAAGTTGAGGTGTCGTTAGCTACTTTATGTTGCAACAGAGGACTAACTAACGTAAGTCCGGCTGGTTGTATGTGGACGGATGTATTGTTAACAAGCTAGCTGATCAGTGTTAGCAACATTTGCGGTCCAAGGCTAAAGTGAAGTTAACATTAATCTTGCTAATGAGAACATTCATGTTAGCTTGGGTTAGCTAAATACGTATTGCACACATAATTGACAGATTCGAGAAATCTAATTGTTCTCCTTTTGGATTATTGACGCCATTCTTGGCTAACCATCATAAGCGTTTAAAAGAGGAGATATTGTGAAGCGATATTGATGGTTTGGGAATTAGTGTTGACACTTTAGCTGATGTTACGCTAACATTGAGCTGTTGCTTTCTGCTGATTTCGATTTTTTGTATTAAGCGTAGTCACATCTGCTTACATCTCGTATTGCATACAATGTTAGGCTGGAGTAAGCTGTGTAGCTCAATTTGGTTACGACCATTTAACTTTCAACTAATGCAAACTAGCTAGATGCCTTTCCAGATAGCATCACTTCTGTTGTAGTTAAGGCGAGGTGGCACGACCCAGCTAACGTGTTAGCCAAACAAAGTTGCCGGTGAGTCTTGAGTTAGCTAATTTAACTGACTGGTTTATGGGCCGAGCAATCAGTTATAGGCATGTCTTTACGTTAAAGCATAAAAAAATGATTTGATATTGAACATGGCCAAGTATGCAAAGCCTACACTGCCTGTGTGAGCTAACGATCTGGTCTCTGATCACCTTATTTTTTTTAATAACGTGGCATTCTTGAATGGTTTGAAAGCTCTCTAGTGGTGTCACTTGGATGATTGATATCCCTTGGTAGATGTGACAGTTCTGGTTTATTGTGAGAAGTGAGACTTTAATGCCAGATGCTTCAGTAACGTAATAGCACTTCATCTTGATTTTCAAGGTCTAATCTTGGTTTCTTTATCTCTAGAGTGGTACATGGAGATGGGGCCATGAAGGATCCAGTGATAACTTAGAAAAACTCCTTCATTGTACATTTCAACCAATCAAGAGGTGATGAGAACGTTTTAATTTCATTGCTTATGTTACATGATCCATGCATGCATTTCACATATAACCATTATATCTGAAGGCTGCAGCAGTGTACTGTACAAACAGTTGTTGAATTTAAGGCCTGTTAGCCCAATATTTCTCTACTGCATCAATAATACTTCATGTGACTTCAAAGTCTTTAATCATGGATGGGGGGTTTTAAGTGTAAAACATATTAGCAGAAACACCAGATATCATTTTGTAGTCCCTGCTTGCTTGGTCATAAGTGCACATTGTCTCACATTCTAAATATGTTTAGCCTTGAATATAACATTAAAAAAAACAAATGATAAATGAAAGAAAATTTCAATGTAAGCAAAGGAAAAAGCTAGACGTGTGGCATAGAGAATATATACACAGAAACAACCAGTCATGTTAGATGTGTGTGTGTGTGTGCGTGCATGCGTGTGCACAGTTCAGTTTTACTCAGAGAAGCAGGCATTCTGTGATGTATATTGTAAATCACATTGTCAGACACTCACAGGAAAGTGAACTTCTGGGGAGAGAGCTGGTAGAAGAACAGTAGTTTCAGCAGTGTCATCCTTTCTCTTGGCTTTGATGTCTTCATGTCATCTTGCCATTGAGACATCTCTGTTGTTTGTAATTCTTGCATCAAGCAGTGTATTTGTGTACAATATGTTAAAGTTTGTGTACAGTATGTTTTTAAAGGAAGGATACTGTTGTGTTATTTGTAGGTTTTCACCTCTGTTCTCATTTGCCAGTTTTCAAAAAATATTCAACATTCTGGACCAAGTTTATATCTTTTAAGAGTAACAGGAAATACCCTTACTCTGAGATGGCTTGATCAGAGGGATGATAGGGTTATAGAGGCTTTGACTTGAAGTTCACTTTGTAGGAAAGGTGAAATGAAATGTGCAGACATTCCCCATAGTTTCAGGTGAGGAGGGAATGTAAAACACTTTTAAATGCTTTACCGAACATGTGCATTTCATATTTGGGCATGAAAGATAGCTGTTGTATGACTAAAAAACATGCTATGTTTGCTTTATCAGCATTATCTGGACGGTCTTGCTGGCCAGTTGTTAGTTAACAATGCTGTTTAGTAACTTCCCACTTCTCCTCACCACTGAGTCAAGAGCATGACATGAGAAGTTATTTTTCCACTGCATGTTTCCAGTTAAATTATCCAGAGGTAAATTGTTCAGATAACAATCCATATGTGTCATTCTTCTTTTGTTTATTTACAAAATGAATCAGAGACTAATACTCAATTCTCATTGAGGCTATACTCGAGTTATGCGAAAATCTATGCACATGATTACACAAGTGGCAACTAAAGGCAAAGTGTAACAGAATGTCTCCCCGGTGTCACAGTTAATTTGTGATTAGCAGACTGCCCCATCTGGCATGATGAGTTTAAGCTGCACAGAGCATACATACATTTAGCTGCATCGCTGTAATTGACAACAGTCCGAATTTGTACTATGTTTATTTTCATTCTTTTATGCCACCATCATTATGGTCCCTTAATGTCACTTAATTTGAAGTCGTTTTGTCTGTTGTATATGTATAATGTATCTGCAATATTATGTTGTATATTATGTTATATATTTCTCCCTCATGGAAAATGGATCATTACTAGTCGGCCAGAATTATGGCAAAAAGCTTTACAGTACAATAAATGAAGGAGATGATTTTATATTGTGCTGTAGTCAAGTATTTGTTCTGTGTTAAGTTCCAGGAATTTTTTTAAATAATTGTTGAAACTGTTAATTTAGTATTTTTCCTCAGTTGTAAATAACACATCAGTTTTTGCTTCACCTTTCAATAGTTTCAAGTGTAATAGAATATTGATTGATTTGAAATTGATTTGCAAGATATATCTGCAACTCCCCTAGTATGAAGGGGGGGGGGTGATGAAATTAATGACATTTTTTTTACCTTCAAGGACATTAACATTGGATGCAGTTCTCCACTGTTGGTTTTCTTGTTGGCTTTTTTTTTTTTTATGCCAACTGCCCAAACATGCTTTGTATGCAGTATGTCAGCATTGTCATTTGATTGGATGTCTTTTTTTTGCTCATTTCCTTGTTTCACATTTATTTACCTCTGATGATGTGGGGGAATAGCTGTGAGGATGTGCATTTATGTGGCCACAGACAGGGACTGCAGATTTACTGAAGCTGTGTCAGTAATGCATTTTACACTTCAGTAGGTACTGATTTTAGCACAGACCACACAATTTTCTGTGTACTATGGATACATTTGCATCACTTATCACTACACTTGTGCACTGAACTGCACTGAATTCACATTGTTTCTTTGCAGTGAGAGTGCATACTCCTTTTCGTGCATCATATTCAGAATACAAGCTGATTCCATTTCCTGCCATTTTGCCATCTTGAGAATTTATTTGCTAGGTTTATTCTGTCCAGGCACATTAAATCATTGGTTAAAAAAGTAAATTTATTTAATAACTGACATGTATGCTCTTAATTTTGTGCAAAAATAATGATATTTACTTACTGTCTTGGAACAAGTAGTGCTTTAAGGACGTGAGTGAGTGGTACTCCGAAGCCGGTGATGTCACGGGTTCCCACCCCTCCTCCTCCTGGGGAGATGTCAAGTGGACCTGTGGCAGAGAGCTGGTGTTACACACAGGTATGGGCATAATGGAACTAATTGTGTCATGTTATGTACACAGAAGTGACAGATCAGGTTTGAGATGCCGATTAGATTTTGGTGTAGCTTGGTGAATAGTTTCAAACCACGTCACAGTTTAGGGAAAACCCAGAGCACTGGTATTTCCTTGCCAACTCATAGTCCTACCTTTATTTCTCCCTCTTTTGTTAGAATGCCTTTTCACAGCAGACCGTTTGACATGAACAGGTGCTACTGATAATATTAACTGGCTCTTTTCTATCCAACTGTCCCAGCAAGTCATGACATTGTGACAGTGAGCCAGTATGAATGACACAAGGACCCTGAAACGGCTAAATGGAATTCAGCCATTAGTTTTATTATTTGCACCTAGGCTCTTCCTACTGTGACATAAGTAGGGGCTTAAGTTTCAGACCCAAAATCAGACCTGCTTTAACAGTAAAAATTCCAACTGAATCTTTTTTCATAATTTTGAGAGGTAAACTGTCCATCCTGTCTTAATACATTTTCAGACCAGACTTTGTAAACTGTGTCGTCACAAAGTAAAATGTTATCACTGTATTTGAAAATGAAAACAACAAAAAAATAGATCTTTGTTTTGATGGTTCTGAATGTTTCTTCTTCTGGTTCCAAGGTCAAAGTTGTGAAGTTTTCCTACATGTGGACCATAAACAACTTTAGTTTTTGCAGAGAAGAAATGGGTGAGGTGTTGAAGAGCTCAACATTCTCCTCTGGTCCTAATGACAAAATGAAATGGTTAGTACTCAGATTAAACTTCTCTCTGACATTCATTTATTTGCAGGGCTTCTGTTTCTGTGAAAATCATTGATAACTTGTGAATGAATGTAGGCCTTCAGAGTTTTGGAATTTCGCATCCATACTTGAATGCATTTTTGAATTTATCTCTAATGAGCATTTTGTTACATCCAGTTTCTTTTCTTGAACTTTCCCTAACACAAATATCAATGTATTCTGAGAAGTATGAATATTTTTGTTTTAGTATGAGAGCACAAAAGTGATAATTACAGTTTTTCAAAACAAGAGAAAATCATCTCTGAAGCCTCGTCAGAGTGTTGTTTTGACAAAAGTGATAAAAGCACTTATGACTGTCTTCTCTAGTTTGGAAGATTACTAATGTGCAGTGGCATTTGTTTACTTCCCAGGTGTCTGCGAGTCAATCCAAAAGGACTTGATGATGAAAGCAAAGACTATCTGTCATTGTATTTACTACTTGTTAGTTGTCCAAAAAGTGAAGTCCGGGCAAAGTTCAAGTTTTCTTTGTTGAATGCTAAAAGAGAAGAGACAAAAGCGATGGGTGAGTACAAGCAAACAGAAACATATAGCACCACTACTGTTTATTTTCAAAGGCAATAACAGCACTTTGCATTATTTTCTTGTTTTTACAGAAAGCCAAAGAGCATATAGATTTGTCCAAGGTAAAGATTGGGGCTTCAAAAAATTTATAAGGAGAGATTTCCTCCTCGATGAAGCCAATGGACTCTTACCAGATGACAAGCTCACCCTGTTCTGTGAGGTAATTATTATACTGTTGCTTTCCTGTTTACACAGAGCCACACTTCACTCACCCTTACCTGCGATGAAGGTGGAACTTTACAAAAGTGCCTTACTGACATTCTAATGGGGGAAGATTATGTTTTTTCTCTTTTTTGCCCATTGAATCAGTCGCTCATTTTGGAAGGTCGTTGATTTGGGCTGGCACACATTGCTCCCTCATCAGTCCACAGAAAACAGCAATCTCTCAATTCTGTCTCCTTTCTTTTTTTTTTTTTTTTTTTTTTGGGGGGACACTTTCCATCCTGTAAATATGCCTGTTTCATGTTCAGTGAAATAGAAAGGATTTGGAGTTTGGAGATCAATCATTAGTAAACTGACTACAGTATCGAGGATACGTTTTTAGCTAAAAAAAAAAAAAAAGAAGTCATTGTGTATAATTTATGGGATGAAATGTGATTTACATCATTTACATAACAGACATAAAGATGCTGTATCGTCAGACACAGCTTGTAGCATTATTTGTTGTCTTTGCTGACTGGCTGAGTAAACATGAGTCTGGAATGGCAAACATCATAATGCCAAATGTGTCTGTTCAGCTTCTGTTAGCCTCATTTTCCTTTGTGTACCAGTGTCATGTTGCTGAGCTGCTGTTGAATGCGGCATACAAATCATTGAGTCTTTGCCATCAAGAGCAGATCATTGTGGTATTGAAGCTTTTATACTCCTAGTATTACCTTAAGTGAATCAAGGCTAAAGTCTCTTAATTCTTGTCATTGCGCATTTACACCTGAGTATAAGCTGTAGTGCCATTTAACTACAAACACAGTGATGGCATTTGCTTTAAATTACATTTAAATCTGAGGAAGTGAAATGTTTCCTCTTTTCCCATCATTTACAATGACACTTGTTCTGGAAATAATTGAATTCAGTGTGTCAAGAAGAATAAGCGTCTCCTAAATTGCTCTCTCAAGGGACAAGTTAAATTAAGTTTCAATGAATTTTGATGTAAATTCAATTGGCCAAATACTGCCAGGACTGGACAGTGTGCAAAAGAGCAGTTCCAGAAAGATTCAGCAATTTCAGGGAAACTGACACTGAAAAATAAATGACATCTGAATTAAAGACAAATGCCTTTTCTCATCAATTAGGTGTTTCAGCAAAGTGAATTAATTTTGATCTCAACTGGTTGTGTTTTTGCAAACGAGTACCTCCCACTGTAGATTCCTTGAAAATACACTTTAAAAATAGATTTTTCTCTGATGCTGTAACTGAATTTGTTAGTATGCCTAGCCTTGATTAGTCTCCTTCAGTGTGTGATTCTCCCTGTGATGTTTCTCATGTACAGGTAAGTGTTGTCCAGGACTCTGTTAACATTTCGGGCCAGTCCAACATGAACATGCTGAAGGTACCTGAGTGCCAGCTGTCCGATGACCTGGGGAACCTATGGGAGTGTTCCCGCTTCACAGACTGCAGCCTCTATGTGGGAGGGCAGGAGTTCAAAGCCCACAAATCCATCCTTGCAGGTAAGACCGTCCTTGGCCACCAACACTTTAGCAAGCAGGAGAAAAAAAAACAAACTGGCTCCAACAAGACATGTCTATGCTTCTTCTTAATGCCCTCTCGTAGAGAGCCATAAGCACCTTGAAAAGGCTACAGAGGGTCTGTGTTCAGGCTTGATTTGTGACAGCCTAGTTCTGCAGTGGGCACTAATCCACCCCACTACCCCTGCTTGGCCCTGCTTGACCCAGATGATTGTAGGATCCAGGAGATTGAGAGGCTGGCTCTCCTCTGCAGCTTGTTTCCATTTGACATGGTGGCAACTGCAGCGGTCAGGGAAATGCTGACAAAGTGGCAGCTGTACAGATTTTGCAGCATTTTAGAGCTGTAATAGTTCACTTGTAATATTTCATGTTTTGTGCACTTTTTTCTGTCAGACAGCTGTTATATACTGTTTTATTGTGGCTCCTTTCATTGTCACATGACACAATGTTGGTAGGTCTTGATAAACATTATTGTTTTGGTTTGCTAACATGCTTAATATGATGTTGACTGGTTATATTTATCAGTGTCCAATTATTTCTTTGACAGCGAGGTCACCAGTCTTTAATGCTATGTTTGAACATGAAATGGAAGAAAGTAAAAAGGTAAGAATAACTGGTCATTTTATATAGTTTTTGTCACAGGTTATGTTGTATTATTCTCATTAGTTCATTAATGACCACAATGGTACAATGCCACACAAATCTTTCGTTGTGTTTTTAATGGTGATCATCCGAACTCAGTGGTAGTCAAGTAACCTTTTGTCTTTTTTTGCAGAACCGTGTTGACATCAGTGACGTGGACCCAGATGTTTTTAAGGAAATGATGGGCTTCATCTATACAGGAAAGGCCCCAAACCTGGAGAAGATGGCAGACAATTTGCTGGCAGCTGCAGATAAAGTAAGTACCCAAGAAATTCTGTTCATACTTTTGTAAACATCTACCTCCCACGTATCTTTAGAAACAGTTTCCATTATTTCTTGCTTTGTTAGGCCAAAAATCTTACCTGACAAATCCTGTGTTTAGTTAGACTTGAGATGGTTTGTATACTCCAACATCGTGTTATGGAGTTTCTGTCCGACCATTTCTGTAACTATTCGAAAACCAACAGTCTGATATTTGGCGTACACTTTCACCCCGCGGTGAGAAAAGTACAAGGATTGTGCACTTCTCTCTAGCTCTCCTTTTTCATTTGTGGCACTTTTTATGTGGGCAATCAAGTGTAACACTATCAATGTCTTCTAGGAGAGACTGTTTGAAAATGTGCGCTGTTATTCCATATTTAAACAATAAATATTTCCCCCCGGTTTATGACAGATGGTTTTTCTCTCTACCTTTTGAGTGTGGCTGCTCAGATCAGGTATAAACGCTTTTGATCTCAGCTGTGGTCAGACAGCATGTCACTGTGTTTAAAGTATTTGGTAACAAACTATTGAAACCAATGTTTCTTTGTGTTGGCTGATAATATCAGGGTACAACACTTGGACCCATCGGCTCTTATCAAAATAATTGATATGATAGTTTGAATTTTTTGCACATTCAGTTATGTATCACCTTTTTTTATTTTATGGCAGTTTCAGACTTGTGTATCATCATGAAGTATTATGCCAAGTCAGTATTAACATCAGGCCACTTAATCACTGAAACCGTCAAGCTGAGATATGATATAGTCAGGGAGGGTCATGTTGCTTGCTGTCGCTCTGTTAGCCTACAGCTAATGTGACATCATTTCATAACTGATAAACTATAGAGAAATATATGTCTATTTCATTCCCCATTTTTAGAAGGAATTTGTGCAGGACATAAAATAATATGAAACACCTGTATCATATAATTCAGTACATATACTGCTGTATGTTTTTGATGCTTATAATCAACTTCTGTGGGGACTGTGAGATAAGAGCTAATTCTTGTTAACAGATTGAGGATGTAGTTAGTTTCTCCTCTATGCAGGCGTGTGGAATATTGGAAATATATTGTTTATTGGTATGGAAACATATTTTATGACTTAAGAAAAACTTCACTTAACTTATCATGTTGTTCTAAAATAACTTTGACATAAGACAGTTCAGTGCAACACATGAGCAAAACTTGATAAATTCCAAGAGGACGTGGATATGAAATGTTGCTGTTCAGATCGTTTTTTTAAAATGTGATATCATATTGCCAGTGGATGTGCAGCTCATGTTAGGCTGCATTTATAATCGGTACATTTTAATAGTTGATAAAGAAATATTTCCCCTCTTTAATGGTAAGTGTGCTATGAACATCGTGCTGATCATGGATTTGATGAATGTGTTTTATCTGAGTAGTGAACCAGAATATTGAGCAACAACTTTAATTCCCCCTTAACAATCACCCCAATCATTGTTAAATTGATAAATGCGCAGCATGTGGTGAAATTGTGTGATTCAGTTTTTTTATAATTGCAGTACATGTTATATGAGTAGCTTTTATTTGTTCTCATAGTAGTTGAAACAAAACCTCAAACCATGAGCATCCTCATTGAATCCAGGATGTAACTGCTGCTTTCTTTGTGTCTGTGTATGTGCGTGCGCGCGCGCGTGTGTGTGTCCCGCCGCCACCCCAGTACGCTTTGGAACGTTTAAAGGTCATGTGTGAAGAGGCCTTGTGCAACAGCCTTTCAGTGGAGAATGTGGCCGACACCCTCATCCTAGCAGACTTGCACAGTGCCGAGCAGCTCAAAGCACAAGCCATAGATTTTATCAACAGGCAAGTATTGCAAAAAAAAAAAAAAACCTCCAGTGATAAATTCCTGCTGCCATTTCTGTTTACCAGCCCTGAATGCTTACCTTTTTATCTCCTTGCCATAGGTGCAGTGTCCTGAGACAGCTGGGCTGTAAAGATGGAAAGAACTGGAATAGCAAGTATGTAATTAGCTGATATATGTGACACAAGATTAATAACACACTCTTATCTCTTCCCCCAACCAGATGCATTAGAATTCATTGTTTTAGCCCAGGCAGACAGAGTGCTATTTGCCTTTTCAGTTTGAAGCTCCATATCTTTGTATCCATGTTATTAATAGACTCATACCTGCATAAACCCTTGAAATGGAATATTTGCAGAATTTTAAAAAGAAGGGAGGTGGTCACTACGGGAAGTTTTTCTTTCAGATGATGTAGTATGTTATTAAAGGACACTTTGAAATGTTGAACTTAAATCTGTCTCTGTTGTATTCAACATGTGAAGACGTTATAATCCTGCATTAATTTCAACCTATGCACATACATAAAGCACTAATGACCCTTTTCAAGTTTCACTGTGAAAGTCCTCTTTATTTGTTTTGTCATTACAATCTCATTTATGCTTATTGATTTTTAATGTGCACAATCTTATGTCTGAGTGTTAACTTCATTTTGCCTGTGCTTACAGTCATGCTACAGATATAATGGAGACTGCAGGCTGGAAGTCAATGATCCAGTCCCATCCTCACTTGGTAGCCGAGGCCTTTCGCGCCCTGGCTTCAGCACAGTGCCCACCCTTTGGTCTTCCCAGGAAGCGTCTAAAACAGTCGTGACTGCCCGACTGTGCCCCAGGACTTTACTGGAGGTGTGAAGCATGGGTTTACAAAGGAAGGACTAGTGAGGGTACCACTCTTATTTCCACCAAAACTGAACACACTTGAATAAAGAAGAGTGGAGCTTTCTGGCCAGGAATGTGGGGAGGCTGGCACGTGGACGACTGACATCAATGCATTGGGAAAAAATCTGTTCAGTCGATGTTGCTTGCTTGCTTTGCTTCCCCAGCTGAATTCTGTTCAACCCGGGTAGCAAGTCAAGCTGTCTGCTACTGTTTTTTTCCCGTAATTTTAAAAATGGCCTTAATATATCTGCCATTGCTCTGGAGCTGCTCTAGAGTACTTTGTCTATTTTACTCTGTGCCTGCCTTGTCACAAAGACCAGGCCTCCTCCAGGTTGCACTAGTTCCCATGAATAGTCATTTTGATATGGAGTTCTATAGGAACGTAACAAAGGTTTAACTAAATGGGAAATATTATATATATTTGTAATGTTTAGCCCGTTTTGTGACTAGACATTAAAAAGCATGAACACTTTCAGTGCAAGGTCAGTTCTTTACACTTTTTAAAAGATGTGTATGCCCCATATTGATGGCACCATTTCTATGTAAATGACAGTTGAACCATCTTCAGAAGACTAGTGTACAAGAAAGTCTGTTCTATTGCGTATTTGTGGGGAAAAATAATCTGCCATTATGAAGACCCAGTGTCAAACCTAATGATTCATGTAAGACAGAAAAGTGTCTGTACCTTGGCCCTAATATATTAGAACATTGGAAGTATATGGAAGTATTTACTCAGTCTCCCATTTGAATGACAGATCATACGTCTGTGAACTGTTATAGATTAAATTTTAAGAATTTTTTTCCTTTAGTATCACCAACTTGCAAATATATATTCTCAATATATTGTGGTTAACTAAAAGTGGAGAGACTAATGCATGGTCATGTTATTGTCAAAGAAAGTGTCCAAGTACCAATTTTGTTTTTAACAATTTATTTTCTGCAATTATCTGACATATTTGTGCAGAATTAAATGAATTGAGTATGTGCAAAAATTTCCTCTAACATGCTTGGATATTTGTAGGATGCTGAGCATCACTTCTACTGGCAATGTTATTCTGTGTTTGAATGGGGGGGTTGTCATGTTTATTCAGTCCGTCTCGTATGTAGTGTGGTGTGACAGACACTTCAGAGGATTTTGTAAATTAAAAGAGTAGCATCATTTTTACATGATATTACTCATCATTCAGCGTCATGTTGAGATGTTGAAACTACTTTTGGTTGGAAGCAAAAAAGATGAAGTTGTTGTCTGCAAGAATGCCTGCATTAACCCATTAAAACATTTTCCAGCAGTATGAAGTGCCCCAGGTTTGTTTATTTTTAACTGGAGATTGTTGAAGTCAATGCGATAAGAGATTTCAGTGAAAGGATGATTATTATCCGCACCGTCTCTTTTTAATGACCATATTAATGGATGTGGTCATCAGGCAGAGGTGATTTGTTTTCTTCTTCTACTGGTTTTCCTTTTAAATATAAGAAAACATCACCGGTGATAATCAAAAGAAAATGTGCTTCAACTGCATTAGCATAGTAACATGTTTAATGTTGAACCTTTTAGGACACATGAAAGACATTTTTTCCTCACGTTTTATGTGTGAATGTTCGGCGCAGGCTCTAATTTAAGTGAACGCGAGGCAGCTCTCTCCTGCTGGAACAGAGACGTCTTCATCAGCAGCTTGCTGATCCTCCTCCACTCCTCTCAGCACAGATCCTAGGAAAATACCTGATACCATCTCTGCTTTAGGACGCCTCTCCAACCTTCTATCTTCCTCCTCCGCTTTCTGCAACCAACCGTAACACTTGAAAGTGAAGATGCCTGCAGTGGCACTCTCAAAATTGAAAATTTGTTCTGTAATTTGGATCGTTAAACAAGCGCTGAACAATGACACTGGGTCAGAAGTTTAGATGCTTGAATATGAATATGGGCTTGTTAATATGAAAACGTCTGTTTTATGAGGCTATAAAGGGGGGCTGCAGCAGGGAACAGTGTCCTGACTTACATAGAGAAGTAATGGGTTTAGACAAACTCTTACTCTATGGTGCTCACTGCATCCCTGGAGGAATTCTGAGGTAAACTCTCAAAGAGGTTTTTAACTACAACATTTTCCTCACCCTTATTCTAATAATTGCATAGTTCCCTTTGTTTCCCAGGATACATTTTGACAAACCCAGTGCGGGGTCAGAAGCTTGTCATCTATAGTTCATGAGGAATACACATCAGCTGTGGCTGGAGAGAGCATTTGGCATTTGTGGACTGAGAGGTTTTGGAGTCGGTTAAAAAAAAAAAAAGAAAAGATTTTTACATCTCTAATGAATTTTCCTTTTGTAATTGTTGTCAGTCCGGAGTGTTTAAGCAACAAAACCTGACATTTACCACTGATGATAAAGTAAATTGTAGCTCAGCATTTGTAAATTAATGATGTTAATTGTCAACAACTAGCAAATTGAACTTGTTTATTATTTGTATAATAATTGATATTACCGCTGAAAACCAGGAAAAATGAAATGTATGTTAACATTCCTCTTAGTTTTTCAAGGATGTGGATGTGTGCAGCAGGAAAGCCTGGTGTGACTTGATGCCTAAGGAGTGGGTGCCTCACCCTGATCAGATAAGAGTAATGGAAGCGAATGAAAAGACCCCTGTCCCTGATGGCCACAGCAAAATGGATGTGCTCCCTGAGGTGTACCTCTGGTATCATCCACGCCTGTGGACACAGATTTATTGCCCATTAAAAAGCTACACTGAAATGTACCTCTTAAAATGGTGTGTTTATCCTGTTGAGAAGTCGTTGTAGGAATGAAATGAGACAAGCGTGAGCACCGACAGACTGGAGCTGACTCAGTGTGACAATATGCTGTGAGCCAAGTTCAAATAAGGTTTAATGCCATAAAAACCTAAATTGATCTTTACAATTTCATTTTAACAAAAGTAACCCCCTATGAAATCAAATATTCCAAAATGAACATTTGTACTTACACTATACACACAGCAGTGCTCTTATTCGTATTTTACAGGGGAAACCATTTAAACAAGATTAAGCTAGCAAGAAATCAAAATACAATCTGCAAGGATTACAAAAATGGAAATCAAAGCAATCTATAACTAGAAGCAATAAATATGACATCTATCTACATGATATCTCTGAACAAACACCAAAAATAAGGACCAGTATATTCATTAATATATTTCTCTGGAAAAAAATTAGAATAAATTGACATCATTTACTCTGAAGCCATAATTAAACACGTTTAGTTTTAGAGTTACACGATAATACACAGCATTTTCACAAAGGAGTAGAACTAAAACATCAACATAGATCAACTCGGATTTCGGTATTTCCTTATCATACACCTCTCCACATGTGTGACGTGACGGGATCATTTACAGCAGATGGTGAAAGACATGAGATACAGCATACAAAGGAACTGACAGAAATAACTGCCATGTGATTAGTCAATAGCACATGCCCTAGCCTAAAACCGCTGGATATGTGCTAACAACGCAGCTTATGGCATTTAATGTGCTGATGGTTTTCAACAACACCTTTTTAGAAATGTTTTTGTGATTGCTAAGTCAAAACACATTACACCATTTATTATGAGACTGGATGTTATCCACTTTTACACAAGTTATTCGTTTTAAGCCTGCTGTACAACTGGGAAATGTCTGACATTTTCAAACTTAGTAGTCCCACTTCTCATTAAAATTCCAGATGGATTCTGTACTTTTACCTTTTTTTTTTTTTTTTACTTTTGCTTTTGGTTCCTCCACTCTTGGTCTTAGGTAAATGAAATTTCCCAGGCTAATTAAAGCCTATTAAAGACAGGTAATGTCAGGGCTTGTGGCAGGACCATGACAAAGTGCTGATAATTGTCTGCCAGACTCACTAAATCCACCTGTCCTGCAATTATCGCTCCCACCCCCCCACCTCTCCTGACACATTAATCCACTGCGGGCGTCGCGCGGCAGGCTGATGCCTCAAAGTGCATCCTGCAAACACAGATGTTGGATTTCAGGCTGGTTTAGCATACACATGCCTTATGATGATTGTAGCAGAAAACCAACACATTTTAAGGAGCAAACAAGGCAGCAGCCAGGTTATACATGGACGGGTACCTACATATTTATGTGTAATAATTTACGATCATGCTATCAGGCTGCTTTTGGATTTGATTTGTTGGATCAATTTATTACGTCTTGGGCACTTACAATTGGGTTCAATGAATCAATTCACGTTATTTCAGTCCCTACAAGAGACAGATAACAGATAAAAGATAGGTTGTAAGGCCATATTAATTATTCAGAGCTACTTGAAAAAATACCCATTAATCACACTAATCTGAAATAATAGAGGCTGTCCTGCCTGTGTTCTGTTAACAGGTACAAATGGATGTTAGCTCCACTTTGAAGACAATGAACAGACCATTTTGACTAATCAGTCAAAATGTAGTGACGTTTCAAATGAGGAATATCAAATTTATGCCCTGTTGAATAACAATTCAAATGTCTTGGTATAGTAATTATTAAAATGATTCAAAGTCTTGTCATATTTCTTCCCATAACTGACTGTTTAAATGAGGTGAAGAAATTGTTTGATAATGCTAGCATCAATGCAGCACTGGCAGAGAAGCCAGCTATACACTTCCAACTGAGAGGCTGCTTGCCTACGGTCTAGCCTCGAAGAAAACATCTGGACGACGTACTAATTATTCCTGTGGTTTACAGAGAACATGTGCTGCTGTGATGGGAAGGAGTCACTCAGGGTTGGAAGCTAGCTCTGAATCCCAAGTCAACCCCTAAAACCAAGTCCCTGGACACCTAACTATCTGAAGTGTTAGAGTTGTGTGTTTGTGCAGTACATACAAAAGTTTTGTAATAATGCGCCAAATCCCTGCGGTTTGTGTCCCATTTTAAGTTGCACCTCATGCAACATATCTCAGGTATTTAGGTATTTGGGGACAAGGAGCTTAGAAGTTGACATTTACATTATTGGAAGATAAAACAAAAAGTTGATGGATACTAATAACTGCTAGGTCATCCTGTGGAGGAGTATGGTGTGTCACTATGGTAGTTGTAGTCGGGGCATACCTTCTGCACCAGTTTATAGTCTACACTGTAAAAGGCTATATAGATGCATATGACTTTGAAGGGTTTCGAGCACAGCCAGGACACGTGGCTCTGCGTCTGCTCCTGATAGCACACCTTGGACGGGTCGAAGCCGCACAGGGCAGTCTTCTTGTTGCGGTCCGTCTTCTCATACTCAATGCGACAGTTGAATGATTTGGTGTCTTTGGTCTCCAGCGTGGACTGCTGGGTGATCTCAAACTCCACCACCTTGGAGGGCGGCACCAGGCTGACAGACACGTTCCCCAGACCCGTGGAGTTGTGGCGGAAGTAAACGCTAAAAGTGCCATTCCCGTGGTCCACAATCTTCCCTGTGATCAGCAGGTTGAGTTTGACAGTCTTGATGTTGGAGTGGAAATCCCCCCACCCGAACATCTTTTTGAACTTGCCAGTCTTCACGATGGGCCTGCGTTTAGTTCTGGCCTGTGCACCCTGAACATCTGTCTGGTTAGATAACCAGTCCCAAAAGTCCTCCATGTTCTGTAAATATGTTATTTCCCTCATGTTGCTCTTGAACCCAGGGGAGCCCCTGGCAAACAAACGCAGGGGGTTGAGGATCCGTGGACTGGCCCCCGTGGGAGAAATCCTCTGTTCATTACTGTCTCCCCACTCAATGAGCTCTGTGGCCCCTCCGTGCACCTTCCTGCATGTGACCTTCAGAGAAAACAGAGCACAGGTAGACAGAAAAAGAACATTAAGTCAGACAAAACATGTTGTGGTCTTTGCACTTACAAAGATTGGAAGTTTGTTTGGACTTTTCACAAATCCACAGATACACAGACTGCGTATCTGCGTACAGGCTGTAATACATTTGATGTTTCCAGTTTGTTCAGAAATAGTCTGAAAGGCTCAGTGTCGTTTACAGAGAGTGATACCTTTCACAGACAATACATCTGGCACAAAATACCATTAAATGCAGCAAATCACAGCACTGTTCACGCTGGCTGACTGACAATTTATTTGTGGTGATTACACTGTGAAGATTCCACAGCAACAGTTCAGCACTAAAGAGGGTGAGGTAAAAAAACACCGTGAACATAGAACACCAGTTGTCAAACAACTAAAAAGATTAAAGATTTACTTTCGAAAATTTAAAGCTTTACAAAAAGTTCTTCAAACAGATGCTGGACTTCAAACAGATTGCTGAGGGAGTGCTCAGTCTTTGAAAATGTGACATTTTATTGAAAATACATGGAGTTCAGGACAGCCACTTGATTCCCTGGCACAATAAAATTTATTAAAGGAATCAAGTGCCTTCCTGAACTTGCTCTACCTTAGAAAAAGTAGTTGAAATAAAATTCTCTACCGACAAGCAAAGATTGCCAACTTTCATTATATGCAGTGTCTCTCAGTGAGACCCATGTCCGCTAAATCCTGGACGCAGGAAGATATGACATTGAGTGATTATTCACTTAATTCAGTAATTGCAAAAACAGCATTCAGCTGTTCAATAAAATAGCTACTTGTGAATAAATAGCTATTACTGATATGATAAAGAACAAAAATACAATGTTTGACAAATACGTATATCTACAGATCATTAAAAATAATGTAACATTGGTTCCTCCCCGAACCAAAAAAATGTAAGAATTGTTATGTTGTCACTGGAGTCAAAGCAATATTTCAACCTTAGGAGAAATATGCATATCACTTTCTTGATGAGGGTTAGAAGGGAAGATCAATAGCACTCATGTCTATGTTAATGTAGCTGGAGCCAGCAGACACTTAGCTTAGCATAAAGGCTGGAGAGAGCAGGATTTGCAGGGCTTAGTCTAAAGTTAAAAAATTTCCTTGCAGCATTAAGCTCACAAATTTACATGTTATCTTTGGACAGAGCCGGGCTAGCACTCCCATTGTTTCAAGTCTTTATGCTATGCTAAGCTAACAGCCAGCTGGCTTCTGGCAACAAAGCATATTTCCCAAAACGCCAAACTACTCCTGTCAACTCAAATCTTAATATTCCTTTTTACAATCTTCACAACTTTTCACACACATTCAAAACATTTTCAACGTTCAACATTTAGATGGCAGTTGGACCACGGCACCTACACAATGAGCTTCACTTGTCCGTTTTGCCGGCTCTTTAATAAACGACACAACTTTAACAACTTTCCATTTAAACCAGACGACCTGCCACCATGCTGTCTATACAGATGACCTTTTGTTTTAAACGTTGGTGGACAACATCCTTCGATTCGTAATATTAAAGATGCTTTTGTGCGTGTGAGGTGGCTGAGGATGCCTGTGCAGTACAGTGTGAATGGCATTGACAGGTCATGTATTTCACAGCAACCAGGATGAAAGAGAAAGAAGGTGTAGTAGGTGAAACACAGAGTAACTTTAGTTAAAACAATCATTGCATTCATGACCCTAAACTGTTTGTAGTTGTAGTTCTGGTGGTTATCTGCACCGAATGGCATCAAATGTAATTGTGTAAACATACATACAGATGTAGTTAAATTGCATAAACTGAAACTACTTCTTAAAACTAGTAACCACAGATAAGTTGAGAAAACAAGACATTTGTACTGAAGTGTAAAGGAAGCTTTTCGGATGCACTGATGAACTCCCACAGAGCTCATATTTGCATAAAGTTTCTAATATTTTAAGTCAACTTGTCAGATTACATGACAATGAAAATCCCCTGAACTAAACATGTGAGCTGGTCTCAGATCAGTAATGCTATTCTTATAAAGTGTATGTGCATATGAACTTTAGCTTATAATGGTTCCCAACAATAAAATCGGCTTCTACAGTAGTGTGCTAAAGTATGTGCTAAGTGCTAATCCAGAGGCAGCAATGAACTATGATCCCTGCTTGTGCCTCAAAGCCTTTTAGCTTCAGGAGCGATTCCTGGTCCACTTCAGATAAAGCTTTAATAATTCACGGAAATAAGCTTAGCTAGTTTTATTAGTAATTAGTAGTGCCGGCTTTCCCCAGGCCCGGTTGTAGGGATCACTGAGAGAAGCAGATGTTGAAAGCACCGAGCAGAGGCTGTTTGAATTCTCACTGAGCTGCTGTGCACTACTTCCAGACTAATTATAATTTTGTTGTAAGCCTAACTGAGGCCCATGTGTACAAAGCTAACAAACCAGGTCTGTCTGCCACAGTTTGTTTTGTTATATTCCCACTTATAAACCTCAGAGCTTTTTTTTACTACGCCACTCATGTCCGAGAGAGTAGTAACACCTAAATATAGTAAGCAGAATTTAATGGCTATCTGCATATGTAATGTGGAATCAATGCGTCTCCCACGGACAGTGAGCCTGGCTGATCTATTAGCCCTCACAATGCTTAAACAAGACAGTCGCTCCCTGTAAACATGGATGAATGAGGCAACGCAGTAATAATGTCCCTCTGTGTAGCTCATCACATCCACAGTCATTTAATCAACCAGTTCCAGTGTCAGTATTCCCCACCGATACTGCCACTTAGTAATACCTTGTGTGAGCTCAGCTGTTAATTTGATTAGACTATAACAACATCACAATAACAGGCAATGCTGAACATAAAATCTGCGGCACTATGGGCTCCCAACAGGAACATTTCTATACTGCTGTGAACAAGGGAGACATGGCACTCGTCTTCCCTCCAGCCCGAGCTGTTATATCCGTTTCACATTGGGTGTCATGCTGCGCAGCTTCAGAGGTGAAACTGAATTTTGTCTTTCAGTGTAAATCTCAGGTGAGCTTTGTATAGGGTGATTATAATGGAAATGAGAAAGGAGTTTAAGTATGATGAGCAACTGGGGAAATTGCTGTGACAACAAGGGGATCAGCAGAGGGATATCTAATACTTAAATGCCCTGAGAGAGATGAAGCACTGGGAACTTGAAAGCTTGCGCTGACACGCAGGCTTTGGTTTCTTTCTTTCTCGCTGTCTCCCTGCACAAATGTAGCACCTACACACACGAACACACTTCCTTCATTTAGGCGGAAGTGGTGTCTCTTAAAAACAGACTAAAGGAATCCGAGTTTTTTTATATAACAAGACGCTTTGGGAAAAAAAAAGGAGGCAAGGTCTGATGAAGGAGAATCTACAAAAGCTTAATTAAGATTTCTTAATCGGTGCTGCTGTGCTAGAGGCATTTCAGGGCGACTTGAAACAAGACATTATTATGATAATAACTGCAGACTTATGGAGCTGAAAACACCAGACCTCATTTCAGCAGCAAAAGGGAAAGTGCTGCGGATATGTCTGTGTGGTTTCGCTTCTTCCTTTTCCTGTAAGTCCTAAACAAAAACACAGAGATGTGCATGAACCTTACACCCCCCAGCACAGATGTTACAGTTATATTCCCCTGCTGTCAGTGGTAGAACTGCCTTATTAAAGAGTGTGCTTAGTGATACAGCAGTAAGCATAAACATGGGTGAATTATAATTGCTGTTAGTAATTTTAATGGCACCTCTACCAGTATGAACAAAAATGATGACACAGGATTTAATTTTTTCTGCTGTAGCTGCTTATAGCTGATACTTCCTGCTAATATTCAGTACTGTTAAATGTCGTGTCTAAAATACATACAGTATTTCCTCCTTGACTCAGCTCATAGATCTCTCCCATTGACTATACCATACATCTTGCACTCAATAATCATCATCAGTTTGCAATCTATAACTGTAATTTATACCTCTGTAACCTCAGGAGCAAAGGCCATGCATCGCATTGTTAGATTTGTGAACACTTCTGCATTTTTTTCCTCTATTAGGGGGATTGTTGAGGCAAATGTATAATTAATGAAGTAGTTATGATTTTAGACCTGAGGTTACCTGATTCTAAAAGATACTTTCTGAAAGCAAATATAGTGGACTATTGGTCAGATGAGGAATTCTAAACTAAAGTTCAATCTATTGTTATTTTTACTTGTTATACTTATTTTGTTTAAGGGAAGCTGACCCACCTAACGCATTCAATTTAATTTGAAATATTAACCTCCTAGGACCTGGCGTCCACATATGTGGACCTCACATTTTGGGTTCTCTAGACCACAATACTAACTTTTTCTCAACAAGGGCCTGGTGACCACATATGAGGATATTATACTGCCACTCAGTAATCGAAATTTAAAACTAATGTCCTCATATGTGGACATCATTTTTCTCAGGTCCCAATCAGAATAAAGATCAAAGAGAAATTAAAAATGCACGCCATGCAAGAGTTCGGGTCCTAGGAGGTTAAATTAATTTGGAAAAAAAGTAAAAAAAAAAAAAAAGAAAAGAGAAGAGAAGAGAAAAACCTTGATTAATAAATAACAGTGTGCAATAACACTGGTTGTTATGTAGTGTTTTGGTCCAGCATTGGAATTGTCAATATTATCAGGCCACATTTACTGATCTATACCGTCTGAGCGCAGGGCCGATGTTATCTGCCAGTTTCAGCTTATCACAGATTTAACAGTATGAGAATATGTCATCTGATCGTCGGTCACAAAAACTTTCAGTAAGAAAAAGCCAAAACTATGTCTGAAGTCATTTAGAAACAGTGTCAGCGTTACATTGTTTGTCCTCCAGAGAGCACAGGAAAGTTTATTTGAATTTTTGAACTGTAAAATAACCACATTTAAAGGCTCCATATCTGAAATTCTTGTTTTTCTTATTCATTCAAGTAAAAAAAATTATATTGGCCACTCTATCATTGTCAAATATTTGTATCAATATTAGTCTACAAAAATAGTGTCTACACTGTATACCATGAATACAGTATACAAAATATAATACAAACTAGTTGTTTAGGCGTCGTGGGTAAATTATCGATTTTGTTGATTTCTGAGGTAAGAAAGACTTAAATACAACCCCTGAAGCAAAAAGACGTTCAGAAAGGAGCCTGCAAATGTTAATGCATGGCTACTTTTTATTTTATGAACTATAAAATTAAAGTGTATGTGTGGCATGTGCAAACATTTGGGCATTCTTCTACCTTTAAAACACTCAGAACTTCCTTAACTCGTTAGGCCTTCATTGACTCAGTAGGACTTGTAAGGCAGGTCATGAATTGTCATTAGGAATCTTCAGCTGATGATAAATTCATTGACTTTTCAAACTTTGTGGTAACTTAACGACCAATGGGCTCCTCTAAGAAACCGAGTGACGATCTGAAAATGAAGCCAACTGATGCTACAAAGCGTGAGAGGATATAAAAAGATATCAAAGTGCTTCGAGCTTGAAATTTTCCACTGTGCGAAATGTCATTAAGAAATTTTAGGGTACTGTGGAGATCAAGACAAAATCTGGAAGACCAAGAAAACTTTAAGATAAAACTGCACATCAGCTGGGCAGAGTGGCAAAGAAAAACCTTCATATGACTGCGAGGGAGCTACAGGAAGGTTCAGCTGACAGGGCTGATGGTGCACCGTTTCTCTGTGCAGCGCTGATGCACAAACAGAGGGAATCCTGACCTACTACCTCATCACAAACATCAACATCTGAAGTCTGCAAAGCAACATCTGGATACACCAGAGTCTTGGGAAACAAGAATTAAGTTAAATATCTGTTTGTAGAAAAACAAGATGAAAAGAAGACCTTGCCAACTGGAGGTGGAAATATTCTGCTGTGGGGTTGCGTGGCACAGGAAACATTGCACGGAAAGGAAGTGAAACAACAGGACAATGATCCAAAGCAAACCTCAAAATCCACCATCAACTACTTTAAGAAACATAAGCCGAGGCTTTTTCAACGGCCCTCTCAGTCCCTCGACCTGAACGTTGTTGAAAATCTGTTGGTGGATCTTAAACCATGCTGTGAGAGCAAAG
Source organism: Seriola aureovittata (assembly GCF_021018895.1). Taxonomy (NCBI): domain Eukaryota; kingdom Metazoa; phylum Chordata; class Actinopteri; order Carangiformes; family Carangidae; genus Seriola; species Seriola aureovittata. Next base: position 19,651,425 of record NC_079374.1, read on the forward strand.
AAGCCTAAAAATATCTCAGAACTTTAAGTGATGTGCAGGAAGAGCAGGTAAAAATCCCTAAATCAAGAACAGAGAGATTGTCAGTTGTTACAAAAAGCATTCACAAGCTGTGATATCTGCAAGAGGCCATTACCAAGTACTAAGTAGGGTGCCAAGACTTTTGCAGATGCCATCATTTTTTATTTCTAAAGTTCGTTTAATAACAGGGAACAGTGCATTGACATTTGAAGATGTATATTTGTAATATCTTGCTGTGGGAGTTGTATTAACTTCTTTTAACTTCAAAAATCAACAAAATGTGGACTTTACCCAGGGAAGTCCACACTTTTGCACACAGCCGTGTATGTCAAAGCTGGGAAAACTTCAGGGTTTGGAAAGTTCGTCTTCCACAAGATCCGTTCAAGAACACTCACTAGTCTATCTGCCACTGACAAGCAGTTCCTTCTTATATCATCGCACTTGAGTCAGAGTTGGGTAAAATACCTTTACATCTCCGGCCTTTTATCTTATTTCACTTACAATTATCCCTCTAGATCTTTTTGTCACATTCTTATACATGTGCCAAAAGTGCATTCACAGCTGATTAAAACTCTCCGTCTGTGGACCTTGGTTGTGCGATTAACTGCAAAATATTGTTACTGCAGAAGGGCTTCCTTTACTTTTTTAAGTGTTTTCACAAGCTACCTTGAAGGAAACCTCTTAATGTTGCATGAAATTTGACTGAAGGTTTTACAGTGAGGTATTAAATTGTATTGGCTGCATGTTTCTCCTTTAAAACACTACTCTCTTGTTTCATGAGCATGTTTGTATTTCTTGTGTTTCTACAGTATGTGTTTGTGTGAAACTGATCATATTTACTTTTTAAAATTTTCAACATTTTTACTGTCGTCTCTGCACAAATGCATTGTGATCGTTTATCATTTCTAAATGCTCCATCTTTGCGACACTTGTACTATATATTTGATTGAATGGCGTGTAAATCAATACTTAACCAGAGGTTATAGTGGAACTTAAATACTGACAGTGGCCTGAGCAGCAGCGAGCCACACACTGAGTCAGGATGAATCAGCCTCAACATTCATCTGTAATGAGCATTATGGAGCTGGCTGTCTGCTTGTCCCGTGGGTAGACATATCTTTTAGAGGCCTGACATAAAGGTAATTGCCACAGTGACCAGAACTAGCCTCTAGAAAGTTATTAAGAAGCCAGTGACATCTGGCTTCTGGATCATCTGAAGAGATGCCGTTAAAATGCATTTGCAGCGAGCAGCCGGCGACATTGTGCTCAGCCATGATGGGTTCTGGGCCGCAGGCAGGGCTACAGTACTGTTTTGATGGCGACGATGGAATCTGATTTGGTTTCTCTAAAACGATCGGAGTTGACTTGTGGGGCCCCCCCACCTACGATCTGTTTCTTTCTCTCTCTTTTCTGGTTCTGTGCGAGAGCCTCTGCATCATCTTCATTACCAACTTCCTTGTATGTGTGAGCTAAAATAATTTGTTTTTCAGCTTTCCATACTTGGTTTTTTTCCAGCACATAAGGTTGGGATATGCGTCTGGGGAAAATTGGTTTCAGGCATCTTTCTCACAATAAACAAAATGGGCAATTAACCTGCTCATCAGTGCAAGCAGAGCAGTTCCAATGATGCACTCCACTGTTCTTCATGGATTTATCTGTGCAAATTGACCTCACTTTGGTGGTGCAATTCATTTCTCTGCTAATTTTCTGTGTCTGAAGCTTCATTAACTTGATGCGCTTCTACGTAGTAAAAATCTGGACTTCCCACGGAAATGACACCGGCTTCACCACCGCCTTCCCCGGCACCATTGCAACACAACACCTGCTATATTAGAGCTGCTCAGCCGGTGCTGCTAGCATTAGGCCGCAGATTGTTGCAGAGCTGGATTGACTGCAGCTTCTTGCTTTCAAGCATCTAACATGACAAGCCGCTCCACTCACATTAAAACCATTCTCACCCTGCAATCCCCTGCCCCGCGTCCTTCCCCAGCCATCCACCTGATGTTACAGGGCATATCATTTGTAATGATTCACACCCAGAGCCGGTTCCAGGAGAGAAGGCCCTGGAGGCGCATAGGCAGCACAGAGCGAGAGTCTACACGCTGCTGAAGAATAGATTGGTGCTCTGATCGCTGGAACAGCTTCACGCTCCAGAGCCATCACTTTTAATCAGAGGCTGTCCAGGGAAACACATGGCAGGCACTTCAGCACTGTGGTGGATCGCAACAGCAAATCCACACCAGGGGCACCTTACCAATCACAGAAGGCTATGGTTAGGGTGTGTGTGTGCATATAGCATATCTACTCCCCTCCAGTATAATCCTTTAGGCCATTACCCCCTGACCTCTGTGAGAATGAGACAGGCTACAGCGTCTAATATCTTAACACTCCTGCTCAAGATCCCATATTGAATTTGTGGCTTAATTCATCATCTACATACTTGAGAATATTTCTGGTGGACATTGAGAGCAGATCATTGGAGCCTACAATGAGTGTAATGTATTTCTTTTCTTACTTACTACATGTTTTAATGCAACCTCCAAAGGCCTAAAAGCTCCTGTCACCACCTCCCTAAATTTACACCAGACCAGACTCTGACTGCCTGAGTGTTGATGGAGACAGGAGAGGAGATGACATGCTTAAGAAAACAGGATGCTGATGATTTCATTAGTATAATCCCAGGAGCATCAACAGTTCTCTATATCCACACTACATTGCTGCATCAACTTTGGTGTTTGAGCACACACTGAATAATAATAGTGCAAATTTGGTCTCTTGCTTCACATTAAATATGCACTGGAAACTGCAAAATTATTTAATGGTAAGACAAAAGCACAATGCACGTGACTGTGAAAATTATGAAACGATGTTCTGTGGTTGCTTTTCTCATGTTGTTCAATGATGAGAACTAGATTTTCCTACAGCACCACAACAGTACAGCGATCCCGCCACTTAGGAAACGTAACGTGAACCTTCACGCTCCCTGAGCTGTGTAATGTTTGTTACTATCTAATGCAAGCATAAAAATTAAACAGGCATATGGAAATATGTTGTGTAAATTAAAAGCAGATCCTTCAGCTTTACTTTAAGTCCAGCTATTTAGTGTTTTACAAACAACAAATGCTTCATAACACAGTACAACGTAAGGACATTTTTAAATGTAAGAAATTATTGATTTCTTTCGGCAATATTACCTGGTGATGAGTTGTACATCGAGTGACATCAAGTATTCATCTTACAGTTGTGTCCTTCAGACGCTGTATCTCTACCACTTGTAGTGCTGTTGATCTGATGCTGTCCCTGACCTCTGACCTCTCACATGGAGAAATATAAAGAGACTCACTGTCCACTCAAGCCTAGATTCTTCTGACTCAACAAATCAAATTTGCTCCTATTGAGCTCTTAAAGTTCTAATAGTATCTTAATGTGTATTAGACGAGGATGAACCTGTTTTTGCACACGTTGTGGCAAAATATTATCTGACTGCTCATGATGTCACTCGAGGCTGCTCGCATGTCATGATTAGCATAAATTATAACACAGAACATAACCCTCCTGTGGCTAGCATAAATCATATGATGTGAGTCATTAGTCATGTTTATACTGTCAGTGTTTTTCTGTTCTTGCTCAGTCACACAAGCTCCTGTTTTCCTCTGCTCCCAACAACTGACACTGACTGACACGACAGCTCACCTGACCTTTTTTGCACTTTGACAGACTTTTCTTTTTGTCCGTGTTTGTATGGGTCTTCATATGAAGCATTTGGTAACATTAGAGCATTTCCCTACAGGAAGCAATACACTAAACCACCAACCAATTGTGCACAATTGGCTCTCCTGTAGTGTGGAAGCTGCCAACACCGTGCTTCAGTGTTTCCTAATTATAACACAGTTAGCTCTGACCTTGCTGACACACTTTGTTTGGATTCTTATGAGTGGCAGAGTCTCATGTTAGAGCATTCAAGAGCATTCAAACAATCACATCGATGTAGTGGCCTGGGCAGCAACTAGTTTAAAGTCACCTGCAAGGCTTCATGTAATCTGTATTATTTATGTTTTATTCTGTTGATCAGGAATAAATGACAGTGGTGAACAGAAATCTGTTGGACTCCAAATTTCCATCAGTGCAAAGCAGGTGACAGAAATGCAATCTTTCAAGGAAACCACTCCATCTCTCATTAAACCAACTACAACTGACATAGAACTGTGCTGGAAGCTGATGCAGCAAACCAGTGTCATTATCACACAACACGGCACGGCTGTTTTTGTGTTATTGCTTCAGTATTGAAGCCAGATTGCCCCAATTCACTGTCAGGCAGCGGGAAGTGAAAGGTGATTGTAGTATTTCTTTAAACAGTAATTGCTACAAGCTCTTGAGTGTGTTTTGTCATGTTTATCTCCAAAAATGAATAAAAACATCAACTTGTTTTCCCTTTATTGTGGTAAAAGGATTTTTGAAGGCGGAAATCCAAATAAGAGTTTTTATCGGAGCTGCCAATAGTCACGCTGCTGAACTGCAGCATCTTTAAATTAAATTCTAAATGGGACCACTCATATGCTCCCAAGGTGTTTCCCCTATAGTTCACGTATCAGGATAAAATAAGCCTCTAAAACAGCATCTAGCCCATGGGACTCTACTGTCAGCTTATTACTGAACAGTAATGAAGTTACATGGGCGTATTCAAATCCTTTAATTAAGCAAAAGTAAAATACTACACATTAAAAAACACTTCTTGGTGAGTTTATGCCTCACAACTGCCCCTGTACATTTTCTTTACTAAAATTTATTATTAGCTCACTATTACAGGCTGATGGACATGTAAGCAGCATTTTAGGGAGCTGATTAACTGTTAGCTATGTGTTCTGTTGGGTAGTTTGATCTATAGCCATGCATCTAATTTTTATAATTCCAATTATTATTATAATTTTATATTTTTTATATAGGTATATGTAAATGTAAGTACATTCCACAGCTGTTTGCAGCTGTTTAATGTAAGGAAGGCCACAATATCTCTTTAACAGCTGCAGAAATTCTAGGATGCAATAGACCTGTAAATCAAGAATTTATTTAGACACATCAGTAACGCTGAGAAAAAAATAAATTACATAAATCACAAGATGAAGAAAGAATTTTTGTGATTATTTCCCGTTTATCCAAATCCTCTCCTTGCATGAAAATCTACCAAAATCTGAATTGTATTGCTGCGTTAACGTTGTCGCAATTTAAAAGAATGTGTCTCTTGACAGTTTGTGAATTAACAGCAGGAGATGACTGATATTTTATTTTACACCCACACTGCCGGCATGGCCATGGAGGTGAAAGTGGGAAGTTAGTGAACGTGGCTCGGTGTGGGAAATTTAAATGCAGCGATGATGTCAGGTGTTCAAAAAGTGTTAACAAAGATCCCACCAGGAGAGAGGAAGCAGAGCGGGTGGAGGCTCTGGGACGAGAGCCTCCAGGTAATCTGGATACTTGTGTTATCTCAGCACCTGCCACATGTGACAGCAGCAAAGCCCTGAACACTTCACTTTTAGGCAGGCGTTACCTTTCAACGCATCATCAGTTTCATAATCCCCTTACATGGTCAAAGCGCCATCTCTTGTGCTGGCTCCTGACACCTGCAGCGCACCTCCGAATGTCTGATAGCAGGGATTCAGGAGGATAATACCACAAAGCGCGTTGGACTCAGTGTAATTATCATTCTCTTGACTAATTTCTAACACCTTCTACTTTGTACAACAATGGCATATGTGCGTGTAAAACTCCACAGATAATACTTGAAGAGGAACGGCATGTTATTCTTAAATTAATACTTTATGGTTCTGGTTTTAGTTTTTTTTTTTTCTTTCATTCCAGGACGACATAATCTAAATGTTTCTCTCACTGAGATTTTCTTTTTCCTGTATTGACAACCTATTGTCAATTTTTATGTTTTCGCCTCCTCAAATCCATGCTGAAAACGTTACGGGTTTTTTATTCAAAAATGTTTTTGCTTGATTTGCTCAAACATACGTCCACTGAATTTGACAGAGCAAATGTTTCTGTTCTGAAAGCAGATTGCGCCGCGGCTGATTTCACAGAAACAGCTCCCTTTGAAGAAGAAACAAGAGTTGGAAAGACGTTGCTTCCTTTTTCTCTGAGTAGCTCTGAAGACAGGTACTTCACAAGAAATATACAAAGACAGAGCGGAGCTGACAGTGCTTTGTTAGGGCTGAAAATGACAAGCTGAAAAGAGAGGCCTCAAAGCCCGGAGGCAGAGGAGGAAATGCAAAACTGAGAATAATCAGAAAGGAGATTTATTGTACTTATTCTAAAGCTGTCACACCTTGCCTTTTACAGGAAAGCAAGGCTGTTTTAATTAAAGAGGTCAATCATTCTCCTGCTCTCTGACATGTAGTGTGATTGCCTTCTCCAAGAACCAACCAGGTGGTAATTAAGAACTTTATATGTCAGAGAGTTTGGGAAATATGAAAGTGTTCAAAGGCAGAAACTTTGCTGCTGTGCCTGCTGGAGTGGTGGTTTTGTGTGATTACGGAGCTTATTATGAGTTTGGTAGTTCAAACATAAATGGAGAGCTCACGGCTGTGACAGCAACAAGACAACTATTGCAATATTTGATTGAATAAAAGAAAACGTGACACCACAATTCCTCAGGCGATATTCTATCATCCACGCACAATTTAGACAAAATACCTGCCAGTTTATGAGCTGATGTCCACATTATGTTTTGTTGCAGCGCAGCAGTAAAGAGCAATGCAGACAGTAAAGGAGCTGCTAAACATCGAGGTTGTGCATCAGAGAGTGCTGGATGTTTCTGACCCTGCAGAGCGGTAATGACAATGCTATAAGGTAGCCGAGCCTCTAGATCTAACAGCGCCTCGGGCTGCACATCGCCCATAAAAATTCATAGCAGTGGACCAAGATCAGGAGACTCAACATCATATTAAACATAATGTTCCCTGCACCGCAGCCACCAGAGTGGGTGCGACGTCTTCTGAGAGAGCTGCTCAGCTCTCCACTCCATTCTCAACAGTTCACATCACAAGAGAAGCTTGGGGAAAGTAATCATGCTGTTCATAACTGCTCGACTTAAATCATTAATGCTCCATCCAGCCGACGGATTAGGGTTATTGTCGATGCAAAGGGCAATTGTGTCACACCTATCAATCATTAGGAGCTTCTTTCTCTTCATTTCAGGACCTTTACCATGGATTTATTGCCAGTATGTACACAATTATGATCGATGATAAGAAAAGGAACAGGTTCCAGGGCTCAATACAGTCAACACCACCTGTAGTAGCTGCAAGTTACAATTGAGGGATTTAACCCGAAGAAACAACAACCTTTCCTTCAGAGGTCTGAGACAACACACAGGCGGAGGACTTCAAATGCCACAGACAGTATTGTTTATGAGGGATTATCTAGTCAAGCCTTCTGGCTCGAAAGATTGTGACCCCAATACGAGCCCAGATACACATCAGCACCATGTAAGCTCCAAAATGATTCCTGGAAGGCAGCACATGCATACAAGGCCCCTTCACTCTGTCAATCCATGTTTAATCACTTCCACAGAAATTTCCACTGGTCTGCCTGACATTTTCTCTCATATTTTTCTCCCTCCCTGCCCAATTTCTCTGGTGGGTTTTTGAAGACTTAAGTTCCACTCTTTTTCTCCCCCCTCTCTTTCTTACAAGGCAAATCCTGGGCGAGGTTGATGTGAAGACCAGGCAGAGCAGGGATGTGAAGAATATAAACACAATTTTTTTTTATTGTCCAGAGGAAAAGGGAGGGTGCAGGGGGTTGGGCGGTGGGGTCTGTAAAAGAGACGAGGACCTTATCACAGCCCAGCAGCTCTGTAATTCGCCGCCATGATAAAGTGGCAGCGCGGAAAACCTTACAAGGCTGGCACAATCCAAAGACGGATTAGGTTTTTCTGACATAAGCTTCCTGAAAAACTAATCAATCAGCCCATGCAGTATTATCAGAAGCGTGAGATTAAAGCGCTGCTCCTAATCCCCCCACTGTACATTTTATTACACTTCCCAGTGTTAGTTGCCTTTAAATACACAATAAATAAATAATAAAACCAAACCTAATTGAGCATGGGGAAGGGGAAAAGGGTTAAAGAGCCCTTAGAGAGGGAATTTATGTAGAATTTGTGTTTTGTTATTAAGACAGGGATAAAACTGTTGTCCTTGCCAGAGCCCTTTTTGACTTTGAATAAAACCTCACTGTCTCACTCCAGCACTGCAGCAGAAAAAACGCAAGCGGGAAAAAAAAAAAATCCTCTGCCGGAATTTTACAACAATTTTAGCAGCTAAAAATGAAGCAATTCAAATTCACATTCAAACTCTCTTGTTCTAAGTATTTTCACTGATGGATGTCGAGATAAATTATGAAGTAACTAGATTTTAATAAATAAATAAATAACTTTTGAAATTAATGCCACATCCTTTGAGGAATGACTTGTAATCCCTTAAATCAGCACACATCAAAGTTGCAGAGATGAAATGCAAGCATGTAGCGGATCCCGAGGACGAGACACGTTCAGCTTACTCGTAGCCAGCTAAGCTTTGTCTCTTTAATGCGTCACACCCTTCTGTCAGGATGCTTGCTCCTTCCTTTTCACAGTCCGACCCTGGACAGCGTTTACAGTAACAGGGAAGGTAGCTATACTTTTAATACCGAGCCCGTTGGCATGGGCCACGTAGACGTTTTGTCGTGACATAATATTACCAAAGAGCTCTTACCCCAACTATAAGATACAAAGGTGTAATAGACTTTGTCTGCGTCTTCTCACACTTAATCCCAACCAGCGTTTGAAAAACCCACTTTCACTGCATGCAATCTGTGGAACTGAGGCAGGGCAGGACAGGCAGAGAGCAGGGCTCTCAAGTCATCTACATTGTTCTGCTGTCATTGCACAGAGGATAACTGCAGCAGATGTCATGAGGAAGAATGGATTCTCCCAGGATGGCTTTGACCCTCTTATTTGTCCCTGGGGTATGGCACAAATGCTGGGGCCGGGGTTACATTTTCACCATTTGATTCATGCTCCGGGTGTCTTCTGTATGAGTGTGGATAAAGACGCAAGAGGGAGAAATGTGTTTGTGTTTTGGTTTCTTATTTTGGACAGTTGCTCCAGACACTGAAGCTCTGATTAAAACAAGAAATCAAAGCTATCCAGCTGGTTCAGCGGTCTGAGGTGGATCCTGTGATGCCAAATGATTCCCCCGGTTGAAATCTGGCCTTGAAACTTTGTCCCACGTCATCCTCAAGCATCCTTCCAGTGCCTCTTAAACTATCCTATGAAGCAGACATACTAAGAAAAAACAAAGATTGTTTGAGCTCAAGGAATTTTGGTGCGTATATTTCATGCTTTCACTGAGCATCAGCCTGGTATTTAAGCATTCTTTACCCCAGGAAAGGTGGAGGAATATTGATAAGGGCCAATATGTCCCCAGTCAGACAGTGGTGGGTCTACTGGGAGGGAAGCCACTGAGGCATATGAAGAGAGCCTCTCCAGGGAGGCAGCCTGTCCCTCTCTCTCTCTCTCTCTCTCTCTCTCTCTCTCTCTCTCTCTCTGGAGGCAGAGCTCCCAATAGGCACAAGGCTGATTACAACAGCAGCCAGAGCAGACAGCAGTTTGCCGCTTCATCTGCACAGTTCAAGGCTATCTTTAAAGAAACCCTCTTTGAGGACAGCACAGATGTGAAGAACCTCCTCAGTCACATGGCATTTTCTCTTCAGGTCTGATCACGGCATGAGCCCGTAAAGCAAGGATGATCGTGATCAAACCCCCACTGGTTTCAACTAGAGGACAACATGAGCAGCTGCTGGAAAAAAAAACAAAAAAAACGAAAACTTTATATTTCCCTAAACCTCATGATCTTTCTTTGGCCAGCTTATTCCCGCAATAAAAACAGAATTAGACTGCAGGAAGATTATGCCCAAAAGCTTACGACAATCAGTCTCTGGTCAATCCTAAATAATTTCTCATGTATTCACACGGACTTATGATTTCATCACATTGTATAAGTTATAAAAGAGGAAGCGCGCAGGCCTTGAAAACCTGTGAGTGCTGCAATTTTCACCTATTATTCTCAGTTGTCATTTTCATTTTATTTCATTTATATATTTAATTTTTTATACTCTGGCCTCAATTTTGGTATGGTACCAACACCTCACAGGTGCCAGGGTTCAACACAGAGGTTAATCTGGTTCACGAATGGAAGCAAAATAAATTACAATGATCCTTAACTACATATATGCCTGTGTTACAGCTGAATAGAGAAGGGCGTATATTGCTGGTTTTGTTGCGCCATAAGTGACGGGCGCAAGACACCAAGTCCAGCCTGTAAAAGATTTTAAAAAACCACTACTGTGGAAATAAACTATAAACCTTTCAAGCTGCCACATCAGTAAATCCTGCTTTTTATCCAATATAGTAAATTGATTGATTTAACCACATTAACTCAAGTTCTCAATTAAGATATACTGCAGAAATGTCAATTATAAATTATAATAATGCTCATTAACTAGGAATGTAACGTAAATGTGATTTACATTGTACAAATACACATATTTCTTTTCTATATCTGAATGAGAAAGCTGAACATCCTGAGAAAAGAAACAAAACAGCCAAATAGGAATAATAAGAAAAATCCAGATGCTATTAAGGAAATTAACTGCATACTGTATAAAAGAATATATATATTGTGGCTGTTGACAAAGCTAGAACCTACTCTGAAAAATGAAATGAAAAATGTTGTGTTTGTTTCTACATTATTTGAAAAAGGCTCCAGAAATTATACACATCAGCCTAATTGTGGAGGTGCTGAGGAAAGCTGTGTTTTAGAAAGAATTCAGGTCCATTAAGATAAACAGTATTGCACTGAATACTCTGCAAGTTCAGATCATTTAAAAGCAATATGCTTACCCTGCTGTGAAACAGAGACAAGAGTACTAACAAATTTGCTGCTGATGACTGCGTCAACTAAAATTACATGCCAGGAATGTTTTTTTTTTATTATTGTCCTTTGTTATGATGTGGTGATTGATAAAATCTGCTGTTGCATGAAAGCCTCCTGAACGCCTTTAGGCACACTTGTCCATGTTTTATCAGCTACCATTCAGTCATCTCAAGCCTCACCTGGTGCAGGAGGAAAAGAAACAGGAGCGTTTGCAGAGCACTCATCTTCAATGACTTCTCGACTTATTCAAGATGAGCGGCGCTTACACCCTCTCTGGAAGATTTGGGGAGAGGCAGACGCACATGTCGCTGAAACATCGCTGTGATCACCTGCGAGAAAGATTCACGATGTTAAATCACATTCAAAAAAAAAAACTAAAAAAAAAAAACCCGTGGTTAAATTTTGGAAGGGCTGCAAAGACGGGACATTTAAATCTTATCGTATGAGAAAATGATGAACTTTTTCTTACCGTTTCGCAAAGGCAATACCTCACTTAGTTGAGTAAGGAGACTGGAATGAGCATTGTTCAATCCACTTTCGGCAAAGAGTCCTAAAATCCTCTCAAAACGCCTCCGCCTCTCAGGATGCTGAGTGAATTCTCCCTGAGCAGCTGGGACTCTTGGCTCAGTTGAAACAACACTCCTCTAAGTTGCGAATCAAAACCAAACCGAGATAAACTGTGGGCTTTATTTCCCCTTACTCACTCCGGAGTAAATGTTTTTAATAAGATGTCGACGCACGCGGCAAAGTGCAGCCAAGTGAGCCTGTATCCTGGTGACAGGACTGCAGCCGGTCAGACAGCTGTCCGCTCGCTGTGCGCTCTCTTCAGCTCTACTTCAGTGCGCAAAATCCTCCGCTGTGCGTCTGAAGACTCCAAGGTCGGCGCGCATCCGTGCAGAGAGTCAGACCTGAAGATCTACCTCTGAAGTCTTACTCTCTCCATCTTGAAGACAAGTAAGAGCCTCGATGTCACTGTTATCAGGTTTTGTTCAGCAACACGTCCACATGTTTAACCCTTTAAAGGTTTCGACGTGTAGCCTACAACTAGTTTTCACTGTGGTTTTTTTTTTTTTTTTTTGCAAGGCGATGAATAGATGAGCGAGCCTCCAAGTCCAGTCACATGAAGGGAAATGTAACCACGGCTGCTCTGCACCTTGTGACATGTTCTTAAAAGTCTGTACAATATATAAAAAAAACTTTGAAGCAACACTTTTTAATATTTGAATTTATGCATTAGTGACTTCCAGCTTGCAAACACGGTCACGTTGGCAGGGCTGTTTGAAACACGCAAGTAAAAACACAGTGGTGAGTAGTATTTATTCATCTGAGAACCGGCTGACACAGCAGTCTTGACCACACAGTGCAGACGGCTAAAAGGTCAAACGCTGACTATGGCTGTACAAAGGCAACAGGACTTTCTACTGTGGACAAGACATGTTGTTGATGGATCCACGTGACTTTGGCACCACCATGTGGTTACAGTCAAAAGTGTCACAATACAGAGAAGACAGGGCAGATACAGTTGGTGTAGCAGAGATACAAAATTTCAGTGATGAAACGTTCAAATATGTATCTATATAAACAACAATCTGATTGTATATTTAAATGCATTTAAATATCCATTCAAATCTATGATCAAATAGACAATAAGATGACAAATGATATGCTCATGAGATGAGTCTGTAATAGTTAAAAAGAGATACAGACCAAACTTCTTTTAAACCAAATTTTTGAATTGGCCTATCGGTATCAGCATGTCAAGTTTCAGTCTACTATAAGTTATTTCAGACAAATGGGGCGTGCGATATGAAGGCTGTCTTCCCAAGATTGGTATTTACTGCAGGAACATATCCTAAAGTCAGCCAGTCCTGAGAGGATGTATTAAAAGTAGAATGTCTTGGGGGAAAGGGGGTGTTCATTTTTGGAGTAGCCCTTTGTAAATTAATAGATAATAGTGTTGATCTCACCTGATAGAGAAGAAGGGCCAGCCCACTTTCTGGTAAAGACACAGTGATGGGTGCCATGTGGATCGTTACTGATAAATCGTAAAGCTGGGGTGATAGACTGCATCCAGATGTTTGAGGTTGGAAATGGGAACATGTCTATAAATAACATCTCCATAATCCAATACAGAGAGAAAGGTCGCCTCCACAACCCTTCTCCCGCTCCACGGTGGGAGACAGGACATGTTCCTAAACAGAAAGCCAAGTGGCATCCTTAATTTGTTACTCGAGTTGTCTATGTGAGTTTTAATTATTTGCCAATCCAGATGTTTAAAGCTTCAGTTTATAGGCTATCCTGCAGTTTAAACAGATGTATTTACATCATGCTGCGAATGTCTGTAAAGAGTAATCAGTGTGAACTTTCTCTTTAAGTTTGACAGAAGTATGTCAATGATGCATCACAGGCCAAGTATAAATGTGAAACAATGAAACACAAAAGAAGAGCTCAGGACAAAGTGTGGCTGAGTTAACCTCTGAGCCAGGATCAGTTTCTTTCTTTTCTCTGCCACAAGCAACACTTTACTGTTTAGCATTAACACACTACAATGTAGCTGTAAGTGTTTATCAATGTATTTGTTAACTCCTCCTATGGGGAAAAGTAACTGGATGCCAGTTTATAAAATGATAATGAATGACAATATAGTAAAAGACGACATATTTATGCACTGCTATTAATGCTTAATAGGAGGACTTAAAGTAAAGTGTTATGATTGTGGTTTATTGCAGTCTCGGCCATCTTGTCCCATATGTGGGAGTCTTTTCGATGCCAAATCAATTGAAAGTTGTTCTCTGATTCACACCCAATCGATCAGAGATCAGCTTCTTCAGTGTCTGTCCTGTCTCATGTGCTGGGAGTTGCCATGGATTTTATTTCATTAACTGCACACACTTAATGTGGTTTATTTGAGTCACAGGCCCACTTAGTAATTTTCTGTGACCATTTAAATCTGAAGTACATTTACACACGATACATAATCAAAAAGTTACGTTATGCGTTGCTTCATTAAGTGACCCTCTCATATGACAGTGTGTGCTTTGATTGATTGTTGATGGTAGAACTACAAATACACAGAGGCAAAGTGTTTTTGTGGAATGACTCTTAACTGTACCCATCAGAGAGCCGCCCACGTTTAATCTGACATGTTTGAGGTGACGCCGGAGGAGACAGAAAAGGGAGAATGTGCACACTGCTTGCTACGTGCACACATCAGACTCCTCAACTTATTCTTCTTCCTAGCACAAATGTAGAAAACACACCATCTGTAAACAGCAAACACTATCCCACAGTCTTTTATTTCACAGGAACATATATTTGCACAGCAGGGCTTACAACTGACAGCATGTAGAGCAACACCCACAGTCCTGAACTCTATACACTGATATGAGGCTGCCAGCGACCTTACAAACATATGAGCTGGATCTCAATCAGCAGGAGTTAAACACTGCTGTAAGGACTGATGTGATCCAATTACATGATAACATTGTAAAAACTGATTAATACACACACTGGTTGTTTGCTGTCTAATCAACCCAGATGAAAAAAGAGGTTTGTTTCTATAGTTCCTCTCACCTAATAATCAACAATACTGTAAAACAGAAGTAACTGAACTTGCTGCTTGAAATTTGAGATAAACAAGGAAAGGATTTGAGATATACATCTGTTTATGTTACAGTATTACAGTGGCTTGTTGGAGAAACAACATCCCCCCTTCTCTTTCCTTGTCACAACCCTGTTTTTGATTGAATGGCTCAGTTTTTAGTGCTCGAACATTTTAGTGATTTAGACACAGTCCTGCACAGGAAATGATAATGAATGATACAGAAAACCAACAGAGAACAATTGCTGATACCTGCTGGGGGGAGTTTTTATGGCTTTGGCACCACCGTCTGGTTGAACAGTACAACCACTTGATAGTTTTGCAGCAAAATCAAAACTACATTAGTTTTTCATTAAAATACTGTTTTTTTTTTTTTTTTTCATCAAAGCAGTTAAGAAGTCAGATGTTCCAACTGTTTAAACATTTTAATTAAAAATTGACTGTGAATGAAAATACTTTGGTAATAAAATTGTCAAAATATGAACACAATCCACACAAACGGTGCGAGTGAATAGACAAAATCCCTAAAAGCAGTTTGAGCTGCAGGATTTATCTGGAATTAATTATGGGCTTTTTTTTTTCAGCTGTGCAGGGCAGATATAACTGCGAGGCATCAACTTGTCTGTAAACTGACAAACAACACACAGCGTTGTCCAAAATGGCACATTTCATCAGGTTGTCAGCATGTTGTCTGGCTGGATTCTCAGCTTCTACAAGCATGTTAGCATTTCATTCGTATTGAGATTTGTTTCATTTTTATGACAGCCTGTCTGGGAGCTACACATGATGACACCGTATGTTGTTTGAAGCTGAGAATGTTTATTACATGAGCACTCTGCCTTGTGATGATGGCATGAAGAAAAGTATCAGTCTTCACACAAGTGAAAATATATAAAAAAGTAAATAAATACATATATATATATATATAGACTGAGTTTATACAGGAAGCATTTCAGCCACATTTTAAACTCGTGTCTCAGAGAAGAGATACATGATGCAAGTTTAATCAAACCAGCTGTCTACACAGTTTCCACATCCAAGTGCAAACCAAACCCATACAATGTAATGATATGATTGTGTTTTGGGTTGTGAGTAATTTCAAGCTACTTTGAAGTGCTCTGAAGCACTGTGACTGAATATCTTCACATAGCTGCTGAGGTTGAGGTGTTGCTTTCTCTTTGTGGCCAACGTAGACAAGGTCATAGGCTTTAAAGAGTGATTCTCACCTACACACACAGACACCGAGGCAGGAAACAGAACTCCTCCTACACCCTGCTGCTCTAAGTGTTAGCAGAACAAATTGGTAAACACCTCACCTCACATAGGTGGCTGAGAAGGTGTCAAACGGCATTTTTCTGCATGAAAACATTTCTGTGTTAGGAAGCCCCTGTGTGTGGGTGCTGCTGCGATATCGAAAGTAGTGTTTTTCATGTTGTATTCAAATAAAGATCCACATATCAACCCCAAGCACAGCCCCTTTTCTCCTCAATGTCAGAACTGTTGAAACAGCTCCCTGCTCTGCGGGGTTCCTTTGTGGAGACACAACTGAGCCAAAGTGAGGGAACACAGGAAAACCTGATATCTATATCAATTTTTACCATAATGCATGAATTTTGCTCAGACCCACAAGTATCAATCTTCAGGTGGTGCTATCACAAAAGTCAGGAGGATTCATCCTCTGGGGACCACGAAAGTCAAAGTAATGGCAATCCATCCATTAGTTATTGAAAATTTTCAGTCTAGACCGAAGTAGTAGAGCGGCCAACAGACTGGTTGACAAATGACAGACTGACAGTCCCATCCGTAGAATATAGCACTCTGGGGGCAAAACATTTCATTTCATTTGAGCCTTCAGCTTCAGTTTTCAGCTTTGCAACGACTGCTACGATTGTTTGCATTGCAGCCTTTAGGTGTGTGCAAGGCTTCATTTGTCTCCAAGCATTATTTCATTTGTTTGTCAATCCTTCAGCTCCTTTCAAATATGTACCTTGCTTTGTTGGTAGATATTTCCCAGTACAGTCTGACCAGGTAGGCAGACCAGAACACTGAACATGACTTCAATCTGAAGAGAAAAGACACAAGGTCAAATAGACGGAGAGCAAACACACCACTTGTTTTGCTGTCTCAGACGAAGAATGAATCTGTCATTTAATTATCATTTAAAAACCACAATCAGCCAATTTTAAGTGATAGAGAAAATTCATGAGCCTAAAAACCTTTTTTTTTTGTTTGTTATTGCCCCATCTATTGTGGGGTGAAAAAATAAATCTTCCCATCCTTTTGCTGCTTAATTGCAACAATAATAATAATAATTGCAAGCATGGAACTTATTGAATCCATTCAGTAAATAAAACAATAAAGTAACAGATGTTAATAAATGAAAACACAATTTATTGCACTAAGCCTATAGGTGGCAGTAGATATTGTAGTTGCCTCAGTGGAAATATGTCTGTTTTCATGCATGGACAGGAATTTCAGAGTTTTGTGAGCAATAAATTCAAAGAAAAACAAAATTTCCATCTACCTACATATTTGGGTAGAGGCCTATAGACTTAGTGTGTTGCATTACTGGTTGTTTGGGGGATTTCACAGTATTCACCAAGGTTAATTTTTTTCCCATCTCAAATTAATTTACAGCAGTGCCACTTCACCCAAATAACCATAAAGTAAATGAATGAATAACTAAATCAAACAATATTAACTCCCTAAGGGGATAAAAGGGATTAGTTTGTGGTTTGTTTATTAGAAAAACAACACTTCTTTCTAGCAACAGTGCTATCGTTAATCTAGGCATTCCACATCCACAGAACACAATGTGTACAATGTCTCTGGAACTACTTTCTGCAATATAGTCCTTATGAAAAACCACACCAATCACACCCTCCTAACACTCTATTTATTTGTTTTTTTTTCTTCTTCGCAAGAAAAGGTTTGTCATTCAACTAAATTTGTAAAAACGTGAGCTGACCTGAATGGATTCTAGAGATAGTTTTTGACATGGTGTAGAAATGAAAACAAGGCAGCACTTTCCAGGATAAGAGAATTTGGTGATGTTGTTTGTGTTATTGCTCTACCAAGCTAAACTTGCTGATAGCTTTCTATTCTTCTTGTTCTTTACTCATTTGAATGGACAATTATTTACTCAATCTAACTACCAGTGCAACAGCTATTCTGAACAGGGGTTTACTAAGGTAAACCAAGTCGTAACAGAGGGTGAAATTCCACACATTACAAAGTAGGTTTGATGTTATCATCCCCCTCCAAGGAGGAGGGTGTCGGTTTCCTATTACAACTGGCTTCACACGCAACCGGTCTCTTTACAGTGGTTGTAGGTATACGTGTGCGTGTGAGTACAGGGGAGGGGGGTTAAAAAGTGGGCGCATGCAACAGCCCTTTGCACGCATGTGTCCTTTTTCCAGGCGTAAGAGGGAAGGACAAGCCAAGATAAACAGAGAAGACTTTGCACAAATCAGTGGGCAGTACAAGCTGCAAACATGCATGGCCACCATGACTTGCAGATCTTACCGACCGAGTTCATTGCTGAAGATAATAGATAAGAATACAAACAGAAATTAATGCGAGTAAAATTGCCTTTCATACAAAAATAAGTATGATGAATTAATTTTTACTGTTGGTATCACACAAGACACTAAACCCCTCTGGTTTCATTTTTCAATGTTGGATAAACATAATGTATTCATGAAATGTGAGAACTGTACTATGTGAATGTACATGTTTGAAGTGTAAATGATTACACTCAGACACGACAGGGAAGACTAGCGTGAGAAAGACAAAGAGAATGATTAACTGGAGACAAACTTTGAATGCTAGACTTTCACCACAAAATCCACTGGGAATCTCTGCTCTCTCCGACTTCCCTGGTTATATAATCGCCCGCCCGCAAATGCAGCCTGAACTTCCTGCAGAACTTAAACACACACACACACACACGCGCGCACACATTAAGGCACCTCTTAAAAACAGGCAGCATTAGCTCTGACAACAAGCCAGCTTTCACAACAGAGAGTAGGCAATGAGCAGCGGGGTGTGGTTTCCTGCACTGGGGCTGGTGGCCTGGATGTGCTGCCTCAGTCTGGGGCCCGTTCAGGGGGGGAAGGTGCTGGTTATGCCTGTGGATGGGAGCCACTGGCTTAGCATGAAGATACTGGTTAAGGAGCTCACCCGCAGGGGCCATGAGGTCTTGGTCCTGGTGCCTGAAACCAGCCTGTTAATTCAAGGCTCAGAGAGCTACAAGACTGAGATCTACCAAGTGTCATACACCAAATCTGAACTGGATGGAACTTTCAACCAGCTGAAGGATGGAGTGTTCCTCAAGCCACCAGGAATTTCAGATTTGTTTGTCAATGTGGAACGTTTGGTTAACTTTACTTCATTGCAGGTGAAAGGTTGCGAGAGTTTGCTTAACAACCAGCCTCTTATGAGACAACTGAGGGAAGGGGGCTTCGAACTTGTGCTAACAGACCCCTTCCTTCCCTGCGGCTCCATCCTGGCTCATGACTTCTCCATTCCAGCTGTTTATTTCCTGCGGGGACTTCCATGTCAGCTGGATGTGAAGGCTAACCAGTGCCCCTCTCCTCCTTCCTATGTTCCTGTGTTCTTCTCTGATAATACAGACACTATGACTTTCCTACAGAGAGTAAAAAACATGGGCATGTCTTTTGTTGAGTCTTACTTATGCAAAGTAATCTATGGTCACTTTGACGATCTGGTCAGCAGGTACTTTGAAGACAGCATGACCTACAAGGATCTTCTTAGTCATGGTGCTATCTGGCTTCTCAGATATGATTTTACTTTTGAATGGCCCAGACCCGTCATGCCAAACGTGGTTTTTATTGGAGGTATCAACTGTGCAAAGAAAGCTCCTCTGCCAGCGGTGAGTAAGTAAAGAATATATACCAGAGTAAATAAGCATGCCTAACATCTGGATTCACTTATGGCCAATCACATATACATGCTTTGTGTTGAGTTGAGCTGAAGCAACCCCCTTAATCTTTGATGTAATGAAAATCACACTGAAAACCAATTAATAGTCATGTTATGAAGAATAATCCTCCAATTCAGCAGCTCTAGAAAGCATTACAGTCCCTATTGGCTCATTGTTTTTGCTCGCACAGCGTGCAAAGTCTGACCTCATCATCCCTGTTTTCAGCTGCAACAGGTAACTATTTTCAGCAAAAAAAAATTCTCCCACATTCAAAATTGGCTACTAATTAATGACAATAGCGGAGCATCTATCAGCTAAAGAGGTAGATATGTTTCACTGAAGTTGACTGAGACCAAAAACACAGCTAAAAGGAAAATCAGACTTGGATTCACCCAGTAGCCATTACTGATAATGAGTGCTAATGTTGCTGCATGTCTGCCTGGTGAATAGAAAAGTTTGCTAATATGTTGGACAAAGGTGACGATATGTCCATTAAATGTGTCATGTAGCTTGTTTTCAATTTCATCTGACCCCATGTGGCCAAAAATAAATAAATAGATAAATAAAAGAATGAATTGATAAAGGTTTAAATCTTAAATGGTGTTCAATATCATTGTCCGTGGCTTAAAAAATACTTGAGTTGCTATGTTTTTCTTGTATCTCATATCTGCCTGCAGTATGTTTTGAACCAGTCAGCATCTGTTCTGATCACATTAGATTTATATGGTCTTTATTTTGGGAACCTGCAAAATATTGCAGTAATTATTTTGTATGAAAGTAAGTTTCAAACGGAATATGGAGATACAAATGTTTCAAAAAAAATCTTAAGAACAAAACACTGGTGCTTAGATTATTATAAAGATTGCTAATCAAGGTTTACCAATCATTGGCTCATAACATTTGTTAAAGAATGCGTTTGTCTGCTCTTCCGGGAGGTTCAGTGTGTGAAATCTGAGCCAGGGAAAGCTGGTGTCTGGACTATGGCCAGTGTAATCTAAGGAAATAAGAAGGAGAGAAGGGCCCTACTTAGTTGGTATCTAACTACTCTACAAATGCAAAATATTTGTTGATATAAGCACAAATAAAATTCTAATCAAATGAATTCCATTCTGTAAATTTGAAAATAATATAGGACTGCAGATCAGAAAAGTTATATAATGGCAACACCTTACAGTAAAAAAGCTTTTGCACATTGGTCTTCGGCCAATAGATGTTATTTTAGACACACCCATACACTCTACAAACTTCTTTTTTTTTTTCTTGCAAATTTCTTGAGGTCATTTTTGTGTCTTCTCTAAAATCCCTACAGGACCTGGCGGAGTTTGTGGATGGCTCAGGAGACGACGGATTTATTGTCTTTACCCTGGGCTCAATGGTGTCCAACATGCCTGAGGAGAAGGCTAAACACTTCTTTGATGCTTTTCGTCAAATTCCTCAAAGGGTAACTATTCATTCCCTTCAGATAAAACATTAGTATAATCTAAATTTCTAACTAAGCATGGCAAACAGTTACACATGAGATTACAAAGAAATTCACACTCAGCATATATGCTTAAACCCTAATCAGTTGGAACCATAGGACTTTGCCCCCTGCATTGCCTTGTTTTGAACAATGCCGTTTTATTATATCATTATAACAAATTGTTTACACAACACACATTAAAAACAAAGAGGTATTTTCTATGTTTCAGGTTGTCTGGAGGTACACTGGAGTCACACCTGAGCATGTACCTAAGAACGTCAGGCTTATGAAGTGGCTACCTCAGAACGATCTGCTAGGTGTGTTTAGTTTTATCCAGATTTGTGGTGCTGCTATCATGTCATGAATTATACTATTGAAAGTTAAAAAAAAAATGGTTTGAGTTATTTCAAAACTGTTAAATTGCCAAACAGTAAATGTAATGAATGAAATCATTTCCAGAGGTGACTTTTCTTCAAATGCTAACCCACTGTTATGGGTGCTACTCTATGCTTTTATGTCAATTTCAAGATAACGTTCAATAATTTTGACAGTGATTGTATTGTATTACAACTGTTGCATTTTTCTTGAACTCTAATCTAACTTTTCCTCTACTTCTCAGCCCATCCCAAGGCTAAAGTTTTCATCACTCATGGAGGTACCCATGGTATCTATGAGGGTATCTGTAATGCTGTACCCATGTTGATGTTTCCACTGTTTGGGGACCAGGGAGACAATGTACATCGCATGGTGGTCCGTGGTGTCGCAGAGAAACTCAGTATATATGATGTGACGACTGAAAAAATATTGGCTGCACTGAATAATATCATCCATGATAAGAGGTAAGACAACTAGATGTTCATTAAAGAGAACAGTCCCCCAGTTGATTATGGAAATCATAAAATTCACCATTAAAGAAAAAGTTACTATTAAGGCAGGTAAAATGAAAAATCACTAATAAGTGACAAAAACTGGAAAAATAAATATAATGATGTTTGTTATTATTTGTTAAAGAATGTCTGTCTACATATTTATTAACCCAACAGGCTGTTTTTCATGTCCAAACCGACCTGAGTCTGACACACTTTGTGTAAGCTGAAGCCCTGAGTTTGTGTTACCCTGTCACGCTTTTGTTGTTACCATGGTCTTGGGCGTGTCTCAATTTGCCTGTTTACCCTAATAACACATGTGTCAGCGCCTTTTAAATGAATGTCAAAAGCCCCACCCAAACCCAAACATCATTTCTAAATTTTTGTCCGAAACCGACCCAACCCCAGTCCCGATGGGTCCGGTCCAGCTAGGATTCAGAGTGCAGCTTAGAACTTCATTATTCTTATTAGTTCATGGAGTTTGGTGACCTCCCAGCACAGCTCCACCCAGCATCAACCTGAGCAGAGGTAAAGCATAAATATGTGAAAAGACCTGTGAGGGTGTGAGCTTAAAAACCTAGTTATAAAAACCTTAAAAATAATAATAATATATTAATAAGTGATCAAACCAGTGATCATACTATTGACTTTTTACTTCTACTCCTCCCCAGTTACAAAGAGAAAATAGTGGAGCTGTCTCATATTCACCTGGACCGTCCCATTGAGCCTCTGGATCTGGCTGTTTTCTGGACCGAGTTCACCATGAGACACAAAGGAGCTACACACCTGAGAGTGGCTGCACATGAGTTGAACTGGATTCAGTACCACAGCCTGGATGTCATCTGCTTTTTTGTTATAATTCTCCTAACTGTTCTGTGGGTGACACTGAAATGTTGCTTGTTCTGCACCCGCAAGTGTTGCAGAAAGGGAACTGCGAAGAGAAAATCAGATTAATGTTTCTAATGCATTAAGGTTTATAAATTCTGTGATGAAGTGAATAGTGGAGGTTGAAACACTGCAGTGAGATTTCACACTGATGTAATGTATGTGTGTGTGTAATGTGTGTATATATATGTGTGTTTTTAAAATCTCAGCCAAAGTGCCATCACTACATTGTCTTATACATTCACAGCATGATGCTGTCAATGATTGACTGAAGCCATCATTTGGAAAACAAACTTCCAACCAAATAAAATGTTTTAATTACTTGGTCATGGACTTGGAATATTATAGGTAATTGCTATATTTCTTATGGACAACACATGGTCTGATACATTATTCTTTTCCTGTAACAAAGCACTTCAGCCAATGCAATAGACCCTTTCACAGCCATATTAGAGCTCCACAGCTCATGGCACAATATCCTAAGAACAGCTAATCGCATTTTTGAACTTAAATCATTAATGTTGGTGTCTCACTTGTTGCAAAGACACTATGCATATCTGCTTTTAACTTGCACCTTACCATTTAAATACAAATAGCTTAACTTTAACTTCATTTAAATGCTCAACTATGTAACAACTAGCTAACACAGGTTGCTATGAGTTGGCTGTCAGCCCTAGCTGTGTAGATCATCAAACAGTTTGATATCTTGCCCTTGAATAATGGTTATTGAAGACACTCTTCACTTTTTTCAACCTCCTATAATGAAATAAAAAAAATGTATTGTAGCTTCCGTTCTACCTTCTACCCTAAGTTCCGCCTTAGTGAGGGAGGAGGAAATTATGTCATCTTGGCTCTTACTTGGTTTGTATTCCCTTCAGTAAAACTTAACCTGCACTCCAGGTTGCTAGAAAACTATAAAAATCTCACTGTTAAATGCACCGTTAGACTGCATGAAGACACATGAAAAAATGTGTCCGTAAGTTTTTCATCGTACATCAGAAATGATTATTGCTGAATGGGTGAAAATAGTGTGCAACCCAAAGTGAAATGCACTAGTCTCACTTTGAATAGTGCTCTCCTCTTACTAACTAGTGAATTCATGCCCAGCAGTGTCTGTTAATCTGTGTTATGCACATGCAATAGCAGCTGCAGCTTTTGCTGTGTTGGTTAACCTCTCCGCCTGCTTTGCAGAGGTTGGGGTCATGCTGGTAGTAACCTCATAGTTGTAGTAGTTTAATGCAAACACTTTCGGTTCTTAAGGAGGCTATTTGTGTGCAAGGTGTTAGCCTGTAAGATTTGGCACGATATAAATAAATTTGAATTGAACTTCTGTGTAGAATTTGCATTGTACATACTGCACAGGTGGCCACTGAAAAGACAGTAGTGATTTTAAAAGTTGCTGTAAATATAAGCTGGATTTCTCACCTGTTTCATTATACATTTAAATATCCTAAATCTTTCCTTTTTACCATTTGACTGAGCTACATTTATGCATTCAGTTACAAGCCTGCAGGGACAATGTAGCACCAATATGGAACTTCTTACTAACCTTGCTAGTATGCTTTCTAAGTAATGACTACTACTGGTAAAATTGGTCAAAGGTGAGTTTATATAATTCACGTCAGTTGTACTAACTTCTTCTTTTGACTCAGTGACTTTCCATCATGCCACTTGTACCTGGTAACAGAGATCTCAACACAGACCACTGCAAGGTTTAACCGTCCTCATAAACAATGATAAGATGCACATATGAGGACTAGATGAATCAACTTCTTGAGCGGATCTTATGCACACTAAAATGATTCCATCTTGTGGACAGTAGAAATAATAGACTATACTGTATGAGGCTTCTCAGCTTGCTAATAAAACCATTTCTGCTGTTTTTCGTTCTTATGTTTGATAACTTGAAAGTTGGGATAGTTTATCAAAAAAACATTGTGTGTGGCCTAGTATTTTGAGGCATGTAGTATCCCCAGTAGAATTTTGTTTTCACTAAATGCTTACTTATTAGTTGTGGAAGGTTTAAAAAAAACATTAAATTTGAAGAATAAATATTAATGGCTTAAATGGACTTTTAATCTACCCCCAGTCTCTGAGGAAAACTACAAACACCTCCAGCAGACGAGTCTTTAGCTTATCAGAGTGGGTATAGTGCTTAAAAATAATCAGTGTGTTTTCAGTCTGGATTTACAGCCTGGATTTAAAAACTATACTTGACCACTAAATTAAAATGCTAAGATGCAAGTCTGTCTTTTGAAAAACAATCTAATTAATTTTGTCAGGCAAAAATCGGGACGGATAGAAATTACAACATTATTTGTGTGTGTAGTTCAGTGCTCAACAGTTGAATTCCTTTGTTCTCATTGCGGTTAATGTGGCCCTGACACAGTTTCCATTTGACAATTTATCTTTTTTTTTTTTCTTTTTTTTTTTTACCTTATTTACCTTAACTCCCTTGCTTTAGAGTAAATGTATTCAACAGAGAATAAAATTGATCAATCATGAGAGTAAAAACTATGGACTTTTTTATGTAGTAGAAAACAGTCAGGACCTGAACCTCTAATCACAAATCTGACTTTTTGTTTTTTTTTGTTTTGTTTTTTTCTATTAATACGATTATTCCCAACATAACAGCACAATGAGACATATAGTGTATAAAACAGTTCATGATTATTATTATTCATGCAAATGGTACATTGACAGTTTTATCTGGTTTTGTGATGGGGTCTCACATATTTGCTGCAGAGAGCAAGATAATTTTGACACCTGACCACACAGTTTCCGTTGTGGGAGCTGGAGGGTTGACTACAAAAAGTAGAAGGGGGATGCACAGCCCACCAGACTCTTCATCTTTTACCTCTGTACAACGACCATGATGCGCCTAGTCTGGATTATATTTGTCTTTCAGCTGTTCTCCATAAATGGTAAAATTTCCTTTCATTTCCTTTCAAAATTATAACTGGAAGAAATGACTATAAATAATTTTATAATAATAGTAGTTTTTATTTTTTTGACAAGTGTGTATTAATTTACCTTCTCTCCTCATGTAAGGGGCCACTGAGAGTGGCATAGTAGGTGGTAAGGTTTCAAAGCCTCATTCCAGACCCTACATGGCATCACTCCAGATTCAGGGACAACACACCTGTGGTGGGATACTTATTCGGGAGGACTTTGTTCTAACTGTGGCACACTGCAAGAAGTGAGTTCATTTTGTATCAGTTCAAAGTCATAGAACTAATTAATTATTTACAGCTCATGTGTTATTCAAATAACAAATTATTTGTCATTTACAAAGGATTTGTTGATAATTACCTCTAATAGCGTTTAATCATTTGAAAAAAGATTAATGTTGAATCAATAATATATCAAGATATGACATATACTGTATGTAAATGTGTATAAGGCTGAATGGTATTTGCTTTCTCTATGGTAATTTGTATTTCAAGCATAGTTATACTAGACTTTTTCATCAATGTTTTTGAAGTATAACTAAATATTTTTATATTATTTATTCCTTGGTTTGTCAGTCCTCAACCGATGACAGTGGTGTTAGGGGCACATAACGTAACAAGCAAGACAGAAAAAAGTCAGCAACGGATCCAAGTGGCTGATTACTATCCACATCCACAATATGATGAACATGATTATGACATTATGCTACTTAAGGTAAAGTAAAAATGTATAAAAGTCCATATCAAACCTGAGCTTATAACTGAAATCAGTATTTTGTACAATGTAGTTGATGCTATTATTTCAGTTTCATTTCATTGTGTGGAGCTGAAGATGCAATGTGTGATCTCACACATTTGCACTGAAGCAGGTGAAGATGTGGGGGATGAATTGTTTTACATAAAAACTAAATGTTGCTTTAAGATGGCATAAGACACACACACTGTCATGTCTGACAGATGGGTAAACTGATTCATGAAATACACTGGAAAATAACAAATGAGGTAAATATAATTGCTTTGACATCCAGTTCTACTCTGTTCTCTTTCACAGTTAAAAAACAATGCCACACTGAACAAGTATGTGAAG
This sequence comes from Seriola aureovittata, assembly GCF_021018895.1. Lineage (NCBI taxonomy): Eukaryota > Metazoa > Chordata > Actinopteri > Carangiformes > Carangidae > Seriola > Seriola aureovittata. The sequence continues at coordinate 19,678,213 of NC_079374.1, forward strand.
GCCATCGGATTACCTAAGAAAAATGGGAAAATCCCCGCCAATGTTAACTGTGTCGTTGCTGGCTGGGGCAGAATAGGAGCCAAGAAGCCTCCCTCAGACGTACTGAAAGAAGCCACTGAGAAGATTCAATTCAGCCATGAGTGCAAAAATATATGGCAAAAATACTTCAACACTGAACACATGATATGCACCAAGTTCGACAAAAAGAAGGGAGGAATTTGCCAGGTAATAAAACAGTATTTGAAGCAGACCAGCAAATAAGCAACCAACCATTACATACAACAAAATACACCAATAATGCTGCTCACAATATACAATTTCACAAACTCTCTTCTTTAATTCATTAAAAACAAATGCAATCTTTCCACAGACAAATAAATCAAGTTTTTCTGTTGCCTTTTTCTTAGGGTGATTCCGGCGGACCACTTATCTGCAACAGCAAGCCTCAGGGTCTAACAGCTCTTACTCTGCAAGATGATTGTAATAATCCCAAGTATCCCCATATCTTCACTAAATTACATTTCTTTCTTCCCTGGATTAAGAAAATCATGCAAGCATAGTGGAATGTTACATGAGCCAATAAGCTTCATTTCTTACATTTTCTTACAAAATTCTTGTGCAAGTTTTGTCAACTATATCAACGTTTGCTTAAAACTAAAAATTCTATCTTTTACGGCATAGGTTTGAGTCTTCATAGAATACCGGTGGACAGAGGGGGGACAGATAGTGAGTGTGATGGTTGTGGTGTGAAAGCCCAGGCACATTAAGACCAAACCCCAGACCACGGCTGTAGCTCGTGGCTCGTCAGTCATAGTGCAAACTTTTGAAGTTGAACCGTTTTCTGTCTGTGAAACCCGTCATCTGCAAAGAGAAAGGGAAAGAAATGTGCTGTTTTACAGGAATTGCTTCCCTTAGAATCACACTTTATTCCTCATCACTCACAAATGAATTCTGATTTTTGCTTGTAAATTAGATAATTGTGACATTCTGGTTTGTTGATCTTATTTTCATAACAGAAATAAAGCCTGGAAATGTGGTACTCACCTGACTTGGATCTCTTGTGAAATATCTCTTCTCTATTACCTGTTAAGAGATTGTTTAAGATGTGAGTCTAACTTGATACAAAACTACATTAGCACATTGTTTGAAAAAGATTCCCACTTGATTTTACAAATTAGGTACAATCGTACACAGCAGTCCAGGAAATTAACGAGAACCCTTAAAGATAAGATGTCACTATGCTAAACTTTAAAATTAGGCCTACATAGTTGTTAAGTTTGGAATGTTGTACATTGCAATATTCACACTGACATTCAATTCACCAACAAAAAATATTGTTCACACACTTCCCTAAATATAACACTATAATTTGAACAATGCATTAACATCAAATTATTGTGAATTAAATAATTACTGCAATTGTCAGTTGCTATTCATAGATCAAGTGAAGCCAAATTACTTTCATGTACATGGTAAAAATCTGATGGTTTATGCTCCCCTCCCTTAATCCACACCTGTACATACAGTATTTATTGTAAAGACAATCTCTACAGAAACAGAAAATAACTGCACGTCACATTACTTTGGGCTTCTCACCTTGTCAAAGAATCTGCTAAGCTTCACTGCATTTGATGTACCTGCAGCAAGGTATCTCGGGTTAGTGCAGTCCTGAGAAAACAAAACAGCACATCAACCTCTTTTCTTTCTCAGGTGACACCTTACAGCTTTATGTGTAGAATGTGTAAATGATCAAAGCTTCTCTCAAATTGTTCTGAAGGCATGTTTTTGTTGCAGAAACATTTCTCAACATTTGTGACGAAAATGTGGCATACATTGCTGTCTCCGATGGTGTCTTCTTTAAAAATACCACTAGATGTCACCAGTGTAAAGGATTTTCAGATTATACAAGGGGGCTACAGTGTTACTATAGGTGTCTTTGATTTTCTATTTTTGTGACCAATTATAACACAGAGATTTGATTCACTGTCAGGTGACAAGCCCAAGAAGAAACTTTTTTTGCTGCACAGATGAGCTGCCACATTGTGTCACAAGCACATTAACACAAAAATAACCACCATTCTCATAACTTCATCTGTCTTCTATCCTTGACGCTTGTATGAATAGGAAAACTTTAAAAAGTACAGCAGATAAGGCTTCTTCCAGCGTATTTATAAGACATATTGATATACTGTTTTTACGACAATGCCATGTTGGGTCTTGAATTTCAGAGAAGTAATTGCTGAGTCAATAAAAACTATTTGATTATGCATCTGACACTGCAATCATTCAAACAATGACTTCACCGGTTGACCAGCAGGACGTCCACTGTGGGGAGAAGGAAAAAGAGCTTTGTGCTCTCTTTTGTGAACCAGATGCCAAATACCACTCAAGCATTGCAACTATATTTCTAATGGTCTTGTTACATTTCTGTAACAGAGACCATTGAATGCCAGAAATCTGTTTTAACACACAGATGAAGCCAGCATTACTACAGATTCCAAGATTGAAAGGGCCTTAGGTGAGAGTTTGAAGGAATGAAAAAGTTAACCTACAAGATTGATCTCCTCTGCATTGAAGTCTTCAGACAGGAAGGCTGTTCGGGTGAGGACTTCATTTCGTTTGTTCTCTGGGATCTGGTCGAACTTGGTACCAATTAGCAGCAAAGGCACCGGGTTCTCAGCAAACTGCTCTCTATCATAGTCACTGCAGGGAGAAAAAAACATGACTGAACTCCCCATTAACCAACATTTTGAGTCATTTATCAGCAAATTCATTTCTAGGAACTGTGTTAGTGTGTATAATTTTTCCATCCTTAGAAACAATACCAAAAACTAACATCTACTTACCCGTTTGAGACAATGACTCCTGTTGGAGAGGAATCCTTGTTCAAAGCTTCTAGTGACCAGCGGTAAAGATTCTGAGAGGATTTCTTGTTTGTCAAATCATGTACCAATATAATTCCTAAAATAATACAGAAAATGACAGAACATACCTGAATAACATGCCTTATGATTTCACATTTGTTTAAATAATGATATGAAATGACTATTTACCATTAACTGAATTGTAGAAGACCGCTCTGGTGCTTTTGACACTGCTGGCACTGCCCACAGATCCTCCTACATCCCAGAGTTCAATGTAGTAGGTTTTCTCCTCTGGGGTTCCCTCCTTATAGTCTTGAACCTGTAGTTGAATGACTATTTCAATCCTTCAGTCATTTTAACCTCTAAAAGATCTGCAACATGTAAGTGCTCTACTCATTTTTATCTAATATAAATGTGTTGAATCATATGACATTAAGTATATATTGTCAAGTCAGTGTAATAAGTGTCTGATATTACTATGTTTATTACTTAAACTAAGTATGGCTCCAACATTTTCAAACTTGAAACAAAATTGTTACTTAAAAGATTGTTGTATAAAGCATATTTAGTTTATCTGAAGCTAATTTAATCGCAATTAAATTTTGTAAATTAGGAGGTGTGCAGCCTGCTTACCCTTACATCCACAGAGCAACCAACAGTCCATGATGGATTACCTAAAACCTGATTTTGACATAAAAGATGGACCAAGGAAGATTTGCCCACCCCTGGAAAAAAAACAAGAAATATGGGTAGACGATTGACAATTCTTGTGGGATTAATATATACTCACACAAGGACTCATAGGTAACAAGGGCACACATTATATCTACGTCACAAGTATAGACATACACTGTGCAATACACTGATATAAATAATTATAATCTTTTGTGTCTTTGTTGAACACACCTATTAAACATTAGATTAAATAACTGATCGAACCTCCTTTGGCAACAATAACCCTAAACAAGCTCTTCCAGTAGCTGCTGATCAGACCTGCACAATATTCAGGGGGAATTTTGGACCATTCATCCAACAAAACTGTATTCATGAGAGCGGCTCTGCTGCATGTTTCCCCCAATATATATATATATATATATATATATATATCTAAACTGAAAACACTCTGTAACCCTTACAGCTTTAAGCAAATCAAAGGTCAATCTTGATCAACTCCAATCTGTATTAATTGATTGGACTCCAGGTTTGATATCTCTTGACCACACTTTTGTCCATGTCATTTGCTGAGGAGTCACATACTTTTTCCAAACTACATTGTGAATATTTGAATGATAAGGACAAGAACAATTAGTTAATAGTTAAAATAACACTCATTATTGATTTTTGTTCATTATTGTAACTTAGATGAAGATCTGACCATATTTGAAGATAAATTTATACATAAATGAAGACAATTCCAAAGGGTTCCTTACTTTCTCTTGCCACTGTATAAAATGATAATAAGCCTTCATTGAAATAAACATGCCAGTGTAACTTATGCTTGGTTTCCATCAAAACACATACATTGCAGAACATCCGTAAATATCTTAAATTAGCTGTTCAGTGTCAGTCTTTAATTCGGCTGACATGTTTCTAGAAAATTTCAAATTTAGGTGTTCATTCGTCTTATACTAAGGCGTCTTCTTAAGGGAAGAAGCAAAACTTAAGTCAGCAGTGACCGGTGTTAAACTATAACAGGTGCAATGATTGCACCTATAACTTATCAGTAGACATGACAGTTATGTTGCGTAAGGTATGCAGGTTTACAAGAGTCACTGAAACAGACTACTGATAACAGTTTAGGTTCCTCAATTAAAGATTAAAGGGGTTGAAACCCGGGCAAAATTCATCCATACCAAAGAAATGTTTTAATAAAATTAGCAAATATCTTTATATAAAGAGTATGAACTACGAAAATGTCACTTAACTTACCGGAATCCCCTAAAACTAATACTTTTACTCTGTCAAGAGAAGCCATTTTTGGTGACAGCAGCGTCCCGGAAGAAAACAATGTAAACCCCGCCTTCAACGTCTAATCTGATTGGTTTCAAAAAAATTATTCGTTCTGACAAACAGCAAAGCCATTGGTTTAAATGTATATCAGTCAACATTATTTTGTTTCAGTTGGCTATTGAGTAAAAATTTACAGCTCAACCAATTGGAATTCAAGAAAACCTTTCTCTGATTTTTTGCTTTTCCTTCCGGGACTTTCTCCTAAAAAGCAGAAAGCATGCTAGTTATGATAGCAACTTAAAGATTGAGATTTGCAAATGTGCGCGTTTTAGCTGAATTTGTTTGAGACCCAGTCAGCGTGTACTCTGAAATGACTTAAGGAAAAGGTGGCTGTACGCTAGCTTATTGGGGGAACTTAAAGAATCCGGTAAGATACGCGTTAAATGGCTAACGGTTTTTTGCAAACTAACTCAATGTTGGCTGCAAGTTTAGTCAGCGTCAGGTAACATCGACAGGCTGATGTAAGGATAATGTCAGACAGTGGCTTACCGCTAACTCAACTAACGTTAAACCGTTGCTACAGTGTCCGCAACTGTAATTACAACCAGCTTGCCGCTAGTCACTGTTTGTCTTTGTCTGAGTTAGCTAACGTTAAGCTACCGTTAAGTTACGTTAAATTGCCAGTATCTAGCAGTCAGTTTAACTGTCAGTGTAATCTGCTGGTATTGGCCACCACTCCGTATATGTTAGCACAAAGCAGCTGGACATTAATTTAAAAGTTGTCCGCCACTTCAGAGGTAGTATTGCATTTAAGTAAACTAATGATAAAGAGGAAGGAACGTCATTCGAAAAAAATGATCTTCTCTTCTTTCACATTTGCCTCAGTGTGTTAATGCTGCTCAAAATATGTTTAATTTCCATCTGAATTTTAATTGTCCCTCCCAAGCTTTTAGTGAATAAGGTTGTTTACCTATTGATTTCTGCTTACCAAAGTCTTAGTCAATCATCCTCAGCATTGTTATCCTAACGTTCCAGCCTGTTTAAGAGGTTTCATTTCTCTCCTCAGCAGAAGATGATAGAACCAGAGCTACTGACCGAAGTCCCTGCAGCACTGAAGCGGCTAGCCAAGCAGGTTGTAAGGGGTTTCTATGGAGTGGAGCATGCCTTGGCCCTGGATGTGCTGATCCGTAATCCATGTGTCCGTGAGGAGGACATGCTGGAGCTGCTCAAGTTTGACCGTAAACAGCTGCGCTCAGTACTCAACACCTTGAAGGCAGACAAGTTTGTCAAGTGCCGCATGAGGGTGGAGACAGCCCCTGATGGCAAGACAACACGACACAACTACTACTTCATCAACTACAGGTTTTGTAGTTCATTTCTCATTTTTGCATTTAGTAATGAGCACAGTGTCCTAAATACTTCTTGCTCACAGGTGGTTTTATTGTAGCTGAAGCCCAGGGAATAAGAAGAGGGTAACATCAGGTATCCACCTTCCAGGCATTTGCATAATCAATCTGCACATCATGTTCACAATGTTTCGATGACCTAAACCCACAACATATCAGAAGGCTTAGTGTAGTAAATCTGGGTGGCATTGAATCTCCCCTATGAGGAAAATTAATAGCTATAGTCATCTGCCAAGAAATGTTTAAGTTTCTCAACCAATGCACCCCAAATTCATAAGTAATAGATGAAATGCACTCTTGATTAAGAAAAGTGTTTGATTTTAAATATCATAGTCCTTCATTTTAATTTTGTTTTTCTCTTCATTATTAAACACAGACACATCAAAGACAGTTTATCCTCCCATGTCCATATGCTGCCGTCAGCAACACTTTTGTCAATCTAATTTTATAGGGTACTGGTCAATGTGGTCAAGTATAAATTGGATCACATGCGACGACGCATTGAGACAGATGAGCGAGACTCGACCAACCGTGCTTCCTTCCGGTGCCCTTGCTGCTTCTCCACCTTCACTGACCTAGAAGCCAACCAGCTGTTTGACCCTATGACAGGTAAACTTTAAGAAAAATACAAACTATTTACAGTTCTATAGCACATCCACGGTGATGGTTGTCAGAATGCTTGAATGTGAGAAAGTATTCTGGCAGTTTTGAGGATATTCTGGTTTACTATTTACAGTATGGTATTATGATTAGATGTGCCTTCTGCCTTTTGTAAGGTATAACCATAGATTGTAAATAAAGATGGACATAGTCTCCGTGACGTCACCCATAGGTTCCTGAAGAGCCGTTTGGAAGCTCAGAGTGGGTCGTTCCGTCGTCACCGTCTTGCCATTACCTGATTCCGCCAAATGCCCGGCTAATACAAAAATGGGCGAAGAGGAGGGGCATTTGTTGAGCCAGTATTTCGGTGCATGCCCGCTTGTGGCAGGCATACGCTCACCCGGCTGTCACTCAAATTGGCACGCCTTCAATTCTCCATAACTTTAAGTCTTAATAAAATGTAAACAGGTGAGTTCTATAAAAATTCACCCTCCGCACAGTTGTCATGAAGGAAGAAATTAACTAAAGAGACCAAAACTGTTTTTTGTACCAGGCTGTAAACATGTTTCTTACATTTTTTTAAATTTCTGCTGTAAAGTTAGGAATTTTAACATGGAAGTCTACGGGAATTGACTTGCTTTTGGAACCATTTGAAGAATTGCAGTTTTTGGTACTTCTGGCTTAATTTTTCAGCCTCGTAGGTTGCCTCTTGGGTGTCACACTGGTGTCAAATTTGTGTTGAAATGCAGTGTGCAAAGAATTTTCTGTTTTGGCGTTTTTTTTTCAAGATGCTCTATATAACAAGGCCCCTAAATTAAGTATGACCAGTTGTGCAGTTGTCTGTTGTAGGATGTAAAATCCTGAGTCTAATTGCCAGTGAGTTGGAGATGAGTCAGTAGCCACTTAAAAGTGGTCCCAATACCTGTTAATTATTACAACATATGATACCTGGGTGTGGTAAAATTCAAAGTAGAAGGTGCTCAAAATACTTTCTATATTTATTGTGATGAAGCCTTATGAAGTTGTGGCTTCTTACAACCACAACAATAAACTCTGCCTCCATGGAAACTGTATGTAAAACTGAAGTCTCATTAAATTTGAAACAAGAAGTAGGAGGGAGTCCATTATTTGCCTCAAACTTTTTCACAAAAATAAATAAAATGTATTTTTAAAAAAGGAAAAAGTGAGAAAACGAGAACACAGATAAATGGCTTTCCAAAAACTGAAAATCTACATGAACAGTGTTTGGAGTTACTTCCTATCACAGCAAAAGGCCTGAAGTAACTTGCATCTACTCATACCATACAAACTTTCTGTAGACTTGATTGCCCTTCACAAATACTACTGAGTTTTTAAGCAAGTTATTTTTTAGGTTATTAAAAGTGTTTATTCTATATGAGTAATTTTGGTAATGTGCAGCAGTTCAGATCTGCAATGCATATATAGACACAGATGTATGTCCTCTACATTAAGGCGCCAGTCTTTCCCAAGGCAGAAATGTTACTAGGATCTCTTTCTGTGCCCTGAGATTGTTTTACAATAACATAGAAAATATAAACTGTTAGCAGTCCATGCCCTTTATGGTGTATGGGGCAGTACACCTCTAGATGGCAGTCAGTGCTCAGTTTAACTTCTGTGAAAATATGCACTCAAATAGATTCATTAATAACAGGTTCATTCAATGCATCAAGTTCATAATAGGAATTAAATTGCAGCGCTTATTAAAAAAAGATGGTTGTGCCTCCAGCCCTTCATTAAAATGTAATAATTTCAAAAGCAGACGACCTACATACATTTTGTGGTTTCTCCGGTCGATTTTATATGAACAAATTTTCTAAAGTTGCCTTGTCTCTTACTTGCATTTTCTTTTATTTCAGCTTTTAAACAAAAGTCTAAATTATTTGTGTGTCTACATTGTTTAGTTTTGTTTTAATCTGCGATTGTGTGATGGCCATTACTTGGTGATGCCAGTTTAATCACAGTTCTCCAGCCTGCTTTATGAACGTTGTTTGTAGAAATGAAAAACATCTCTGTTTGCCATGAGCTGAGAAAAGATGCAAATTGAAACCCTAATTGGGGCTAATGATGTGTAAGTGGTCCAGTGTAAACTAGCAGGCATACATGTTCTGCAAATTAACATTCTGTCATGTCAAAATTGAGTTTAGTTTAGTGTTGGGTGTAAGGTATAAGTATAGTGTAAGGAAAATTCACTTGAAATGTCTGTTAATCCAGCTCCATGACGTGACCTGTGTAGATTAGGATCCCTCATTAGCATTACACATTCATGTACTGTGTGTGTGGTGTTTTCATTTACTATAATTTACTATGATTTAAAACTAACAAATGAAGATTACTAATTAACCTTCTGGTATAGGTTTTCAACACATGTGCTTACAAAACAATACCCTACCATGAATACGTAAATATATTTATTTTTTTATTTACATTTTAAATCATCAAAACATAAATACTTTAAATTGTACATATTTTGAAATGCCATACAACAAGTAATAAGAAGTGACATTCTATCTTTAACTCCTTATTATGCATGTTTGATTAGTCTAGACTGATTTTGTTTTGAGACGGTCAACAACTCCAGAGGCCTGTACTATGAAGCAAGTTCAACGTACCCCGGATAACTTTTAGTTATTTGGCTTGACTGAGCCTAACATTGATTTTCCTGAGATTATCAGCAGGTTATCAACTGGCTCAGTTAACCCTGGGTTTACCTATCCGGTTACAAGCACGTTCATGTGAAAGAGGCAAAGTTGTTAATTATAAGCAACATCGCCTGAACCATGAATGAAGTACTTTAATATGATATGATTTTGTCCCTGTCAGGATCCTGTAGGAATGATGACTCCGTTTTTCCAATGATTTGATTGGTCAGTAGTTTGGCTGTTGACAGGTTTGGATCTGATCCTCTGAGTTAACATGCGCTGGAGCAGGTTAGGAGTTCAGCGTAAGTTACCATGGTTATTTACCCTGGTAACAAGTGAACCACCGTTGTAGGACTGAAAACCCAGAGTTAAACCTGAAGTTACCTCTATAGCCTCAAATCCTGCTTTGTAGTAAAGGCCTGGCATTAGAACTGTAATTGAATTTGATGTGAGTGGGCATTGTTGGCAGACTCTTTCCTCTACCTGATGCTAAAATTGCTCAATGTAAGTTTGACACATCTAACCACAATTTACACGTTTCTCCTGAATAATGTCTATGATTTGAAAATTTACTCTTAAATAATAATTTGGTGATGCAGTTCTGCCACTACCTTGAACGAAGAAATTGTTTGTAATTGAATGGAGCAGTTTATAAGAGATATGTGGTTTCCTAAATGGCTTTCACACTACAGTACAAGAAAAAATGTTTACTCTCCATTGGGTAAATTAGGCTTCCTTATCACAGCAGAAATGAACAAACAGCCTTTGGTCCTCTTTCAGCCTGCCAAGAAATATTTTAATCAAGCTGCATGGTTCCGTTTGTGCCTTAGTTAAAAATAATAATGATACGTAAAAATATGATGGCATTGGATTGGCCAGAGTGAGATCTGAGACGTGCAGTGATGCTGACAGGTTGGCTGACCGTATCAACAGATAAAAAGGTTCATCTGCTATTACCCATCATCTCAACCTACAGTACTGAAACAGTCTTTGTTCCTCTCACCCGCCACATTTCTGCATTTATACACTTTTTTCTCTCTGTCTGTCCTTGTCACACTCCGATTCTCACCCTGTCTCAATATGGGCTGGCAGCTGTCCAAAACCTTGCTTCTAAATGGGCATCACATCGCTCACTTATCACTAGGAGTTATCCATTATGTTGCGTTAGTGCTTGTGTTTGACAGGTGAGTAACAGAAGCAACCAGAAAGTCTTAATCATCTTAGGCAGAGCGTGGGTGAGGATATGAAGAATTTAAAAGGAGGATGAAGCTAAATATAACTATGTCAGAATGGTAGACTTAGACTCCCACTTGCATTTATAAAATCATTAGTTGATTGACAAAACCAAGGAATGACCACCTCACTTGAGTCACCAGAGTTTTCACAATTGCTGCTAAAATCTGCAAGGCTACTGTTTAATCAAATAAAACTTTAGTAGGAAGATGCATGTGGTAATCATGTCGTCATAGAAAAGCTCACCAAGATTAATTTTCAAGGCCTGAGAAATACAAGTTACCTACACTCAGACAGCACTAAATGCATTTAGCAAAGTGTGAAGAAAGTGTAACCCTCCTAACAGCTTTCCTCTTATTTGAAATAACAGATTTCCTGATTGTGCCAAATTCCTTGTAAAGACTGCTAGCAGACCAAATAATGTATCAGATATTTAAAACAAAGACATAAACATACAACAAATGTTTACCGATACTGATTATTGTATGTGAGAGGATCTAAGACTATGGCTTATCATTGTATTTATTTTTCTGCAAGTCATACACCCAGGATTTGTAGGTATGGTGGTGCTTTTCATCTCAGTGAAGTACATCACAGAGATATGTTGTATGTAGTTTTCTAACAATGCATGAAAATGTGCATTTGAGTGGAATGATAATGCTCCAGAAGAATGTTGTGCTTGTGATGATGATGATTGCGTATGTTTGAAACGAGAGAGAGAGCCCGTCTTCTAAACTGTTCATTCATAAACTGCATTCATTCTTGAGTCTGTCAGAATGAGGCACCAGGCTTAGAACGTCTGCCAGTCCTAAGGTTGATCACTAATCAACCTGTACTGTTGCTAGGATACACTGATAGGCTGTGCTACACAAATGTTTAAAAGAAGATCTTAATGTTCATGATTTAAATTTAAATCTCTGTTTTCACTGGGTGACTAACTGTTGGAAACAGTTGGTTTGATTTGGATGGGAGTCTGAAAATTGAGGTTGTGCTTTGCTACCATCTTAATGAATACAAATCCCATATTGACTTTAGATTGGAATTCTTGTAATTTATTTACGTTAAGTGTTTTGCAGTTGGGCCTACCACACATTTGTCTAACCATCGGAATTATTTTTTTCTTCATCATCATTTGAAATTGAAATAACTGTTTTCTTATTTCTCAACTCCAGCTCAGCCTGTCGGGCAAAGAAACATGTTTATGGAAACCTTTTTATAATGCACTGAAATCAATATTTGTGGTAACCTATTATACTGCAGCCAGTGTGTTACAGCCTTAATGACTTTTTCAGTCAATGTAATAAGTTGAAGTGTAAGTAAGAAAGAAAAAATCAAACTAGAGCAAGTTTTAAGCTGTAGATGACAGCTACACATTGCCTACAAACGTTATATACTGTAAAGTAGAAGAATAGAATGGACTTCCCAGATCGTCTGACAACATGCTTAAGTCTTACTGGTTATTTTGGAATAAAAATATAATAATGTGGGTGTATCTACTTAGTCATGGATGAGTCGTAAAGACTTGTAAGCCAAAATGCTGCATGTAACTACTTCAGGAAATAAAATGCACAATAATTCCACTTTGAAGAAATACATTTGAGAGCCGGTATAAGTTTCATGCTGTGAAGAATCCACATTCCTAGCTTCCTGGTACTGTTTTGCAATAATCAGCATCTTGCTGGTGATACATTAACATTCATCTTGCCAATTCCTTTGCACTTGTCTCGTTTCCACATATCTCCACTGGTATCAAATGTTGCTGTGAAGGCAGTAAGCTCGCACCCTGACAGAGGCTGACAAAATGAGTACCTGGAGCTCACACAGTGGTGGTCTGATGGACTAGTTGCTTCTGCAGGGCCAACAACACTCAGTGTGGCCTCACTGGGATGGGAAATGACATTACTGGTCTTCCAGCTCAGTCTGACCCACAAAGGAGAGCTGAACACCCTGCAGATCTGAATTTTCACAATGTGCCACGTGAATGTTGTAAGACACGCATGTTTGTACTCATTCCACCTGACATGTTGTCCACCTGGCTTTTTGTGGAAAAAGAACTGTTTTTTTTAGTTTAGCATAAAATGGTACTTTCTTTTACCAATTCTTCTTTGATGAGTTGGTGCTGTCTAAGGTTTGTTTTAGACTTGTAGGAATATAATTATTAGCATGTTGTAAGGTGGAACCCAACTTCATTGTGGTTTAGAGCACCAGTGGAAACATTGGGCCTGTCTCATTACCCAACAGGAGACTAGTTGCTGTATTTATAAATGCAGAAAGTATCCTAATATGGCACAGGTGTAGTGTTTTATTCTATCGTTCTGTGACTGTCTTTCCTCTTATCAGCACGGTACTGTGGTACCATGGACTGTTTTCCTTCTTTTTCTGTCTCACAGACACACACACACTTTGTTTTTTTCTCTCTCTCTCGGTCACACACATGGACACAAGGCAGACATGGGGTCTGTGCTAATGCTGGAACAGCTCCCATTACTGAAAACTGAAATCAGCCAGAGAAGCAGATGGCCAAACATGCCCTCCTCTTACTCGTAGGAAGCATGGTGTGCATGTGTGTTTGTGTGCGTCTCGTGCAGACAAGGTCTCAAAGCACTCGCAAATATAATATAATGCTATGTTTATAAATTTATCCTCAAAAGATCATCACAATGGAATAAACTATAAATTCCGGTTACCTTTGAGAAGATGGCCTGCTGTGTCATTCCCACAACAACTAGTCTTGCCCTAGGGTCCGTATATCTCCTTAGTTATTATTAAGTTGTGGTCCACACATACAGTAGCCTAACCAATCACTCATTTAGTTTTGTGGCAAAATGAAATCAAAAGTTAACGGAGTACTATTCCAGCATAAACAGTTCTTCAAAATTCTTATTGACAAAACACTTTACTTCAAATATAGTTAGTTTCAACAAAGTTGATCCACATTCTTGTTATAGACTAATAGTGGACCTGCAGACCACTTTTGAGTGCAAACAGTATGTTTTGTGTCAGAAGTGTTGGGTGGGAGTCGAAATAACATGACCAGGTGGTATTGTTTATATATGTTGAGGGATTTGACATCTTTACAATTTTACAATTTTAAGGTGTTCCTGCATTTATTTAGTTACAAGAAAACGTCTCAGATGGATTATGAATGGAGTGTGGAACTGAGTACACGAACCACCCAAAAAGGCACAGCAGTTAGAATAGTGGTTTATAATGGCACACATTTTTACCTCCATAATGGCCAGCAGTTTCACACTGCATGCAATACTTATCTCAAAATGAATTTGGGCCCATACACAGTGAAGTAGCATTCATGACTGTCAGTTAAGACCTTCAATAAACCAAGCATGCATATTTGACGAGACACGCCGCAGTCCTAGCTACTCATTTATGTAAGTGGTTTTTGAAAAGTTGGTTTATAACCTGGATTTAAAGGCAAAGCCTCCATTGTGCTCAGTATAGCAGTATAGCTAATGGATGGAGGTTGTAGCTAATCAGGCTGGATTAAATGATTCTGGTTAAGATGTTTAGATGCCTTTTATTTTAATTTCTGTTTGTTGGTTTTTTTGTTTTGCCCACTGCCAACCTAGTTAATTTTTACTCATGTTTGTAGCCATGAATTATTGTAAATATATTTGTTACACACAAATTTTGCCCGTGGATACCCAACCTGGTGCAGGACTCTGTTGTGGGTAGATGGTATCTGGTGGCTTACCCGAACAACCCTTTTCACTCATTTTAAACAAAGTTCTTTCTTCACCCACAGGTACATTTCGCTGCACCTTCTGCCAGACGGAGGTAGAAGAGGACGAGTCTGTCTGTCCTGATGCCAGGACGCTGGTGGCACGCTTCAATGAGCAGATCGAACCCATCTATGCGCTGCTACGTGAGACCGAAGATGTCAACTTGTCCCATGACCTGCTTGAACCCGAGCCTGCTGAGATCCCTGCTCTCAAACAGAGGTCAGTTCTGGATAGGTCTCAGAAATGCTCTGATTTATTCCCCTCAGTCAGCATCACATGGATCCTCCTGAGTCACGTGCTGAACCACTTTCACTGATACATGGGAGTTCACCTCTGGTAACAGCAATACTTGCTGCAGTGATACTGGCTCAACTTTATAACTGCGTCACAATGGAATTCTATTCTATTCATCCACAGTAGCAGCTTTAACATTACATTCTCACAATTATTCATGTTTAATTTTACTGTTTAAGATCATTGTGTAAAGGATAGTTGCTCAATGTTTCCTCTAGCCGTGAACGTGCTGCAGCATCTGCAAACTCTGCAATCGGCCCACACCGTGAAGCCTGGTCTAATAAAGGCTCATCCTACGCTGACCTGTACACCCAGAATGTGGTTATCAGCATGGAGGAGCAGGAGGACCAACAGAAGCAGGCCAATGAGGGCAAGGCACCTAAGGAGAGGCCCGTCTGGTTGACCCAGAGCACTGTGCAGGGTGCTTA
Source organism: Seriola aureovittata (assembly GCF_021018895.1). Classification (NCBI taxonomy): domain Eukaryota; kingdom Metazoa; phylum Chordata; class Actinopteri; order Carangiformes; family Carangidae; genus Seriola; species Seriola aureovittata. The sequence continues at coordinate 19,693,388 of NC_079374.1, forward strand.
CAGCGAGCCTGACATCCTCAAGAACCGTAAGTTCTCCTTGCACTACTCTCAGTTACTTTGCCACTATGTGTAGAATTTTTGTACTTTTCACATTATTCTGATGAAATACATTTTGTATCATATGCCATCATTTTGTGAATTGGAGAAAATCAGCTTCCAGAATTCATTTTGACTCTATATATACATATATTATATACACATCTCACAAAAATTAAAATGTCCTTCTTTCATAAATAATTATTTGTCCTTAAAGAAACTCTGGATTAATGCTGAACTCAAAGCATTACACCCACTTTGGTGTAATTATGTAATTTGATGCAAATTCTCTGCCACAATCTCAAGATCTCCTACTCCGTACATTAGAAGACATTAAATTCAACATTAAATTCCCTCCCACTCTTGGCTGCTGTTTTCACTGTCATTTAACGTAGATGTTATTGCCTGTACATGGCATGGCTTGCTGAACATGCAGGGTTTTTCAGTAAATAGTGAGATGATGGTAGGGATGGACCGTGACAAGTCCAATCCAGTCCCACACCTGTGGCTGCTCTTCTCTGACCTTTAATTTCAATCTCTGCTCTCTTTGTAGTTGAAAATGGCTATTACAGGTCAACCCAGGTTATCTCCTACTGTCAGAGTGGTCTTTCACCAAGCTATCTTATGCTGACATTGTTTCTGCACCCAAGGGCATGCAGCAATCAGGCCTGGCCAGACTCCCATTGAACCATAATTGCTTAATTGAAATAATCAGACTTGATTAGTGCACGGCTGAGCAAGGATTGCTCATTAATAATTCTTGTGGAAATTGCATGAATTATGCCTTCCAAATGGCTTGTGTTAGAGGTGTGTCTCTGTGCATCTGTCTGTAATGGTGCTGTTGCCCTTTGAAGCCTGGAAACAGACATGACATCCGAGGATGATGTGTTTTAAATAAAACTACTTGCAATAAGTAAGGATGTCCCAGTCAAGATTTTTGTCCTTCGGCGCTGTGAATCTGCTCACATGGAGTCTGATCTGATACTTCTATTTACCAAAATATTGATTAAATGTGTCTCTCGCACTGAAATAATAGCTGTAGACTACTAAATTTGGCACACTTAATTTTTCACAAGCTGAAATTTTTATTAAGCTGATCATCTTAAATTATGGATATTGATTGATTAAATTATTCGGAGGATGTGACTCCTGAAATGACATGACACAATCAGCTAGAGGGATGTATCCCTCTGTTAGAGTTGTTGGAACTACTGAAACATGCAGAGTAGAAGTTCTGCCCTCTCAAATGATCTTTGGAGTACAGGCCAGCTACAGAGTGATGGTTGATGAAGTTGTCAGACCACATCAAAATGTTCCAAATGTTCAAAAGCGGAAGAAGCAGAGGAAGTTATGAGATTGAGACTGAACTGAATATGTTTGTATTAATTGTTCTTTCCTCAGGTGGAGACATTTTACCTGAAGTCCAGGATGGAGCAGCTGGTCAAGGAATTGGTCAGGCTGATGAAAATGAGGAGGTGATGCGCGCTCTGCTCATCCATGAGAAGAGGGGTGCGGCAGGAGCAGGCGCAGGCGGAGCAAGTGCTGCTGCCAGGGGACTCGCCTCGGCCACAGCTAATGCCAGCGACTCAGAGAGCGACACTAGCGAATCGGATGACGACTTTCCCTTAGGTCCTCCCCCTGCTGCGGCTGCTCAGCATCGGGCTGACGAAGAAGAGGAAGAGGACGATGATGAGTTTGAGGAGGTGGGGGATGAGCCAGTGGTGATGGTGGGAGGTCGGCCATTCTCATACCGAGAGGTGAGCCAGAGGCCAGAGCTGGTGGAGCAGATGTCTGCACAGGAAAAAGAGGCCTACATTGAAATGGGACAAAACCTATTCCAGGACATGTACTTCTGAATACACACATACACTTACATCTATACACTATTTCCTGAATATATACTTCTGCTGTTTCACACTGTCAGTGGTGTTATCAGAGGAAGTGTTTAAGGACACAACGTATCAAGAGGAAACAAGATGCTGCTCAACAAGTATTGACAGTCAGCTTCGTGCCCCTGCATTGTAAGGACAAAGAACATGCTTTGACAGTGTTGCCTAAGTGATCACACTTGAAGTATTCTGTCTGAAGTATTTTTGAAACCAAAAGGGAGCTGGTTAGCTGCAGTTGGTGCACAAAGTGTCAATTAGTTTTTTTGTTGGTCTGTTTTTTTTTTTAATTTTTTTTAATACAATTTCAGCTGTAAGTTTAACAGGATGTCTATGCCAGTCACATTTCTTGCAGTGTTTTTCGGTTTGGTTGTCCATCTGGAAGCGACTCAAACATATTTTTTATGCTTTACGTTTTCCATTTTCACGTGTATCGGGCTGCGAGGACTGCCGAAAGAAGTCTGAGTGCAAAGCAGAACTGTGGCTGAAGCAGCTACTGCTGACATGCTGCTTTCATTACACTGCTGGTGTAGACAAGGTGATGGCCGTATATTTTGTTTTTATGAAGCATGTCAACAGACTGGATTTAAAAGCTCGTCTCAGGCAAATGTTGAATATAAGAGACAAAGGATATGGGTAAATTGTTGTGGTTAACAGTGAAACGGTTATTATTTAGAGCAATCTGTAATGAAAAACACTGCAGCACAGGGATATGGATCAAATTGTAATGAATGTGTTAACATAGAGTGAAGTCAGATTATAATTGGAGGAAGAATTAAAACCTTGTGGGCAGACATTTAGACTCAGAATATAAGTGTGAGAATATCTCTTGTCAGACAGTGAACTGATTCTAGTGAGAGTGCAACATTATGTCCCAACACGGTTTACTGGTGAACCTCATACTCCACACTATGCTTATGTGTCTGGGTATGACTTCGTCCTACAACCTGTTTCCATGTTAAGACCTGTTGTGTTTGCTAAAAAGGCAGATTTGTGACCATTTGAAATGATCATTAATATTCAGAAGATATGAAACTATGATGGAACAAGGTGTGGATAAAATTTTGAATTCAGCTTCTGATGATGTTTTTTTTTTTAATTTGTATTCACTTTGTACAAATAAACCTTTTTCTTTTAGTTTTCTCTTTATCTTCCACAAAATATCTGTTTGCTTGTATTCTCTACACAGTGTAATGACTCCTGCTAATGTGTGTCAGGAGGCCAGTGGTCCATCCACATTTCTCCCTCTAATGCACAAGTTAAACTAATGTGATGCTGTCATTACAGTCTGGCACCAAATCCACTTCTGCTCAGTGCTGTAAAGAATTTTCAAACTATTTTGCACTATTTCTTATAAGTAAAAATGTACATATCTTATAAAATACATTTTAAATAAATGTGAAGTATGTGCATAAATGCATCTATATAAATGGGACCTACTGCTATCACTTACAAATCTTTATTACCTACATGATTTGATTTACAATTCAAGACTGATTAGTAGGTTAAACTGTTAAAAGTGAGAACATTCAGTATTCATTCAGTTTCATTCAGTACTAGTGGATTGGTGGATGGCAAATGGAGTCAAATTTAAAATTGAAGCCTAGCTAATTCACTATAGATTTAAACTAAGTCTTACATTCTAAGATCTACAACAACTTTAACTATTTAGATGAAACTGATGTCAGTTTCTTAAAGGTTTTGTAAATTAGATTTTAAATAATAAGATACCAGCAAACAACTATTTTCTTGTAAAGATATAGTGGAGTAATGGTGTACTGAGCAGAGAATGAAGTCACACCCTGTTTTTATTTGTTATAATCTCAGCTTCTCTGTTCTTTGTGTTGGTATCTGGTCTGGCAACTCATGCGTGTTAGTATATGTACATATGCACATGAGTCCCTCCTGTTAAACAGTTGGCCCTATGCACACATAGGGCGTTCAGGTAGAGTGACCCTCCAGAATTTCCCCCATTGATGAAATCACATTTTCATCTAAAAACGCCTCCGACAAAGAAAGATAAAACCACAGCACAGGCAGACTGGATATGGGGACTATGGGCTCAAATCCTGGTTGGCCAGCAGTCCGTCAACACATCCACAGGGTTTTTACTAACTGCGTCTGCAATTTTTGCTCATCCCAGCAGATAAGTACAAGGCTGAATTCCTTTTCCAGTCCAAGTGTGGAGCCAGGCCAAGGATTTCGTCATTTTAGGGGCGAGGCCTTTTGGCCTTCAGAGACACAAATTTTTAGGGCACAAAGGCCATTGACTAATTTCATGTCTAAATAAATAACTTGACTTTCTAATAACAAAAAAAAATTAAATAACACAAATGACATAGTAATCATAAATTATTCACTTTTTAACCTCCTAAGACCCGAACTCTTGCATGGCGTGCATTTTTAATTTCTCTTTGCTATTTAGGCTGATTGGGACCTGAGAAAAATGATGTCCACATATGAGGACATTAGTTTTAAATTTCCATTACTGAGTGGCAGTATAATATCCTCATATGTGGTCACCAGGCCCTTGATGAGAAAAAGTTAGTATTGTGGTCTAGGGAACCCAAAATGTGAGGTCCACATATGTGGACGCCAGGTCCTAGGAGGTTAATATATATTTTCTGATGCAATCAGTTATCATATATAAAAGATGCATCATGTTATCATGTGTCAATTTACCAGATAATATAAATAGCCTATATAAATATATTTAATTTCAGAGAAACGTATCACTTTGACTCAGGTTCTACTGTTCAGATCACTTATAATATTGCAGCATTACAGCACTCAGACCTAACAGTAGAAAGTAAAGGTGCAAATTACAATGATTTATCATCTCTGTATAAGACCCGCAGTAACTTTGATGAGTTTGAGATAGAATACTGTTACAGGAGTAGAGCTGGTTCCTTCAGGCATAGTTCAGTATGTAGGTTGAGTGCGTAGAGGGCGAGAGTTAACTAGTTAGTTAGAAGTTAGCTGTACAAATTGTGCGCACAACCAAACCACGGTGCAAGCACTGCTTCAGTGACGCTTTCAAGGCAACCCCGAGATTTCGACAGCGTGGGCACAAACGCCATGGTGGTCGTAGGGCGAACAATTTTTTTCGAAGCAAGATGGCCGTGCAATTCCTACCCTGGTCTGGCTTAAGATCGAGAGACCTACAAGCAGGCTAAAGGGCTCCAGCTGGACTTGGAACTGGCTTCTCTTCTCTTCATTGTGTAAGTAACTTGATGTCTACATAATGTTCCATGTCTGTTTTCATTATTGACTTAAAACAGTAGCATGATAATGTCTAGCTAACTTGCAGTTACCCATACTGTGAATGTGTTCGACCAACGTTGCTAAGTTAGCATGGGTTAATAGTCGTAACTGGATTGTTTGTTTTTTGTTTAGCTGGATTGTTTTTTGTTGGCTCTATTGTACAAAGGCTAACATTATTCAGTTGCGCTTTTTGTGTATTTAGTGTCATTTCCGCTTGGCTTCCTAACACCTTGCTGCCTGAGCACATGTAGGGGGGGGGGTGGGGGCTGATCAGAGACGACGATTTGCCGATTTATTTTGGTCTGAGATGCTGATGGACTCGTGCGATATCTAGTGGCAGTGAGGATCACTTACAGAACCTTTTAAAATATATTTTCGAAAGGTGACAAACGTAATATTTTAAAAACTCATTGCAGTAATTGCTCACTTTACCATACCTAAATATTACCCATTATTAGAAATGCATATCCACTTTTAATAGTCTGTCTTGTCATTGTCTTTGTAGTCCGGCATTATCAGGATAGTACAAAAACTTAAAATTAAATAGAAATACAAGAGGACCTTGTATTATTCTTTGACAAAGAATAACATGTTGGCTATTTCACGTCATTCCACCCCAAGGTCATATGGTCCGAATGAGACCTTTCCTGTCTTGCCAGGTCACATCCAGGTGACAATTATTTAATGAGGCATTCCCTGCCAGGCAAACACACTCCCAGTACTCCTCTGGATGTGTTCCAGTAGGATGTAGGGGGTTTTGTAATGTGGTTTTGTAAATAATGACTGCTTTGATGTAACCACGGTAACCTACAGCACTGGGTCACCTACTCATAATAGGGGCAATTTCACCTCAAAGCAGAAGTCTGAATACTGATATGGGTCTGGCATTTACAGAAAACAGGCCTTTTCAAATAAAATGTTAAATGTTAAATCTGCCAGGGTGCCTGCTGTATTGACAGGTGAAAATTCCCATCTCTGTATCTTTTGGAGCAATATTTACTGGTGTGAAAAAATAATTGTTTTTTTTTGCACTACAATTCTCCAGGGTATGATTTTTATCAAATTATTGTTTTACCTCCATATGGGGAAAATGTCTTTTATGCTTGTTGTAAACAGCCCCTGTCAATTTTTAAAAATGTCGTGAAACATCACATGAGGAAAATGTAAAAATCTATAGTTCACCCTTTGCATTGGAGCCATCTGCTTGAGTGAGACAAACACTAAAGGGTTGCACTAAAAGAAAACCAATGCAGTGTTTGTACAATGGCTTTTCTGGAATGTTAATGTCAGCATCTCAGATAAGTAGGGATCAGTCATAAGAACTATAATGTGTTGGAGGTCCATACCATTATCACAGCAGGTCTGCACCGACGCTTGTCTGTGAGGAGATGGAACAGGCTATGAGATGTCAGTCATTGCCATAGATGCAACCAATGCTGAGATCTCACAGAGCATTTTTCTGAACAGTAGACCTCTCCAGACTAGAAACTTCATAAGGACATGTGAAAAGCATCCCTTTTTCGATATATAATAGATGATAATAACGCACAGCAAAAATGTTGATAAATTGGAATAATAATTATTGAAACTGCTAGCATTATGAAAGTATGTGTGTGCTGATGGACTGTTGTGTGATTTCTTGTACCATATTGCATGTGAGTCCAATCAACTTTTTCTACTGGCAAGTAGCAACCTAATTTCAAGAGACCTAACATGACAACAAATGGAGGCTGTTCTTTCCTTTGTTTTACCTATAGCATATAACAGCAATTCTATTGTGTATGAAGCTGGTTGTTATTGGTGAAGTTGGTATTCAAAAAGAATCCTAATGTTGCTCTGTGTCTACTGTGTGAGTAGTGTGTAATTGTAATTACTTAACTGTTTGCCACCAAGTGAGCCATAACTCTCTTGTTTGCTCTGCCAGAGATAAAAGCAGCTTCAAAGAGATTGGTACTAGAGGAACGCCTGCTGGCTGAGTGTTTAAAAGGTCTTCAAAACCTTTTGTTTAGGTTTTAATCTTTACATTTCCCACTCACTCATGTATTGCCCAAGCTATTGATGTTACTCTTTCACATACTTGGCATTATTCTTCTTTGAAATGTATTTCGTTAAATATCTTTTAATCTTATGGCCTTCATACATTATACATAAAACAAATGCAATAATGTGTTCGCACTTGACAGAAAGACATTCCAATATAACATTTACACAAATCTCAACACAGCTAAACATTAGTAGAGTCAAACAGACCAATGCATTTTGAGCCCCAAAAGTTACATACAATGGGAACTTGTTTTGGATTTATGTTTCATACACTGTACATCATATACTTTTGCCGTATTGGATTCACTTTAAAATGTCAACCTCTGCAGAGGAACTTGGTGAGGTCTGACACCTCTCGGGTAGCCCTACAAGCCCATACATTCCTTTTAAGTTAGAGGATGGACACCTGTAGGGCAGAGCATAAAGGTCAGGATGAAAACAGGACCTGGCCTCATTAAAACACCATCCACCCTTCAGGATAGCTCAATTAAAAAGCCAACCTCATACTGTTCCATTGATCTGCCAAGGCAAGCCTGAGAGTGGGGAAGTAGGCTGGGTTATGGGGAGGGTGAACACAACTCAGCAGGGATTCCACACAACTGTAAAAAAAATCAGGGGACCTTGGAGATCAGGTCTAGCATCGTGATATGGTTGTTGATTAGTTGAATCGTAGATATTACAGTTTGAGCACTCTCTACTGATGACATCTTTTAGCTTTTCCTCCCTGTATTTTGTCTGATGATTGGGACATAAATATTTATACATGCACATGAGCTCATTTTGTGAAAGACAGAGAATAAGAAAGGGAATTAAGGTTGACATCCACGGATCAAGTGGTATTTCATTGGGAGGGAGTTGGATAGGCTTTGTGTATAGCTGTTTCTTCTGTGTATGTGTGTGAGTGGGTGGAGACTCACAAAGGCAGGTTGTAATGACTCATGCTTCGCGAGATTTGCCTGAGAAGATTACATAAGGTTTGATTGATTGGGGGTGTCGCTGTCACTCTTCAACAAATAAAGCCTGAAGAGTAATGACTTAATGATTGACGCAGTTTCTCCGTCATTCAGCCTGCAATTCTCTTTCACCACCTGCTTTGAAATCTGAGAGCTCTTAAGGAGACTCTTAATATATCTATTTATTCATCCTTTTATCTTAATGTTGAGGTGTGGAGAAGGGAATGTGATGACAGATTAAATCATCTGCAATCTGAAATTTCTCTTTAACGCTTTCAATTTCTTGACACCACTTTATTAGAATAGTTACAGCACTATTAGAGCTAGAAAGCACTGCCTCTAGTAGTGCAAAATTCAACATGGCTGAAACACTAGAAGTATTACAAAGCCCACTACCTTTTGAACTGAGGTAGTCTGCACACTTTACAGGCTCTCTGGCCAACAGAGGGAGTCTTCAGCATCAGCAACTGCAGTGTGGAGAAATACCCATTCCAAATTGGGGCATCTGGGACAAATGTTCTCACTTGCATTTGAACTTTTATGCAATCTTCAGTGTGTTTGCATTTTTGGCCCGGCCAACTTAAATTCCTGCCCCCTGAGCCTGGTCTTCGACTGGATAGTGGCAGTTTTGTAGTTAGATTGACTATCTGACCATGCTTTTGTCAAAACAAGACAGCAAAACTAAGAGCTCTATGATGTCAGCAATTGTGTTCACCATAGTTCACTTAGTTTAGTGTTTTAGCAGATGAGGCTGGAAATGTGACGGGAATGTCATTTGTTTCGCAGATATTAAGTATTGGACAAACTGAAATTAATCCTTAATAGCTATCCAGAAGTCAAGATATTGAGCTCAACCCGGGACATTTGTTGTATGTCATTCATCGTCCCTCTCTCCTTATATCCTGACATCTCTTTGTTGTCAGACCTTCTAATAAAGCCATAAAAATGTCAAAAAAATGAAAATTGAAAATGCACAAATATCAACTTCATAGTGGCGCCAGAGGAAATGTCAGGGGATCATCAAAGTTTCCTGATATTTCATCAGAGTTGTTAGGATTCGTCCTTTAGGCACGATGGATACCTGTAACTCATTTAATCATTATTCATTGAATAGGTGTTGAGATATTTCATTCTGGACCACAGTGGTGGACCAACAGTCTGAATGACATTGTCTTCTCTAGACTTTCATCTTAGCATGGCTAAAACTGTATGCAACAGATCAGACAAAGATCAAAGATATTAATTCTGCGACTCAGTTTACCACAAAAAACATGACATCCACGGCTGCTTTTGTTAAATTCAGTGTTTGAGTTGTGGACACAAATGTAGAACTCAAAGGCAGAGACTTCAGACTTCATGGCAGTGGTGGAAGTGCATCTGTACTGAGGGAACGACAATCTCACTCTCTTGGGAGAGACAAAGAGGAGTTAAGTAATCCAGGAAAGACTCAAATTGTGACAAACCTATAGCCGCACTGGTGAAAGAGTTGAGAGCATATTCATTCCAGCGTATTCCAGGCAATGGGATTCGTGGCGATGACACAACTAAGTGCAGTTTCAGGGTCCTTCTATCCTGTCTCAGCTTGTCCATTGGTCTGTGGGGGAAAACCAGAGGTTAAACTGACTGTAGCCCATAAGGCTTGACAAAACGCTCTCCAAATATGAACCAAGAGCCTCAATCAGAGACTGTATCAGCAGGGATAATATGCAGACAAAATACATGATTAACCAGAAGATCAGCCGTCTCCTTGGCTGTGCTGCCTTGGAGAAGTCGTTCCACTGGGAACTGGAAGTGGTTCTGAGGAGAGTTGGGAAAACTGTGGGTGGATTCATGAGTCCAAATGTCATGACCAAATATTCAAAATGGCAGAGGTGTGTGTTGAACGCGCTCGTCACCTCCTCACTAAGTCTTGCGTCCAATTTGGTAAAGATGGTGGCTCCCTGGAGTGGCTGAAAGGCAGAGGTTATCAAAGGCAAAGGATATGTGTGCAAAGATGAAGGGATTTGTCTTTCTTGGACACAAAAAAGAACCCAGCACTAAGAGGAGAGGAAGATGGAGGGATAATAATTGCATCCAACAAGTCATATAGTTTTCGCGTCTATCTCAGGACGGAAAAAGTTGTAAAGTCAGCTAGTGAGTCCCGGGAATAGCACAGTCAATACCACAGCTGTAGGGCCTGCGAGGAGGTAATGACATGGGCAAGTTGTTGCTGAAGACTTTACCTAGGTCATGATACTGGACAGTAATAGAGGGAAGATTGGGTTGCTCGGGAGTGGATGGAGCTGCATGACCGTCCGTTAACAAGGTTAACTACATACAACAAGAGTGACAATGCTGACTCCAACCAACCAGTCTAGCCAGTCAGTGTGTGGGTTATATTGAGTTAACCAGGAGTGACCAAGAACAAGTGGGGTTTTAGGGGTGGACATGATAATGAATTGAAGGTTCTGTCTGTAATTTCCAGACAGGACAAGGAACTGTGCAGTGAGAAACATGGGCAACTAACATCAGGGATGAGGGAGACATCCTTGTCTAACCATGACAGCTTTTTTTAGGGAAATAAAAGATCTATCCATCTGTCTTGTGTGAAAGGGAAGCTGGAAATGAGTGGTTGCTCTGCTTCTGCTGCTGGCCACATCGACCTACCATCGTTGCAACCATGACAAATGTCCGTCCTTCTTTAGAAGCTGTTAACCTTTTGTGGAACCATTTCATATCCACTTTGAAAAGAACAACCATTATTCAAGTTATTTATTCATGAGAGTCCCCACATTTTTCCACTGCATCTTCCTAATGCATCTGAGGAGGTGCATTCATTTTGGCCGTACATACAGTATGCACCTCTTTACACATGGTATAAACAGTAGCTCTAATGTGACTAAATGGGAATTCCATTGCACCTGTGTTGTATGAACATTTCAGTGGTGGAGTCAGAGCCATGGGAACCCTTTTTCTTTTGTCTTTGTTGAGGGATGAGCTTATCTTCATAATGACACATTGATATAATAATTAACTGGCTTGAAATCACCTAAATAACTGCAGAATATTCAACAGAATTTGTCATCATCATCATCACCGATGTGGAGCATTTACAGTATAAATTAGCTTAACTCAGGGCAATATTAAAGCCAACTACATGTGTAGGTAATCTGACTGTAAACAAATGCATTTTTACCCATTAGAGATGTGTTTTGTTTCCAGTCAGCTGCTCTCAGAAGGTCAAAGGATTCTCCTGTGAAAAGTTTAGACATACAGTACATTGTAAAATAAAACAAAAAACAATATACAGCACACAACACACAGATGTGTTAAAATATTTAATACAGACATGAAGACCAAATAAAAAGTTGCCCAGTGGTAGCTGCACAGAACCAATTGCCTGTGCACACATAAAGGTGTATTACTAAAACCAATACAAGTAATATTGTGAATTATTCACAATATTACTTTGTGTAATAATACTGATGATATCCCAGATGTTCTTGTAGCCTGAGGAATGTGGAGGAGCCTAATCAATGAGCACTGATGAAACAGCTGTGTCTCTAGACCTTCACATGCCTTTGTTTGTGGCAATGTGTCACTGCCCCTCCTTCAAGTGGAGGGACCCCTGAGAATTGATTTGAGTGGACTATTGACCTCTGATCATTCCCTGCTCCATAGGGAGCTGGGACTATCACTCAGTCTTCTCAAGGCTGATTGGCTTCTGAGTGATTTTCGCTCCTGCTCTGTTGTTCTATACATTAGAAATGAGGATACACATTCAGTGCTGTGCTGTGATATCAACAGGTGTTGTTAGACAGCATCCATGACTTATTGTGTGAGGAGAAAATAAAATGCAGATCTGCATCTTGTTTCCATAACAGTAGACCTTATATTTCAGCATACCTATCGCTTTCTTGTATCAAGGGTGGCCAGACGTCACCATTAAATCAGGAGTTTCCGTTTACAAACATTAGTCCCAGTGTCACAGCAGGGGCAGTCTTTGTCCTGATAATTAGACTGAATTTATGTTTTGTTTTGAAAATATTTTTACAGAAGCAGGATAGAGGCTAGAGCACAGCCATTAACAGCTTAGATTAGTGTTTTGAATGGAAACTCATTCTCTGTCTGTTCCCCTCCCTCTCATTGATGCGGATGACAAACAGAGATGTTGTCCATAAAATAAACTTAAAAGGATATTCATTGTATTTGTTTTTTCTTTACCAATTTTTCAAATGAATTGTTTTGCTTTTATCATCTGATCAGCCTACTTACATCAGATCCCAAAGTGTAGTCTGCTGAGGATACAGAGTATGTGTCCCCCTCCTCCTCTGTTATAGATGGTTTGTTAGAAATAACAGGTTCATATTTGGACTATAGAAGGTAAACAAATTATCTTCTTAAATAAGTAGCAATTAGATAAGGATTAAACTGTATTCTTTCACGGAAACAGGCTTGTTATTTAGATGGAACACAAAATGTATGCGTCAGCTGAATGCCAGCTCAATGGACCAAACACCAGTCAGTCGTACACTTCAACCATGCTTTTTGTTTAACCTGTCATCTCCTTGTAAATCATATTGATGTACTGTACTCCTAACAGTCTAACAAGTGCATGTGTTACCAGTTCTCACCTTATTTCATATATATTATAGTTAGAACATGAAACTAATAATAATGTATTTACAGTTCTGAGGTACTGAAGGTATAATCAACCAATCAATATATATATATATACTGATATTTGTGGTGTAAGAGCATGCGTAAACATACAGTGTCACTCACATTCAAAGTCATAACACTTTTGAGTAGCATTAATTATCCTGAAAATACAGTGCGTATAGATGCATGCAGTGCAGGTGCAGTGCATTGAACATGCCATGAGTCTATAAATAAAGGTTTTAACAAAGCAGTTCATGTACAGCAGAGTCTTTCTCAATTACCTGCACCATCTCCTCTTTCACCTCTTCAGCCTCACACTCGCTCTTTCTATTAACCACAGAACCTTCCAGAATCCTGTGTCATGCTACAGCTCTCCACTAGTTGCCCTTACCGAGTTTCCTGCTCCAGCCAGTTACCTGATCCACTCAGCCACCTGCTCTACTGTTCCTCATTCTCTTATCAGCCTCCCAGTTTGTAGCAAACAGAGGCCAGGTTTCAGTACCTATTTGCCAGATTGTCTGGTGCCACAGCCTGTGATCTGTCTGACTCCTGTCTGTTGTCTGTGTCCGGACGCTGCTGTCTGCCCTGCTTTATCACCTGCCTGTTGATCTTTGATTTAGTAAACTGTCTTTTCCTAACTGCAGATTCTTTTGTGTCTGCCTTTGGTCACACTTTTCGCCCAACAGAAATGTTTCAGTGTCCTTTTTTTATTGGGTGTATATAGCTCTGATTTCCTGTCATAGCCTTATTGGTAGTCAAAAATGTTTTGAATTATTAGAAGCTGTGGTCAAACTTCTTGTCTTGAATTCTTGATGTGATTGAACTGGTCAGTTTAATATATCAGAGCCCCTAGACCTTGATCTTGATGTCCCATTCAGGCAAAGGATACATGTATTTTCATGATAACTATTTAAACACATCACAGCATTATAGTGATGTAACGGGTATTCATTTTCATTCAACACCAAAATTCACCATGGAAACCGTATAAAATACAATTTTAATGATTAATAAAAGAACACACTGTAACTTGTCCAGTGAAAATTGGTTTATGAAAGACATTTTCATAATGAGATTACACACATAGAACAATGTTATTGTTCTCTTCAAAGGGGTTGAACAACAAAAGAAAAAGTAATCTAGCCAAAGTGGTTGTAATTTACCCAAGTAAAATGACATTACAATTAACTGAGTGGTGACATTAACAGTAATAATAACTTTAGTTTATTACTCATTTCTGTCTTCTTTGATCAGTCTGTAGTATTTAGAAGGAGCTAATACACCATCAACACAACACTGTAAAGGACTGATTACCAGTCTGTTCCTTCTTGGTGTTGTTTCAAAGCAAAGTTTAGTTTCATTTAAAAGTTAACACATCTTGGTTCAAAGGTTTCCATCCTTCACAACCAGATCAGTGTTTATCACTTCGTCGACTGTTGGCTGCTCCAGTTAGCAGCTGGTGTTAATATCATCACTGGCCTCTAGCTCTAGCTGTTTCTGTCCTCTCCCTCTTCTACAGTGACTCTGTTCATCCTGCTCCTCCTGCCCGTCACTGGTGGATCAGCAGTGTTGTAGCTCTTACTCTGTCCCTACAGCTGGATGTTCCCTGTTGTGATTTTCATTCCTCACAGACTGAAATTTTCTTAAGTTTGATCTGAACTGATGAGGGGTCAGTAACTTTAAAAAAGTTGTAAGTGTTTGTAGCTCAAGAACACATTCAACCTTATTTGTTGCTGAGGAGAGGGAAGACAGCTGCTTCTTTCAAGAGAACTCATATCTCATGAGTGGAGTTCTGTCAGTTTCCACCATGTCAGACACACAGGCCAGCTCTGAGAAATAAAGAAAGGTGCAGGAAGTACCATTGCAAGATGCACAGAAAACACTGACCTGTGTACCACAACTGTGATGAACAGACTATTTAAAAATATATACGATGTACTCCTCAGCAAACCATATATTTTGATATGGTGCAGCATGTTTACATGGGCCCTGGTGCAAGACGCTACCTGGGGCATGACATGCTCCGGCTAGCTCTCAGGAGTATGTATAATCATTTTGTTAACCTGCCAGATGCAGGACACAAACATGGACAGACACATTTACAAGGTGTCACTTCAGGCCTGCAAGTCCAAAATTGACTGTTGATCCATGTAAAAGGGACAGAGCAAAAGCTGCAGTAGGTCAAATGTCATCAAAGCACCAAGAGTGGCTTAGAGTCCTCCAGGGACTGCTGCATGTCCTAGTTTTTTCATGAGAACTATCAGACAGACTGCTGCTGCTGCTCTCCTCCTCAGTGTCCTTCCTCTTCTTTCTCTGTATCATTGCGCACTGTGTAGAATCTTCACTAAATTTACAGAGGACGGACATGAGACCTTGTCGGTTTGCTCTGTAGTCACTCTCCAGCGGTTTATCAGATCGGTGCTTTCTGAGCAGAACACGGGGAGATCACTCTAATGACAGTCCTGCCATCGAACTCCATGCGTGAGACACAGTTTCTGTGGTCGGCCATCAGTCCTCCCAGCTCTGTCTTCAGCTTATAGTCTGTGGAGAGGAGCTGGAGCCTGTGGCGGGCACCATCGTACCAGCTGGTCCTTTCATTAGAAGAGATGGTCTGGTTTTGTCCCTCTGCTCCTGCTCCACATGGACGAAGGGTGTGGCCATCTGAAGAGAGCAGAAGGATGCTTTGTAAGGAATAATAGGGAAGTCCTTGGACCCTGTGATTAGGTTGTGATACAGGCTCAGGATAGACTCCCTTGTGGACTCGATGTCTGTGCTGCTTAGAGGACGCTTCCTCAGGTTGGGTATTATCAGCTGAAGGATTCATCCTGGCCGAGGCAGACCAGCTAAATGAGAAAAATAAAGGAAAGAAAAGGAAGGAAAGGAAAATAGTATTCAGGATGACATGATCAGACTGATAAAAGCCTGGATTGATAAGTCAACATAGTTACATTTACATTACATCCTCTCCAGACATGTTTTAAACTATGTGAAATACTCAGCTATGATTGATATTTTTGAACATGTTTTTTTCTGTATAAAAGGTGTCAAAACATCAAAAACTGGGGCTGTAAGCACATATATTCTTCTACATTTTCTCATTGAAAAATCTAGATCAGGCCTTGTGCCCCGCCCACCACCGCTGCTTGCTCTAGGTTGACAGGTGAAACAGCAGAGAGTATCAATATGATTAGCAGATGAAACATTGGAGAGACTCAGCCACATGTTTATGCTTCAGTCAGACTCAGACTCTGCCACTTTATTTTTTTGAGGAGTCTGTTGTGCACCCAAATCTGAGACTAGAAGAGGTATCAGAATGGTGAGTGTAGTTATTTGTTTGTTTGTTAGCCTGTAGCTGGCAGTGGCTGACACAGTGTTGGTGGCTGTGGAAATGCAAACTCTCGCTTTCTGTACTAACAAGGTTTCGGTGAAAGATCAGAGAGCATCAAGAGGGTTAGTGAAACATCAGAGAGGCTCAGCTACACGTTTGAGCCTCAGTCAGACCCAGACTCGGGCGAGAAGTCTGTTGTGATCAAAATGGGCGACTAGCAGACATATCAGAACGGTTAGCGTGCTTAGCATATTTTATTTGTTTGCCTTGTTTGTTAGCTTGTAACTGGCAGTGGCTGACACAGTGTTAGTGGTTGTGCTAATGCAAACTCTCGCTCTCAGTACTGACAAGGTTTCAGGTTTATTTGGCTCCGTTATATGACGTATGAATCCCCGGCTGTCTGAATTCAAGATTATTCAGGTGGTTCAAGCTCAGTATGAATCGTATTCTCTGTATCACACAATCTAAAAATACATTAACACAGTGTACATTTACAAAACAGATTGTTTACAGAAAGATTTAGGCTCTTAGTATGTGTGATATATGAATAAAACCGGATTTAAATGTTTTTTTAGATTGACTGCCTGCCTCTATTACACCAAAATGTAATAGATGGTGTTTGTTTCATCATGACGATGCTTCTTTCACAGTGAGACCACAATCATTGTGCAGACATATTTTATAATTAATAAGCAGCTAAAAGCAAAAACGTATTTTCCTATCTATTTAAAATTATTAATACTCCATGTTTTATGCTATAACTACATAAATTGTGATAAATGAATACAAATCATTATATTTATTTTATACCTTCATCTGATATGAACACAACACGGCAGTAACCAGGGAAATGAGGGACTTCAGTGATCAATATCTATCAGCATTTACATTCACTCCCTAAAATGTTGAGGAAACAGTTGTCTGTTTTAGGCAAGGTTGCATCAAACTCTCTGTTTCCCATATTCTGTTTTCATATTGATACCATATTACAATGAAGTGCATTATAAATATTTAATAATATATCATGTAATAAATGAAACGAGGTTGGGATGTGAGTCATAACTAAACAGAACTGCAAGTGTCATTACTATAACTTCATTACAATATATCCCACACACAAACATCAGGAGTTCTCTGCGTATTGCCTGCACAGCTGTCTTAACATCTGTCCTACATTACTACAAAGACGCCTAAGTCTAGAAAGATGGTATTTTTGTCTTGTTGATTATAATCCTCTCAGAGTCTGTGCAGTTTATTGTGTAACATTTCTTAAAAGACTGCCTCTAACTTCAACACCTCTGATCTCGCATTCACATGTGCTTTAAAAGGCTGCAAATGATCCCACTGTGGTTTGAACAGGTCTGAGCTTGGACTTGTTGCTCTAACAGTGCAGTAGGATAAAATGTCAGAGAGGATGAAGTATATATCAGTCCAGTATCAACAGTAAAAACATGCTGACTCAGTCATCCTCATACAAACACTAGGCCCAGGTTGACCACAGTGCAACATACACAAATTTTAGTATTTTATGAAAAGAAGTTTTTCTGCTTTTTCACCTGTCAGTCAGCAGATGGAGGATGCCGATAGTCAGCAGGTGTTTCTCACAGAGGAGGCCATGTTCTCCTCACTGCAACAGCTACTTTCTCACTTACAGATGTCAGCGTTTCACAGCTGAATTCTTAACTCGGGCTTTTCACCTTTCAACAAATCAACACTTGGTCACAGTTGAAGAGTCTCACTTGTCACAGGTTCAGCTCCCGTCAGTCAGCGCTCAGCTGCAGAATGAAGTCAGAATTTTGGGATCTGCTTTTGTAGGAGCAGCTGAACATGTCCGTCCTCATCACCATGACTACCTGGGGCACTTCAGTGATATCAGCTTGAATTAGGAAATTATTATCATCAACATTATTATCATTATTATTGTTGTTGTTGTTATTTACCTGTATGCTTGGCGTTATTTTAGAAAACAGGATTATGTCTAGAACATGCACATATACATGTGCACAACAATATCACTGCTGTAAATACTGCCAGCAGGGGCCTTTGACCGACAGGTGCCCTAAAGAATATTAGAACATTTAGTCATTCTTTTTTCAATATAAAATTATTAACCTATCGTAATTAATAGAATATTTTATCTGCAACTGACATTTAATCATTGCAGACAAGTTTTTTTTTTTTTAACCTGGTGCAGGGCCACAGGCAACAGATGCAGCAGTGACTATGAACTGTTGACTTGTGCAAACTGGTTTTAGCCATCTAGGAAGAAAGCAGTGGAAAAAACTTTCACTGCTTGCAGAGTGGCTTAGGTAGATGTAGTCAGTCTGTCCATGCTTCTGTCTCAGGACATCTCCGTATATCTCAGTATATCCTATGACATGATACGTTGTGCACATACATGTGTCCCACAGCATGAATCCTAATGTTTTTTGGTGACCTTGCTGACCGTTTGTTTTCGTGCCACTACGGGCCAAAATATGTGTGCACAGAGTTTGAAATGTTTGACACTTTCAATTCTACAGATACATGACAGTATGAGTTAATCATTGACAACGGTCCAATCAAAGCAAGACAGTTTATTTATGAGACAAGACAAAAGGTTCATTCTCCGTCTTTCTCCGTCTTGTGACACAGAATTTGAAATATTATGTCAGCGTGTTCACCGTGATATGAAGGATGTGACGGCGTAAAAGAACACCAGACACCAATGACACCATGTACTTTGCTGGGAATTTTTTGTTTCTCTCTCACTTCACTCTGTTATTTCCTCTTCATTGTCTGATGTCGCTCTGGCTTCACACCTCATATTCCACCCACCCCTGGGCCCTACGGGATAAGTCCCATGAGTCTGTGGTGTTGACGTCACCACCTCATTATGTCAGTGGTTGTCCAACAGAGGGACTTGTTTCTGTGCCACCAAACAAAAGCCTCGTCTCTGTCTCCTGGCAAAACGAACCTTTCAGGCCACCCAGGAATCTATTCATAAATGTGTGACTCATCCATCACTATAGTGTAGTCACATTAACCCAGGCTTCCATCCTGTTGGAGGTGATTAGAGAGTTTTACTCCATTTAATGGCACAGTGATTCAACAATCAAAACACCCCGGCATTCATGAAGGGTGAATCATGATATGAGTAATATTAAGATATGCTCTTACTCAGAAAGATAAGTGTTTTATTTTGATCCCCAAGTCAAATCATTCTTCTCGACTTAAGAGTAGGGGAGACTGGTTGCAACCAGCCGACCCGCCTCCCACCAGGAAGACAAGACATGCAACATCTGCTGCTGCATTTGAAAAAAATCAGTGTTTTTGTCAAACTGTCCTGACATTTTGTTTGTCATAATCAAAACTTACTTAGTGTGAATTGTTATTTTGTTGACTTCCAAGTGAGATGGTTAGCATATGTCAACCATATTTGCCTGTTCTGTTCATCATAAGCAATAAAATAGATTATGCCCAATTTTATGTTCAATGCAAAACAAAACTCACTGTTCTTTGATAAATATGACTATAAACAAATAAATGATACTATATTACTAAATAAATAAATAATACTACAATATTATTGTAAGGCAATGCATATTTCCGGAATACTATGAGGCTACGACACAAAAAGCAAAAGTTAAGAAGTGAAATTTAATGTATTTTCAGTGCCTGGTCCGTGTTGCGTTCAAATACAATTTTTGCATGATATGTCATATGTAATCTACTTTAAATGCTATGGGTAATTAGCAGACAGATGTAAGTTTAATATGTTAGAGTTTGGTTGATCTATTCCGAACAGTCTCTGAGTTACTGAAAGAAATGCAAAGTTGCAACCATCCCCAGTCTCTCCTGGATAAACAGGCTGCTTCCTTCCTCAACACATATACTAACTGATGTGTTATTAACCATCAGCTTTTGATTAGCCTCTCTATACACTAATTATCAGGAGATGGTTATTTTTCAATAAAATTTAAAGAGATCACAAAATTTACAATTGATGATGTGCATAGAGAGACCAGTGGTTTGGTGTCACATCTTGTCAGTGACCAAATGAAATGTTTCTCACACAATTTATACTTTTCCAGTTTGATGTCATCCTCTCTGACATCTTATTCTACTAGAACAACCCTCTGTTAGGCACCTTCGAAAAATATAGCATCCACCAAAATTGAAAACACATGGTTTTACACTGCTCTCATTCCCCGAATCAGTTTGCGAGATAATTGGATACTGAAGTGTTTTATTTTTTATTTTTTTGTAATTCAGCTGTGATCAGTTAGAAACACAAAACACATCTGTAACTCTTTAATTATGTGTGTAAATATACCTGCAATTCATATTAATGAATGGACATTTTAGTTATACACTATCTGTGCTCGGCGAGATCTCCAACAGAGATCCATCAAAACACAACAAATGATGTCTTGGAGATTTGTGATGTTACTCTCTGTCAGCAGCTTACGTAACATGACAAAAATCCCCCAACCATTATTGAACCATTATTGAACTGACTGTTGTGAAGGGCTGATCTGACTGGAGACAGACTCTCCCCACCAGGCGGCCATATGGCTGCTCCAGCAGATCACTCTTGGACAGCTGTTCACCCAGCCATTGTCAATCAACAACAAGAGACCTCACGCTCAGACGTGTTAGTGCTCAGTGGTGAGATGTTCTCTTTGAATAATTAGGTTTCTTGGTCATCGTTGTGAAATGTAACTCAAATGTTTGGTCATTACTGGCCACCGTAGTCTTGTTGCTGTTGCATCCCCATTGGTCAGTAGAAGTCGATACAGACTTCTATAAATCAATACAATCTCTCATTGAGCATTTCTTTTATTTGTCTTTCTGAAAAGTCGTCCTGGGATTTACCATCCATATTTAAAGATAAATGAGCATCTAACACAGCATTAGGCAACTTTTGTTGCACTATTATGTCTGAACTAGCTGCAGTCACTCAACTCATTATTAAACTCATCTCATTCTGTCCAGCTCACAGCAAGTGGTGTTTGTTATATGCCATTAAAACTGAAATTTTAATAAACGATGATATTAAATGATTTGAAAAATATTACCACTTCTTTCCTGACAAATTGTGATAAACCGCTCAACTGCTGAGACTGGTTATGTTTCAAGGCTGAGATTTATGATATTAGCATTACTATGAATGTCGATGTGATTTTCCTCCTTGTGGAACAGAACTTGAAAGCTCCAGTTTCATCCCAGGTGTCTATATGCACTCTCGCGAATAAGATAACACATTGAGAAGGCTGAGGAGCTGAAGTGAATGTAACTATAATAAAAGCATCAGTGTTTCAGTGGTTTCCGCTGTCTCTGCTGCCCCTTGATGTTGGTGTTTTATACCAATTGGCAGACAGCAGGGAAAACTTTGGCAGCCACGGCTGTTAATACCATCTGTGTCAAACTATTTTTTAGAGTGCACAACAGGTCACTTCTCGGCTACTCCATCATCATTCTCATCAAGTCATATTTTTAATTGGAGCTTAAAGTGGAAGAATTTCAGTGCTTGAATTGTAATAAGAAAGAGCTAGTGCTCTAAAGTCTGCACAGCATACACATGCAGTTTTATATTTATACTAGCTGATTGTTTTCAAGGACTTAATTATTTCAAATGAGGTCTTGCCGTCTTATAAACCCCCAAAATTACAGGAAAAAAACAAAATGCTGAAAGTTGAAAGGCGAGTCATCCTGTCTGAGAGAAGTGTTGTCCTTTCCTGCCTCGCTTTGCCCTGAAAGTTTGTCATGTACTTGACTCTGTGTCACGTAACATTACATTTACAATCCGTTACCTGATTTATAAAGGATGCTTGAGAGGTGACGGGGTAATATACTGTGATGGTGACACTGGATCAAGGTCACAGTTGGCTACTGCCTCCTCACTGTGTCCCCTACTGGTTCCTGCAGGTGCTGTTTGCAGCATGAGCTGTTTGTGGTGAGTCTAGTCAAGGTCACAGCTGTAAAAATCCAACCTGTAATCCAAAATGTGCCGTACGGCAGGCAATGAACTGTTTGAGATAAAAGTGAAAAGATGGAGCCATCGATTTAGAGAAACAGACATACTAAGAATTTTTCTATAGGCATTGACATGTTGTATTTCTAAACAATAGGAGGCTGGTGGACGAGATTTATGGAAGATTTAATATAATTTATAAAACCTTTAAATGTCCTTGATACCAAGATCAAATCAGGTTTTACCTCTAGACTGCTAAACAAGATCAAGGGATTGTGGGATTGTTTTACACACTCATCTTAAAGAAAATAATCTCTAGTTGTCTGGATGCCATTTATTTACAATAGGGGAATTAAAAGATTTTATATTGTATGCTACACTGTGGGTTTATTCTGTCTGTTTTCTTCTTCTCTGACCAGCAATGGCATTTTGGATGACATCTTGTTTACTGTCATGCCCACACTCATAAAAAACGCCTAAAGAGAAAACAATACAATGAAAAGGTATTAATGTTATCCATTTTAACATCATATTCTGCAGATAGTGCCTCCCTGCAGTGGTAGATGAGCACATTGGGGACGATCCTCAGCAGACAAAGAAAGAGAAAAGGACCAGATCAATGGATCTGGTCCTTTTTTGTCCTTGCAGTCTGGCTTTCTCAGTAAGTGATTGGATGTCGATTTCTCCTAATAGCATATCTGACTCTATTTTAAAAGTCCGCATTTATAATTGTGATAAGAAGAAAGAGACAATGAAAAGGCTTTTATTCGCAGAAGCGTCAATACGTCCAGGAGTTATTGAAGGGGTTATGTAATGTCTTCCAAATTCATTTCTAAATATTCCACTCAGGTATATCCCTGAGACCATGGTCAATGCATTTCAAAACTACTTTTTCTTTATATTCTGGCCTTTCAATGAGATGGTGTTTTCCACCACAAAAAATAAGTCCCAACACTTGAAAACGGGGGTTCATATGGGGAAATAAAGCTTTCTAAAGACAAAACTCAATAGTCCTCACTCATGAAATAAATTTTGTTTGATCATTTACACTTACAATGACTGTCAACCTTTTACAGATACAGCTAGTACTTCAAAACTGAAAAAACAGCTCCCTCTTTCCTTCAAATGAGCTATCCTTTACACAACAGGCTACAGACATTTTCTTTGACAATCCCTTATGATCATGGTGTCAGATAATTGCAAAAATTACTTGAGAATGTCAACATTGCAATCCTAGGAAGTACAGTAAGAAAGTGGCTCTGTAGACCTACTACATCTATTTTAAATTTACAATTCTTTTAACAACAGCAAGATGTTAATGAGACCTCCTGTTGTTTTTGATTGGCTGCACTCAAAAACAAAATGGAAAGGAAGTTTCCCTTAGATTTCCAATTCATGTGAAATGTGCAATAAAATGAGCATATCTGTTTTCTAAGATCTGTAGGTGAAATACTGAGCTGTTGCTTTGGTAGCTGTGATGGCAGTGTGTTGTGTTTTGTGAACACACTGTACATGTGCTGTCTATATAGTAAAGAGAAAATGGCTCAATACCAGTAGATACCAGTATATTGAAGTCAGTATCAAATACAGTATCATTGAATATTTAATGACGGAATATTTAACATATTTCTGCCGTAATTCATGAAATGAGGGTTCTGTTGTTATACTGTTTCCTTAACAGGCACAGAGACAAGGAAATGAGAAAGTGTCTTTCTTTTACGAGTATTGACTCTCATTTAAGTGGATAGTTACCATGAGGAAATGCCACTGGTTCCTCAACGTGACTCTCACTATCTCTTCCACTAAAGGTTTCTGTTTTCTTGGGGGTATTGAGTAACTGAAACGTACCATCTGCACTCTCTCTAAGAGAAATATCAAACATGGTCTTATCTGATTTGAAATAAGAAATAAATATTGACCCTGAAGTAAAATGGAAAAGTGGTCATTACATGTCTTCGTCTTTTGGTCAATAATGAACCTTGAAAATCAAGCGTGCATTTACCAGCTCATTTATATGGAAATGAACAGTCCCTTAAGGATTAGCCCCGCCTCTCAGGCCCTTACTTCCTCCACCTTGACTCAATTACCAGGGATCCTACGGACAGCAATGAATTCTTAATTGGAAATTGATTAAAAAACAACTTTTTGTGGCTTCACTTTGCTTCTAAACTCTGCTCCTGTGCACTTTTATCAAATCACGCAGCAAGTATTAATTGGGCCAAAGTGACTTACAGATTGGTGGGTGGTCTGAGTCAGTGTTAATCAGCTCAGTTGGTGGTGGTGGTGGTGGTGGGTGTCCATAGGGTGCTTGGAAGTAATTATAAAAGAGTTAAAGCCGGAATGTGTCTGAATCAGGAATCAGGAGGTGTGGGATTTTCATCTGTTCATTTCCAACTGGTTTACATGTTTCCCTTTTTCATGAAAATCCATTGTATTTCATTTACAGTCTACAAACTGGATATTCATTTTCAAATAACTTCACTTAGACTTCCACTTGGAATGGCCTCTCTGCTAAAAATTAGCATGCAACCTTCAGCATGATGCACCTGATCTCCCTGCACCTGCTCAACTACTCCCACAGACACCTCCTCCAATCAATTAAATTGTAAATTAAATTCAGAAATGATGAAAGATTTTAAAAGTATGAGTGAATAAAAGCAGAGTTTAAAAGTATGAGAGAATGTGCGAGAAATTTTGAAACTGATTGATCGCATTTATTTGATACATTTTGTTTCATTTGCAACAAAATGACCATAGAATAATTCAAAGCGACTTGTAGAAGATTGAAGACTGTCCTGTTCACTTTCTGACACACTCCATTTCCTACCTGTCTGTCCTTGTTTTTGTTGATGTTTGATCTCTCTTTAATTAAGTGAGAATCCTTTGAAGGCTTTGCTTACTATCTTAAAATCTTAGAGAACGATGTGTTACCAGGCTGAAAAAAAGTGTTTTGCTGCCCTTCAATGAGGTTTGCTCTGTTGGACCAGTAACCACACCCAACTATAAAGTTTTTCCTTTTTTTTTAATCTAAAGATAGTCAGATGTATCACAGTATAAAATTTTTTTAAATGCTCTGCACCTGCTGTGATGGTCAAACAGACCCGAGCCACGATCAAATATATTCACATCCAAGATGACAGGTGGATAAACAGCCATAACTTGAACTGAACTTAAACCATCCTGTCAGAGGTGGATAAAGTATTGATTACCCACCTAATGTAGGCCTACTGTTTGTTTTCCTTATCAACAGATGGTGGATAGTCATTATATTGGCTATGAGAGCATTTGATGCTGAGCTGTCCATTTCTGAGACCAACAATGAGATACTGTTACCTTACAGAGTAATTTCCATTTCATGCTACGTTATTCTACTTTTTACAGTCATCTGAAGCTTGTAGGTACTGGTTACTTTGTAGATAAAGATGTTGCATGCAAAGCATACAAAATTGCTATAGTAACAAACTACCCGTTGAGGTACTTTGACTGTAGCACCACCGAGACAACATTAAAATGCTGCACACAGGTTAAGACATCAATAATTTAAAGCCACAATCTGTGATCCAAATGTAAACCAAAGGTCAGCCCTGCCCACCATCAAAAATTTAAAACAGAACTGGAATATGCTCCCAAAGTGATTGACAAGTCTTTTGATACAGCAAAGAACACTCAACAATGATTTTATGATGCTGTTCAAGTTTTTTGTATAAGTTATGTTCATAAATGCAACAGGATAACAGGGGTGTGTCTCTTGAGGTAGAATTAACCAGCCGTGGTCTATGATTGTAAATGTTGTAAGTAGGTCATGATATTAATGCCATATTCCATTTACTCAGTTTGTACTGTACTCACACTTGACCCACAAGGAACAAAGAGGTGTCTCATTTCAGATCTTTAAGCCCTCTCTTTCTCCATCCATCCATCCATCCATCAACTTGGGCTAAAACAGCTAGAAAACAACAGCAGAGGACAGTAACACGGATCTGATCTGCCATTAACCCTTAAACAAGACTCATGCTAGCTTAACCATGTCAACATGCTAACAATGACAATGCTAAAATACTGATGTTTAGCTGGCATAATTTTTACCATTTTCACCATCAGTTTATCATGTTAGTGTTTACAAAGTAGTACTAAACACAAAAATGTGCCTTGGTGCACCAGGGAACAAAGGGTTACAGCCAGCCCTTGCTATCTGTCATTTACAAACACCTAACAACGTGGTCTTAATCAATAGTCACTTCAGCACTGCACTTGGCCTTGGTGTGTGCGTGGGGGAGGGGTTTGCATAGATTCATTCTGAGCTAAACTCATTCTGAGCTCAGTGTGGACGGGTTTTTAATTACATCTGTTCTTAAAAATTAATCAACCTTGGCAAATCATCTCTGAGATGAAGCTGACTGAACACTGGGTCAGTATTCCCATGATACAGAGGTCAAGCATGGAGCCATTGTTCAAACTTGCCATTTATCCTCAGTCAGTGGTGAATTATAATTATCATTGTGACCTTTGAAATAATCTTAAATTGTTCTTGATTGCAGCCACACATCTTGTTATAAAAGGAAAATAACAAGGATCAGTGTAGGATACCTTTTTTAAGTGATTAGTGACAATTAAACTGCCAACAACAGTTTTGAGTAATATCTGTCTCCTCCTTCACAAAATACTGAATATTCCAATGTTTTGTTTTTATATCTGTTGTTTTTTATTTCTCCAATGAAAGCCACACATTTTCTCTGGCCATAAATTAGCTAGCAGCAAAATTACCATGTGCTATCCAAAACAAAGCTTTCTGTGGGAGCATGTTTGTGTTGAGCACCATTGTCTTTGAACAAAACACAATAACAAGTTCATTTTCTGCATTTGTGTCTATTCTCCATCATTCCAGGTGTACACAAACATGGTGCGCACACAGACACAAACGCAAACCTTTATGTGTTTGTACCTCTTCAGCACAAAACATTAAACGGTAATGATAGAACTGCTTTCAAGCGCAGCTTAGTGTTGCAGTAAGTGGACAGCTCTGAACATCCTATGTGAAAAGCCCCCTGAGGTTGAGTCCCTGTGTATCGAGAAACGGTAAGTAACACAGCTAATGGGCTGGTGTGTTTTTTGTGTAGTTGTACAATCCCATTAATAGACACTTTGTTGATAATTTCAGCCATTCCCTTGCCTCGTCACCGGCAAGGAAAGCTGTACCATGTATCTGAACAGAACATGTCAGCTACAAACCTAATGGACAGTTAATTGTCTGCACATCATGGTTGAAGGTCAACATTTTTTTCAAACACTGTCCTAGCTCTGTTTAATTTCCCTAGCTCTTGATCTTGCATAGTAATGAAATGGTTGTAATGTTTTGCAAGGAGGCATATCATTTTTGGTGATCTAAGAGCTGATGCTTTCAGGATCTTGTGATGAAGCTCATTCTCTCTCTGAATTAAACCATACAAAACTGACTGCAAGGATCATAAATTAGGTCATAGAGTAAACAATCATATTAATGGGATTCAAAATACAAATATTCACAGCAATGCAGAATTGTAGATCTTTTATGGTTTCGTGTGATACTGCCACTTTTCAGTCGCAGATTTCTTCGGAACAAACAACAGGTTTTTTGAAGGAGAAGTTATAACTGCAAAATGAGTTTTTGAAGAACTCAATAAACAAGTCTGTAGTCATGCTAGCAGCTCTGTCAGGCTATGGTTAGACTTTACCATGTTATTTTAGCCTGTTAGCATGCATAGCGTCCAATAATTTTCAATTTCAGTTTAGTATTTTTAGTGGTACTTTTTGTGCTAGTAAAAATGAACCATCAGATTCTTGCTTCACAGCTAGAACACTTTTGATCATTGGATTTTTAAAACCCATATTCATAGTTAATTTTTTCTGTTTTCACTGTTATTCTTTGCTTCCACTGTACCTGCCCAGCATGGATCTGTTAGCTCACTGAAATGACGACATTTTGAGCAAAGAGAACCTCTGTAGAGTTTGATGCTTTAAATAAATACTGCGTGACTCAGTCTCAATGGAGTCATGGTGTGCTCCATATGCAAATATAACCCAATATGTTTTAAAGTTTGAAGCATACCTTGCATTTGCTGTGATTTTGTCATTTTTACATGTGCAGGTCCCATGTTGGTACTCATCATCAATCATGTTGTGGATCTTTTCACTGGATTGCATACACTATGAAAGGTCACTTATCAGGTACTCATCTTTTTAAATCCATAGTTTTATATTTTTAATTTTTGGAAAAGTTTGGAAGGTAGAAAAACTTAACCAATGATGAAAGACCCTAAAGTCTCAACACTCAAACAGATCTCGAAGCCAGTACATGTCTTGGGTGTATTGACATTTTCCAGAGCATGCAGTCTTGTCAGCACTCTGGATAGTACCAGTGACACAAACCACAAAGTGTAGTCTTTTTTATCATCTTATCTTAGATTGGAGGATAGGACAGACAGACCATGTGTGCTGTGCTCTGGCTCCGTAACATCAAGTATCGCCTGGGGACAGAGGCTGGTGATGTAAGTGGTTATGCAATATCACTGGTCCTGAACATTCAAATAAGGCAATTATGGCCAAGATTTCTTAGAATGTGATAAATATTCCAATAGGCATACGTAGAATTTTTGTTTTTTTTCTATGTACTTAATTTTCTCTTTTAATTGTGATATTTTCTAACATTGTTTCCACTATCAGGTGTGGCCTCATTAATGATAGAGTTCTGTATTACCGGCTTTATTTATTTATTTATTTAATTGAAAATTATATAATTTTCATCTTCAGTCTTTTTGTTGGTACTTTCAGGGATGCTGTGACTTCTGAGACTTGCCATCTGAGTCGTCCTCGTTGGAAACTGCATCGCCAGTCAAAAATAATTTAACTTTAATAATTAAAGTAACAGTGGATGGAGTACCTAAAAAGCCAGCTTCAAGTCTTTTCCAGATGATTTTCATACTGCTCTGAAATGAAGAGAAACCAGTGGCTGTCTGGAAGGTAAAACAATTGACACACTTACAGTAGACTTTGTAAAATGGTTTGTGGTCATGTAAAGTATACTGTCTTGGTGGTTAATGGACTAAAACGTGAAACCATGTTTTAGTCCACTAATGTATTGTTAAGAACTACTCAAAATGTATGCTAATATATGATTAGCAAGACATTTTAAGAACCACACTGGGATTCTCTTTGTCATTGAAAATGTGTATAGAACCATC